>NC_090925.1:673393301-674009730 GCF_040938575.1 Ambystoma mexicanum
CTCTCTCCCCTATCCTCTTTGCCCTCACTCTGGAACCCCTGGCAAATCAGTTTTAGACCAATTTAGGGATGCAGGCATCACCGTGGATGGGCAGAGTCACGTCATCTCCCTATGTGCAGATTATGTCATCTTGTATGTCCATACCCCAAGCCTGTACATTCCATACATGCTGCAAAGTGGGAAAGATGTAAGGATTCTATCTCAATAGGGTAAAATCAGTGGCATTCCCCCTGGGTACCTTGAAAGGGAAAGTTCGGACAGACCTACCAGAGGTGGGAATACAGTGGGACAGAATCCTTTAAATATCTGGGTATACAGATTCACCATTGCACTGCAGACACAGTCAAGTACAATATGGGTAGGGCAATCACGAATATAGGGGGACAAAATAGCATTTTGGAACAAATTACCTATCTCACTCATGGGGAAAATAGCAATCTGTAAAATAGTCATCCTGGCCCGTCTATTGTATCTATTTACAAATATAACAGGCCTCCCTTTTTCAAAGAGCTAGACAGTATGATCTCAAGGTTCATGTGGGCTGGAGGGAGGAGAGGAGTATCCTTAGCCTCATTACGGAGGCAACATCTAGACAGCAGACTTTCCTTACCTAACTTTGAGCTCTATTATATGCCCTCTCTCAGCTACAGCATATGACTAAGTGGGATATCCAGATGGCAGGTTTGGACAAGCTCTTGTTAGGACAACCCTGGCAACACCATACACAGATGGAGACACGCTGGGGGGGAAAGAGGGATCCTCAGGCAACGTGTATCATGACAGTAGTGCAACAGGTATCGAGAAGAGCGTGCCTAAGTCTGAAGCAGGGGGAGGGATATAGTCCAGAAACGCCACAGAGGGCATTCCCCAACCTAGAGAAGATCTTGAATGATATAGGCTCCAATAGATGCAAAAGGACAAAATGATGTACGCTGGGAGATATGTTGGAAGGGGACCTATAATGACATTCTCATATTGGGCACAATGATACAACATGCCATGGGGGCAGTTTCTACATTTTGCGTGACTAACAACTTTAGCTGACATATGAGATTTCACTTGGAGGAGCCTCCAATTTCCCCAGTTTTTCAAGCCTTCCTCTCAATGGGCACAGAAAGTCATGTAATTACGAGGTTATATAAGACACTCCAAGAGAACATGAAGCCATCACCCTTAAGGTTAAAGAAAAACAGAAAAGGGATTTGAAAACGCAAATAGAAGACAAAACATGGTCCAGGGTGTGTACTGGAATCTCTATTGTTTCCTGAAACACGCGTTTTAAACTAGTTCAATCTAATGTCATACACCGGGTCTAGAAATTACACATGATTGACGCGAACACCTGAAATACCTGCCCAAGATGCAAAAGCGAGTCTGCAGATTTTTGGCACATTGTATGGAAATGTCCACATTTTGAGGTCTACTGGCAGACAGTGATCTGGAAAATCAATGCTGTGTTGTGGAGGCAGCTAGAATGCACACCTCAAGTGTCCTTGTTGGGCCTTCTCACAGGGGAAATGGGAAGGAAAGGAAACGATCAAACACAATAACAATGTTTTTACTAATCCTAGTGAAGCGCTGTATGGTTATTGAATGGAAAAGTTCTAAGGGTCCACAGTTACAACAATGGACCCAAGATATAATAAAGTGGGCAGTGGCAGAAAAGGCTATAATACGAGAACAGAGAAAATAGGAGGACACAGAGGCCCTGGAGTTACAGTGGGGCACCCGCATCAGTGACCTTAACACGCCACCAGATATTCTTCGTCCATGAAGGGAAGAGGAGGAGTTCATCGGGACAGTACATAAAAAAACTACGGACATATCACAGTACTCATAAGGAGGAGAACCACAGGCTCGTTTCACAGGATTCTATTCCCTTGAACAGTTGAGAAACCTTAGGGCAGGGTAAGGGGGAGAGAGGAAGAGAGGGGTGGAGAGTGGTGGGATAAATAGGGCCATGGGAGAAGGTAAATGGATACTTAATTGGGGATGCAAGGGGTGAGTAATGAAGGAGGGGGGTATAGGGCAGGGAAAAGGGGAGTAGGTTTTAATGTTGTTGTAATTTTCAACTTTAAATTCAATACACAGATTTTAGGAAAAAACAACAAACATGGCATCCATCTCTGTCTCATAAGTTTACCCTGCAAGGAGCCCCTCCATTCCACGCAGACTGCACCCCTCACTTGGTGGCAGTTTGAAGAGAAGCTAGAGAACTGTGTGGGGTCATGAGCACAGTGACCCGGGGAAGCCACTTCTAGCGTGGATCCCCTCTTTTATTAAGAATTCTGTGATAAAAGATAGCTGCATTTTTATCCCCCACAGCCACAGTGATAATAGCACTCCAGCCAGTGCTGATGCGGCTGTGGCCCCAGATACCGCCACCTTGGCAAAGTAAAGTGAAAATCCCAGGGTTGGTGCTTACTTTCCAAGGTTTGCAGCCTTCGGATCTGCAAACCCCCTACCGAGTACTGCTCAGGAAAAGAGAGCAAAGGATGAACAAAGGTTTGGAATTCAAATGGATATTCTCCTCTGATTGGTGCCTAAAATGGGCAAACTAGGTGATCTCTGAAGAGGTGCTTATAGAAGGTGTGGGCATTTGCACTGGTGAATTGGCAGAAGGCAGTCACAGAGAGACAGAGGCTCCTGCCACACTCCTTATGAAACCTTTCTTGACTCCAGTCTTTCATAGTCGCATACACTCCAACTCACAGCAGCAGCCATGGACTCCACACCCCTCTGTCACTAGTATGCAAAATTGTCTGAATATCTTCTTTGGCTTTTCTTTAGCAGGTGAAACATTTTACCTAACCTACTCAGTGCTTTCAGACAGCGGTTCCTTCTGTACTGAAGTAAAACTGCAACTATTCACTGGGTGTGTTTTTTTAAATGAATGAACATAGAATTAATCAAAAAGCTCCTTATTTATGTTGGAAATAGAGTATTTCATAAGCACCTAGTTGGGCATAGTAACTGGCCAGCAACAGATTACTCTTTGCTCTCGTGCCATTTAATCTTCATAGATGATTTGCTATTCACCAAGAAAGATATGGGTGGGTAGGTCCCAAAAACTGTGCTCCATTCAACCCCCGCAGAGAAGTCCTGATCACATGTAGTGCAAAAAACAGAATATGGATTTACACCAAGCCAGGACGTATAGTATTGCCTCTCAGTCAGCCAACTCTAAATGTTCACCTGGTTTGTTGAAAATCTGGCCATTGGAGTTAAAAAAAGATACAAAAATGGTTTTAAGAAACACAGGTGTTAAAATGGCCCAAAATGTCCCAAACAGACCCATGGGAACTGTAGTCAATCCTAATAGACTCAAATGAGGAAGTAGACAAAGTGCACACAGAATCCAGCTTTATTATCATTCAACTAAAGCAGGAACAGCATACACGCATTAAAATCTTGTGTCTCTCATACAAAATGGAAACAATTGCTTAAATACTACAAACTCGTAATCAATGACGTAATAACATAATCTTAGTTTACAAAAACATACAGGGACTGAAGATATGTTATTGAGCTTGGCTACGTATGGCTAATGTAGAGGTTAACATTGTAATTGGGGTACCATATCTGATGGCTCCACCTGGAACCACCCTTATATTGATAAAGGTTAAACTACATCATCTTCATGATAAGGGGATGGTTGGCATACTACTGGATGGCTTTTGATAGGTTGGCAAATGCTTACCAACCTTGGACCCTTGATAGGTGGTCAACATATGAGCCAGACAGGTAGTAAGGATAGAGAGACCCATAGACTGTCCTTTGTTCAATTAATGAAGTTACCATCCCTCATTCTCAGGCCATGACACAGGACAATCTCTTTGTATTTGACCTTATGTGCTGCCTTGTGTCTATGTATGTGTGTAGGGAATACTGCAGGTTTATTATCTATGCTGGATTCTAATGAATAGTCAGTGTTGTCAAATTATGGGTTACATGCTGCGAGACCATGTATGAAACTGAATTACCTCCTTATTTTTTGAGATTTTAGCTCTTATTAACGTGTGTGTTGTGTGTTCTGTTGCCTCCCTGGACACTCTTGAGCCATCCTTCATGGAGTTGTTGGGCTTACTGTGTTGCTGCACCTGGCTAACAAAGACTGGTTGTATTCTTGAAAATGTTTAATTAATCTGTGAGTGTCATGCTTGCATCTTGGGAACTGTATCTCGTGCCTTTGTTCAGCCGTGCCTATCCTCCCTATTTCTTTCTAACCTTGGCAATAATTGCCAACTATCACCTGAGCTCGGCATGGATTTGTATTTCTATGGATTCAGCATTTTGAGTGTTCCTGAGGCTTGGGTCCTGTGCTCATTCAGAGACGTGCTGTGGCTTCCACTTTTAAGAAGATGGCCACTATAATACACTCTTGTTTCTATGTTAGAGAGCCATATTTGTGTATTGTTCATTTTATATTCAGCTTGTACATTAGCTGTGCTCGAGTTCTTCATGTCTTTGGATGCGGTGTTAATATTCTTCATTTATTAATGCATATATTACCTATTGTACTTGCTCTTCATATGGAGTGCATATGTGCTTCATGTGAAATGCATGCACTTGTTACTGCTACAGCATTATTTTGACAGCTTTTGCCATATTCAGCTTCAATTGTCTCTATGTCATGTTGCACCTGCCTGGGATAATGGCAGCACTGTTTCCTCGGTCAGTAAAGTTTCTCACCTGTGTGGTATTGGGCCGGGGGGATGCAGAAGCGATAGATGACGTATTCATCTGCCTCCAGACGTTCCCATCTCTGGTTGAATCCTCACTCAGACTCTTCCTTCTGCTCTTCCCAATAAAGGGCTCCCTGGGTATCCATATTTTAATCACCCCCCTCCAACAATCTCCATGTCTCACAAGCTCATCTGGACTCCGGGTCATATCACGGGCACTCCCCATTGGAATCACAATATACACAGTGATTGGTGTCATTGTGAGGGTCCTGAGGATATATCAATTTTGCCCTGCAAGGTGCAATTGGGCTCTTCATTGTCTGGGAGCATGGGAAGTCAACTGTTTTTGTATACTCAAGCACGTGAGAATCCACATGTATTACTAATTTCATTCCGACTGCCTATTTTGGTAGTCTTTTTGCATTAGCTTATTGCTATTCTTAGAACACAGAAAGCTCATAGCTCTAGTACCAGTATGGCCACTAGTATTGTGAATGTGTTAGCTAACCAGGTGGGTATCCATGAGAGCTGGTTGTTTTAACCAGCTATCATCTGCAATGTCTTCAACCTCTTCCACCATTTTTGTGTGCAGGTCTGTCAAGGTGGCTAGTGCCTCTGTGAGGGTCCCATTTCTTTCATTGTGGGCAGGTTTTATGTGCAGCAAGAAGGCCCAATTTATGCACACATTCCCACCTCCTTAGCCATTGTCAGATGGAGGATGTATGTGTTCTGGAGGTTAATGAGCCTCATTTCTCTCAGCTCTCCACTTATGGCATTAACGCCTTTTACAGTCATATTTATGGTCTGCAACAGTTCCCATTGGGTTATTTGCAACTATTAGGCATTCATATTGGCCTGAAACCTTCTGTAAACAGGGATGTAAGGAACATCTCTGTCTTACTGAACAATTTATGCTCATCTGAAATGTTGTCATATGCCAGTGGGCTAAAAACATTTCAGGCCTTGCCCCTTGAGCAAAATTTGGGCAGGCCGGGACCCCCAAAAAAAGCTAAATGGACGGTTAGTCCAAATGGCTATGAAATATCGTGTGCCATCACCGCATCCTACTCCCAGTATTGTCCCTGGGCTCCCCCACCTGCTCCCATCACTGTCTCTGGGCTCCTTCATCCCACTCTTACCCAGTCCTGGGCTCACCCGACCACAGATGCAGGGCTTTCCCCACCTGGTTCCTACCACTATCCCATGGCTTCTGCCCACCCAGCTCCCACCACAGTCCCTGGGCTCCCCCACCCTGCTCCCAGCACTGTCCCATGGCCAGTGGTAGCTGGTGATTTTTTTAAGTGAAGGGGCATATATATTTCACCCAGATATGCCATAGCAACCAAGCATAGCGAGGGACACAGAAACAATTAAGGCGGGTTTGGTGAGTTTTCCCCCCAGGTATTCTTTTTAAATAATGGGGCAAAATGTTGAATTATTCGTGCATACCTAAAAAAAAAAATGGAGTAAAAGCCAAACAGTTTGCAATAGGCGCTGGGGGGGGTCAGGGGGCAGGCGTCATATTTTTGTACTGGACATCTATGGTAGACGTCCAGTACAAAGATACAATCTCTGTCCCCTTGACCCCACAGTGCCTAACCCAATCAACATGATTATGTTTGTATGCAAGTCGCTGGGGGGCCCAGGGGAAAGCATGGTATTTTTGACTAGACATACTTGATAGATGTCCTGTAAAGAAGTACCATCCATGTCGCCTGGGCTCCACAGTGCCTCAAAAGGAGAGCTGCTTTTGGCAGGTGGGTAAGGGGATTGTGAAACAAAGACATTTTAAAAATGCCTTTGTTGTACAACCCTCCTTCTCCCTCGTTCCCTAAATTGCCAAAATAAGCTCAACAGACCAAAACAAGCACACACACACACACACACAAATTCACACAGAAATCCCTTCATCATTCACAGATACACTCACTCATAACAGAAGCATACATGCATCCATACACATAATTAAATAAAGAAAATAATGAACATAAACTTACCTTCTGCCCTGTCCTGAAGTTTCCTCCCCAGCGTGCTGGCTCTTGCATCATGAACAGGAATCGGGAAGCAAGAGCTTCCTTGTTCCTGCACATGAGTGCAGGTGCCTGCGCGTGGATGCTAAAATGCCCAGCTCCAGGCTGCTCTGTGCGTATGTGTGAGGAGGTGCAGGATCTCCCCCTCGTACATACAGACATGCAGTTCCAATGAGCTATTCAAGGCTGGTAAAACAAAACTCCCCAGCCTTGCATAGCTCAGTGAACATGTGCAGCTGGGGAACTGAACTGTCAAAGGGAAACAGTGTTTCCCTTTGACAATTCAGCCAGCCCAGGAGCACTCCCTCAGCTGAAATAAACAGCTGAGGGAGTGCTCATTGTTTCACTGAGCTGGCTCCTCGGCTCCTCCTACATAAGAGGTGAGGGTGCCACTGTGCCGATGCCTCTTGCCCATTATGGTTGAGCTGCCAGGCTCGGACAGCCCTAAAGGGCAATAGGGCAATGCCCGAACCAAAAATCCAAAATGCTAATGTGAGCAAAAATGGGCCACTTTGTTGTACCAACAAAAGTGGCCCAGTTTGATGAGTTACTTCTCTATGAAGCTAGTAGTTTTGACAATTGTTGCTGAATAAATATTCCTTAAATATCAAAATGTGCTTACATTTGAACAAAAAACACCCCCTGGGGAACTATTCAAACAGTCTCTCACTAAAGCAATGAATTGCCACTTGCAACTGTGGGCCACTTTTTCATTGCTGTCCAAGACAGTTTTATGCTGCAGTCGGACCCTGTGAGCTGCCCCAGCCCATTGCTCCATTTAAAATATATATATATATATATTCAGTAAAAAAACTTTGTTAAAGGGAAGGTATGGTTAAGTTTCGCTACTAAAAACCTATGAAATTCAGTGAAAAAACGTTGTTAAAGGGACGTTATGGTTCAAAGGAAAACCGAAAAACCCCTGAAATTCAGCAGTTATAGTAAGATAAGCAACCATAACTCGTGCCACTGTGCACTGCTAACACTAACACCCAGGACATCAAAGATGACATCACAAATGTCATTGATGACATCACTGATGACATCACATGTCTGGCTCTCCCTTGTTTCCCTTTACTGACATATCTAGGCCACATAGTTTTCTTCAGTAACAGTCAGGAAGTAAAAATTGAAAAGGTACTATATTTGTAGACTTAGGGTCAAGTCACATCATATGAAACATATACATAGCGGAAGACACAGGCTTGAAAGAGAGCAATCCTTTTTGTGCATGAAGATAATCATTAGGGTTATCAGCACTTTCTCATAGTTTTATTTTTATTACTCTACCTTCCCTGTATATGCTCATATTTGTATATATTATACTCACTCTCCTTTCCTTTGGGTGCAGTCACATCATGTGATACACATACATATGGTAAGTAGCAGCTTTGAAACAGAGCAATAGTTTCTCTGCATAAAGACAATCAGTTAGGTTATGAACTCTTTCTGCCACTACTTCTGCTTTTTTGTTTACTTCACTGTCCCTGTATATACTCATATTTGTATGTGTTGTTGTCTCTTTGTGTTTTGTCTGTAATAATTATGTATTAAGTGGGTTTTATTACCTACTTATTACATGTTTCACAGTACGCAAAACTCTAATAAGAAAGCAGTTATCATTTCACTATTCAACATGGCACGATTATGAATATGGCACCTTCATCATGTATGCTGCACACACTGCCTATGTTTCTGCATGAGTAGCTTAGTATACTGGATAGAACTTCATAATAGAATGCTATTTATATCAATGCATTGCTTAATGCACTAATTAGCTCAGGATATTTATCCCAATGAACCTTGACAGTTTTTGGTCAGCATTATAAGAATCTCTTGTACAGAGTTTTTATGAAAAGTAAATGCGCATGTGATGTCATCAGTGATGTCATCAATGATATTTGCGATGTCATCTTTGATGTCCTGGGTGTTAGTGTTAGCAGTGCAAGGTCGCGCGAGTTATGGTTGCTTATCTTACAATAACTGCCGAATTTCAGGGGTTTTTCGGTTTTACTTTGAACCATAATGTCCCTTTAATAAAGTTTTTTCACTGAATTTCATAGGTTTATAGTAGCGAAACTTAACCATAACGTCCCTTTAACAAAGTCTTTTTACTGAATTTCATAGGTTTTTAGTAGCACAACTTAACCATAATATCCCTGACTTTAAATACATGTAACATAGAACATACTGAACCCCTAGCTAGTGATTTCGATGTCCACGGACTACCGCCATGTCCGCGGACATATCGAAAATCTGAGCGTGGTGAATGTAAATTTAAATAATGTGCCCATTTCCCCTTTGAGGTTGGCTCTGAAAAGAGCAGTTTTTTTTTGTTTTTTCTGCAGATGCTTGACAGACACCTGTTATTTTGTATTTTTCTTCTTCTTTTTTTCTTACTTTACTCCTAAAATCTTCACATAACCTTCTCCAAAGTAACCCTTACATTCCAAAACAGCATGGCATTTCCCATAAAAGATAAGGAAATGCCATCTTCTTTAAAATAAACAGCATTACTGGAATCAATATTCTCATTATTACAGAAGAACATACCAGCTCTAAGCATGAAGGCACACATGCCTCGGTTGATTACACACCTAGCATTGTTTTGCTGAGGACAAAAAACAAACTGAACTATGGTCCCATATTGCCCTAGGTAGTAATCCAGAATAAATTACTTTGGCATTTGAAAGGATGTTCATTACTGCTTGAACCAACTGTTCCAAATCTGCCAACAAAGTAGGGGCACTGACATAGCCCAAACGGAAAGCACCATAGTGCAAAACTACCACATGGGGACTGTTGATCCTGCCCATATCTTCACAAACGTGTACAATTCCCTGTGCATTGCAATCAGGCACAGTGCTCCACACGACCTCCACTCCTTTAACATCAAAATTCTTTGCAACATGCCTGCATTGAGCATACTGTTGTAAACCATGCACAAACATATCTCCGAGCACCAACACCCTGACTTTCACCACTTCTGCCATCTTCACTACACACAGTCTCTTTCAACACAAATCCACAACCTCAACATCTGATTGGCTGATCCCTACAGTCTTCTTTCCATGCTGGATTCGCTGGAAAACCCCGGATGTAGCACGCCCTGTCCACGGACAGCCGCGGTGTCCACGGACCGTGTAACTCTTGGACAGCCCTTCTACCATTTCCACTTCACTCTCTGTGCCATTGCCTCATTGCATACAGCTAAGCAGTCACACAATACAGAGAATGTCCTCAGAACACCCCCATTTTGTTTATTTTCGAACATTTCAGGACACCGCGAGTGTTCTTATAACACATGCAACTTGCCAGCGAACAATATGGACAACGTCCTCAGAACACCCCCATTTTCTTTATGTACGAACATTTCAGGACACTGCGAGTGTTCTTCTGGCTCACTCTTTTTTCTTTTGCTGACATATCTAGGCCACATGGTTTTCTTCAGTAACAGTCAGAAACTAAAAATTGTATTTTATTTGTAGACGTATCCTACAAGTTGGTTCTTATAGTAATTCCCTTGGAGTCCAGTCACATCATATGAAACATATACATAGGGTAAAACACAAGATTTAAAGACAGCATTATTTTCAAGCAAATAAATTATGATTTCTCTGTTTCAAAGCTGCTATTTACCCTATGTATATGTATATTGGTATGTGTTGTTGTCTCTTTCTGTTTTCTCTATAGTAATGCAATTATGTAATACATGGGTTTTATTAGCTACTTATTACATTTTTCACAGTACACAAAAATCTATTAAGAAAACAATTATCATTTCATTATTCAACATATTAACATTACGAATATTATACCTTCATCTTGTACGCTGCACACAATGCTATGTTTCTGCATTAGTAGCTTAGTATACTAGATAGAACCCCATAATAGAATGCTATTTATATCAATGCATCGTTCAAAGCACTAATTGGGGTATGATATTTATTGCAATGATCCTTGGCCCCTTTTTTGCGCAACATTATAATAAGAATCCCTTGTACACATATTTCATGAAAAGTACATACACATGTGATGTCATCAGTGATGTCCTCAATGACATTTGTGATGTCATCTTGATGTCCTGGGTGTTAGTCTTAGCAGTGCACGGTGGTGGCGTGAGTTATGGTTGATTAGCTTACCATAACTGGCGAATTTCAGGGGTTTTTCGGTTTTACTTGGAACCATAACATCCCTTTAACAAAGTTTTTTTATTAGCACGCAAACAATATACAAAGATGCAGTGTAAAAAGCAATTTCTCAGAGATGGCTGTACACAGAATGTTGCAAACTAAGAATTTATGGTCGTTTACAGTGAAGGTCAGCTGCTTCCATTTTTTGCTCGCGTGCCGGAGAGGCCCACGACTCGCACTATAAGGTTCTATTGTTTTTTGACCTTGACAGACAGGGATCGTGCTAAAAGACTTCTTTTGAAGGAGTGTTGCAAAAACGTAAGACACGATAAGGATGAAATTTCTGAAACGAAACCACTTTTATATATTATATCACTATGAGAAAGATCATTGGCACAGACAGAGTCGTATTTTGGGACTGCACTACGCATAGACAATGGAAAATGCCAATATAATGTAAGTAACCCTTTAGATTATTTCATACCGGAATATAATAACAATAGCGTGGCGTTAAAGCCCGGTTAAGTTGTACTTGTTCGTTCAATGTGGCATAGTGTTTTCTACCGCGCACTATCACCGCCGAATTGGTCCTCTGTCGCTTAGAGGGCTCTGAAAAAGGCAGAGGACAGAGGGTGGGTTAATGGGAATAAGTTAACATACTCCGTTGCACTATCCTCGCTAGCAAATAGTTTCACGCCCTAATAAATAAAATGAATATTTTTAATGAAGAACAGCTGGTGAGACTAATTTATGTTTTTAAAAACAGGTATGTCCTTCCGTACTGTCCATTCCACGATTTATTTTCAGACCCCGGCCGACGGATTTTTTAACTGCCAGGTGCAGCTACTTCTAAACAACTTCATGACCCTCACCATTTTATGGGACAATCGCCAAGGACCAATATGCCCTTACGCGGTACTAGCAGCTAGAAGCACCATACCAACCATTATGGTGGTTTAATGCCTCATTGTTGGAACAGCCTTCCGATTATCAGTGCGACCATAGTGCTTCTTTTATCATAAACCAACACCCTGTGTACCGCAAAGGAACAGCACGTGACTCAAGTTGGACTTTTGCGGATCGACAGCAAAGACAAATGCAAATCGCTGAATATTCTCTAAACATTTGATGTCAAATAAAAGTACTTTACGAAATGTTCAATCTTGCTGTTTGCTTTTAAATCACAGTTTCATATTCCGAATTGTGGCGCGCTGTGTTGTAAGATGATATGTGTTGTTTTCCGGTTTCTGTGTAAAGTCGCGTAGGACTGAAGACGACTGGGCCTTACGCGGTACTAGCGGCTAGAAGCAACATACCAACCATTATGGTGGTCTAATGCCTCGTTGTTGGAACAGCCTTCCGATAATCAGTGCGACCATAGTGCTTCTTTCATCATAAACCAACACCCTGGTTACCGCAAAGGAACAGTGCGTGACTCAAGATGAACTTTTGCGGATCGACAGCAAAGACAAATGCAAATCGCTGAATATTCTCTAAACATTTGATGTCAAATATAAGTACTTTACGAAATGTACAATCTTGCTGTTTGCTTTTAAATCACAGTTTCATATGCAGAATTGTTGCGCGCTGTGTTCTGAGATGATCTGTGTTGTTTTCCGGGTTCTGTGTGAAGTCGCGTAGGACTGGAGACGACTGGGCGCGTTTGGCGAGATGGGGAATATGAATGCTTTGATAATGTCAGGCTTAGGGGAGGGAGATATGATTTAGTGTCGCAAAAGCAGGTCAGCCAG
Organism: Ambystoma mexicanum; assembly: GCF_040938575.1. Taxonomy (NCBI): domain Eukaryota; kingdom Metazoa; phylum Chordata; class Amphibia; order Caudata; family Ambystomatidae; genus Ambystoma; species Ambystoma mexicanum. Next base: position 673,405,901 of record NC_090925.1, read on the forward strand.
GTCGATGGGGCAAGTGATAGGGTTATCACATGATATCAATGCACAGCAGCCTCATTTATCGTTTGTTTAGTGGACAAAAAGTCGGGTAAGGGCCATAGGAAATTGTAATGTCGACGGACATAAGGAGGGTTCTTAGAACACTTTCAACCTGACAACGAACAATACGAACAGCTTTCTCAGAACACCCCCATTGTGTTTAATTGCAAACATTACCTCCACGTCCACTCTTCCTCCTCCCAGTACTTACTTCATGAGGCCCCTGCCTCCGACACAGGACCTTCTTCTATTTCTTTAAATTCCTATAACTCCTCCCCCACATCCACATCACTCAGTTTCATATTACCAAGTCGGAGCATGGGACCTTCCCCGCAGGGAGGCTGAGGAGGGTCGTCAGTACTGTGACGAGGAAGAGTAGGACTAGGAGTAATGAAGATCACTGGTAAGTAATCAGAGCATTTCAGGACACCGCGAGTGTTCTTAGAACACATTCAACTTGCCAGAGTACAATACGGACAGCATCCTCAAGACACCACCATTTTGTTTATGTACGAACATTTAAGGACACCGCGGGTATTCTTAGCTCAATTTTAGCTTGCTTGCGAACAAAACGGACACATACTCCATCCTCAGAACACCCCACCATTTAGTTTATATAGAACATTTCATAACAGCCGTGTTTTCCGCAGACAAATCGAATACACAACAAAAGTGTCTAGCATATAAAAAAAACAGAACATTGAACCTATCTCATACTCCCCCACCCTCCCCAAACACTCTTACACACCAACACACTCCACTAAATACAATTTTTAATCCAAGTTTCACCGCACTGTCCGCGGTCGTCCGCGAATGCAAGATGGCGTGCGCCACAGAAAATCTGACGCGCTTCATGCACCACGCCGTCCAATCAGCGAACACGTTGCATGTCCGCGGACATCACGCAAACCACTCGGCCAATCAGGGCAGTGTCCGCGGAGCGAACCGGGAAGTCCGTCCGCGGAGCGAACGGAGATATCACAAATTTTTTTGCCTTACATTTTGGTAATTTTAAAAAAAACTACTGGACGGATTTACACCAAATTTGCAAAAGCACGCTTTCAGGACCAAACCCCCGCTCCTGCCGCTAATTTGGTGTAAATCCGTTCAGCGGTTTGGGCTGTAGGCGTGCACAAAGTTTCTATGGGAAACAACAAAAGTTTTGGGACCCCCCTATAACTTTTCCCCCCCTGGACGAATCCTCACCAAACTTTGCAAAAACTTTCAGAGTGGGCCGTATACTTTTTTTTGCAAAGTTTGGTGAGGATTCGTCCAGAGAGAGCAAAGTTATAAGCCACCCAAAAAATGCTCTTCCTATGGAAACACCAACTTAACCATAACTACATGGACGCTACCGCGTCCATGTAATATGTATATGTGTATATATATATCACTACAAAAAAACTTTGTAAAGGGGACGTTATGGTTAAGTTGCCCTACGAAAAACCTGTGCACTTCACGAAAAAAAAGTTCACCCTCCCCATTATGGTTCAAATTAAAACCGAAAAACCCCTGAAATTCGCCAGTTATGGCAGAATGAGACCCCATACTTGCCATCAGCACTCTGCACTGCTAATAATCACACCCAGAACATGAAAGATGTATCGCAAATGTAACTGATGACATCACTGACCACATCACATGTTTAGCCCATTTTGTTTTCGTTTCCTGCTCTATATATTTATACATATGTACATTCAGTAAAAAAACTTTGTTAACGGGGTGTTATACTTCACAGTGAAACCAAAAAACACTGCACATTCCCCCATTATGATAAGCTCAGCAACCATAACTCGCAGCATCTACGTGCATTGCTAAGACTAACCCCCAGGACATCAAAGATGACATCACAAATATCATTGATGACACCACTGATGACATCACATGTGAAAATAATGTTGATGAAAAGTCCCTACCTACAAGGGGTCCTTTCTATTATGTTGATAGCAAGATGTCAGGGGTGATTGTGTAATGTTAAATATGTAATAACTAGCTAACAATTCAAGACTTAATGCACACTTGTACTAGTACAAACAATACATATGAAGACTCAATGCATACAAATCAAAGGCACATACAGGGAAACTCAAGTAAGGAAGAAAGAAACAGCATCATCAGAAAGTATGGTTGCTGAGCTTACCATAATGGGGGAATGTGCAGTGTTTTTTGGTTTCACTGTGAAGTATAACATCCCGTTAAAACATTTTTACTGAATGTACTTATATATATATAGAGCAGGGAACGAAAACAAAGGGGCTAAACATGTGATGTGGTCAGTGGTGTCATCAGTTACATTTGAGATACATCTTTCATGTTCTGGGTGTGACTGTTATTAGTGCACAGTGGTGATGGCAAGTATGGGGGCGCAGTCTGCCATAACTGGCGAATTTCAGGGGTTTTTCGGTTTTGATTTGAACCATAATGGGGAGGGTGAACATTTTAACTTAACCATAACGTCCTCTCAACAAATGATTTTTTGTAGTGAATTTTACAGGTTTTTGGGAGGGCAACTTAACCATAACGTCCCTTTAACAAAGTTTTGGTAACTGAATTTCATAGGTTTTTAGTAGTGTAAATACATCATAACAGTACGTTAACAAAAATGCTGTACTACATTTATCAGGGTTCTAATAGTAACACATAAGCATACTACTGTAAAGGAACATTTGAAGTAACTGCCCACCTTCCGAAGAATTCCACATTATCATATGCTGGCGCACAGCATGGGGGCGTGTTCGAAAAGTCACACGCACTTCACAATGACATGTGTAACTAGGTGATAGTGCGGAAGTACATTGTATATTCTTGTACGAACTTGAAAATGGAACATTTCCGGCACAGTACTCCACAAGGTAAGCATGCAACACAATATAAGCAAGAGTGCATTACGACGTATCTGGATCAATAACCCCGATTCCTCCCCAAAGAGTGGGGAATGAATGCCATAAGCAATCGAGATTTTAAAGCAGTAACCCGTGCTACCAAGAAAGAGGATTTTTTGTCTTCAACCGGAACGCCTCGGGCGTTCCCGGCTGAACAAAACAAATCCTTTTCCAAGATGATCACCATAGAAAGGTAAGACGGGCGTTGGATAGAAACCCTTCTTCGCTTTCCATTGCAGGCTACAGAAAGCAAAAATTAAACTGCATGACCGTAAAGGCAGCACCACATTTGTGTTCCTTGAGAAATGTATGGTTATAAGGAACACCTTTACCAGAAAGGCAGTCCATGGTGGACATGGCGAACTCAATGCAATGTTTTGTCCCTTCCAGTAATGGCCAGTAGCCACATCCCCGACATTGTAGCCACTAACCATACATAGAGGCTACCCCTCACAGACGGAAGCTGTACCGTTGATTTGTTATGTACAAGAGTATACTTGTTAAATATCAAAACACTATCACAAGCACAACATAAACCTTTTTGGGTGTTGTCAATGACCTTTACATACATGTGTTGTACACGTAGTCTTTTTTTTCTGTAAAAATGTGCTTAAAAAAGGAAAGGAGTAGTCTATTTACGTATACATAAAATCTGAAACAAACTCTGTGATGGGAAGCGCAATGACGTTAGAAATACTGGAAGCAACACCATTACAACTCACTGTTCGACACATAATTTCGTAAGTGGTACAGGTCAAAAGGTGTGAAGATATGTGTATTGGGAGGGTGTAACCATGTGTTAGTTTATAAACATTTCTGTGCACCACACACTTTCAGTGCACCTTACCTCATTTTCCCGCTTTTAAAAAGATAGTAATTAATATGAAGTAATGTTGGTTAATAGGGCATCTGGGTGACAGAAATTGGTCTGACGGTGACAGAAATTGGCCTGATGGCACTAAAGCATATGAGATGGGCCTGACCCTCCCGTAGCAAAAGTAAGTGGGGTATGCAGTACCTTTCTCCATAATGTTCCTTGGTAGCTTAAACAAATGCGTCCATATTGACGTATGTGCATACGCACTTCACAATGACATGTGTAACTGGGTGATAGTGCGGAAGTACATTGTATATTCTTGTACGAACTTGAAAATGGAAAGGTTCCTGCACAGAACTCCACAAGGCAAGCGTCCAACACAATATAAGCAAGAGTGCATACTGACGCATCTGGATCATTAACCCCCATTCCTCCCCAAAGAGTGGGGGATGAATGCCATAAGCAATCGAGATTTTACAGCAGTAACCTGTGCTACCAAGAAAGAGGATTTTTTGTCTTCAACCAAAACGCCTCCAGCGTTCCCGGCTGAAGAAAACAAATCCTTTTTCAAGATGGCCACCATAGAAAGGGAAGACGGGTGTTGGATAGAAACCCTTCTTTGCTTTCCATTGCAGGCTACAGAAAGCAAAAATGAAACTGTGTGACTGTAAAGGCAGCACCCCATTTGTGTTCCTTGAGAAATGTATGGTTATAAGGCACACCTTTACCAGAAAGGCAGTCCCTGTGGACATGGCAACCTCAATGCAATGTTTTTTTCCCTTCCAGTAATGGCCAGTAGCCATATCCCGACATTGTAGCCACTAACCATACATAGAGGCTACCCCTCACAGACGGAAGCTGTACCGTTGATTTGTTATGTACATGAGTACACTTGTTAAATATCAAAACACTATCACATGCACAACATAAACCTTTTCGGGTGTTGTCAATGACCTTTACATACATGTGTTGTACATGTAGTAATTTTTTTCTGTAAAAATTTGCTTAAAAAACGCAAAGGAGTAGTCTATTTATGTTTACATAAAATCTGAAACAAACTCTGTGATGGGAAGCGCAATTACGTTAGAAATACTGAAAGCAACACCATTACCACTCACCGTTCGACACATCATTTCGTAAGTGGCACAAGTCGAAAGGTGTAAAGATATGTGTATTGGGAGGGTGTAACCATGTATTATTTTACAAACATTTCTGTGCACCACTTACAGTGCACCTTACCTCATTTTCCCGCTTTTAAGAAGATAGTAATTAATCTGAACTAATGTTGGTTAATAGGGCATCTGGGTGACAGAAATTGGTCTGACGGTGACAGAAATTGGCCTGACGGCACTAAAGCATATGAAATGGGCCTGACCCTCCCGTAGCCACAGCAAGTAGGGTATGCAGTACCTTTCTCCATAATGTTCCTTGGTAGCTTAAACAAATGCGTCCATATTGACGTATGTGCCATGATGTAGCACCTACAAAAGAACACATTACAACATGCAACGTAGCATGCCACATTGTGAAAGCAGAGAGTACATTTGTAAAAAAACACTGACATTTAAAAATGACTACAGTAGTTTTATATCACAATAAACTGAGCAAAATCATCGCCCTAAGCAATTAGTAAAGTAGTTGTGTTTCACAATGAACTGTGAGAAATTATTGCCCTATGCACATTTCCATACAAGTAGTAAGCTTCTGTCTTTCGTCGACAATGAAAATGGTACTGTGCACGTTGGTTTCTTTCACACACAGAAAGTAAGCGTTGCCACCACAGTAGTTGTTTTACTCCCACATCAATGTGCAAGACGACGTCAACCGCTGTGATCTACACCACCAGAAAGGATTGAATGTTACTTCTTATTGCGACAACAGCGTAAGGACATAGGGCTCCAACACGATCATCCCACTGAATTATGACGCACAGACAACCGGTAATGAACAATTGCATTTGACGGTTAAAAAAGGAGTCCCTCGGCAGCTGTAATCAGTGACAATCACAATAGGAAAGGAAGTATCTGAGGGGAGAAGCGTGAATAAAATGTATAAAAATACGCAACCTCTGCACAAAACAAAGTTGTAACACATGTTTTTATTACTAAATAATAAATTAATTTGGGGTAATGTACTGGCATCCTACAAATGGCGACAATGTGCAATGTCCATAATGGGGAAAAAAAATCAACGGCACGTAAACCTTGTAATGCATTACGAAAAAATATATTTTTTTCCCCCAAAGTAAAATTTTAATGTCAATTCGGTATGTAGGCAGGAAAAATACACTTACATGTTGTGGACCAGCTCCATTGCGTTAGCTGCAGTCAGACAGCAGTGTAACTAATATTTCATGGTTGGTGCAAATGTTTTTGAAGCATAACCTTATCAAACAATATGTTTTTCTAATTGTTACTCCCTACATTCTTTCTGTTCTTTCCCTGCACCTCAAGGTTAAAAAACAACTGACCCTTATGGCTGTCGATAAATATGCAGCCGTACTGAGCTTGTATTTCAAACAGAAAATGAAGTGGCCTTCACTGCGAATGCAAATATATTCTCATTTTGCAACAACATATCAGCGGCTATTCATGAGAACCACTACTCCCGTACACGCGCAAAACTGCTGTGTGTACGAAATAGAGCATGTGGCTGCCTCAGATTCCAGCCAGTCTGACCGCAGTAATGTTGTTTATGTATTTTACAATGGACGCAGTAAGTTCATTTCGTAAAAGTAGCAAGTTTCACTGTACCGTACGACAGTGCTAACAAGAATACTTCAATGTTTCACTTTCTACTATCAAGTCTCATTAACTCTGACCCTTCTAAACAGTGTTCCATAAGTGTAACAAGTGCATTGGTGTCTTCTTCGTTTAGGTATGTTAGGGGCGATATCCACGTTCAACAGAAAACGAAGTAAACATGGCAGACGTATCGAAATATTAAGATGCACTTCACGCTGTGCCACAGCCAATCGGTGAAAGCGCAACATGGTTGCGGCCAGCACTCCACGGAATAGCCAATTGCAATCTTCTCCACGGAGCGAACAGGGAAGTGTGACCGCGGAGAGGACATAGATATCACCAATTTGTAGAGACATACTTTTTGATCATTTTTAAGGCAACTACTGGATGAATTGTCACAAAATTTTCAGACCAAGCCCCTGCCACTGGCGCAAATTTGGTTGAAATCCGTCCAGCGGTTTGGACATTAGCCGTGCACAAAGTTTTCCCCCATTCAGTCTATAGGAAAAACAGAAGTTTTGGGACCCCCCTATAACTTTGCCCCCCTGTACCAAACCTCACCAAACTTGGGGGGGGAGCACCCCACAGTTTGAAGACCTCTGTCATATGCCATGACCTCATTGCTGACGTATAGTTTGTTTTTTTTGAAAATATTTTATTGATTTTATATTTTAGAAAAACAAACAACACACAACACAATACAACTGTTAATTATTTACAGGAACCACAAAAGAAAATACGAGAAAGGAAAAAGAAAAAAAAAGGGAAAACTCCCCCCACCCCCCATCAAGCCAGAGCCGGCTCCCTTGTATCCTCAGTCGGGGCACCGTCAGGAGAAACATTGTCCGTAGGCACATCTTCAGAATTCTCAGAGTCGTCCAAGCCCTGTTGTGGGTTGGTCATAGAGGCCACCAATTGTCGCCAGGCCAGCAAGGGCCCTATCTCCTCCTCGCCCCCTCTAGTGACCGCTTCAAACCCGACCACGGATTCAGCCTCCGCCCACCTCATAATGTCCGCCCACCATAGTTCCACTCTCGGCCTGCTAGCCGATTTCCAGTTCATGGCAATCCTGCGTTTGGCCAGAACATATGCCAGGTCCCTCAGCTTGCTCAGGTGCCTAAAGTGTCTGGGCCTGGGGAAGATCCCAAGCATACATGACCAGGCAGATCCCACGTCCAACACCACTCCCCCACTTGCGAGCTTCATCTTGACCTCCTCCCAAAATCTATACACTTCCGGGCAGGCCCAAAACATATGTAGCAACCCAGCTTCCACCTCCCCACACCTGGGACATTTTTGAGTAATCGAGCCTCCGAACCGTGCGATCCTCTGGGGAGTCAGGTAGGCCCTGTGAGTAATGTAGAACTGGAGTTGTTGGAGCCGTGCATTTCTGGACACCTTTTTATGATATCCCAGGACCCTCTTCCACTGACCCTCCGTCATGAGTTCACCCATCTCCTCTTCCCATTCATGCCTCAGTTGGGGCAACTCTTTCCCAGCCTTCGTTCTGAGGAGTTCGTATATTCGTGATATTTCATGCCCACCCTCTGAGACATCATACATAGTTTCAAGGGTGGCATCAGGATCATCTGCCAGTGCCGTCTCCGGCCATCTCTTTCTTACACGTTTTACTAGCCTAGCATGGGTGATGTACTGGCCTCTGTGCACCCCCGTCTCATCCTGCAACTTTTGAAAGTCCAGCGCCTCCCCCTCTCTCCATATGTCCCCAAGCGTGGCCAGGCCCACCGGCTCCCAATGCCTGCAGACAGAGTGAAACAGTTGGGTGTCGTTTTCGCACAGGGCCACCAGCGGTGCCTGCCAAGATAGTGGTTCTGACTCCCCCATCAATTTCCATGTTCTGTGCCAGACCTCCCATCCCAACCTCAATAGCCACCCTCTTCCCGTCAGTTTATTCCTTTGTAGCCACACCACCTCTCTCAGGAAATATGGGGCCGCATCATCACGCAGCAACCTAGATTCCGCCGAATCTTCATCAGACAACCACCTGGCCACAGTTGTCCCGCCAGATAATATAGTTCGAAGTTGGTCAAGCCTATACCCCCCCTTCTCGTTCGGGTTCTGAAGCTTCCACAGGGCCACCCTATTCCTGGAGTTACCCCACACGAAGCCCCTACACATACTATGAAGTCGTACAAATAGGCTTTTAGGGATCAAATACGGGACGTTCACGAAGAAGTGCAGGAGTCTGGGAAGGACCACCATTTTCAGCAAAGCCGCCCTCCCCATCATGGACAGGGGCAATCTGGACCAGAATGTCATGCTGTTCTTGACCCCCTCTATGGCTTTCTCTGTGTTATGCTTGTGCACCGCCTCAGTCCGGTGGTAAATATTTACCCCCAGGTACCTAAACGTGTCGGTCCGCCATGGTATTGGCAACACAGGCAGCCTCTCCAAGGGGACGTCCCTGTACCCGCCCAAAGGGAACAGGCTAGACTTCCTGGGGTTCACTGATATGCCCGAGAGGACAGCGTAATGATCCAGTACTTCCAGTACGTACTGCAGGTTCTCCTCCGGGTAGCGGAGGTACAACAGCATATCGTCCGCATAGAGAGATGTTAAGTGGCTGCCGCTGGCAGTGTTAATGCCCACCTCACCGTATTGTTGCCGCAGGCATATCGCCAGCGGTTCCAGCGCAAGTATATATAACATGGGTGACCAAGGGCATCCCTGCCTGGTCCCCCTGCTAAGCTGCCAGGCATCCGAGAATGTGGCCCCAGTCTTGACCCTAGCCACCGGGCTGCTATATAACAACTGGACCCATCTGATATAACCAGCGCCCACGCCGTATCCCTGCAGGGCCGCTTTCAGCCAAGGCCATCTCACTGAATCGAAGGCCTTGACCGCATCCAGCGACACTACCGCCATCTCGCCCGTGTCATCTTTAGTATGGTCGATAACATGGTGCAGCCTCCTATGGTTATCACTGATATTCCTGCCTGGGACATATCCCGTTTGATCCGGGTGGATCAGCTTGCCAATCACTTTCTTCAACCTGTTGGCCAGCACTGCCGTGAGTATTTTGCTGTCCTGGTTTAGCAAGGACAGAGGTCTATAAGATCCACACTCAACAGCCGGCTTGCCTGGTTTCAGTAATGGGACAATCATGGCCTCACGGAGGGACAACGGGAGTTCTCCCTGTTCGTATGCCTCGTTAAACAAGGTCAGCAGAGGCTGCAGCAGCTCCTGCACGTACACCTTGTAAAACTCACCAGGCAGGCCATCCGCCCCAGGTGCCTTGCACGTGGGGAGGCCCCGGATCACCACCTCCAGCTCATCAGAAGTGATAGGGGCGTCCAGTTCCTCCCGCTCCAGGTCATCTAGGGTGGGCAGACCAATGTCCTCCAGTGTGTTCAGGATGTCCTGGCTCCTGTCCTCCCCAGTGTCCTCATACAAACGTTTGTAGAACCTGAGGAATTCCTCGTTCACCCCATCCTGAGTGTTGCGAAGACCACCGTCCTCACCACGGATCTCATGGATAACCACTCAGGGGGACTCACTCTTGTACAGCCAGGCCAACAGTCTGCCTGGCTTGTCGCCCCCCGCGTGCAGCCTCTCTGTGTATTTCCTATGGTTCAGTCTACATAGTCGGTCCCAAAGAGCGCTGCACACCACCTGAAGGTCTCTCATCCTAGTCTTGTCTACCTGAATGGCATTCTCAAGACGAGCCAGGCTCTCCAGTTCCCTTTCGGTGTCCTGAAGCTCCCTCTCGATACCCCCTTGAAGTCCCTTGGATTTAGAGATCGCCACTCCGCGCACCACTACCTTAAAGGCCTCCCACAGAGTTCCCGTAGAACGCACACTACCCGTGTTTATCTCGAAATATTCCCCGATGGCAACCCTCAGGTCCTCTCGGAAACCCTCATCCTGCAGTGCTTCAGCCCGGAGTCTCCATGTGGGGATCCGAGGCCTAGGGGGTTGGTGTCGCCACTCTACCACCAGGGGCGAATGGTCCGACAATACTCGAGCCTTGTATTCCGCCTCCACTATTTCGCCCGCTATCTCGGCAGTTCCAAACACATAATCCAATCTCGTATATGAGTCGTATGGCGCCGCATAATGCGAATACTGCCTCTCCGTGGGGTGGAGTCTCCTCCACACATCCACCAGTCTCAAGTCTCCTGGCAATGTCCCGAGCGCCTTGGCCGCCGGCGACATTTTCCCTTTGGTGTCTGCGGACCGGTCAATTTTGGGATCTAAGACACAATTGAAGTCCCCTTCCCACACCATCCCGCCCCCTACCAAGGGGCCAAGTTTGCCATAGAGGGATCTAAAGTAGGCTGCAGTATCATGATTGGGGGCATACAGGTTGAGGATGTGTACTTCCCTGTTCTCCAGGAGTCCTATTATCGCCACCATTCTACCTTCCGGGTCCACTATCGAGTCGAGCACCCGGAACGGTACATGCGGCGCCACCCAGGTGATGACCCCTCTAGCATACGCCGAGTACGTGGCACCCACTACCTTGCCCTTCCACTTCCTCGTAACCACCTCCAATTTCTCCCTGGTGAGGTGGGTCTCTTGTAGCAGGGCTATGTCTATCCGCATCCTCTTCAGGTATAGCATGACTTTGTTTCGCTTGAGGTAACTATTGAGGCCTCGGACATTCCAGGTAACTATACGAAGACTATCCGATGCCATCGGTTTGGTCTGTATTCAGCCCCGCCCTCCCCACAATACCCCCTTGATCTAACACTCCACCGGCTCTTCCGCCCTTGATCCCCATCCCCCCTCCCTGTTTCCCAACTACACACCACAGCAAACAACCCCTCCCATCCCAACAAAAGCCCAGCTCCATCCCTGGATCTCAGGCCCACCCGCGTCTGGTCTTATCCCGTTTACAAGGAATAGGACCCCGTGGGGCGTCGCCGATCTAACAGCGACCTAACTAACTAGATATATTACTATTGGGGACAAAGGAAGCCTCTTGGAGCTCCCAATCAGGTGACCACGGGTGGGCACGCCCCACGGGCCAGCCAGACAGTACCACATCATACGCATCACATATCGTACAAATGACTATATTCAAGTCCCAATGTCTCGGCCCCGTTGCCCCAGGCGGCCCAGCCATAAGCTACTTATCTTCCGTAGTCTCTGCCTGGATGCCTGATTCTTGAGGACTGCCCAGCGCGTCTAGCCAGTCCATCGCCTCAGTTGGTGTTTCGAAAAACAGGGATCTGCTTCTGTAGAAGACTTTCAATTTGGCCGGGTAGAGTAGCATATAGCGATGGCCAGCTTCACGAAGTCTCCTTTTCACAGCTCCGAAGTGCATCCGACTCCGCTGTACTTGTAGCGTGTAGTCAGGGTAGGCCGTAATCTTGGCCGATCCTCTGTCAATCGTTCCCCCTTTTCGAAAGAATTCAAGAATCTTTTCGCGATCACGGTAGTTCAGAATTTTCGCGATCACCGTCCGCGGGGGGGCACGGGAGGCGGCCTCCTGGTTAGGGCCCTATGAGCTCTCTTAACTGCAAACCCCTGGGTCAGTACCCCGCCGGTAATCTCCTGCAAAAGCATGGATTCCACAAATTCCGTAGGGTCTGGCCCTTCAGTTCCTTCAGGTAGGCCCACAATACGGATATTGTTGCGTCTGGCACGTCCCTCCGCCTGCTCCGCTCTGTCCTCCAGGTTGCCCACCCGTTGCACAAGGGCGTGTAGCTCCTTTTTATGAGCAGCGCAATCTGCTGTGTTCGTGGCCGTCTCCTTCTCGATGGCCCCGCGCGTTCCGAGACCGCCCTCACATCCAGCCTAAGCAGATTCACCTCCTCCTGGACGGCACCGATCTTGAGGTTTAAGCCTTCCTGTAGCTCTTTCATGGCGAGGCCCAGCTTGGTCTCCCATGACACTTTTAAGTCTGCAATCGCCGCCAGCACCTCCTGTATCGTGCCAGGTGACTCCGCGGTCGTCACGGGGGTCTCTTTGATCTTGCCTCCTTCCGCCCCTGGGGGGGACTTGGCGTAAGCCTCCATCGTGGGCTGTTTGGCCTTGGGTTTCACATCTCTCGTGGTCATAATGTTGTATGAGTCGGGCGGGGGCCCGTCCCGCCAGTCACCGAGAGGGAGTCACGCCACCCAACGTCCAAAGCCTGACCCACCACACCATGGGGCATCCAACAGCACTCCAACAGCACTCCGGTCCTGTCGTTACAGCCACATCCGTTCGGCACTCCCGCTCGCTGGGCCACCGTGCGTCCTAGGCGGCGCTCATGTGTTTTAGTCTCCGAGCAAAGGGACGCAAAGGTCCAGCACTCGTGATCGCGACACTGACTTCATGATCCTCGGTGTTCGCAACGTGTCGCTGCCATTTTGTCTTGTCCGCCTGCTCAGGGCTCGTCCCAGTCAATCACAATTATTTCGGTTTCTAAGCCTTCTGAACGTCCCAAACTTTCACAGGATGTAGTGGTGGCATTCACACACCTGGACATCGATTTCCAATGTCGGCCGGCCCCTGTGGACGTACCCCTCCATCAGGATCAAAACAGGATCAGCGGAGCTCCTCCAGAGTGCGACCTCTTACATGGCCGTCCAAGCCATGCCCCATGCTGACGTATAGTTATCCCTTTTCATGAGTTCAAGGGCGAGGGACCTCTTATGCCTTATCTGGACATTCATCCTGGGGAAATCACCAATCTGCACCTCACTTTAGGGCACAACTAAAGCTGGTGTAATTATCACTACCAGAAAGAAAAGGCCTCCCCAATTCGGAAGGAGATGCATGTAGGCTTTTGAACCACAGGCCCAATAGTGGTCCATTAATACAGCTGTAACTATTTTCATGCCAGGCACATCGAAAATTCAGGTGCAGCCTTTATCTCAATTTTTCCTACTGTGTCCATATTTCTGAAGCATAAGGTGGGATTTTTCACTGGTATTATGGGTAGAGGGGTTGCTTCATCCTCTACCCATGTTAGCAATTTGGAATATTCAGCCCATTCCTTGAGGCATGTACTGTTTGTATTCTGCACAACCTCTACTGGCACTGATTGAAGTGTTTGTGCTTACAACCCACCATTCCTTCAACCCAGCCTTCTGAGGTAAATACCTCTCGATATATTAGTAGCTGGGATCTTTCACAATAACCAGTTATTTATTTCCCTGCTGCATCTCCGCTATTCAGGCCTTCTATTGTATATTGCAAAACTTTATTTCTTGTTCTAGTGTCATCCATCATGGACCTTTGTCTTATGTAGCTATCCTCATATGGGAATGTTTCTTTTGTCATCCATCACAAGGTGGCCCACCTTCCCTAAAACTGCCCTCTTGTAGTGCAGAGTGCTAACTGTGTCTCACTGTGTGCCCTATCTGCATGTATGCCTGTGTGTATGAATATTCTGGAGGTACTCATGGTGTAGGGGATGAGGGAAAATACAAAACAACTCCCATCATGCATCTCTCTCCCCCCTTTGTCGTGTGTTCATAGCAAAGGTTATTGGTGACAACCGCAGATAATCAATATATTTGCTCAAGTGCTTTGAGTCATATGGCACACTCCTTTTCATCTGTGTGCTCACCGCCGGAAATTGTTCTGGTGTCATTTCAGTTGTGACAGTAGTTCTGCTCATATTTACTGATCTAGCTACATTATAAATGACCAATTCTCTTAATGCATTGAAAATATTAAAATGGAGGCCGCAAAATGTAAACAATTTCAATATGATCACAATAGCTAACGTGTCAACCTTTTGCAGATAATTAGAGGCATTATTCCCCCTCTGTGTTTAGAGAGAACATCTTATTTCATTCAACAACCGCATTCTCCCGTCCGTTGTAATCTCTCTTTTGTTTCTTTTGAAAGGCAAGTGTTTACAGAAAAAACCTTGTCAAAGTGAAGTGAAATTTCTTTCTAGAATAATCTATGTTTTCATATTAAATAACAATACTGTGAGGTAAATGTTGCAAGCTCCTAAAAAAGGATAACAATGATACGACCAAGAAGAATATGATGGCTTTGGGGAGCATTTGTTGTTTCTTTTTTACTTCGAACAGGCCGCACTTTGATTTTAGATAAGTGTCATTAGAGAATGTTGAACCAACTGATCTTTTATGTAAAACTCTATACATTTTTAAAATTATTTTTATTTCTGGTTGACTCTTGTCATTGATCTTTTTCCTGGGGTCGCCAAATTTCTTCTTCACCTTCGGGATCAGTATTTACAGACATGGGGTTCTCTCTGAGATACAGCTTGACGCCACAGAGGTGGATCCACGCATGCCGTCCTTCAACCTTGATTGCTGATGGAGCAACAGCTTACACAGCGTAATGTCTTTGGAATTGTGTCTTGTTTCAGTACCGCACTTGTCACCAGGATACACTAGAAGAGGCTTTAATTACTTGTCTGGGTCAGTTTCTTCATGGTTTTCATCTGTGTTTTTCAAACCTGCCTACCGCATCTGCACCTGTCGAGACATACATTTAAGCGATTCTGTCATAGCTGCCAAATAATTGTGCATTTCCTTCCCTAACACAACAGCAGCACTTTCAGCATCAGTGTCAGCCCATATGGGAGGACCAATGGAAGTATGCATTCAGCGTACCGTCACCAGTTTATGCAGAGTCAGCTGATGGCCAGAGCCTGGTTGATGACATCCTGCTAATAGGGCTACAGGAAGACAATGGGCCTCATTACACGGTAGGCGTTAAGTTACGGTCATTACCGGCATGGCGCTAATAACGTGTGCGGGTTGGTGTCTACCCGCTAATAGCGTGGTATCACTAGTACGCGGGCACGAGCTTAGCGCAATGCCGGTAATGTCCATAGCACCATACCACTAAAGCCCTCGAAAAGTCCCTTAGCGGCATCCTGGAAAGAGCTGTTAGCACTTCCGCCGTCCTACAAAACGGCATTAGCGGTGATCGCTAAAAGCAATGACCGCTAATAGCAGTCACCGCTAATAGCGGTGACCCTAAATAAGCGGAACCGGAAGTAGCGTCATTGCACAGGAATGGGAAATAGCACGGAAGCCATCTTTAAAAACACAATCCATTGCCATCCTCTGCCCCCAGGACCTGCATCCACACCAGAGCCTTACTAAATCCTTCAGAGACCTACTGACAATGCCCAAGGCAATTAAAAAAACAGCAGACCAGCAGCGTAAGGAGCGTTTCACTAATAAAGAGCTGACAATGCTCACGGACACGCTTGCTGCCAACGCAGAGGTGGTGTTCACAAATGACATACGGCGTGTCACCCTGATTAAAAAAAAGGAAATCTGGGCAGAGGTGGCCCATAAAGTAGGTGCAGTGGGCACCACCCCCCGCACTGTGAAAGAATGCAGGAAGCAGTGGGACGATCTCCGCCTCCGTGTAAGCAGCATCCTGGCTGCCAACCGGAAACTGGCCATGGCCACAGGAGGCAGTGGAGGATCGCCAATTAAACTTATGGAGTGGGAGGAGACCTGCGCAAGCACCATAGGGTTTGAATCCATCGAGGGAGTCGGCAATATGGAGCGTGGTGCGCCCACATCATCAGATGGAGGTGAGTGTCCACACCAAACACTGCACTGTGAAAGATGAGGTACCTCCCCATATGTGAGCCCTAAATCATCTCATGGATGTGGCCATCAAACATACATGCACACAACCCTGCCCATATGCGAATCACATCCCAACACACAAACATCCATGTATCACCACAGACATGTGTCACCCAGACTCATGCATGAATGACCCACCCAACAGTTTTACAACCTGTATGCCCAAACTTGAAGTCCGAATGCACAGAACAGCATGAACAACAACATCTGCATGAAGCATCTATACCAATCACCAATGCAATCCCCCTCTTTGTCCCCCACAGGCTCACAAAGTGACAGCGATGAGCAGGACACTGCGGCACAGGCTCCCCCTGACAAGAAACAACCCAGGGCAAAGGAGTCAGGCAACATTGCCACCACGTCGAGGGGCACAGGGAAGAGTGCCCTCCCGCAGAGGTCAAAACCCACCAAGCCACCCACGCCACCAAGACGTGAACCCATGCCAGACCCAATTGCTGCACCGACTATAGTAATCCCCCCCACTCACGATCCACCTGCGGAAGGAACACTGTCTGCTGCCAATAGTTCTATTGGCGAGGCAGCAGCCACAGTACCAATGTCTGATGTGGAGGACACCTGTGACTTGTCCATACAAGAAAACACACCCAGCCCCCCACAGTCAAAAAAACCGAGCCACGCTCCGCATCGCATTCCAGCAGCCATGGCCAGTCTGGTGATGAAATAGTGGCAGGGTGCTGGAGTCCACCAGGGCCATCACCTGATGCTGGACCAATAGAACAAGGAGCGGCACCAACCCCACGAGCAAGACACAGTGCCCATGACATGGCCATCATCAGACAGCAGCAGGAGGACATCACTGCGCTGGTTGGCCAGCATGTGGATGAGGCGGCACGTTTGAGGGAGGAGTGCATGGAGCATGCAAGGGACATCAGGCAGTCCATGGAAGCCAGCACCAACAGGCTATGTGATGAGATGTCACTTGTGAGGCTGGTCCTCACACTCATAGCTGATGCAATGGACAGACAGAACCCCCCAACGGCCCCGGAACAACCGCGCACCTCCTCCACTGCCAGCTCAAGGCAGACCAGCCCCTGGCACAGGTCATTGTGGGCTAGGCGGAGCACAACTCCTCAACCTCCCAACGGTGGCAGTGGGGATGGGAACTAGGGGCAGCCAATTGTTGCTGACACATGTACAGCTGGACATCACTGTTGTAGAAGCCATTCATGGGAGTGTTGTGGGGGAGGGGGGTAAGGGTGTTTTGGGAGTGTCGGGGGGGAAGGGGGGAAGGGTGTTATGGGTGTGTTGTGTAGGTGGGTCCATGCACTACTTTAAGTATTTATACATTAAACAAACTGGTGACAAGATAAATCACTGGAGTGGACATTATCATTGTGTATGTGTGCTTTATTGGTGGACAGGGCCCAGTGTGCACTTAACAACATAACCCTGTGGCCAAATACCCACATCCATCCCACAGTGTTCAAACATGGTATTTAGAAATTTTGGTCGATTAGATGCTGGCGCACATCATGTGCCTCCTGGGTATCGCCACCTGCATGACCTGCAGCCCCCTCTCCTCCATCCTCATCCCCATCATCATCCTCAGCAGGTGGTTGCAGTTCAATGTCAGGGGGCATCGGCACATTCCGTCTGATACACATATTGTGCAGCATGACACATGCCATGGTGATCTTGGCCACCTTCTCATGCCCGTACAGGAGTGCCCCGCCCGACCTGCTGAAGCACCGGAAGCGTGACTTCAAAAGGCCAAACATTTGCTCAATTACCACGCGGGTACGGGTATGTGCACGATTGTAGTCCTCTTCGTGCCTGTTCTGTGGGTTCCGTACAGGGGTAAGGAGCCAGCTCTTCAGGGGATATCCAGCATCACCTGCATGGGTGCAACAATGGATATGTGTAAGTGTTTACATCAAGTGGAACCTGTACATATCACACATACCAACATAGCATTGTGAATGCCATCCACAAATCCAAGCATGCATGGCAATCAGAGTAACTGCAATATGGGAAGGTGAGGTTGGGCTTGCAAGTGCTTGCAAGTGGACATGCACCATGCATGCCTATGGCAGTCATTGCCATGTTCTGGGTGAGTGTAAGTTATTTGTGTTTCTTGGCCCTGGCAACGTTTGTACCACACTGCTAGTATACTGCCATTCCGTAGTTGATGTCCTCATGCTGTGAAATGGCAATTCAGTAGTGGTATATGGGTGTGGCTCACTACAATGGCTACAGGAGATCCATTTGCATGCACTTAAGGGCGCAGATAATTTATGATGTTGTTCAGCGTACAGTTCCTATGTGATTTTTGGATGCATGTTGCTGGTTTGTGTTATAGAGGGAATGGTATGTTGTGCAATGTGCATGTGGATGAAAATGACATGTTTGGCGTACTGGATTAATTTCGTTGTTGTTAAACTTACTACTTGCATGTGGTTTTCTGTCACGTCCATTGGGGGCTGCCTCGGTGGACAGTGATGTGAATTAGTATGTCAATTTTTCTCCTGACAGCAGTTCCCACCCAGTTGGAGTATGCATCCCCCCCACTCACACCCAGTTGGAGTATGCATCCCCCCCCACTCACACCCAGTTGGAGTATGCATCTCCCCCCCGCACTCACACCCAGTTGGAGTATGCACCCCCCCACTCACACCCAGTTGGAGTATGCATCCCCCCTCCACTCACACCCAGTTGGAGTATGCATCCCCCCCCACTAACACCCAGTTGGAGTATGCATCTCCCCCCACCCACTCACAATCTACATCACACTGCCATGTACTTGCCCTACTACTCACCAAGAAGCCACAAACGTTGTCCAGCATGTCTCTCCATGTAGCGTGGTATCGTGGAGTTCCGCAGGACCATTGAATCATGGGTTGATCCGGGATATCGGGCATAACAATGTGTGATGATCTTGTTGGAGTCACATACCATTTGGACGTTGATGGAGTGGTGTTGCTTTCTGTTTCGGCAAACTGCCTCATTGGCACATGGGACCACTAGTTCTACATGGGTACAGTCGATGGCCCCAATGCAACTTGGGATGCCTGCCAGTGAATAGAAGCCAACTTTGGTGTTGGAGATCTCCTGGGCAGTCAGTGGCAGGGATATGTGTTCACTTGTGTGCTTCAGGAGGGCATCAAGCACCTGGTTCAGCGTGCAAGAGAATACTAGTTGTGATATGCCATTCATCTGACCTACCGTATGCTGGTAGGTCCCTGTGGCCAAGAAGTGGAGCACAGTTACCACCTTCAGTAGAGGAGGGATGGCAGTACGGATGTCAATGAGACTCACAATGTCGTTGTATATCATGTCTACAATGGTGGTGATGGTATCCCAGTCCAGACGGTAAAGGGTGTGTATCTGCTCAGGGGTTAGGTTGAATGAACTGGCATCTAATAAAGACAGTCTCCTCAAAATGTCCATATGAAATAGATGCAGGTCAGCGAAACTAAAGTCTATTACCCCTAGACTGTAAGGGTAAGTGAATAAACGTATTTGAATGTTTAGACCTTAAAGGGTTTTTCGCGCTCTGCAGAGAAAAAGACTATCAGGGTAATTCATAGAAATTCGCACAAAAGTGGCGCAGGCGGCTGGCGCACAGTGTTCCCGTGCGATAGACTGCGCCAGCCGCGCGCGATAAAATCCATTTCAGCGCACAGCGTATTCATGGATTTTAGCCTCCAAAACCAGCTGTGGCGCAGAGTGGCGCAGCGACCCTGCAGCAGCGCCAGTTACGCCCCCAAGAACGCCCTTGCGCAAGGAAAAGGCATCAAAATCCCCAATCCAGCGCAAAGGTCTGTGCCAACCCAAAACCAGTTTACCGGACTGCCAAACAGCAAATGCCAAGCGTGGAACGTGTATTACGGGTTTCGCTGTAACTTCCACACGCGAAAGGGCCTATGCGAGCGGGGTATGTGTATAACTGGGGTTCACGGGAAGTTTCACATACGATTAGCCTGGGTACGTGTATTCCAGGGGTGCGCGGGAAGTTTCACACGCGAATGGGCTGGGTACGTGTATTTCAGGGGTGCGCGGGAAGTTTCACACACAAATGGGCTGGGTATGTGTATTTCAGGGGTGCACAGGAAGTTTCACACGCGATAGGCCCTGTGCGAGTGGTGTACGTGTATTCCTGGGGTTCATGTGAAGTTTCACATGCGAATGGGCTGGGTACGTGTATTTCAGGGGTGCGCGGGAAGTTTCACACGCGAATGGGCTGGGTACGTGTATTCCAGGGGTGCGCAGGAAGTTTCACACGCAAATGGGCTGGGTACGTGTATTTCAGGGGTGCGTGGGAAGTTTCACACGCGAATGGGCTGTGTACGTGTATTTCAGGGGTGCGCGGGAAGTTTCACACGCGAATGGGCTGGGTACGTGTATTCCAGGGGTGCGCGGGAAGTTTCACACGCAAATGGGCTGGGTACGTGTATTTCAGGGGTGCGCGGGAAGTCTCACACGCAAATGGGCTGGGTACGTGTATGTCAGGGGTGCGCAGGAAGTTTCACACGCGATTGGCCTGGGTACGTGTATTTCAGGGGTGCGCGGGAAGTTTCACACGCAAATGGGCTGGGTACGTGTATTACGGGGGTGCCGAGGAGTCCTACATGTGAATTGGCAGTGTGGGTCCTCCCAGGTGTTCCCTCTACACCCTCCACGGCCCCTGCAGGCAGCCCACACCACAGGGGACTACCCTGCACCCCTGGTCATGTCCCGCAGGCAGCCCATCCACCATGGCCATGCCCCCCAGCAAAGCCACATGTCACCTTGCACTACTGGTCACCAACTCATGTCCCCCTGCACCCCCACCCCCCAGCAGTGTGGGGCACCTGCCAGCAGGCCCCCACTCATGTCCCCCTACACCCCCACCCCCCAGCAGTGTGGGGCACCTGCCAGCAGACCCCCACTCATGTCCCCCTGCACCCCCACCCCCAAGCAGTGCGGGGCACCTGCCAGCAGGCCCCCACTCATGTCCCACTCATGTCCCCCTGCACCCCCACCCCCTGCAGTCAGGGGCACCTGCCAGCAGGCACCCACTCTTGTCCCCCTGCAACCCCACCCCCAGCAGTCAGGGACACCTGCCAGTAGGCCCCCACTCATGTCCCACTCATGTCCCCCTGCACCCCCACCCCCCAGCAGTGAGGGGCACCTGCCAGCAGGCCCCCACTCATGTCCCACTCATGTCCCCCTGCGCCCCCACCCCCCAGCAGTGAGGGGCACCTGCCAGCAGGCCCCCACTCATGTCCCACTTATGTTCCCCTGCGCCCCCACCCCCCAGCAGTGAGGGGCACCAGCCAGCAGGCCCCCACTCATGTCCCACTCATGTCCCCTTGCACCCCCCCAGCAGTAAGGGGCACCTGCCAGCAGGCCCCCACACATGTCCCCCAAACACCACGCCATGACTATACAGACCCATGGCCCTAATGCCAACCCAAATCCCAACCCTCCACCGCCCAGTGCAGACACCCAACGATCCACTGCACCCACTCCCTAGTAAATCACCCATTCCATGATAGTCTGAAAAGAACCAGCATGCCCATCAGCAAATGTCCCACAGAGCCACACAATTGCAACACATGACTGTGCCAATGCTCATGGAGACATGCACCAAACCATCACAGTACACCACACCAATAATGTAGAATAAATAAATGTATTAAAAAGTACAACAAATGTCAAAATGAAAAGCACACATGCAAAAGAAGAAATAATTTTTGAAATAAGAAAAAGAAAGTCAAATCCAAGCAAGAAAAGAAATCCAAAAAATTAAAAAATATAAGTGGTGCATCCCCAAAGTCCATAGAACGGAATCCAAAGATGAAAAGCATAAAAAAACATTACTCCATGCGAATATGACTAAAAGAAAGTATATACATGTCCTGAAAATTGAAAAAGAAAGTCTGAAGGGTCCATTATCCCAAAAGCAAATGAAACCTAACAAAAACCCTGTCTAAAATACAACTATATACAAAAAGTGGAGCAAAGTCCGTGGACTCCAAATCATAATAATAAAGAAATGAAACCTAAACCTAAATAACTATATACAAAGGCGGCGGGCTAGTCCGACGGCTCACTGGTTGATGTCATGGGCCAGGGCATCATCGAACTCCTGTTCAATGGCTTGGAGGCGGGCATGTTCACTGTCCCCGAGGTCTTGCAGGGATAATGCAGTGTCCAGCTCCAACTCCCTGCGGATACCCTCGAGGCACTCAGGGCGCCTCAGCGCCCTCCGCATGGAGTTCTCCGCCCTGACCATTGTGAGCCGTTCCTCCTCCGCCCGCCGCCGCTCCGCACCTATCTGCTGGCCCAACCGCTCCCACACGGAAGACACTCCAATTCCAGGGTTCTCCTGCCCTCCGGCCGATGCCTGCCCCTCTGATATTGATGGCCCCGAGCCATGATGCCTCCCACGTCGAGCCTGCCACTGCCTACGACGCAACTGCCTCTGCCAGCACAACGGCATCCAGGCTGATGGAATCCACCGACGCCGTCGTGCACGTGCCCTGCCCGATGATGCTGTCACATCCTCCATCTGCTGGGGTCCAGTTGCTGGTGTGTCCACCCCTGCTGGACCTCCGACTCCAGACTGTGGCAGGGATGGGATCTCCACCGAGCTGGCTGCGTTAGTCGGGGGAGGTCCACAGGGGGCCCTGGTGGCATCTGGGCCGGAAGACGGCATAGAGAACGACTGACACATAGCCTCCACAGAGGAGGAGAGGGTTGCCAGAGTGCCCGACACATGTAGGAAACCCCCGACCATGGTCGCTCCCAACTGGGCCATGTTGGCACGGTGCTCTTCGTGATGACGAGCGTGCTCCCCCCGGAAAGCACGCACCTCATCACGAATGACACCCGTGCGCAACGAGACACCAATCAGGACCTTCTCCATACGGCCAGGGGTCCCCTCGTCCGCAGGTAGAGGAGTGTCAGATGACATGGACATCCCCCCTACCTGCAGACGGGCCTGGAATGGGGCACCCTTTTGGTGCATGGTGGTGCAGTCACAGTGTCAGGGACAGTGACATACACAGGCCCCTCCACGGCGACCTGTGCTGCCTCCCGCCCCTGCCCCTGGACTGCACCACTTGCACCAGCAGGGATGCCCCCACCAGGCCCCATGTGCGGCTCAGTAGCGGCCTCCTCCTCCTCTGTGGAAACCACCAACCTGGATGGTTCCACACCGTCTTCTGCCGTTGCAAGCCCCTTTGGGGGCTCACCCACCCTTTCCGCTGCAGCCGTGGGGGCATCCCCGCCGCTTTGCTCCACAGCGCCGTCTCTGCCCTCTTCTTCACTTGCCGCTGTGTAGAGGGAGACATAGAACACAAGCATCAGGGTACTGTACAATGGTCCCCTAGACAGGAAGCAATAGCAGATGAGTGGCACTGTCAAACATTACTTCCATCATGTCCCTCCACAACACATGGGTCAGTGCAGGCAAAACACATGCAGTAACAGGCATGGCGCATGCCATGGACATTAGCATACATGTCCAAGGGACTCTTGAAACATACAATGTTGGTTTGAAACTCACATGCATCATGGGTCATGCCTATCACATGCACACACCTCACAGTACTTTCATCCATCTGGACTCGTACACCCCAGACACAGTGGATACAAGGATGACTAGGCTGCATCAGTGAATCCAAACATTGTCACAGCCATGTGTCATGCATCCATGGCATTTACAAGTCACAGACATGCAGGTCAGACACGCAGACATGGACACCATAAATGTACATGGCATCAGCACCCATCCCTCACCCCCACCCATGTCCAGGAACAGAGACTGGCATGCTTTCATGTGTCCATTACACATAGAGCTCCCCATGCTGCATTTCAACACATTCACCAACCATGTGGTTCACACATTACTGGTCCCACATGCATGACCATGATGTCCCTGCACACACACATACGTACATGGCCTATGTCACACATACAGGCAAGTATCAGTCAACCAGCACACTGCAACATGCCCTGTCTCACACGGCAATGCTTGGCGACTTACCGCTCAACTCCAGACGGGTCTGCCTCTCAAGGATCTGGGCATGGAGCGCTAGGCATACGCGTTCCAGGACCCTCAGCTGGATGGTACTCATGGTGCCCCGGCCCCCCTCCACGAGGCGCCGGGCCTTCATGAGGGTCTTGGACCTCAAGTCCTCCCAGCGCTTCCTCACTTGCTTGATGTTGCGGGTTGCCACCCCCTCTGCGTTGATGGCAACCACAAAGTCATCCCAGATCCTGTCCCGTCCTTCCTTGTTGGCGCGTGATGATCCGAAGAAGGCATCATAATGCCCCAGGACAAGCTCCACTAGGACACCAACTTCAGTGGCAGTGAAGCTGGTGTCCCTCTGCCTCTCTGGCTGGGGGTTGCCAGTGCTGCCAGATGGTGGTGTGCCTGACATGGCAACCCCAGAGGCAGAAGTGGGTGGGCAACTGGGTCCTGGGGCTGGGCTGTGGAGCAAGATGGTACTCCAGTCGGGAGTCTTTGGTTCCAGCAGGGGTGGTCACAGCAACTGCACCCCTGGCTGATGTGTAGGCAGCAAATAGCAGGGCACGTGGGCAGCAGGCAGGCAGGCAGCAGCAGATGGCAGGTGGGAGCGTGCTCGGGGCTCTGGGGGGCAGTAATTCGGCCTTCTGGGCAGGAGCATGGTCTTCCGTGTGCTTACGCGTGGCCAGCTTGATACGGAGTGATTTGGCATGTGAAAATCTTGCACGTCAGCATGTAATTCGAGGAAAGGCCCTTAGCGCGTAAGCGCGTCAGCACGCGTACGCGATTTCATTGGACCAAAGGCCCTTAGCGGGTAAGCGCGTCTGTGACGTGCGTGCGCAGGCGTTTCCCTGTACACGGTGCATGTTACACGTCCAAGAACTGCACGTCCGAGTGTCAGCTCGTGTAATTGGAGGATAGGGCCTTATCGCGTATATGCGGAAGTGATGTGGGACGTGTGGGCCGGTTCAAAAGGCACGTGTAGGACGTCATTTCCTTGTACGTGCTTTTCGTGGAGAGCGAGTGGGTGAATTCTGTACTTCTTGTCGGTTCACACGCGATTTACTTCACAGCGTTTCTAGTTCGTACTCCCTGTTACCTCTGACAGCTTTTTTCTGATTTTCTGTTGGGCCTGTTTCCTCAAACAGCGTTCACTTCTTCTTTTGTCCTGTCTCCTCAGACAGTGTACAATTCTTCTTTTGGCGGGGGTGTTGCCAACGCGCACACACGCGTATTTTTCACGCTCATTTTCCAGGCAGACGGTGAGTCGCGCACCTATTTACCAACTGTGCTTGCCCCGTGTGTCGCGTACCCCTTCAGAGGTCATTGTAGGCTGCGTGTAAAACGCGTACGTTCATTTTTGTGTTTCTGGGTGCCACAGCGTAGTGCAGGTTCATTTTTCCATGCACGTGGTCTACGAGGGGTTGCGTGCACGTTATATTCTGTTTTTGGGGTGCCTGTGCGTTGCGTGACCCGTCATCTTTCCCCAGGGGTCACATACAGCCTTGCTAGAGCACTAGGGTACGGATTCCATCTAGTACCCTACCCCTTTGACACCCAATTGCCCAGGACAATAGTTTACTGCAACTCCCATACGCACAACAACATCAGTGCCATGGTTGGGAGGCGACCAAGCGGTAAGTGTGGCAAAGGTGGCCGAGCCTCAAGAGGTGGCCATGGTCGGCACGGTAGGGGACGTGGCCGGGATTTGCAGGGTACCCCTAGCCCCCCATGTGTGGAGGACCAGTTAGGGAGACCTATGCCCCCCCATAGTTGAGGGAAACGTGGCTTACCCCTTCTCTGATCAGCCCTGTTGGACCGGACCATTGTGGCACCTGACCTGGTAGATGGTGACTCCCAGGCTGACTTCCAGGTCGCCAAGTCTAGGCCACGTGTCGCGGTGCAAGTTGGTGTCACCAGGCCACGTGGATCAGGGACAGCTATGTCATCTGCTTCCCCGAGTAGGCAGGGTGGGGAGGCTACAGGGGCAGCTGCAGCACCATCCACCCCAGCTCTGACTCTCCCAGCCAGGGCAGTGTTGGTCCCAGTCCATCTTGCTAACGTTCCCCCTGACTATGTCACACTTCAGCCAATGCCTGCAGCAAGTCCCATGCTCAGTGTGCATTCCCACACTCCAACTACCCAGTCCACCGGTGCTCCTGCCCCTACTGGCCAGAACGGCATAGGCCACTCAGGATCCCCACAACCTTCCAAAAAAAAGAGGAAGAGTGCTCGTCCTCTACAGGGTGATACCCCAGACATGGCTACGCAGTCCGGCACGCAAAGGAAGCCTAGCTTCAATGAAGCCGAACGTGATGCACTTGTGCAGTATGTGTCGGCACACGACAGCGAAATATTGATAACTGCAGGGTGCAAGACCACACCTGTTCAACGTCAGACACATTGGCAGTCCGTCGCGGACATCATAAGTGCCCTTGGATCAGTGAGGCGCACAGCTGGTGAGTGCTACAAGCGCTGGAATGACCTTAAGCGCAGGGCAAAGAAAAAGCTGGCCTCAAGTCATGCCGCTACTCTGGTGACTGGAGGTGGGTCTCCACAAGAGGACATGAAACTCACTGTACATGAGTCTGTTGCTGGGACCTACGTCACAGAGGAACAGATCCAAGGTGTGGGAGATCTGCCAGATTACGAGGCATTGTAGGGTGAGTGCACATGCATGTTTGTGTGATCCATGTGTGTGTTGTGTGTGTGAGGGGTTCTGATTGAGTGCCAGGTGAGGGTGTGTGTGCCTGAGTGGTTTGGGTCACCCATGTGCTTCCCCACTCATGTCCCACTCATGTCCCCCTGAACCCCCACCCCCAGCAGTCAGCGGAACCTGCCAGCAGGCACCCACTCATGTCCCCCTGCATCCCCACCCCCAGCAGTCAGGGACACCTGCCAGTAGGCCCCCACTCATGTCCCACTCATGTCCCCCTACACCCCCACCCCCCAGCAGTGAGGTGCACCTGCAAGCAGGCCCCCACTCATGTCCCACTCATGTCCCCCTGCACCTCCACCCCCCAGCAGTGAGGGGCACCTACAAGCAGGCCCCCACTCATGTCCCACTCATGTCCCCCTGCGCCCCCACCCCCCAGCAGTGAGGGGCACCTGCCAGCAGGCCCCCACTCATGTCCCACTCATGTCCCCCTGCACCCCCCCCAGCAGTAAGGTGCACCTGCCAGCAGGCCCCCACACATGTCCCCCAAACACCACGCCATGACTATACAGACCCATGGCCCTAATGCCAACCCAAATCCCAACCCTCCACCGCCCAGTGCAAACACCCAACGATCCACTGCACCCACTCCCTAGTAAATCACCCATTCCATGATAGTCTGAAAAGAACCAGCATGCCCATCAGCAAATGTCCCACAGAGCCACACAGTTGCAACACATGACTGTGCAAATGCTCATGAAGACATGCACCAAACCATCACAGTACACCACATCAATAATGTAGAATAAATAAATGTATTAAAAAGTACAACAAATGTCAAAACGAAAAGCACACATGCAAAAGAAGAAATAATTTTTGAAATAAGAAAAAGAAAGTCAAATCCAAGCAAGAAAAGACATCCAAAAAATAAAAAAATATAAGTGGTGCATCCCCAAAGTCCATAGAAAGAAATCCAAAGATGAAAAGCATAAAAAAACATTACTCCATGCGAATATGACTAAAAGAAAGTATATACATGTCCTGAAAATTGAAAAAGAAAGTCTGAAGGGTCCATTATCCCAAAAGCAAATGAAACCTAACAAAAACCATATCTAAAATACAACTATATAAAAAAAGTGGAGCAAAGTCCGTGGACTCCAAATTATAATAATAAAGAAATGAAACCTAAACCTAAATAACTATATACAAAGGCGGCGGGCTAGTCCGACGGCTCACTGGTTGATGTCATGGGCCAGGGCATCATCGAACTCCTGTTCAATGGCTTGGAGGCGGGCCTGTTCACTGTCCCCGAGGTCTTGCAGGGATAATGCAGTGTCCAGCTCCAACTCCCTGCGAATACCCTCGAGGCACTCAGCCCGCCTCAGCACCCTCCGCATGGAGTTCTCCGCCCTGACCATTGTGAGCCGTTCCTCCTCCGCCCGCCGCCGCTCCGCACCTATCTGCTGGCCCAACCGCTCCCACACGGAAGACACTCCAATTCCTGGGTTCTCCTGCCCTCCGGCCGATGCCTGCCCCTCTGATGTTGATGGCCCCGAGCCATGATGCCTCCCACGTTGAGCCTGCCGCTGCCTCTGATGCAACTGCCTCTGCCAGCACGACGGCATCCAGGCTGATGGAATCCACCGACGCCGGCGTGCACGTGCCCTGCCCGATGATGCTGTCACATCCTCCATCTGCTGGGGTCCAGTTGCTGGTGTGTCCACCCCTGCTGGACCTCCGACTCCCGACTGTGGCAGGGATGGGATCTCCACCAAGCTGGCTGCGTTAGTCGGGGCAGGTCCACAGGGGGCCCTGGTGGCATCTGGGCCGGAAGACGGCATAGCGAACGACTGACACATAGCCTCCACAGAGGAGGAGAGGGTTGCCAGAGTGCCCGACACATGTAGGAAACCCCCGACCATGGTCGCTCCCAACTGGGCCATGTTGGCACGGTGCTCTTTGTGATGACGTGCGTGCTCCCCCCGGAAAGCACGCACCTCATCACGAATGACACCCGTGCGCAACGAGACACCAATCAGGACCTTCTCCATACGGCCAGGGGTCCCCTCGTCCGCAGGTAGAGGAGTGTCAGATGACATGGACATCCCCCCTACCTGCGGACGGGTCTGGAATGGGGCATCCCTGCTGGTGCATGGTGGTGCAGTCACAGTGTCAGGGACAGTGACATGCACAGGACCCTCCACGGCAACCTGTGCTGCCTCCCGCCGCTGCCCCTGGACTGCACCACTTGCACCAGCAGGGATGCCCCCACCAGGCCCCATGTGCGGCTCAGTAGCGGCCTCCTCCTCCTCTGTGGAAACCACCAACCTGGATGGTTCCACACTGTCTTCCGCCGTTGCAAGCCCCTGTGGGGGCTCACCCACCCCTTCCGCTGCAGCTGTGGGGGCATCCCCGCCGCTTTGCTCCACAGCGCCTTCTCTGCCCTCTTCTTCACTTGCCGCTGTGTAGAGGGAGACATAGAACACAAGCATCAGGGTACTGTACAATGGTCCCCTAGACAGGAAGCAATAGCAGATGAGTGGCACTGTCAAACATTACTTCCATCATGTCCCTCCACAACACATGGGTCAGTGCAGGCAAAACACATGCAGTAACAATGGACATTAGCATACATGTCCAAGGGACTCTTGAAACATACAATGTTGGCTTGAAACTCACATGCATCATGGGTCATGCCTATCACATGCACACACCTCACCGTACTTTCATCCATCTGGACTCGTACACCCCAGACACAGTGAATACAAGGATGACTAGGCTGCATCAGTGAATCCAAACATTGTCACAGCCATGTGTCATGCATCCATGGCATTTACAAGTCAGAGACATGCAGGTCAGACACGCAGACATTGACACCATACATGTACATGGCATCAGCACCCATCCCTCACCCCCACCCATGTCCAGGAACAGAGACTGGCATGCTTTCATGTGTCCATTCCACATAGAGCTCCCCATGCTGCATTTCAACACATGCACCAACCATGTGGTTCACACATTACTGGTCCCACATGCATGACCATGATGTCCCTGCACACACACATACGTACATGGCCTATGTCACACATACAGGCAAGTATCAGACAACCAGCACACTGCAACATGCCCTGTCTCACACGGCAATGCTTGGCCACTTACCGCTCAACTCCAGACGGGTCTGCCTCTCAAGGATCTGGGCGTGGAGCGCTGGGCATATGCGTTCCAGGACCCTCAGCTGGATGGTACTCATGGTGCCCCGGCCCCCCTCCACGAGGCGCCGGGCCTTCATGAGGGTCTTGGACCTCAAGTCCTCCCAGCGCTTCCTCACTTGCTTGATGTTGCGGGTTGCCACCCCCTTTGCGTTGATGGCAACCACAAAGTCATCCCAGATCCTGTCCCGTCCTTCCTTGTTGGCGCGTGATGATCCGAAGAAGGCATCATAATGCCCCAGGACAAGCTCCACCAGGACACCAACTTCAGTGGCAGTGAAGCTGGTGGCCCTCTGCCTCTCTGGCTGGGGGTTGCCAGTGCTGCCAGATGGTGGTGTGCCCGACATGGCAACCCCATAGGCAGGAGTGGGTGGGCAACTGGGTCCTGGGGCTGGGCTGTGGAGCGAGATGGTACTCCAGTCGGGAGTCTTTGGTTCCAGCAGGGGTGGTCACAGCAACTGCACCCCTGGCTGATGTGTAGGCAGCAAATAGCAGGGCACGTGGGCAGCAGGCAGGCAGGCAGCAGCAGATGGCAGGTGGGAGCGTGCTCTGGGCTCTGGGGGGCAGTAATTCGGCCTTCTGGGCAGGAGCATGGTCTTCCGTGTGCTTACGCGTGGCCAGCCTGATACAGAGTGATTTGGCACGTGAAAATCTTGCACGTCAGCGTGTAATTCGAGGAAAGGCCCTTAGCGCGTAAGCGCGTCAGCACGCGTACGCGATTTCATTGGACCAAAGGCCCTTAGCGGGTAAGCGCGTCTGTGACGTGCGTGCGCAGGCGTTTCCCTGTAAACGGGTGCATGTTACACGTCCAAGAACTGCACGTCCGAGTGTCAGCTTGTGTAATTGGAGGATAGGGCCTTAGCGCGTATATGCGGAAGTGATGTAGGACGTGTGGGCCTGTGCAAAAGGCACGTGTAGGACGTCATTTCCTTGTACGTGCTTTTCGTGGAGAGCGAGTGGGTGAATTCTGTACTTCTTGTCGGTTCACACGCGATTTACTTCACAGCGTTTCTAGTTCGTACTCCCTGTTACCTCTGACAGCTTTTTTCTGATTTTCTGTTGGGCCTGTTTCCTCAAACAGCGTTCACTTCTTCTTTTGTCCTGTCTCCTCAGACAGTGTACAATTCTTCTTTTGGCGGGGGTGTTGCCAACTCGCACACACGCGTATTTTTCACGCTCATTTTCCAGGCAGATGGTGAGTCGCGCACCTATTTACCAACTGTGCTTGCCCCGTGTGTCGCGTACCCCTTCAGAGGTCATTGTAGGCTGCGTGTAAAACGCGTACGTTCCTTTTTGTGTTTCTGGGTGCCACAGCGTAGTGCAGGTTCATTTTTCCATGCACGTGGTCTACGAGGGGTTGCGTGCACGTTATATTCTGTTTTTGGGGTGCCTGTGCGTTGCGTGACCCGTCATCTTTCCCCAGGGGTCACATACAGCCTTGCTAGAGCACTAGGGTACGGATTCCATCTAGTACCCTACCCCTTTGACACCCAATTGCCCAGGACAATAGTTTACTGCAACTCCCATACGCACAACAACATCAGTGCCATGGTTGGGAGGCGACCAAGCGGTAAGGGTGGCAAAGGTGGCCGAGCCTCAAGAGGTGGCCATGGTCGGCACGGTAGGGGACGTGGCCGGGATTTGCAGGGTACCCCTAGCCCCCCATGTGTGGAGGACCAGTCAGGCACACCTATGCCCCCCCCATAGTTGAGGGAAACGTGGCTTACCCCTTCTCTGATCAGCCCTGTTGGACCGGACCATTGTGGCACCTGACCTGGTAGATGGTGACTCCCAGGCTGACTTCCAGGTCGCCAAGTCTAGGCCACGTGTGGCGGTGCAAGTTGGTGTCACCAGGCCACGTGGATCAGGGGCAGCTATGTCATCTGCTGCCCCGAGTAGGCAGGGTGGGGAGGCTGCAGGGGCAGCTGGAGCTCCATCCACCCCAGCTCTGACTCTCCCAGCCAGGGCTGTGTTGGTCCCAGTCCATCTTGCTAACGTTCCCCCTGACTACGTAACACTTCAGCCAATGCCTGCAGCAAGTCCCATGCTCAGTGTGCATTCCCACACTCCAACTACCCAGTCCACCGGTGCTCCTGCCCCTAGTGGCCAGAATGGCGTAGGCCACTCAGGATCCCCACCACCTTCCAAAAAAAAGAGGAAGAGTGCTCGTCCTCTACAGGCTGATACCCCAGACATGGCTACGCAGTCCGGCACGCAAAGGAAGCCTAGCTTCAATGAAGCCGAACGTGATGCACTTGTGCAGTATGTGTCCGCACACGACAGCGAAATATTGATAACTGCAGGGTGCAAGACCACACCTGTTCAACGTCAGGCACATTGGCAGACCGTCGCGGACATCATAAGTGCCCTTGGATCAGTGAGGCGCACAGCTGGTGAGTGCTACAAGCGCTGGAATGACCTTAAGCGCAGGGCAAAGAAAAAGCTGGCCTCAAGTCATGCCGCTACTCTGGTGACTGGAGGTGGGTCTCCACAAGAGGACATTGAACTCACTGTACATGAGTCTGTTGCTGGGACCTACGTCACAGAGGAACAGATCCAAGGTGTGGGAGATCTGCCAGATTACGAGGCATTGTCCGGTGAGTGCACATGCATGTGTGTGTGATCCATGTGTATGTTGTGTGTGTGAGGGGTTCTGATTGAGTGCCAGGTGAGGGTGTGTGTGTCTGAGTGGTTTGGGTCACCCATGTGCTTAATCCACAACATTCTGCGCCCCTGGATTTGGGTATTACAGTATCCCTTCTGCCCACAGTAGACATTTTGTGCAACATCATGCCAGTTGTCCTTGAAGTGGCATCTTGCAACAACATCGTTCCGTATTTCTCATTGTTCATTCAGGCTGATTGTTTCGATCCCCCCACTTTCACTACGCATATCTCAGCCCTATTGTCAAACGATATGTGACATGCCTATGGTACATGCCATCTGTGTGATGGCATGTGTCATGTATGTGGATTGGACATGCCACTCACAGGCCAATGTGTGATGGCTCTGCTAGCCAGCATGCAGCTAATGTGTTGCTCTTCCATCTTGGTGTCATCAGTGTCTGACATTTTCCTCCTCTTCAAACTCAGTGACAGTGCATGCATGGGAGGGTTATAGTCATGTGGGACATGTGTCAATCAAGTACTGGTTCTGTACCTCGTGAGGCCTAATTGTGTGCCATGGTGCTAATGCCTGTTTCCATTTTTTGTCTTTCATGGTTCTGCAGGGGATGACGCACTTGATGCTGTTGAGGGTGAAGAGATTGTGCAGACCCAGGAGGGGTGTGGTGGTGGGTGAGAACCCACTCTTGCTGCAGACCGTTCTCTCCAGGGGTGTCTCTGGGTGCACCTCACCAGACCTCTTTTCGGGTGTTGATTCGGATGATGAGACCTATGTGGCTTCGCAGGTAGGTGTTTCTGGGAGGGATTCTGTTCTGTCTGACCCACCTGCACCAGGGGTACAGCCCACTATGGGTATGTCAGTGTTGGTAGGTCCGCCTTTGGTGGTTACGGATGCAGGGCCACACTCCGCAACATCTGATCCTGTTCCTGGGCCAGCAGATCAGAGGGTGAATGCAGCCCTGCAGCCTCAGGCAGTGCCGACACAGCAAGGCACAGTTCGCCTTGCCCCAGACAGGTGTGGTGCCCGCCAACGCGGTGGCCGTATGCCACCAGGCAATACCGCATGGGAGAGATCCATATACGGTATGGCAAACCAACAGGCAGCAGCATCTGAGATGATGGCTCAAGCTATGGAGAGGGTGGCCACTTCCATTGTCCCCCCCAGAGAGGCAGATGGAGCAACTACAGCAGGCAACAGACTCCATTTGCCAATCACTCAGAGAGGACATGTTGTCATCCAACAGGGACAGACGGGCGGCCCTGGAAACTCTGCGGGAAGCCATTTCTTTAGAGTCCCAGGGCCAGAGGGAAGCCCTGAGGGTAGAAGTCCGTCACCTCAGGCAGACTCTTGTGGAGGTTGAGGCTTCCACTGTCACGAGGACAGAACAGCTGCTGGAGCGTGTCACGCGTACACTCTCAGCAGAGATGCAGGCAACTCGGGAGGAGGTCCGGGCATCACGTCAGGTGGTGCATGGGGATCTCTGCACCATAATCCTTCAGAACGAGACCTTCCACACCCGCATGCTTGCTGCCATGGAGGGCCAGACTAGGGCTTTGCGTGGGCTGCCTCCCATAGCACCGCCACCTCCTGTGGCGGCAGCAGCACAGGGTGAGGAGAGCGACCACAGCGATTCTGAATCTCTCACGATAGTGTAGCCGTGCAGGCCATGAGCCCATGGAGTTGTTTTTTTTTCGCAACATCCACAGAGGTGGTTGTTGCTGTGCACCTTGTCCTCGGACCTCCTGGGTGGCCTCCCTCACCCCCCCCTGGCCCTCACAAGGCCATTTATGATTTTTGATTTTTGATGTTTGGATTTTGGTTTTTGATTTTTGATTTTTGAGTTTTTGTTACAGTGTGTTGCCTTGTGTGGCTCCCGTGGGCATCCACTGTATTGCGGCTGGGCACATGCAGGCTTGTCCTGAGTTTGGGTTAGATGCTTGGGTTCGTGAGACACACACCCCTCCTGCTTCCCGTTACCATGGGCTTGCAAAGGGTGTGCCCAAGTGACAGTGACTTACTCAGTGACGTTGGACTCCCGTGACATGTGTGGGCAGTCTGTAGTCAATACTGTGTATACATTCCTAGTGCATATTGTTGTAGTATTGTACACTGTATCGTGTATTGATGTGTGCTTCTGCATCCATGTCTCCCTCCTAATTTGCAGGTTCATTCCACATGTCTTCACAAGGCCGTCTACTTTGGAGATGGAGTTCATGTTGTAAGCAGTGCACTTCCAGATTTGCGTGGCACCAACACTGTACAGTTGGGGGTGGTCGATGTGCTAGCATCACCAGGTTGTAAGTCTACGTATCCTTTAGCTTAGTACTGTCATGTGAATGCTATGTTTGGGGTGGCTAGCTGCATTGTACTGTGGTAAGTCTTTGGTCATGTGTGTTGTCAGTTCTACATTAATGGGAGCATATTGTGTGTGGCCATTTTCCAATCAGGACACTGTACTTTGTGACACTTGTGTCATGTTTTGGGGATTCCTTTGTTTGCTCTCACATAGCATGACATGCCATGGTGTGTTGGGGGCGGTGCTGGGGAGGTGTTGGGTGATATGGCACTGTTGTCATGTTGTATCTTACAAGGGGGTAATGATTTTAGCAGCATAGAAGTGTGTCTTTTGATGAGACAGCATTGGTGGTGTTTGTGTAGGTAGGGATGCACACAATGGAACACTACCAGGTGAACAATCTCAGGCTGGTATGGTTGTGACAGTTGACTGTCAGTTGACTCATCATCATTGATAGTCAGCTGGTATATGCCAGGGCTGTGTGCACTCCACAGGGGTGTGATTTTAATTGAAGTAATTAGCCACCAGCTGCGTACGGGCTGCCTCACCCCGTGCCCTTTCCCCTCCCATGCGCAGCGGGCGTGCATGTGGTTGGGGATATGGGGGCACCACCATGTCCACCGGCAGGCCCCTGCGTGTTGGAACGTTGTGCAGGACACATGCTGCCACTATGATCCTGCACACTACTGGGGGAGCGTATAACAGCTGCCCGCCAGAACGGTCAAGGGAGCGAAAGCGTGACTTGAGCACTCCGAATGTGCGCTCCACTATGCCCCGAGTTGCAATATGGGCTGTGTTGTATCTTACCTTGGGTGGCGTGGTGGGGTTCCGAATTGGCGTCATCATGTGGGTGCTCAGAGGGTAGGCACTGTCCCATGGGGAGGTGGTGATGGGTATCATTAGTGGGGTTGTGACGTTACTCAGTATCTGACATGCATGCATGTGCTGTGGCATTTATACTCACCAATCAGCCATGTATCGCCATGCCGACCAGCTTCTAGGTCCCGGTTTAGGGTTGACATTCTGTAAATGAAACTGTCATGGGTGGACCCTGGATAGTTGGCATATACTGATGTGATGATTACCTTGTCATCACATACTACCTGGACGTTGATGAAATGCCAGTGCTTGCGGTTTCTATAGATGTGCTCAGATGCCCTGGGGGGACGTAGAGCCACATGGGTGCAGTCAATGGCACCTAGCACTTTGGGGAAGTGTGCCACCCCGTAAAAATGCTGGACGACAGCCTGCCTTTCTGCAGGTGTTCTGCGCAGGTATATGTGCCTGTGTAGTGATGGGCGTGCAGTCATGATGGCCAAGACCTGGTGTAGGCAGCGTGACTGGGTGGCCTGTGACTCCCCCCCACTATGGAACTTGTCTGCTGAAATGATCCAGTGGCTAAGAAGTGCAGTACATTAAGGACCTTCACCAGGGGCTGAGTGCTTGGGAGCAGAGGGTGGGTGATGTGAGGTCATCCTCCCACTCACTGACCAGGTCGAGTATTATGTGAGGTGGAAACCTGTACCTCCCATACACGTGGTCATCAGGCATCCCAAAAAGGCTGGTTCTGGGTGTAAAAATTCTGGCCCTGGCTATCCTACTGGCTATCCTCCTCCTCCTCCTGCGGTATCCCACGGCCACTGCTGCTAGGAACGGTACATTCATCCTGGCGTCTGAGCTTGTTTGTTGTTTGCGCGCACTTTTATGCTGCGCGGGTCGACGTACGCTTGCTTCCTGCTTGCGTACGTGTTTCCGGATTAGCGTGACTTTTTTTGCGTGTGCGTGTGGGCGTTCCGCGCATTTGCCTCCTGTACTTCCACGACCACCACAGTGATACACGTATCCCGTGAGCACCAGAAATACACGCTATTTTTGACACAGCGGGTGTCCGTGTTTGTTGCGTACCCTTTTGCATGTCATTTGTCCTAGAGGGCCACAGTATGGGACATTCATCGGAGTTGTATATACAGCTTTTTGTTAGCGCACATTTTTTTAATGCGCAGGGACGCTACCGCCTGCCTTCATGTGGCGGACATGTGTTGATGTACATAGTTGACTTTTGGTTTGTGTCGCGGGATCGCCATTTCACTGCTGGGGGGTGGGTGTGCAAGGTGGGGGGTGGGTGTACAAAGGGACATGAGTGGGGGCCTGCTGGCAGGTGCCCCACACTGGTGGGGGGTGGGGGTGCAGGGGGACATGAGTGGGGGCCTGCTGGCAGGTGCCCCGCACTGGTGGGGGTGCAGGGGGACATGAGTGGGGGCCTGCTGGCAGGTGCCCCACACTGCTGGGGGGTGGGTGTGCAAGGGGACATGAGTGGGGGCCTACTGGCAGGTGCCCTGCACTGCTGGGGGGTGGGTGTGCAGGGGGACATGAGTGGGGGCCTGCTGCCAGGTGCCCCGCACTGGTGTGGGGTGGGTGTGCAAGGGGACATGAGTGGGGGCCTGCTGGCAGGTGCCCCAAACTGCTGGGGGGTGGGTGTGCAAGGGGACATGACTGGGGGCCTGCTGGCAGGTGCCCCGCACTGGTGGGGGGTGGGGGTGCAGGGGGACATGAGTGGGACATGAGTGGGGGCCTGCTGGCAGGTGCCCCGCACTGCTGGGGGGTGGGGGTGCAAGGGGACATGAGTGGGGGCCTGCTGGCAGGTACCCCGCACTGGTGGGGGGTGGGGGTGCAGGGGGACATGAGTGGGACCTGAGTGGGAGCCTGCTGGCAGGTGCCCTGCACTGGTGGGGGGTGGCGGTGCAGGAGTGGGACATGAGTGGGGGCCTGCTGGCAGGTGCTCCGCACTGCTGGGGGGTGGGGGTGCAAGGGGACATGAGTGGGGGCCTGCTGACAGATGCCCCGCACTTTTGGGGGGTGGGGTGTAACGCTCACCTGGTTCCCACGGAGGCGCGGCGTCGAAGGCACAGAACTCTGAAGATGGACAGGAAGGGCCCCTCTATTCTGGCTTCCCTGGCTCGTTGGATACCCTCCTGTGCGTGAAAAGGGAGTATTACCAACTGTGGAACAATGCTCAAGCCTCCCACTCCCTTCCAACCCTCCACGATACCTCCTCCACGATTCCCCGTGAAGCCTCACCTTAGGGTTTGGAAGGATGAGCTCTCCATCCTGCTTCTGATGCAGCGGCGCATTGAAACCCAGTTACTTCACTGGATTGAGGATTGATGGGAGTTCAGGTAAGCTTGACTGTTCAGGTAAGGCGCTGTAAAAGTTCTGCTCAAAAGTTCAAGCTTAATAATAATGTTCGTTGTCTAATTGCAGCAAGCGCTAATGCTTATGTCTTTTTCCCCTTAGGGGCCGGGGTTCGGAGTGCCGGAGATATGGCGCCGACCCGAAGTGAAACAGTTCTGGATGAGCGCTCAGGTAATGTCTTTGCATTCGCTCATTCATTGTCTTTGTCTTTTTTCCCCATAGGGGCCGGGGTCCGGAGATGCCAGGAAGCGGCAGGACCCGAAATGCAGTGGGAATAATCCAACAGGTAAGACTTAAAAGGAAACTGAGCTTTCCTTATTCCTTTTCTCCCTCTCACCTTTGTTCTTGTCTTTTTTCCTCTAGGCGCCGGGGCGTAGCTGAATCCAGAAGATCGCTGCTGAAGATGGAAGCGCCTTGTAAAGGTGAGTAAAATGCAGCGCTGCAGCGATCGAAACGAAATGCCTTTAAAATGATGTCTTCCTTTTCAGGGCCGTTGGAGAAATGACTCCGGGATGCAGATTTAGCAGGTAAGGGCTTTTCTTCTCCTATTCTCTTCCTTTCTCCCCTTGCAGGTGTTCCAGGGTGCTGGCAGGCGTGGCTGAAGTCAGGATGCAGGAGCTGACACGGTGAGCGTCCAGCTGCTAGGTGCAGAACAACGCGAAGCATGTGTGGCTGTTCGGGTGGGGTTTAAATAGCCTTGGAAGAAGTTCCTGGTATGTATCCTTCCACCAATCAGGTATGTATCCTTCCCCGACCACACCCGGGTGGTGAAGTAGTCCTACAGGTTAAGTAGTCCCATTCAGGCCTCAAGATGGCCTGGATGAAGCAGCAAGGTCTGCATCAGGTAAGTGTGCACCCAAGCACTTAAACACATATCCTCTTCTATGAGCCTGGCGCCTAAGGCGCCAGGACTGGGGTCCGCTATGAGCCTGGCGCCTAAGGCGCCAGGACTGAGTCCAAAGGGCCCCGACTTGGGCCCGCTGAGACTTCCCTGGGGAAAATGATGTCTGCCTCTGGGGTTGCTGGGCCCGGCCTGGCTCCTTAGAGGTAGGCATCATGACAGTACCCCCCCTCAAGGCCCCTCCCAAGGTCTTTTCCTCCGGGGGTTTTGGTTTGTGCGGGAATCTTCGATGGAATCTTTGAATTAATCGTGGTGCGTGAACATAGTTACTGGGTTCCCAAGATCTTTCCTGAGGTCCATATCCTTTCCAATCAACAAGATAGAAGAGTTTCGACTTAACTATCTTGGAATCTAAAATGTCTTTCACTTCGAATTCTAATTCTCCATCAATTTGGACAGGGCCTGGGGGCTCAGACAGTCTGGTTCCAGGTTGTACTGGTTTTAGAAGAGATGCGTGAAAAACGGGATGAATCCGCATGTTGGATGGTAAATCGAGTTTAAAGGCCACTGGGTTGATAATAGCTTTAATGGGGTAAGGCCCAATGAATCTGGGATTAAAAGTTCGCTGACCCTTGAGGGGTAGATGTTTAGTTGCTAGCCATACCTGATCTCCTACTTGGTAAGGAGGAGTTTTACTTCGGTGCAAATCAGCGTTTTCTTTATACTTTTTCTTGGCTTGCTGTAAGTGGGTTGTAGCTTCTTTGAAGGCTTGGGTTATTGTGGAATGTAGGTGATTTACTGCAGGCATCTCCAGGGTCAGAGGTGGATCTAGGTCAGAGGTCCGAGGATGGTGACCATACAGGGTATAAAAAGGAGTCTGTCCGGTTCCAGAATGCACTGAATTGTTGTATGCATATTCTGCAATCCAAAGGATGTCCTTCCAATTCAACTCGGATTGGTGTAACATGCACCGCAGATATTGCTCGAGAGTCTGATTGGTTCTCTCGGTTTGTCCGTCGGTCTGGGGGTGGTGGCTGGTGGATAACCGCACGTCTATTTGTGCTAGTTGGCAACATTTCTTCCAAAAGTGGGAGATAAATTGACTTCCACGGTCTGAGACTATTATGGAAGGGAAACCATGTAACCGCACTATATTTTCCATAAATTCCTTGGCCAAGGTGGAAGCTGACGGCAATCCTTTTAAAGGGATAAAATGGGCCATTTTGGAGAATAGATCCACTATTACGAGAATCGTGTTGTAACCACCACAAGGAGGCAGGTCAGTTATAAAGTCCATTGACAAGGTGTGCCAAGGTGCTGGTGGAATGTCCAAAGGTTGAAGTAGGCCGGCTGGCCTTTTCTTTTGACTCTTATTTTGGGCACAGATTCCGCAAGACAACACAAATGACTTTATGTCTTTTCTCCAAGAAGGCCACCAGAAGTGGCGTTTGATCTTTTCTTCTGTTTTCGCGATACCGGGGTGTCCTTCCATTAATGATTCATGATGACGGGTAATGACAAGTTCCTGCAATTCTTTACTTGGCAGAAATAACCGCTCTTGGAAGTAGGGTAAATCATCCTTAACGGTGTAGTGAGGACCCTTTTGACTCCATTCCAGTAAGACAGAAGAGTCAAAAAGCTGTTTTACTTGAGCTTGGATGTCCTCAATGGTTTGCAATGAAGTCAAGCCCAGAATTCTTTGTTCCGGTATGATTGGCACAGGTTCTAAACTCGAATTGGGTTCTTCCATGCCTATCCGGGATAAGGCATCTGCCTTACCATTCTTGCAGCCAGGGCGATAGGTAATTACAAAATCAAATTCCGCAAAGAATACAGCCCATCGGAGTTGTCGCGAAGATTGAGCTTTGGCCGTCTTTAAATACTGCAAATTTCTGTGGTCCGTAATTACGGTGATGGTGTGTCTTGCACCGAGAAGATAGTGACGCCAAGCCTTGAAAGCTGATTTAATAGCCAGTAGTTCTTTGTCGGTAATTGCGTAATTGAGTTCAGGTGGAGAGAATTTTCTGGACCAAAAGGCTACAGGGTGTAGTTGGTTAGTTTCTGGGTCTCTTTGCGACAGGACAGCTCCCATGGCTGAACTGGATGCATCGGTTTCCACGATGTAAGGGAGATCTGGGCGCGGGTGCTTCATTACAGGTGCAGAGGTGAATTTGGTTTTCAGGTCCTGAAAGGCTTGTTCAGCCTCAAGAGTCCATTCAAAGCGTTTGTTTTTCTTTAGGAGAGCTGTGATGGGTTGAACAGTTCGAGAAAATTCCGGGATGAACCTTCGATAGAAATTGGCAAAGCCAAGCATGCTTTGCACTCCCTTCACAGAGCTAGGAGATGGCCATTTGAGAATGGCGTCCACTTTCCGCGAGTCCATTCGGATTCCTTGAGGTGTCAGGATGAATCCGAGAAACTCCACTTCTGTGGTATGAAAAACGCATTTTTCGAGCTTGGCAAATAATTTGTGCTGGCGCAATTTCTCAAGAACTGCCCTAACATGGTTTCTGTGATCAGATTCTGAGGAGGAATACACCAGGATGTCGTCAATATAAACGATGACACAAACATCGATAAGTTCCCGAAGAACATCATTCATGAAGTACTGAAAGGCGGCAGGTGCGTTGCACAAACCGAAGGGCATTACTTGATATTCGAAAAGCCCAAATTTGGTGCGGAATGCAGTCTTCCACTCGTCGCCCTCTTTTATACGTACCAGGTGGTAAGCTCCTCGGAGATCTAGCTTGGTGTACACACGAGCATCTTTTACTTGGTCGATAAGCTCAGGTATCAGGGGCAAAGGGTAACGATTCTTAATCGTTATCTGATTTAGGGCGCGGTAGTCAATACAGGCCCTAAGGTCTCCTTCCTTTTTAGGTACGAAGAACAAAGTGGAAGAGACTGGTGACTTTGATGGGCGAATGAAACCATTGGCCAGGTATTGATCCAAATACTGGCGCAAATGCAGGTTCTCAGGTTCAGTAAGAGCATAAATCCTACTACAAGGTAGTTGTGCATTGGATACCAAGTCGATTTGGCAATCGTAAGATCGATGGGGAGGTAAGGTGTTAGCCTGCTCTTTCTGAAAAACGTCTTGGAATTCTTGGTATTCAGATGGTACCTGTACAGGGGTGGAAGTTACAGAGGCTAGACCCATATCTGGATTCCTTGGGTAACAGGTTGGTTCACAATCAGGAAAAGTTATCTTCTTTGCTCGCCAGTCTATTCTCGGATTATGTGTTTCTAACCAAGGGATTCCAAGAAGTACTTGAAATTGTGGGGCCTTGATCACATCAAACACGATTGCTTCCCGATGTCCGTCCTGACCCACCAGAGTGATTTCAACTGTGGAATGCGTTACAGGCCCTGAGGCTATTTCGGTTCCATCAACTGTAGTAATTACATCTTGGGCTACTTTCGGGCGGAGAGGAAGCTTAATCCTGGAAGCCAATTCACGGTCTATGTAATTTCCAATAGCTCCATTGTCTATGTATGCTTTTATAGCATGCAACTGCTGAGGCTGTTTTGGGTTCACAAGCACCATTGGCATGACAAAATGCGAGGTCAAAGAGTTTGTTTTCAAGCTCGGCAAGCGGACCCCTACGCTTGTCGGGCTAGGTCGTTTCCCGAACCAGGTGTCAATAACTCGTTATCAGTGGCTCCAACCACCTTCTTGGGTGGTTTAACTGGACAACTTTGAAGAAAGTGACCGGAAGTTCCGCAATACAGACAAAGTTGCATTTGTCGCCTTCTCTCTCGTTCCTTCTGCGTTAATGGTCCTTTAACACTGCCAATTTGCATAGGTTCGGAAACGTCAGTACTCTTGGAGTTAACGTGGGTCTTGATAGGTACTCTGGTTTCAT
The DNA here is from genome assembly GCF_040938575.1 of Ambystoma mexicanum. NCBI lineage: Eukaryota > Metazoa > Chordata > Amphibia > Caudata > Ambystomatidae > Ambystoma > Ambystoma mexicanum. The sequence continues at coordinate 673,448,588 of NC_090925.1, forward strand.
ACTTGAGCCGATCTGCTTTTCTATTTTGAAGTCTGTGATCAAGTTGAACCACTAAGTCTATGTAGTCTGCGCAGGCCTGGGGTGGATCTACTATCTGAGCTATAACATCTTTAAGCTCTCCGCGCAGGCCTCGATGAAACAATGTGATCCTTTTATTTTCAGGCCATCCGGTTTCCACAACTAGTCTATTAAAGGTGGCGATATAGGACAAAAGATCCTTATTACCTTGTCGTAAGGATAGCAGTTAGTTGTCAAGGGCCTGTCCCTGCGAGTGTCGAGCGAACAATCTTTCCATGCTGGCCTGGAAGCCCTGGAAATCCCGGAGAATGGGATCATCCTGATTTACCAATGGTATAGACCAATCGGCAGCACAGCCACTGAGGTAAGATAGTACAAAGGCTACTTTGATCTGGTCGTTGGGGAAGGCCCCGGGCCTGCATAAAAAGTGTAAACGGCATTGGTTCATAAAAACGGCATATTTCTTGGGATCCCCCGCAAAACGTTCCGGCGGGGCCAAAGGCATGTGTCCAGGTAGATTGATTTGTACCGGGTTATTCGAACCCATTGTTGTAGAAAAATCTCTGGAAACAGGTAAAGGAGTGTGCTCTGCCTGGCCCTGCAATAACCTTTTGGCCAGATCATCAGTTCTTTCCTTGGATAGGATTAGTTCCCTTCTGAGAGCATTAGTCTCCTGGCGGGCTGAGTGCACTTCTGCCCGTAATTCCCCTAAAAGATGGGCCAGCTGATCTGTCTTGGAAGTCTCCATAGCGCCCAGGTGGGAAATTGTGGTAAGGCTTCGCGTTCTGTAACGCTCACCTGGTTCCCACGGAGGCGCGGCGTCGAAGGCGCAGAACTCTGAAGATGGACAGGAAGGGCCCCTCTATTCTGGCTTCCCTGGCTCGTTGGATACCCTCCTGTGCGTGAAAAGGGAGTATTACCAACTGTGGAACAATGCTCAAGCCTCCCACTCCCTTCCAACCCTCCACGATACCTCCTCCACGATTCCCCGTGAAGCCTCACCTTAGGGTTTGGAAGGATGAGCTCTCCATCCTGCTTCTGATGCAGCGGCGCATTGAAACCCAGTTACTTCACTGGATTGAGGATTGATGGGAGTTCAGGTAAGCTTGACTGTTCAGGTAAGGCGCTGTAAAAGTTCTGCTCAAAAGTTCAAGCTTAATAATAATGTTCGTTGTCTAATTGCAGCAAGCGCTAATGCTTATGTCTTTTTCCCCTTAGGGGCCGGGGTTCGGAGTGCCGGAGATATGGCGCCGACCCGAAGTGAAACAGTACTGGATGAGCGCTCAGGTAATGTCTTTGCATTCGCTCATTCATTGTCTTTGTCTTTTTTCCCCATAGGGGCCGGGGTCCGGAGATGCCAGGAAGCGGCAGGACCCGAAATGCAGTGGGAATAATCCAACAGGTAAGACTTAAAAGGAAACTGAGCTTTCCTTATTCCTTTTCTCCCTCTCACCTTTGTTCTTGTCTTTTTTCCTCTAGGCGCCGGGGCGTAGCTGAATCCAGAAGATCGCTGCTGAAGATGGAAGCGCCTTGCAAAGGTGAGTAAAATGCAGCGCTGCAGCGATCGAAACGAAATGCCTTTAAAATGATGTCTTCCTTTTCAGGGCCGTTGGAGAAATGACTCCGGGATGCAGATTTAGCAGGTAAGGGCTTTTCTTCTCCTATTCTCTTCCTTTCTCCCCTTGCAGGTGTTCCAGGGTGCTGGCAGGCGTGGCTGAAGTCAGGATGCAGGAGCTGACACGGTGAGCGTCCAGCTGCTAGGTGCAGAACAACGCGAAGCATGTGTGGCTGTTCGGGTGGGGTTTAAATAGCCTTGGAAGAAGTTCCTGGTATGTATCCTTCCACCAATCAGGTATGTATCCTTCCCCGACCACACCCGGGTGGTGAAGTAGTCCTACAGGTTAAGTAGTCCCATTCAGGCCTCAAGATGGCCTGGATGAAGCAGCAAGGTCTGCATCAGGTAAGTGTGCACCCAAGCACTTAAACACATATCCTCTTCTATGAGCCTGGCGCCTAAGGCGCCAGGACTGGGGTCCGCTATGAGCCTGGCGCCTAAGGCGCCAGGACTGAGTCCAAAGGGCCCCGACTTGGGCCCGCTGAGACTTCCCTGGGGAAAATGATGTCTGCCTCTGGGGTTGCTGGGCCCGGCCCGGCTCCTTAGAGGTAGGCATCATGACATGGGGGTGCAGGGGGACATTAGTGGGACATGAGTGGGGGCCTGCTGGCAGGTGCCCCACACTGGTGGGGGGTGGGGGTGCAGGGGGACATGAGTGGGACATGAGTGGGGGCCTGCTGGCAGGTGCCCCGCACTGCTGGGGGGTGGGTGTGCAAGGGGACATGAGTGGGGGCCTGCTGGCAGGTGTTCCACACTGCTGGGGGGTGGGGGTGCAAGTGGACATGAGTGGGGGCCTGCTGGCAGGTGCCCCGCACTGGTGTGGGATGGGGGTGCAGGGGGAAATGAGTGGGACATGAGTGGGGGCCTGCTGGCAGGTGCCCCGCACTGCTGGTGGGTGTGTGTGCAAGGGGCCATGAGTGGGGGCCTGCTAGCAGGTGCCCCGCACTGGTGTGGGATGGGGGTGCAGGGGGACATGAGTGGGACATGAGTGTGGTCCTGCTGGCAGGTGCCCCGCACTGCTTGGGGGTGGGGGTGCAGGGGGTCATGCATTGGTGATCAGTAGTAGTAGTGGTGCAAGCTGACATGTGGCTTGCCTGGGGGGCATGCCCATGGTGGATGGGCTGCCTGCGGAACATGAAGTCCCCTGTGGTGTGGGCTGCCTGCAGGGGCCGTGGAGGGTGTAGAGGGAACACCTGGGAGGACCCACACTGCCAATTCACGTGTAGGACTCCCCTGCACCCCCAAAATAGATGTTCCCTGCACGACCAAGGCCAATTGCGTGTGAAACTTCCCGCACACCCCAGATTTACACGTACCCAGCCCAATTGCGTGTGAAACTTCACGCGAACCCCAGGAATACACGCACCCCACTCGCACAGGGCCTATCCCGTTTGAAACTTCCCGCGAACCCCTGGAATACACGTATCCCGCTCCCCCAGGCACGATCACATGTGGAACTTCACGCTCACCCCTGAAATACACGTACCCCGCTCCCCCATGCCCGATCGCATGTGAAACTTCACGCGCACACACGAAATACATGCACAAGCTAATTTTTCACACAGCGGGCGTCGCTGTTTGTCGCGTACCCCTTTGCAAGTCATTTATCCTAGGGGGCCACAGTATGGGACATTCATCAGAGCTGGTTATTCATGCTTTTTGTTAGCGCAAATTTTGGCGCACGTTATTTTCCAGCGCAGGTACGCTACCGCCTGCCTTCGTGTGGCGGACGGGTTTGGGTCAGTGCGCGTCTTTGCCCGTGCGCTGGTTTGCCCTATTCGATTCCATGAATACGTGTTGTAGGCGAGCGTGTGGGCGTTCCGCGCACTAGCCTCCTGTACTTCCCCCGTGACGCCCACATTTTCACGAGTTGTTCCCCATTCTGAGTGTTCCGCCCCGTGTTCCGCCTACTTTTGTTATGTGCGCCGCACTATGTGCGCTTTTGCTGTGGCCTTAGTGCACGCTGTTAGATGACCTGTGCGCCGGCGTGCGCCGCGCACTTTTTCAGCACACATCCCTGATTTTACTCGCGCATGGACTTCCATGAATAGATGTGCGATGGTTTCCCTGCGATATTCGCTCTTTCACTGCGAATCGCACGTTTTCGCACACTTGCGCCAAAATTTTCGGCGCACATTAATTCCATAAATCGGCCTGTATAACAAGAAAAAATGTATGTATTTCAAATGGTAGTTTCAAACTCTTTTGCAGAAATAAAGATAAGCCAAATGTTAGTTCTATAGTCTTAGCCTTGATTTTATTCCAAACAAGAAATGGTTTAAATTATAAATTGCAAGCAAAGCAAACACTGTTGCATCACAGGATTTAACTATGCAAAAAAAGTGCAAATTCGTTTACTATGTATGTACTGTTGCTTCACAGGTTTTGTTTTAGTTCCATCCATGGAAATATCTCACATACGAGGAACTTTGCTGTACATGTGGCCTCTGGATGTGTGCATGGACCGGCTTCGAGCAATCGGGTAAAGGGACATATGATTAAAAGCATATACATGTAGCCATTACAGATTTGGAGCATGTTGACATATTCAATATGCAACTGTTGAAATGGTCCTCTCACCATTCCCAGGGTGTGGCCAGCAGTGAATATTTGACAGTTCACACAATTAATAACAATGTCTCACTGTAAAATGCTGATGGTTTGTGTCCCATGGTAGTTGTCTGTGCGAGGACAGTCAACATCACTACTCTATTTGAATGGGAAAATAGAAGAAGTCTTCATTGCAATTGGGTACCCCTAATACTGGAGTCATACTTCTTGCTAGCTTCCATTTGTCAAAGGCTTCAACCATTTCACCTTTCCAGGCTATGTCATGTTGTTCTTCTGCACTTCTTTAAGTCCTTTCACAAGTGGTCTGACAAACATGCTGTAGTCAAAGACCCATGCCCTACAGTAATTGCAAAGGCCTAGGAATTGATGCAATTCTTTCACTGTTTCTGGCAGGCTTGTTTTCATGATTGGCTCTCATATTTCAGGTTTCAATTTCCCCCCTTCTTTGATATCAACTGGCCTATGTATAGGACCTCTTCCTGATCATATTGTAGTTTATCTTTGTCCACTTTATACCCTTTTTCTGCCAGTTCTGTCATCGGTTTCACTGAGTCTCTCCTGCACTCTTCCTCTGTGGCGCTACACAACAATAACAACAGTGCCGGCGCAGTTGTCACTGTACCGCCACAATCGTAATGAGGCCCATTGATTCTGAAGGCACTGATATCCCTGGTAGTACCAAGGCAGTGATGGCTTCATGGATACCCTTGTGTGCTTCCTTTGACATGGGATACTGTTTTACTTGTGGTAAAATGGCTCCTTTATTTATTTGTTTTTAATTTTATTACTGTGCACTTAGTGTATTTAAACTTTGTGGCACACTTACAAAATAATCAAGAGAAAGAAAATGTCAACTTTACAATATAAAATGTACAATCAGTTCAACAATTAAACAAAATTAAACTTAGTCCTTAAAATATCAATTAAACTAACGAATCCTTTCTCCTAGAATACATTCCTTATCTAAAACTTAAAACCTATCTATTAGAAAACACAAGGCTCATTAGCATATCTCATTGCTCACTTCCATATATAGAAGGTTTCTGCATTTAAAACGACAGATTATGCCCCATCAAGCTTGACCAAAATGGTTCACCTCTTATAGTGTCAGGGTGGGTGACGTAGGTTCCATAGCCTCTTATATAGAGATCTGTCAGTACTACACAGGGTTTCAATATGTGCCTACTCGTCTCGTCTGTGGCTAAACAGTGATTGCAAATCTTACCCTGAATTTCTATGTTTCTCCATGAACTGATGAAATTCCTTAGTTTGTAATATATTCATATGGAGCTTCATTGTGAATATCCTAAGCTCTAGATTTGACCATCAGTTAAATAACTGAACTGTTGACCACGCTTAAAACCCTGAGAAGAAGTTCTCTATATCTCTTAAGGGCGTGTAGTTCCTTATCAAGCAGTTGTAATAGGTTATTAGATCTACTGCTTGTTTTGCCCAGTTTGAAATGCAGCAGCACCTTCTTTAATGACCAAGCTGAGGATAATGATTGCAGCCCATATTCCAATCTCAGGGCTTCCACTGGGACACCCTGGGGCAGGTTAATAATGGAGCGGAGTAATTTGCCCTCAAGCTTATCCAACCACTTCATCTGAGCAGATGGAAGGACCTCTAAAGCGTAGAGAATTGCAGGAACTATGCTTGCTTTGTAAATGTGGACAAACCCCTCAACATTTCGTCCCCCTCGATGGTCAATATAAGATTTTATTGCGGACCATCTCTTCCAAATTTGTACCTGTATAAATGCCTCGTAGTGGGATGCCGAGGGTTTTTCCTATATGGGAGATCCCAGGTGAAAAACATCCTTAACATTTTCAAGTGCAATGCTATCCATGTACCACTTAGGTTTTCTGGTCGCTACTTGTGAGCCCACCTAAACACATTGTTTTTGTTTTTGTTTTATTCATACCCATTACATTTTCTTTTGCATACATGGTTGGTGATATGATATGATATGATATGATATGATATGGCATTTATAACGCGCCTATACACAAGTGTTGAGATTGCGCAATGGGGGGAGAAAAGTGCTGGGGGAAAGGGGAGGGGGCCATGCAGTACATTGGATGACAGCAAAATAAATAAAGACAATGGGCCTCATTAGGACCCAGGCGGTAAGGGGTTTACGCCGGCGTAAACCATGGCGCCCCTTACCGCCTGAGTACGAGTTCCCTTAGCGCCATGGTGATTTTAACGCCTGCTTTTAGCAGGCGTTAAAATCCATGGCGCTAAGGGACCTTGTTGTTAATTATGCCACCGTAATTTACGGTGGCGTAATTAACGGCTTCCCCACTCCCATTATGCCCTATGGGGCCAGAAATGGGAATGGGGAAGGGTAAATGGGGATTGGGGACTTACCGCCCCGCCAACCTCGGAATGGGGCGGTAAGTCCGCCAACCCCCATGGCGGAGTTGGCAGCTTAGCGCCATGGACCATGGTGCTAATAGCGCCATGGTCCTCCGCCAAGGTCCTAATGAGGGCCAATAAATTAAAAGTGCAGCTAGCAGGTGGCAAGTGCAAGGGTAAGTGCAGACATCAGTGCAAGTGCTAATAGGGGCTGTAGGGATACAGAAACTGTCCCCAGGTGCAGGGTTGTCAGGGGGGCAGGTCAGGTGTGCAACTGGTGGGGGGGACCTGGGCCCAAGATCAAAGGGTGGCCAGGTAAACCAGTGCAGTTTCAGATTCAGCCAGGAGATCAGCAGAGGAGAGGAGGAGAGAAAGCAGTAGCAAAGAGTAAGGTCTTGAGATTGTTCTCCTCAAGTTTCAGAGAGGCAGGGAGGCTGTTCCAGAAAGAGATCTAACACCAACTCGCTGCTTGGAGAAGCGACTAACCCTGAGGGAGTTGAAGGTAGATGAGAGAAGGGATTGAGAAGGAAGCTATTTAGTAAGAGAGAGTTGAAGGTATTGAGTGCATCCAACGTACACTGAAGACCTATTTCTGTCTGGTCAAATATTATGATGTCATCAGCGTATGTCATGCTTATGATTTTAACACCATTTATGTTGGGGGGAAGTTTCTAATAGGCTTGAGAGCCGATTCCATGTTTGCTGTATTATTATATAGTACTGACCCAGGACACATCCCTGTTTTAATCCCTCACTAGTAGGAATATATTCAGAGAGATATCCTTCTGAACTTAAGCATACTAACACAGAAGTGTTTGTGTATAGAGAATGAATATAATACAGTAATTCAGAATCAATCCCCCAGCTTTCCAGCTTCCTCCAAAGTCTGACTCTGGATACTAAGTCGAGGGCCTTGGAAAAGTCAACATAACAGCAGTATAAACTACTTCTCTCCTTAGGTCTTAACTCCCTCAAGAATTGAAATGTCATAATGTAAGAAGTTGTGCTGTATTTCTTTCTAAACGCCTGTTTGGAAAGTACTTAAGAGGTTATTCCCTTCCATCCAGGCATTTAGGCGGTCCAAAAGAATGTTAGCAAACAATTTCTGACTTTAATCCATCAGCGCCAATAGACGATAATTAGATGGTATTAGTCTATCTCCCTTTTTAAAAATTGGGACTAAAATGGATTGGCGCTCTAGTTGTAAATGACGGCCAATGAAAGTGTGAACGGACTTCGTATCCCATTCCATGGCAGACATCTTTTTCAGTTACTAAATGTTGGTGTGTCTTGCCACCAAATAACAACACTATTAGTACCCTGGTATTTTGGGCCAGAGTCCTCACAGCAATAAGCCCAGAACCAGGGGAGAATTACAGCATCAGGTAATGCCCCAGGGTCTAGATTAGTGCCCTCGCTTTGGTCAGACCTGTAACTATGGGCCCTGGGGCATTACCTGGCATGGTAATGCCCTCCGGCTCAGGGATTATTCTTAAATAATAATTTTCTGCAACACAGATGTGCAATATATTGAACACTTAGACTGCAAAGACACTAATTCCCAAAACCCGTGTGTAAATTGATTTCTTTACATGTTCTTCTTTTTTATTGAAATGTATTATGCATAGAAAAAAAGAAAGAGTTAAACATGTAGATCGTATTGAATCTGCAAATAGAAATCTGTAAGAGGGTAAACAATAGTTTATCACAGAGCAAACTCCAAATAACACAACACATGTACTATGAGAGTTTCCACAGAAAAATAAAGCTCCAGAGATGTTTACTTCAGCAGCAGAGTCAGCATGTGCAGTGTGACTTCTGCAATCATAGTCTACATTGTTATCATGAATTTCAAAGTTTTTATAAGCAAATTTATAAATAATATTATTTCTAATGCCATAAGTGTTTCTTCTATGTACACATTGGGCCTCATTACGAGTCCAGCGGTAGCCATGCCGGTAAAACTGGCAGGCTGCCACTGAACTCGTGATGATTTACCACTGCCTGGCTTGCCAGAATAACCGGGGCATAACAGCCCCGGGCGGTCTGGTAAGTCAGACGGCGGCATTTGTCAATCCCCAGGAATGGGGAGGAAGGAAGAACCGGCACTGTGTGCAACAGTACTGGTGCCTCCATCAAAGTCTGCGGGCGGGTGCTGTCCTGCCCACCAGGTCTGACTGGGCAGGCGGGCTGGCACCCGCCCGCAGAACTCAGAGTGTGACAGTCTGGTAACAACAGTGCTGGTATGCCTACCGGCACCATTGTTACCGGACTAGCATACTTATAATGAGTCCCATAATCTTTTGTTTCTCTAAAGAAGGTGGGAATAAATTGCCACTTCAAAAATGTATCTGGTATTTAGCTATTAACTTGTCCCAATACTTAGTTGAGGCACCTCAAAACGCTACCCATTGGTAGCATAGATCACACATGACTCTCAAAACTTAGACATTGGGAGTGAAGGCGACCGTCCCACAGATAGCACAATCCTCCCCACAATGAGAGACAATAATGGACTCTCCCAAGATGGGAATAAGGCTAAGACAAAGTGCGGGTGAGCTTAAATGGGAGTTTATCAATCAGAATAGGGCATGCAAAGGACTCTGCAAACTCCGAGAGCGCTCTGTCTGACAATAGCAAAGACAGGCATATATATTTACAAAAAACGTCATAAGAACCTACATGCTATAGTGGGCACAAGTTTGTGGGGTTTGGGTGGCGACGACTAACTATAGGTGCTGCTGCGATGTGGTTTGCCGTGGTCGGTGGACGTCACTGGTTACCCTCGTGGGCTGGGCTGGGCCGGGCAGGTCAGCTGGGTTCATCCGGACGGTGTTGTTGTGCCAGCCGTGACCAGTGTCAGTGATGAACGTCTTCCCTGGCTTTCTGCTCTAAGGCCACGCACACCGCCGTCATTCAACATTGTAATATTATCTTCCCCGATAAATCTTCTAATAGGTTATTCTACAGGTTAATGCAACACAGGAGGAATGCACCTAAAGTGGGGTCTTTTGGTGATGCATCAATACATGGTTACCATCGTCCTGTTGACTGGGTATCATACGTCGCGAGGTTGGGTCTCAGGGCAAGGGACGGGCGGTCTGAGTTATCATGTCTCGTTAGAAGTCATTATGAATGTGTTCCTGTAGTGTCGCTATAATATTGGGTGTCCTAATTTTACAGGGGCCATTAACCTAAGGTGAGCCGGTGGGTCGTGGAGCCTAAGAAAGGGCGCCTTCGGATCTGTGTTTAAGGCCGGGGTTTACTGCTGGGTTGTAAATAATTCAGGTGGCAGGCCGTGGCCTTGGGTGCTGCGGGGGGAATGTGAATGTTTGAAGCGGCTCCAGCTGAATTGGGGGAGGTGGAGCAGAGCAGCACAGGCCACTGCTTTTTCGTCTGTCAGGCTTCAATGGGGAGGGAGGGGGAATGGCCTTGCATATGCTCACAAAGGTATTTTCCTTGTGTGTTGCAGATTTAAGTGGAAGAGGCATAAACATTCATATAGTATACAATACTCATTGAGTCTTTTCAAAGCTTATGTTTTCAACATTGTTAGTGCTTTTACATAGCCATTTCAAATGCGTTAAATATATGCTAAGTATTTAAAAACCACAACATTTTGTTACATTTCTATACATGTGCGATAAGCGAGGTAGTAGTAAGGTTGGTGGAGCACGCAGGGACAACCCGCTAATAAGACTGATGGCAGTGACACATGGTGAGCTTAGACATACATATTGTGCATTTTTCGTGCACCACTTACATGGGCTTCCAATAGGGCTGTATTTGTCTTCCTTTGCACTCTAGCAGTATTAGTTCAGTTATGGCATGGGACCTTGGGGTGCAGTCTTCTCGGCGAAACATATAACATGAGAACCCCGGGACACGTTTACCATTTGCGCATAGCTACGGGGATGTGGGTACTTCACGCCGAATGTCATATAAACACACATTCTGCCATCTTCATGGAGGTTACAGGTTTTTAGTCAGAAAGGTCATGGATAGAAGGGTTTCATCACAAGTAGTTTGCTCATTAGTTTTTGGGGGCTCTGCTTTTGTCAGGAGACCATTTTACAGTTCTTCTCCACCCCGACCCTGCTGGCCGGGTCATACTGAGAACAGTGATACACTGCGGAAGGTGAATGTTACAATGTTTGCATCAAGCGCTAGCTCATGTCCGTCTGTTCGTGGGAACGGGCTCTCAGCGGATCTGCCAGGGAGCTGCGGCCACATTGATAAGTGAGACTCTCCAAGGGGGGGAGCCGCGCTGTGGTGCACAGGGCTCAAACCATTTTGATTTCACAAAATGGTTTCCAGGGCCTAGCTAAATACAGCATGTTTGGTCAATGTCTTCAGCCAGTGGCCCACCCACCACCTGGGCCCTGGTGGCAGGGGGAACCCCCGACGAGCCCTGGACTTCACAAGGAGGAGGGGCTGCAGGGGAGGGGGGTCTCTTGGACCAATCCTCCCATACATTTCCCCCCTTTCATTAGTTAAGTAACAAATACTTTAAATCCTCCAACCTCTTACATTCTTCTTCTTCAACTACAGCCTCATCCCATGCAGGGGTGCCTTTTATGGGCATCCAAGCCCTACACACTCCTCGCAGGCTTTCTCCCCTTCTAGCATATTCGTCCGGGGTGCAGGTCAGATATATACAACCACTGTCCCCTTCTAAGTCCACCCACACTTCCTCATACCATTCAAGTTGACGGGGCTCTTTAATTGTAGTGTGCCATAGCCTATCTACTATATCCCCGCTGTGGTATATGGGAACCATCTGGAATCTTGGCGTGTTATCTGTTCCTGTTTGTACCTGTACTTCCTGCATGTTTTGTATCGTACCGCGGGCGTTGCCCATTGTCACCATCATCATTGCACCATTTGGTACGGCGTTGGCACAACATCGAAGACCCACCTGGCACATACAAAAAATAAAAAGGAGGAACACTACTGCCGGCATCAAAAATTTAACAGTCATTCCCAGCCATGATGGGACCCAGGAGAAGATGTTGTCGAACTATGTGCTTGCTTCTGCTCCACCTTCTATTTTCATTCTTTCTCCTAGGTTATGTACTGCTTCGATCACATGGGACAAGGAACCATTGTCCGCGTCTTCGGAAGGTACGAAAGTGCAGCAGGCACTTCCAATTTTTCGGCAAACACCTCCGTCCATTGCTGTCAGCAGGTCCAAGACGTATCTATTTTGCATGGTCATTAGCTGCAGTGCTCGCAGTTCCACCTTTATTACGTTAAATCCTTCTTCAGTGTCATTCGCCAGCTAGATCAGCTCCCAGCGTGTAATTTGGAGACATTTTGTATTTGTTCGTGCATGGATGCTAGGGATGAGTGAGGCAAAGAAAGTTTCTGCAGAGCTGAATAATCGATATCTATCTGGGATCTGTGCCAGTAGCTCTGATGATGCTTTTGATATGTAGTTCGATGATCGTCTGTTTCGTGACAGCACCTCCTCCTTGTTACCGGAAGACAGGACATAGACTTGTGACTCTGCAGTTGGCTGGGCCTCATTCTGCTGAGGTCTTTCTTGCATTTTCTTGCGCCCATCAGTGTGGCTTTCCGGTATCACCATTAGTGCGGAGTGTAGGGTGGCCAATGAGCAGCTGCCACCCCAAGATTGTGGGAGGTGCAGTTATGCCTGTTTGCCACATACCCAATAAGTGTCCATGAGGGCCGCTGTCCCCTTCCTCATATCTGGGATGGTGAGGGTCTTGTTGCAATTTTTGTTTACCCCCATGAAGACTTTCCCGTCTCCCTTGAAACACAGTTCATAGTTTATTTCTTTCTGTAGCTTGAAGGTCTTTTCAATGGCCGTCACCCAAGTCAATTTTGAGATGTGCTCCTTCCAGACTGGTGTGCAAGTTTTTTCTATCCATTGCAGTTTCTCTGGTGCCACACCTCGCAGCGCTTCAGCTTTGCACATTATCTCTTCATCTTTGCACTTATTTTCTGAAAATAGTGTCCCTTGTATTATAAAAAATGGTTCCTCCAAACATATCACTCCTACCGCCTTCGGATAACAGGTCTTCTCATTCTGCAACATTTTAAAAGTTACCTCATGTGCCTGGAAGGTGTTCTTAATTCTGCACAACGTGAGATGAAGGAGACATTGGGCATCGACAATAGGCAACTCTTTAGGCAACAATACTTTGGGTGTACCTGAAGCATGGGGAATGAGGGAGCAGACATAACAGCTCTCATTTGTTGTTTGCTTAGCCGTTGCACTCATGTCCGCATACCATTTATTTGTCTGGTAGGGGTGTCGTGGGTCTTCCATTTTGTCCAGCCCCAACCCGTAATATTCGTCATATTTTCTCCTTCCCGCCTCCCTTTCCTTCTGTTATTTCTAAGATATTTCCCAGCTTCATGGGCGAGGAACAGTGTGGGCCCCCCTTTCTCCCCTTCGCCCCCCTTTCCCCAGTCATTGTATAATGCTTCATATCTCATTTTTTCATTCTCTTTCTTCATACTATCTAGCAGTGTGTTTTCTGTTGCGGGAGTGGGCACGCTGGTGGGGGTGTTGTACAACCATGATATAACAGAGGGGTTACGATCATTCAAACTGTGGGCATTGTAATTAGATGCATTTGGCGGGGGAGTTGTGCTGTTTCGCATTTTTTCCTGCAATCTTTCATTTGGCGAGATAGCAACATTGGGTGGTGTCGTGTAATATCCCCATACAAGTTTAGATCCGTCCCATTCCAAAAAATCACCTTCTTTAGTATTTACAGTTGTGGTTTCATTTGTCGCATTAATCCCGTTATTCCCTCCCCCTCGTTCATCTCGATAGAGATGAACGCTATAAACCAATAAGTAACCAAGCCAAACAGTATTGTAAAATATAATATAATGCATACAGACAATCCACACTCATACGAATATCTACATCTTTCAGCTAAAACTTCTCTATATCTAACAAATCTATCCGTTGCAGGCTGCCTGTTAGTTGCCATGGTAGTTCCTGTTTGAGATATAAAAGTGCATTAAGTGCCTGCATGTAAACATTCTTTTTTGGCACTGTTTGTGCCAGGAGGTCATGGAAGGGAGATGGGTTGGGTAGGGGGGAGGGGGGAAGGTGGGAAATGTACAGAGAAGGGAGCAGACAATATACATATTTTTCACATCGTTATTTACACTTGAACGTTTTTTTTTTTTTTTTTAATCATTTATCTCGATCGATAACCTGTAATATAATTTCTTTCGTTAACTTTTTTGTCTGTCATTTACACTCCTCCATTCACTTGTTCACGTTCACTCATCATTTTCATTACTGTTGTTTGCTGTTGTCTGTGCCTCCCCATCCACCTCTTCCTGTACACTATTATATGCCTTTCGCACATCTGTCAAATGTATCCAGTATTTGAGCCCCTTTACTTTTACAGCTGTAGGTGTACAAAATAACACTTCGTACGGCCCATGAAACCTTGGGGCATTCCACCGGCACACAAAGCTCTGGACATAAATGAACTCTCCTGGCATTAATTGTGCCTGTACTTCATGTTCTGCATGGGACACTGTCGTGTTTCCTTCTTCCCTTGTGAATGGTGGTGAGAGCTGCTTTGAGATTGCACGCCCTGCCCTAGTTAGCTTCTTCAGGTATTCTGTGAACTCATCTCCCAATATCGTGGTGCTTCTGTGTGCATCTGAGTGTTGGCGTAGTGGGGAATGTGCAGTGTGCATCCGTCTCCCTGTCACAATTTTGTGCGGGGACAGATGGTGGTCCTTGCTCGGCTGATTCCTCAGCTCAAACCGTGCAAGGGGTAGGCAGTAGATCCAGTTTTTCTTCAACGAGAAACACAATTTAGACAGTCTCCCTTTTAACAGTCCGTTCATCTTTTCGACAATGCCATTACTTTGAGGATGATAAATCGAGCACAATTTATGTTTTATTCCCAATAACGTGGTCACTTCTTTGAAGAGCTCGTTCACAAAATGAGTGCCGTTGTCCGAGCGAATTACGTGGCAAATTCCCCAATGCGGGAACACTTCCCTTGCTAGGAACTTTGCAGCGCTTTTAGCATCAGGTCGTGCACATGGGCCTGCTTCCACCCACCTCGAAAATGGGCATACAACCACTATCATGTAGCGTGCCCCATCACACCTTTCCCCCATATCCGCGTAATCAATGTGCAGTTCTCTGAAGGGCCCTATGGGTTTTGGAATTGTCCCCCTGAGTGTTCTTAGCGTCATTCCAGAGTTATATATTTGGCACGTTGTGCACTCCATTGTCAATCTAGATATGTGTTCTTGGAGACATGGCACGAACCAGTCTTCTTGTATCTCTGCTGCAATGTGTTGTTTGGTGTTATGCGCGGGAAAGTGTAATTGCTGAAATGCTATCTCTAACAGTTTGACGGGCATTACTACTTTTCTGAGTTATTTTGTCGCCATAGTAAGTCTGTTGCCGATTGGCTGCACCCCCTTTTTTCCCACACCATCTTTTCACCACAACTGGCCCCTTCCTGCAGCTCTAGTATTTGTGATATGGGCATGGCATTGTATCCTTCTGGAAGCTCTTTGCTCGTTTTGTGCTGCAATAGGTACTCACCTGCTCCATGTCTTTCAAAATATGAAGCTTCCTTGGCAGCAGCGTCTGCTGCTGCGTTCCCCAAAGATACAACGTCTGTGTTGGACGTATGTGCTTTGCACTTCACTATTGCTACCACTGTTGGATCTTTTAGGGCCTCAATCAATTCTTTTAGTAGTTAAGCATGTTGCACTGGGGTCCCATCTGCCCTTCGAAACCCCCTCCACCCCCACTGGGCTAGACCTCAGTGTACTCTCGTCATCATGTAGGCTGAATCTGTATATATTGTTACTGCACATCCTTTAGCTGCATGTAATGCTTCTATTAGGGCAATACGTTCTGCTGCTTGTGCTGAGAAATGTGATAGAAGGCGATACTGTACTAGTACTTCATACTCACCTTCTTCTAGCCTTACTACTGCCAGTCCTACATGTTTCTCTCCTGTGTCCATGTCAATCGATGCTGACCCATCCACAAAGTACACCTCCCCTTCGCTCAGGGCATTTTCGCACACCACCGTGGCCTCCCCTGTTTCTCCTGTATAAGTTGCACAATTGTGTTCTTGCATGTCCTCTAGTGTGCATGGTTCTGTGATGAATGTTGCCGGGTTTACTCTCCTGCACCGTACCACATGGATATTGGCGCTGGACAATATTATTTCATAGGCAGTTGCTCGCTGTGTGGTCAGTGTACTTTTTGATCTTAAGTATTGCAAATAATGAGTGTTCCACGAACAACGTGACAGGGCACCCCATTACTATGGTGGCACTTTTGTCAATGGCGAACACAGCAGTGGCGAGAGATTGCTCGCATGCGAAGTGGCCTTGCATCACCGCATCCAATGTGCCACTATAGTAAGCCAATGGTTTGTGTCCTAGGGAAGTCTTTTGTGTCAGTACAGCTGTCATAAGAGTTCCATTACAATGTGAGAACAGGTAAAAGTCTTGCTCATAATCAGGATTGGCGAGTACTGGAGCACTCGAAATCAGCTCTTTTAGTGACTTAAACGAGTCACTCATCTCTTCTGACCACTCTATTTTCCTGTTCTCTTGCTGGGCCTCCTTGAGTTCTTGCAGTAATGGCCTGGTGTAGGCTGCATAATCTAATATCCATGCTCTACAATAGTTACACATTCCCGAGAATTTCTGCATCTCCTTCACTGTTGTTGGTTCTCTTACTGACTTTATTGCTTCCACTCTGTCAGGGATTATTCTTTTCCCGTCTCTTGATATCAGCTGTCCCAGGTACAGCACCTCTGTCAGACAGTATTGTAGCTTTCCCTTGTCCACCTTGTACCCTTTTTCCGCCAGCAGCATCAAAAGTGTTACTGAGTCTTTTCTACACGTTTCTTCACCCTGTGCACAGACGAGCAAATCGTCTACGTACTGAATGATTGTGCTTTCAACTGATAAATTACCCAGGTCTTTGTGTAGTATGCGGTTGAATATGCTTGGACTTTCACAGTATCCCTGAGGTAATCTGCAATGCTCGTATCTCTTTCCCCCTAATGTGAATGCTGTCAGGTATCTGCTTTCTTCTACCAAGGGGATGGAGAAGAATGCATTTTTCAAATCAACCACTGTGAAATGTGATGCCGTTTTTGGGATGCTGCATAATATTGAAGCAGGGTTCGGGACTAAAGGGAACTCTTTCTGTATGACGTCATTTAGGGGGCGTAAATCCTGGATCATCCTCCAAGCCCCTCCTTTTGCTTTTATGATCGGGTAGATACAGGTGTTACATGGGGAGTTTGAAGGCACTATTATCCCCTGTGCTAACAATGCATTTATTGTCTCTTTTATCCCTTCCTCAGCTTCGCGGGACAATGGATATTGTTTCACTCGGGGCAAAATTGCCCGCTTGTTTGAGCTTTATTACCACTGGTGTCACTCCATGCAACAAACCTACATCATGCGGGCCTGTTGTCCACAAATTGTTTGGCACCAGTCGCATGTCATCGTCAAAAAAGGACGGTGGCGTTCCCACCATTGCCATCAACTGGACGGGAATTTGTCTAGTCTGAATCAAAATGTCACAGGGCATTGCTATTTCCATTATTATCTCGCCATCATTTTCCGCATCAGAAAAGAGATCCTCATCAGATAAGTCCCGTAGGGCAATATTAGCGTTGATGCACAGTACAGTGCGCCATTCACACCCGTCTATGTCCATCCCAATCACTGCAATCCTTTTTGCTGATACCTGGACAGCATGAAGGTCTAAGGATACTACTGACCATGGTGCTATGTCTGGGCGCACTATTGGGCGGAAGATGAATTCTGCGGGTATTTTCCAGTCCAACTTTTTTAGCTCGGGGACTACTTGGGCCAGCTTTTTTAAGCCTTTGATGAACATTCTTTCGTCCACTGGCATGCCACGTATTTCCAGTGCTGTTGTCCGAGCCTGCACTACCAGCATTACATGTAATGGGCATATTCCTGGTGTCGAGCACACTATCCCTCTTTCTGTAAATGATATTGTCATTTTTAGCTTGCTAAGAAGGTTTATTGCCGATTGTTCATAATACAGTAAGGGTGTCTTTACCGTTTTACCCCCCACTGTCACATCCAAATCTTCTGTGTAAGGAACTTCAATTACAGCCCCAGAGAACCCCTGCGTCTCTAACTTCCAGTTAGATAACGGAAACCGGCCCTCCCGAATACATGATTTCTCCCCTACCAATGGTTCCTCGGCTGCATCGTAGGTTGTAGATAGAACAGGACACGCAAGTGTTCTCTGTGGGCTGTCCTATGCTGGTTGTCTCATTGTCCCCCCCTGTTTGAACACACTTCCTGAAACTACTGACACACCACTATAGGGGGCTGGTGCTTGGGCTCCATTTGCATTTGTTGCAAAAGGGTTGCCTGGTGTGCAGTGCATAGTGTCGCTGTTTTGTCGGTGATTCTGTGTTCTGTAGTGATGCACTTGCCTTTGCTCTGGGTACCCCTGCTCTTGTTCCATTTGTTGTTGCCCCATTGGGAGACCATATGGGCTTCCCGGGTGAGGGTTGCCATAGTGTTCTATCTCTGGGAATCCGTTGTTTGTTCTACTCCTGCACTCTCTGGAAAAGTGCCCCCACCTCCCGCAGTTCCAACAGCTTCCCTGCGCACCTCTGGGACCTTGCCATCCATTTCCTCCCATTCCCCCGTACCCTTGTCCACCCCCTCTTCGACCCCTGTACCCACCTCGTCCCCCTCGAGGGGCCCACTCTTGCCACTGCGGACCTCCACTCTGCTCCTGCTCGTTCCACTGTCGTTGCCCTACTCCTGCCCAATTCGTTGCCATCCTCCCCTGCATTGCTACCAGCTCCTCCTCCTCCTCTTCTCCCTCCCTGCTGTGTGGGAGCGCAGCTACTGCTGCGGCGACCTTCACCAGCTTCCTTTGTACTAATTTTGCCTCATCTGCCAATCTTTTCTGTGCTATCTCCTTTTCCCTCTCTTTTATTCGTTTACAGTGGTGAACTATTATTCTCTGTATTTCGGGCCATCCTTTTGCTTCAATACCTGCGATTTTGTCAAGTGCTTTTTGTACCTCTTTAGGGAGCCCCCTCTTTATTATGAAGTAGAATAATGATGTTGATTGATACCAGGGCGTGCCCGTTTCTGCTCTCCACATCTCTTGGACCCGAAAAATGTAATCCATAGCATCTTCCCCGTCGTTCATTGTACATTGCATGACTGACTGCAAATCTGGGGTGTCTGGGAACGTCTCTTTTAAGGCGTCCCGCACCCCGGCACGTACTGTGTTAAAAGAGGCGCCATCATGGCGATCACAGTCTAAAGTTACTCCCGGGAAGCCAGCCTTTACCCATACTCTGTCAGCTTGATCCCCGACTGCTGATACTAGCAGACTCTTCACATCGCCTATTGCTAGAGGTACCCCGGCTGTGTGTTTCTCCAATGCATATATCCACTTGCTTGCCCCTCCTGATAGCGGGGGCAATAACTTTAACAAATTGGCCTTATCCATCTGAGCCCAAGATATGTAATTCGGCCTCCCTCCTCCCCTGTGTATTAGTGTGAGTTGTAACCTCCCCTTTGTTGTCTTGCCTGCACTCACCTTCATTCCGTTTTTTCCTAGTGGTGCCATTTTCCCCAACCTATTCCTTAGTCGTCCTGCCCACTCTTCTTCCATGGTTCTCCCTGAACATGCGCCATCCAACCCCTCACTTCCTCCTCCCATTGCCATGCTTAGTCTTTCACTTTCCTCTAAGTCTTCTCCTATATCACACAATAGCTCCTCTCTGCCTCCTGTAGTCCTTGTCTCATCGTCAGTGCGCTCCTCCCTCTCCTCTAGTTCAATTATTCAGGCCGGATCTTCTTGTATCCTAAACAATATTTCCCCCTTCTTCCACCCCTCCTCAATGGTTTTATCCTGACTCTGCGCTCTTGATGTGGGCTCTGACCTAGCAGCATTAATCGCAGTCTGTTCACATATACTTTTTATCCTCGAGAGCTCATCTTTTGCTATAGAGAGCCTGGACTCTAGGTCTTCTGTTAGTTTCTCTATGTTTACTATTGGTGTACTTACCTGGTCTCGCTCTCTATGACTCTCATACGGTGGGGGTGCTGTTGGCCCTTGAGTCGTAGTTACTGTTGTTGGGGGTACATATGTTGGGTCACTGTATCCTTCTGCGGGCACTGGGTTATTTAGTATTGGGTACAACCTAGTTACCTCTACCGGTGGCTCCCCTTCTGGCAACACCTTGTCGTCTTTTGGTATCAGTAATGGATTGTCAGTAGTAGATGGCAGATCAGTACCTAATTCCCTTTTCTTAGGTGGGGGTACTTCTTCAAACAATCTCCATAGGTCTAATATTTCTCACCTATTATGTAGCTGCTTCCCCTTGTATTTTAAACAAATGCATGTAGCTACCATATCTAGGACACTCTTGTCAAATGATCCCCCTTCGGGCCATATTTGGGGTAATCCTTCCCCCTTCAGCTCTGTGATCCACTGATCGTGATATTTCTTAATGCTTTCAGCGTACCCAGGTAGATTCTTACAAATATGTGCTAATGGTGTTTCTGCCCCCATAGTTCGTGGTTGCTCGATACTGATGTATATTTATATATATCTTTATATAGATGTATCGCCAGATATATCTAAGTGTTTGTGTATCACTGCGCGTGGGGACCTGCGTGTGTTTCCTCCACCGGTACAATATAAGAATGGCCGCGCACAGCCTCTATTCTGTATACTTTACGGGGCACATACAAAAGCAAACCACCCTTCGTACACCATCAATATCTTCAGCAAATTTACCCAAAAATCAAAAAGAAACAGTCACTTTACTGCATTGCGCTCTTCCTTGTAAAATTTCTTCTGGTCACACTTACCATAACCACACCATAATTATGCACTTATGACCACTCTTACACATTCATCGTGACAAATATGTTCTGGCACATATGATGCTTACACACCCATAGGCAACACTCTATTCACAGCTCAATTTGTAATCCCTTTTCTCCCTTGCTAGCTGTCCCTTTCCGTCTTAATCTGATATGAATTCGTCTTGTAGTTTTGATATAAACTCGTCTTTCTATTTAGATTATCTATTTTTTATTTTTTTTGTACTAACCCTGTTTTTTCCCCGTAAACCCAGAGAGAAGAATAGAAAGAATAGCAGTCACTAATGTATTCACCGTGTCTTCCTTCACCAGACACCTTTATCTCATTTTCCACTTCTTCATATATTCCCAGTACTAGTCAAGATAGCACTATGCGGCGCCGCCTTCTACCCCTTCGCGAAGCTAGGTTTCCGTCTCTTTATCTCTTTTCACCTCTTGATCCTAATGGCCATATGCAAAGAAAAAGTAAAGGAAGTCTAGAGTTGTTCTTAGTAGTCCCAAAGTGTCCCCTTTCAAGCAACCTTGTTCCCTGTCCTATTTTTCCTCCCCTACTCCCTTTATGGTCGCTCGCACTTAATACTCACGTGCCCGTCTTGAACCGAGAGTCTCCAAAACTGGGTCCATCCAGGCAGTGTTGCCATACGCTCAACGGTCAGTCCCGGCTCCGGCGAGCGGTACTCAAAGGGGATTTTTCAACCGGGATCCCGTACCCTCTCTCTGTTGAGTGCGCACTTCTGAGCGTACCGGTCGCCGTTGGCGGGCAGCCTTCCGGTGCCGGCGCACCGTGCGTATCCCTTTTCGACCAGAGATTTTCGTGCCAAAGGGGACGGTAGGGATATATATATATATATTAAGAGAAAATAATCATCACGCTGTCGGGGTCACCACTGAAGGCGAGCGTCCCCCAGATAGCACAATCCTTCCCACAATGAGAGACAATAATGGACTCTCCCAAGATGGGAATAAGGCTAAGACAAAGTGCGGGTGAGCTTAAATGGGAGTTTATCAATCACAATAGGGCATGCAAAGGACTCTGCAAACTCCGAGAGCGCTCTGTCGGACAATAGCAAAGACAGGCGTATATATTTACAAAAAACGTCATAAGAACCTACATGCTATAGGGGGCACAAGTTCGTGGGGATTGGGTGGCGACGACTAACTATAGGTGCTGCTGCGATGTGGTTTGCTGTGGTCGGTGGATGTCACTGGTTACCCTCGTGGGCTGGGCTGCGCAGGTCAGCTGGGTTCATCTGGACGGTGTTGTTGTGCCAGCCGTGACCAGTGTCAGTGATGAACGTCTTCCCTGGCTTTCTGCCCTAAGGCCACGCACACCGCAGTCATTCAACATTGCAATATTATCTTCCCCGATAAATCTTCTAATAGGTTATTCTACAGGTTAATGCAACACAGGAGGAATGCACCTAAAGTGGGGTCTTTTGGTGATACATCAATACATGGTTACCATCGTCCTGTTGACCGGGTATCATAGGTCGCGAGGTTGGGTCTCAGGGCAAGGGACGGGCGGTCCGAGTTATCATGTCTCGTTAGAAGTCATTATGAATGTGTTCCTGTAGTGTCGCTATAATATTGGGTGTCCTAATTTTACAGGGGCCATTAACCTAAGGTGAGCCGGTGGGTTGTGGAGCCTAAGAAAGGGCGCCTTCGGATCTGTGTTTAAGGCCGGGGTTTACTGCTGGGTTGTAAATAATTCAGGTGGCAGGCCGTGGCCTTGGGTGCTGCGGGGGGAATGTGAATGTTTGAAGCGGCTCCAGCCGAATTGGGGGAGGTGGAGCAGAGCAGCACAGGCCACTGCTTTTTCGTCTGGCAGGCTTCAATAGGGAGGGAGGGGGAATGGCCTTGCATATGCTCACAAAGGTATTTTCCTCGTGTGTTGCAGGTTTAATTGGAAGAGGCATAAACATTCATATAGTATACAATACTCATTGGCCCTCATTACGACCCTGGCGGAAATCGAAAAACGATGGCGGAAATGCAATACCGCCATCGAATAGCGCTCGGTGCGATTATGACCCGTCACCGTAAAGTACGATGCCATTAGCGACACCGTAGTGAACGCCAACGCTAACTGCACCAAGTACGCGCGCGCGCGCCATGCCAAACCGTAATTACCACCATGGCGCAAGGGTACGCGAATTCCGACCCTAGCGGACATGTACTTAACGCCATCAAGCACGGCGGAAAGTACCATTCCGCCATGGTGAGAAGTACGGCATCGCGAATCAACCGTAAACGGCCCCACTGAGTGCCTGTACACCGCTCCCTGGCCACATAGTACAACTCCCCGTAGGTGCAACGAAGTCACAATGCAACCATTGAAATGTACAAGTCACCCATGCATGCCAACGAACAAAAGAATCACAAGAGGGGCCAATGGGAGCTGCAGGGCACAGATGGCACGAATACAGAAGCTATACCAATGGACATGACCTCAGTCTCCCACCAAGAAACGCACGCAAACACAGGCACCTGTGACCAGCAATATTCCGATAATCACATCATTCCACCAATCCACCTGGCTGACCGGCATCTGTTACACAAAACCTAATCCCCCGCCCCTGAGCATGACATCATTCAAACAGTCATATTGGCAGCCCTCACCCCTGACCTCACTGGGCTTCGTAGGCAAACGCGCCCAGCACAGTACCACGCAACTATACTCCGAAGCTGGAACCCAATGCAGATCTCCTCACAATACATCGCTCCCCAAATAGGAATATGCCACATCACTTGCAAAGAAGAACGCTACACGGCCCATATCAGAATAGAAATTTAATGCACAACAAATTCACCAAGCCCATACAGCCATTAGGCCATGAACTCCAAAACACATTTCACCATTGTGGGCTGCATCCGCAATAAATGACCAGCTACTTCTTGTGTGACGCCCTGTTCCTTCATGGTACACAGGGGCTACATTCTCGTATGAAAAGGCAACATGGAAGCGCCTAGAACCGCAGGGCCGTCCCAATAGGGAGGCACTAGTCCAGCTGAAAGGCCGAAATGTTGCTCCGAGCCACTAGTACTGCGTAAGGGAATGTGGCCCATTGGCGATTGTCCCATAAGATCGTAATGCTGCTCCACTGATTAACACGAAGCAGCAGGTGTCGGGAGTAAAACCCATCTGCAGGAGTGGCATACAGATGGCAGTGGCAAAAGGGGAGGAGATACCTGTCAACCAAAAGAAAAGAAAAAGAATAGAATGGCCATCAGAACTACATTCGAACAACTCACTTCAATGATCACACTAGATCCACAGCCATATGCATGCTAGCCCACTCCAAAGGATCATCACCACCCCAAAACCACTTGCGACTCATAACTATCCATATCGAGGTGAAAACACCATCACAAACGAGTGTACCTGTGCATGCGTCTGTGAAAACAGAATCCATCAGATGGGATTGGTAACGTGCATGGACACAAGTGTCTGAAGGCGCGTCGAGACAGGGAGGGCTCAACAAGGCCAGATAGACGATGGTCCCACTATGGCAGCCCTGCATCACATAGCGCAGGGGAGGCGGACAGATTCCAAGAAGCCCTGTACATGGCAAACACCGTATCAAATCATCTGTCCATGCATCCATTCATCATTCCCTCATCCCGTAATGATAACGCCTGTTTCCATACTCACATAACATGTGAGAATTCCATTGAGTCTGTGCGTTATGCAGCCTGCAAAATCCACTGTGCCCCAGCCCGTAATTCCAGTGTTGTGAAGTAACATGTATTTGGGAACGTCCGGCCTCATCATCCACTTCGCTATTGCGCATCCCAAACTATTCATATCAATCATTGCATCCTCGCCATGGCCCCTGTCCCAAGGACACTGAACAATAGAACGTTATATTTGCAGTCAGACCTGTGGGCATCTCCTCGCCGCTAGCTGAAGACCGAAAGCGCCGCCCTTCGAATTCCTCATTTGCAACATCACGTCGAAAAGGCATCTGTGGCCGCTTGAAATCACAAATTAATCCATCTAGTGCGGCTGTGTGTGAAAATGGCAACTGCCTTCACTCACAAATGGGAGGCCCCGCCCGTCGGTGAACCTCGGTACAGTGATGCATGAGGGTCCACCGTTACTCGAGTACTACGTTCCACTGACCCTTCACAAGTCTGTTCGCGACTGCAAAGAATGCATGTGAAACAATGGGACCATAGCCGAATGAACACATCAACCAATGTTACACGGCCATCGGGTACTAATACATGATTGTAATAGCAAGATGCCATTCCTCGAATTGCAGCGTTGTGTGTGGGACGTGCTCGCCCAAAGGGGAGAGCAGCTTGCACAGGTGGAATGAATCACCACAGGTGGAGGCCATACAGCCTGAAAACACATAAATTGCACACCCAGTCTCCTCCCACAACCACACCCACTCCGAAATGCTACCGGCAGGACTCGCGATGTTGGCCCTGGGGGACCTGATAGCACTGCAAGTACTCCAACTCCAAGAAGAAGACGAACACCAACTACAACCGGCCGCACGGAGGAGACGCAGGAGGAGGAGGAGGGCAAGGCAGGGCCAGCAAGGGCTGCCAGCACAGCCACTACCACCACGCAGGCAGCCCGCAATCCCACGCCTCCGAGCACATCCGTTCAACCTGACTGATGAGCAGATCCACACCCTCTACCGTTTGGACCGGGACACCATAGCCGCCATTGTGGACATGACACAGGCTGACCTTGTCAGCATGATAGATAGCCCAACCGCCATCCCACCCCTACTGAAGGTGGTGTCTGTACTCCACTTCCTGGCCACAGGCACCTACCAGCACACAGTCGGACAGTTGCATGGCATTTCTCAGCCACTGTTCTCACGGACACTATTGCAAGTGCTCGATGCCCTCCTGCAGCACGCAGACGACTACATCTCTCTACCACGCTCGGAGCAGGAAATAACCAACACAAAAGTGGGATTCCATGCACTTGGCGGCATACCGGGTTGCATTGGTGCCATCGACTGCACCCATGTGGAATTGGTCGTCCCACATGCCATGGAGGCCCAGTACCGCAACCGAAAACAATTTCATTCACTGAATGTACAAATGGTGTGTGACTCCAACAGGATCATTACACATTGTTGTGCCCGATTCCCTGGATCAACCCATGATTCTATGGTCTTGAGGAACTCTACAATACCACGCTACATGGAGCGACACGCAGGGAACAGATCCTGGCTACTCGGTGAGTCTCATTTCATGCATGGTGATGTGGGGTATGTGATGCGGCAATGACCTGGCAGGAAGGGGGGGGGTGCGTACGTAGCAATGGCATTCCACATAATTTGTTTATCGTCCACATACAGGTGATGCCGGATATCCACTGAAGAGATGGCTCCTCACACCAGTCCGGAACCCACGGGACCAGCATGAGGAGGACTACAACCATGCCCACTCACGTACCCGTGTAGTCATTGAACAGGCATTCGGCCTACTGAAGACCCGTTTCCGGTGCCTCAGCAGGTCTGGCGGGGCACTCCTGTACCGCCATGAGAAGGTTGCAAAGATGGTGATGGCATGTGTCATGCTCCACAACATGTGCGTACGTAGAAATGTGCCCATGCCCCCTGACGCAGAACTGCAAGCACCTGAAGATGGTCATGATGAGGGTGGGGATGTGGCAGCACCTCAAGGAGTCTGCGAGGCACAGGAGGGCCATGAAATTCGTCAGCGTCTCATAGATGCATGCTTCTAGCACTCACGCCTGGTGGCTGATACATGGACACGGGACTCGTGGCACTGTGTGTGTCTGGTACATGCACAATATGGACTGTACGCCTATGATGGCCTAGTACACAAAGATCATTGTCCACACATCTCATTGTTTGATCGTGCATTGTTTATGGCATATGTGATATCATGTTGAACACCCTATCGACCCGCCACCCAAGTGAGCCCAACACACCCCCTCCACCCTCCTACCTCCCCCCGAACACCAGTGTCCAAAGATGCTCATTGTCAGTGGGCAGTCGCTATTGCAAGCCCCCTCTGCGGGTATCAGGGGCACCCCTGCCTGTGGAGCGCAGGTTCCTCCCAGATCTACGTTGGGGGCTGCCCTGGACGGAACTTGCAACGGATGATGTCTCTGCCTGCTCACGTCCATGCATGTCCCTAAGGGTTTGTGAGAGCTCAGTGAGCACACGGCGCACTGCGGCAAGTTCGGCACATACCTCTTTGGACGTCGCATGCAGTTCCCCCCTCAGGCTCTCGGTGCTTCTCTCCATTTGGACTCTCAGGCTCTCGGTGCTACTCTCCATTTGGACTCTCAGGCTCTCGGTGCTACTCTCCATTTGTGCCCTAAGTGTCTCAGTTGATGTTTCTATGTCTGCCTTGGTGCCCCCACATCCATCGGCATGGTCCTTGAGGAGCGTGGCCAGTTGCTGCTGTTGCACGATTAACTGGTCGAGGGACTGTTGCCTCTGCTGGGCCATGGCCATTTGCGGTGGTGTCACAGAGGGGCTGTTCGCCTCATGTTGCCCTGCCACAGGGCTTGTGGGGGATGGCCAGTCGTCGTCTTGTGGGTGCCCCTGCGTGGTATCCTCATGGTGTACGGGATGGAACAGACAGGGGGATTGGGACAGGTCATGGATGGATCTGACTTCGACATCCCCGTCTTCTGTGTCGGAGCATGCTGCCATTAATGGGGTGTCACCTATGGTGCTGCTGCCACCAGAGGCAGTACCTTCTGTGGCATCCATTGGGGGGACCTGTGGTGGTGCTGTTGTGGGCATGCTGGCTGCTGGGGTGCCTGTTGATGTTCCCTCCTGTGTGCTGCCACTTGATATGTGCTGCTGCCGTGTCTTGATGCGTGCAGCTGAGGTGGAGGGTCTTTGGCCGTCGGTCTTGGCCCTCTTTGCAGGTGTGCTGGTAGGGGTGTCCTGGAGCTCGTCGTTTGGATCGGACCCTGTGGTGGAGTAAAGGAGGGCGAGCGTTATTAATGGGTCTGTGGGAATTGGAATGGCAATGTATCACATGCATTGGGGTGGTACCTGAGGGTGATTTGGGTCGGGGCCTTGGAGGTGCTTTCATTTGTGTGTGGAGTGAGGGTGCAGTTGTTTGGCAGCCTGCAGTTAGGGTGTGCCTGCTGCACGTGTAGTGGGTGTTTTTGGGGTTTTTACTTATTTATGTATTTATTGTGAGTTTTAAAGTGCCCTATCAGGCCAATGTGTGTGGACGTTCTCCTGGCCATGTGTTGCTGTTGCGCTATGTGGACACATGTGAGTTACATGATTGGACATTGTGGATTTGGCATGGTTTTATTTGGGCCACCTACCTGATTCTCCGGATGTCTGCACTCCTTTCTCCATCCCTCCGACTCCCTCTATGCTCTCCATTCCAATGGTGGAGGCACAGATTTCTTCCCAGGGGGTCAACTTGATGGGTGATTCCGATCCTCCCCCGGTGGCTGTGGCAATGTTGCGGTTGGCAGAAAGTATGCTACGGACGCGTATTCGCAGGTCGTCCCACCGCTTCCTGCATTGCTGTGGGTTGCGGGGTGCGGTCCCCACCGCACTTACCCGCTGTGCCACCAGGGCCCATATGGCCTTCTTGTTCACAAGTGCCGTCCTGGTCATTTGCGTGGAGAAGACGGCGGCGGCATTCTTCTGGAGGGTCTCTGTAAGCACGGTGAGTTCCTCACGGGAGAAGTGGACCTGCCGCTTGCGGTCGCACGCTTTCTTCGCTACTTTTCCCATTTTTCTTGGTTTCACTAGGGTGGATGATGGGTTGGGATGTGTCTCAGGGTGGTGTTTTTAGTGGTTGTGTGTATTTTGTGGTTTTATAGGTGTACGGGGTGTTGTTTCCCGTTCCGGGCCCATGTTTTTACTTCCGTTTCCGTATATTTACGGTCACCGTACTTTCCGGTTGGCGCTCACTGCGGTGTCCGCTATGATGGGTGGCGGTATTGCACCTAGGGCGCCGTACGGCGGCGGTGTGGGCCGTTTTGGGGTCATTTCCGCCATCGCGGACTTTGCACTTCCGCCATGGCGTGGTGCTCGTGCCCGATGGGTCGGAATGGGCCGCACTTTGCTCCATCGTGCAATGGCGGAAACGCTATTTACGCTGTGGCGGTCCGGTCAGTCACTTTCCGCCAGGGTCGTAATGAGGGCCATTGAATCTTTTCAAAGCTTATGTTTTCAACATTGTTAGTGCCTTTTACATAGCCATTTCAAATTCGTTACCTATATGCTAAGTATTTAACAACCACAACATTTTGTTACATTTCTATACATGTGCGGTAAGCGAGGTAGTAGTAAGGTTGGTGGAGCACGCAGGGACAACCCGCTAATAAGACTGATGGCAGTGACACATGGTGAGCTTAGACATTTTTTTTCGTGCACCACTTACATGGGCTTCCAATAGGGCTGTATTTGTCTTCCTTTGCACTCTAGCAGCATTAGTTCAGTTATGGCATGGGACCTTGGGGTGCAGTCTTCTTGGTGAAACATATAACATGAGAACCCCGGGACACTTTTACCATTTGCGCATAGCTACGGGGATGTGGGTACTTCACCCCGAATGTCATATAAGCACACATTCTGCCATCTTCATGGAGGTTACAGGTTTTTAGTCAGAAAGGTCATGGAGAGAAGGGTTTCATCACAAGTAGTTTGCTCATTAGTTTTTGGGGGCTCTGCTTTTGTCAGGGGACCATTTTACAGTTCTTCTCCACCCCGGCCCTGCTGGCCGGGTCATACTGAGAACAGTGATACACTGCGGAAGGTGAATGTTACAATGTTTGCATCTAGCGCTAGCTCATGTCCATCTGTTCGTGGGAACGGGCTCTCAGCGGATCTGCCAGGGAGCTGCGGCCACAGGGATAAGTGAGACTCTCCAAGGATGGGGGCCGCGCTGTGATGCACAGGGCTCAAACCATTTTGATTTCACAAAATGGTTTCCAGGGCCTAGCTAAATACAGCATGTTTGGTCAATGTCTTCAGCCAGTGGCCCACCCACCACCTGGGCCCTGGTGGCAGGGGGAACCCCCGATGAGCCATGGACTTCACAAGGAGGAGGGGCTGCAGGGGAGGGGGGTCTCTTGGACCAATCCTCCCATACAGGAGCCAGTAAAATTTGAAAATGTTGAGTTGGCACTGATGCTGAAGTCGAGTGTTCATTCAGTGTTGGTGGCTTTGCACTGGTGGAATCTGGTGCTGGATGTGGTGCCGATTTCCATGCATGTAATGCATGACCCCATGAATTTTAGTTGTGTGGTGTCCGTGCAATTTACGATATGTTTCATCCACATCATCCCAATGCACTCTCACCAGATGATTAATCGTCACAGATATTCTAAGGCTTTGCAATGGCACACTTGTTGGTCCACGTCTCAGGTTCTTCATGCAAAATATGCACTGAATATCGTCTGCCTCCCTTTTACAGCACTGTTCTTTACCTTGAAATATCTCCAACTGTCTACTAGTTTTTTTTTTTCCTGTGGCTTTCTTCCTGGCTGGTTATGGATTGGGGACCCAGATGGCATGGTCAACACTGATGCTGCTGTTCTCATGGTTAGACATGTTCAAATGTCCAACTGGCGAGGAAAATGTAAAATAACAAAAACGACAACCCTAAAAAGACAATGGGCCTCATTATGACCCCGGCGGTATGGGGTAAACGGTGCCGTAAAAGGTGCCGGTGCCGTTTACCCCGTACCGCCTCATTACGAGGTCCCGTCGCGGGACCCAGGAAGCAACGCCTGGTCAAACCAGCCGTGCTTACCGGGTCCCGCAAGGGGAAGAGGGAGCAAACAACGGGCCAACTCGTAATGGCCCATTGTTTGCTGCCTCTCTCATTCCCATTCAGCCCTATGGGGGCTGAGATGGGAATGGGGAAGGACCGGGTCCGGGTCCTTGGAGGGAGGAATTACCAGGCCTTCCGAACTCGGAATGGCCCGGTTATTCCTCATTCTGAGGACCCGCACCCGGACGCGATTTTGGCGGCAGCCATGCCGCCAATAGCGGCATGGCTACCGCCGAACTCGTAATGAGGGCCAATGCCACAAAACATGAAACCTCTCTGAACCGCTCTAACATTTCTGATTACACTTCGAATGGAGTGCTCCAGTGCTACAGGTGTTTCAAGACTCTGGCTGTTTCTGGCAGCACCTTTAATGAGTGGAGGTTGATTATGCACAACCACCACTCACAGCCCCAGTGAACAGGTAAGAACACATAAAAGCCAAAAAAGGCTGCCGCACTGTATGGGGCAGACCATCCAGAAGGGGTTATGTGCTTGTTTGAGACTTAGTGCACAGGATCTAGCCCTCGTGCAGAATTGGTTACATTTCTCCCAAGACATGGACATTATCAGAAATACTGGTGACCATGGAAGAGAAAAAGGGGAAAGAAAGAACGTCCAGGGGCCACATGATGGCCACACACCTCCTGGTACACCACAGAAGGAGAAAAGTGCAAAAGAAAAGCACTGAGGTCAAGGATAAAAGACAGCACATGGTAGAAAATATCCTCAGCCAGCTCGATCAAGGAAAACGACAGGTGGCAGGAGCAGTCCAGTGAAGAGGAAGCAGTAATGCTGTTATCTTCAAGTGAAAAAAAAGCCTTCGGAAAGACAAAGTTCTCCTCCATTAATGCTAGGGGAACAATTGCAGTATGCAAAACAAGTGAACAATCTAGGCTGCTTGTGGCAGGAGAATCTGAATAGTGAGACGCAAGTAGGAGCCAAAGTGAAAACAGTTCACTTTGCATTACGATCACTACGAAAGATACTCCCCTATATTCCAATGGAAGACAGGGCAGTTGTGATGGGGGCAATGATCACCCCCCCACCTGAATTACTGCAATAGTTTGTTAGCAGAAATTCCTCAAAAACAAATGGGGAGGCTCCAAAGAGCACAGAATGCAGTAAGAGTAATTGGAAACCTGAAGAAAAGAGACCATGTGTCATCAATGTGGAGCTCGCTCCACTGGTTGATGGTGGAGCACAGAATCAAATTTAAGATGACATGCCTAGTGTTTAAATGCATTAAAGGACGTGTCCCTGCATACTTGGCTGATAACATTTTACTATATCAGTCTACGTTCAGAGGATAAGCTCCTACTCTGCACTCCACTAACAAAATGCTTTTCAAGAAGATACAGAAGTTTTGGAGCCTATGGTCCTAAAGTTTGGAACCAACTTCCACTTAAAATTAGAATGTGTGAAACTCTGAACCTTTTTAGATAGAGACTGAAAATGTTTTTATTTAAATAGACGTGAAAAGTTAATTAATTCAGAATGCCAACTATGCTATGCTCTTTTCGTATGAGATTTCTTATCTATTAGTTATCATCTGCACCCGAATATGGTTTATTCTGTCTAGTGCATGTAATAAATCATTCAAAATCAAATCAAACAAAAGAGATCACAAGAAAAGAAAGACTGAGTGAAATCAGAAGGAGAATGGAGACAACTTTGACCCAGAAGCTATCTCTGGTCATAAGAATGGGAGCCACCAACAAAAAAAAGTGGCGTACCTGTTGAGGAGGTTGAGAACACCACTGGCCAAAAAAGCCAGAGACAAACTATGGAATGAGTGTCCCAGACCACATCTGCCAAAAGAAATTGCTGAAACACATAAAAAGACAAGTAAATGCTCACCTGCATGGGCAAGTATACTAAACACATCAAGAAACAGCTTGATGTATCTTGGAAATCACACCAAGATAAATTACTGGATGTGTTGGGACCAATTTAAAAGATACCCCACCTAGCTAATAAAGCAAAAGAGAAAAGGGAGGACAATAGACCCTACGGTTCTTACAAAATCTGCCCGGAAAGCCATTGCCTACTGCATAATACCAACAGTACAATCACAACAGAAAGGAAAAGGGCCATCATAGTATAAATTGATCATATTTTAAGAGAGCTAGAAACATCGAAGGCATCAGCAGCCAAGGGCAAATTATTTGGCAAATCGTTCATCAAAGAAAACCCTAACAAATTATTTTTAATGTATTCATTCTTTTGGACTTTGTCTGTCCCCTATTTAAGAAACACCAGTTTGGTGAAAAATAAACATTTGTTACTACTTCTGTTTTGTTTGATTTTCATACAAATCACTAGCATACAAATATTCGACTACATATCCTGCCGACATATTTCATCATATAAATAAAATAAACACCACAGAAATGTCTAAGTTGCATTGGACATTGGGCCTCATTCCGAGTATGGCAGTAGGGGGTTAACGGCATCGGTAAGGATGCCAGTGCCGTTAACCCCCTACCGCCACATTCCGAGGTCCCTTAGCGGGTCCCACCAGGAACTGCTGGTCTGACCAGGGAACAAATAACAGGCCTGCTATTAGTGGGGCCGTTATTTGCTCCTTCCCCATTCCCATTGAGCCCTATGGGGCTCGAATGGGAATGGGGAATGGTTTTCCGAATGGGGATTTACCGGGTCCTCCAAGGTTGGAATGACCCGGTAAGTCCCCATTCAGAGACACCGGACCCAGACCCGGGTTTGGAGGCAGCCATGGTGCTAGTAGCACCATGGCTGCCTCCAAACTCGGAATGACCCCCATTGTCGCATTATTGGGAATTTGTGAATCATTCGCTCAAACCTTACAGGAAACCTGCTCAGCATAGAGAGGAAAAAGCAATGAAAGAAATTCACCAAGATGTGCATGTGTATGATAAATATTTGCCTTAACTCCATGGAAGAATAAGTGTGCTCAGAAAAATGTCACTGGCCCTCATTACGAGTCGGGCGGTGCAGGGCTAACGGCACCGGTAAAGGTGCCGGTGCCGTCAACCCAGTACCACCCGATTACGACTTCCCCTCGCGGGACCCGTTCTGCACGTCTAGTTTTACCAGACGTGCAGAACGGGTCCCGCGAGGGGAAGAGGGAGCAAACAACAGGCCATCTCGTTATGGCCCGTTGTTTGCTCCCTCTCCCATTCCCATTCAGCCCTATGGGGGCTGAAATGGGAATGGGGAAGGACCGTGTCTGGGTTCTTGGAGGGAGGAATTAGCGGGCCTTCTGAACTCGGAATGGCCCGGTAAATCCTCATTCCGAGGACCCGGACACGGACGCGAATTTGGCGGCAGCCATGCCGCCAATAGCGGCATGGCTACCGTCAAACTCGTAATGAGGCCCACTGACAGCTGGCAGTATTTCTGTGTCGAGTAGCATCCGAGTGCGAATGTCACTCTCTTCACTTCGTTTGCTTCCTTTGTTCCAGCCACCGCCACCCAACCTCTGCCTTTTCTATCTACACCCAATCTGCATGAATGGAAAGTAATATGTTTGAAATATGATAACTGAACCGTAGTGTGAGATCACACCCTACATGGTTACAAAAGAGATGTTTTAGAACACCAAAGCAATTGCTGCCACTACATATGTGTATACATTGTTTGCAGTGTCAATTTATTTAATCAAATTTTTTTAAAATATAAAAACAGAAAGAAACTCATATAAGGAGTAGACACAATAAACCCATACTTCAAATATTAATTGTGGACAGATATTCCATTGTTGAAGCCCATATTGCGCCTGTATTTATTGGGGCAATTTGCACCGGAAAAAAGATTTATTTACATAATAAGAGTCTGCACAACTAATGTCATTCCTACTAAAACAGCTTGACTTGAACATTGTCAATTTCTTGAGGAATTTGCGAATCACTTGCTCAGAACTTACAGGAAACCTGCTCAACACAGACAAGAAAATGCAGTGAAACAAAATTATGAAGATGAGCATCGGTATGCTAAATATTCACCCATTCGCCAACAAACCGATGGCATGTAATCTGCACACATGGCATGTAATCTGCTGTAGAAAAGCATGTCTGCGTCGCCCTCTTCCACTTCTATTGCTTCCTCTGTTCCAGCCACCTCCACCTAACCTCCTTGCATCCTACCTAAACCCACTCTGCACAACAGAAAAGTAATGTGTTTGAAATATGACAACTGTATCATGATGTGAAATTGCACCCTACATAGTTACACAAGACCTATTTTACGACATCAAAGCAATTGCTGCCACTACAAATATATATTTTTTTAAATCAGTGGTAATTTTTTTATCCCCTTATTTAAAAAAAATAAAACCAGAAAGAAAAACTCATGAAAAGAGTAGGCACAACAAACCCATACTTTAAATATTATTTGTGGACTGAAAATGCTTTGCTGATATTTCTTTTTTACATAGCAGTTTGCACAACTAATACCATTCCTATATTCTTTATGAGTGTATATTTAAAAATATAACCAATTGAACATATTTTTCATGAAATTAAGCACTAGTTTTCACAAAACAACAAACAGCAAATGAAGACAAAGGGGGTCATTATGAGGTTGGAGGTAATGGCAAAACGATGCCGGTAAGGGATTACCGGCACCGCATACCGCTCCGGGCTATTCTGACTCAACAACCCGGTATTAGCGCCACCTCTGATAGCGTGCTCCCCCATACCGGCATGTGTGCGGGCACGCGACCCTTGGGCCCGGCAATAGCGAGATGGCGCTAACAGGACGACACCACAAGTCAAGCAAATATGCAAATACCAGCATCATGAAGGCGGTAATGAGGGATACCGGGATGCTGGTAATACCGGCATCACGAACCGCCCGCAAACAGCAATGTGCAGTGTTCCCAACTGCCACAGGTGCATACAATCAGCACAGGTGGTGGCAATGGAGTCTGGCCCAGCACAAAAGGAGCACACCCACACACCACACCCCTTACCACACTAAAATGATTACACTTGTAGTAGCAATACTAGGGCTGAAGGATATGCTTGCATTGCTACACCAGCAACAACAGGCACCACAGAGGAGATGCAGGAGGAGAAGGAGGGTGAGACAGGCCCAGCAAGCCCCACCAGTGCAGCCAGTGGTACCACGCAGGCAGGCCCCAATCCCTCGCATCAGAGCCAGTCCATTCAACCTAACCCCTGAGCAGATCGACACCCTGTACCGTCTGGACCGGGACACCATCACCACCATTCTGGACCTGATACACAACAACATTATCAGCCTGATTGAAATACGCACCACCATCCCACCTCTACTGAAGGTAGTGTCTGTGCTCCACTTCCTGGCCACAGTCACCTACCAGCACACAGTGAAGCACATGCATGGAATATCACAACCCTTATTTTCTAGCATACTGAACCAAGTGCTGGATGCACTCCTGAAGCACACAAGGAACTACATATCCCTACCACGGAATGCCCAGGAGATCTTTGAAATGAAAGTAGGCTTCCATGCACTGGCTGGCATGCCAACTTGTATTGGTGCACTTGGCTGCACCCATGTGGAATTGGTGGTCCCGCATGCAACGGAGGTGGTGTACTGCAATCGTAAGCTATGTCACTCAATCAATGTACAGATGGTATGTGACTCCAGTAAGATCATCACACATTGCTGTGCCCGATTTCCTGGATCAACTCATGACTCAGTGGTCCTGTGGAATTCTATGCTACCACGCTACTTGGAGCAACATGCAATTCGACATGCCTGGCTGCTTGGTAAGTTGCATGACAGGCACATGGCAGTGAAATGAGGGGAGAGATGCACACACCACCATGGTGTCATTGTTGTGGTCGCAAATCTGAAAAAATTGTCAAGAGGGCGAATTGTTATTACCACAAACGTGTATCAAATTTTATTAGACATAATACAAAAAATTCAAAAAAGTCAATTAATGATATATTGTTATACAATTCATTATTATATCACATGACAGAACAGTAGGTGTATACACACAAATTGGCTAAAACTAGTCCAACACAATGAACATTCATAGTGCAGCATTCAGACCATGCACAACAATCAGTGACATTCAAACATACAACAAATACTAAAAAACAAAGCAAAATTGATTGACAGTAGGAGGTGGGGAGTAGAAACTTTCCCCGCATCCGGTATAATTGTATTTCTTTTTTAGATTTTTTTCAAACCAGCAATTAATGGTTTTAATGAACTTTTACAGTATGTCAAAAATCATGTCATTAAAAATTGTTCCTATTACTGTCCCCCTTGTCCCCAGCAATCATCCCGATCAAATTCTGAACATTTTAATCAAAGACGCTTTGATGAAACCTCACTCCCTCCC
Source organism: Ambystoma mexicanum (assembly GCF_040938575.1). Classification (NCBI taxonomy): domain Eukaryota; kingdom Metazoa; phylum Chordata; class Amphibia; order Caudata; family Ambystomatidae; genus Ambystoma; species Ambystoma mexicanum. The sequence goes on from NC_090925.1 coordinate 673,485,136, forward strand.
TCCCCCCTTATGATTATTGTACATAAATTCCTAATTCTCCCATTTATGTTTCCCATTCCAATACCCCAACCCTTCCTTGAAGAAATATATATGTTATAATATAAATGGTTTGTATATTGTTATGTAATATTTCCTATGTTTTTTAAACTCCCATTATGAGTCTGTGGACACCCCGACTGTCTGGGGTGTCCGATCTCAAAATGGAGGCGCCCCAGACAAGCGCAATGTCCGGACATGTCCAGTTTCGCATGATGCACTTTTAATTAGTTTACTGACACTGTGCCCATTCTACGTACATCCAGCTCATGCGCCCTGCGATTACTACCCGAATGGTGTCTGCGGATGGACATCAGGACCACATACAGCCACAGATGTCATCATGTGACTGCACCCATGCGGCGTGATGGGGGTCTCCGCAAACGATGTATGTGATCGCGGACAGTTTAAAAGTGCTTTTGCAGCCAATCTAGAGTGTTTCAAGCAGAAAAGTTACCCTTCCACAACTCCCAGACCCATTCTTGGTTGATCTGGCCACTTGTTACAATGTTTGAAGGCCATTTTGCGACTCAGTAGTCTGCAGACGGTATGACTGTCCACAAACAGTTCTTCTAAAGGAACCCACCCATTACTTTTTCTCATTCTCAATCCGGCTAGCCACGAAAGATCACCTGCTTTACTGCTGTAAAGTAATTTTTTGAAGAAGTTGTTGGAAACCATGGCATCTGTTCTGGCCATTGCTTCTTCCCAGCCACCTCCACCACCACCACCACAACCACCACCACCATCATCATCTGGAGGGCCTCCAGAAGGGAACAGGTGCAGTGATACAGAAGAGGATCAAGAGGAAGAAGGGGATGAGGTGGAGGAAGTCCCTGTCACCAGAACTCAGAGTGAGTCTTGGGTGTGGTAATTTTTTCACGATTTTGGAAATGTCCCAAAGTCTTGTGCAAGCAAGGTGCAATGCACTGAATGCTGTACTCAGTCGCGGGAAACCTGTATTGTATACCTATGGGACGACTTCTATGAGGTGCCACACCAAATACCTTTCTTCGGTAAGAGTGGGTTGACTTCCTCCGCCACATCATCTTCATCCTCTCCTGTTACCACAAAGGATACTCCTTTGGGGCAGAGGATCCCATTGGCAGCTTCACAGGCCATACAGAACACTGTTGACCCTTACCTTTCGAGGGTCACAGTATTATGTATGTACTGTCAAGCACAGATCTGAGAGGGAGCAGTGTCAGAGTGCTTTTGAGAGTGCGGTCAAGGAGCATGAGAACCACTGCCACCTACCTGTTTAAGGCCCGCCCAACATCTTCCTCTCTCCACCTGCCCCTTCAACCCTGTGGTTAGTGCCCCTACCCTCCCATCCCTCCCCTACCATGCCTAAAAAAAAGCCAAAACAATTTACTAAAAAAAACCCCAAAAAAACGATTCCTTTAGGAGAGACATTTCACAGTTAAAAAATAAAAGTCAGAAAATAAGTCACAGACCCCTGAGCAGTGTGCATAGTCTGCGGACAGCACGGTAGTCCGCAGCATTCTAAATAATTCACAGGGTGCGGCAATTGAAATCTTTTTTTTAACTTTATTTTCTTTGTAATAAAATTGTATCAACAAATCTTTTTATTTGTTTTGAGTTCAAAAAGGCTGGCTCTTAAAATAACCTTTTTTTGGTGTTTATGGCTTTAATATCATTTTTTAAATATTTATTTTTACTAACTGAACTAAGAAAACATTTAACTGAATTTAATTATTTCTTCTCACTTTCACAAAAACGACTCCAAAGCATGTAAATGTTTTCCACAAAAATCTTATTACCTACATCAGTTAGATGGACTCCATCTGTCCGGAAAATGTTGGCACTATCAAATTTAATGTTCTCATTAAGAAACAATGTCATGCCAACATATCGCACAAAAGAACACACAGCATTATTGATGTTGCGCCTTGCTTTTTCAATTTGTGGACCAAAAGAACTTAAGTGCATCCACATCTGTCTATGGGCAATGTGGGAAAAAAATTATTTTCGAATTATTGAACATTTCCTTCAACTTTCCCCATGGCTCCTTCATTGCAAACTGCAGTGACATTCCAGTCATGTTCCCCAAACTGTTCCCTTCACAATGAACAATAATAATGTCTGGATGTTTCAATTCAAGCATATTTGCACAAAATGGGAGCAGGTCCATCCACTTCATGTCTCACACTCCATACCAGAACACTTACAATTTAGGGAAACCAAGATTTTTGGCTATTCCACAATGCTCAGCATACACCTTCAACCAACGGACTCAAGAGTCCCCCACAATCCAAACATTCTGCCTGCTGAAAGACATTGCCTTTGCAATTCTCAATCCTCTCATAACTTTTGCTAACAGAACTCCTCCTACCCTCTCTTCCTGTACAACACACCCAGAAAATATGATTTACCTGATCCTCTGATGTCCGCAGACACCACGACTGTCTGCAGTCTCCACAGTCCCCTTTCCATGCCAGGCAACCTCAAAAGACCCAGATGTAGCAAATGCCATCTGCGGACAACCATGGTTTCTGTTGGACATCATGGCCACTGAAAGGGGTGGGGGGAATGAAACAAAATGTAAGTTATTTAATCTTTAGTTGTGGCTCTGAAAAGAACCTTTTTTTGTGGTGGGTTTGTTAACAAACACCTTTTTTTCCTTTTTTTGCTCTTATGGACAGTAGTACTGTAGACTCTACATTTACAATTTTCTCACTGGAACCTTTTCAATGCATTTCTAACAATGTAAAGGAAACATTGCATTTCACGCCATCAGAACTTATGCCAATCTTAAAAGATATTATTCCTGGAGCATATAAAAAAGCAGGTACACAGCCGGGTCCACAAATTCTAAGAACGCTTTGTCTCTTTTTTTGTTCGCCCCCCTCGCACCCCCTCCCCCTCCCAGCAGAAACGCTTGCCTGGACGCCTTCAATCTCTGGACAGGAAACTTAGCCCTGCTCCACTGAATCCTTCCACTCTGAGGGACCCCTCCAGCACCACGCATCCTAGGTGCTCCAATAACAAGGTACTACACTATCACAGCTTACAACCTTGAACCAGCACCCGGTTTCCAAGTCACGTGTGTAACTTCTGCCCACGTGTTTATTTTTAGGTCGCCCAACATCGCACTATACCAACGGGTAACCAACTCCACCCTCCTTGTTTCACCAGGAGCCCAGCCACCTCGAGCTCCTAACTCCTTCTAATGCAAGGTCAGTACTTGTGTCTGGAGGGCCAATCCACAGTGTGTAACCCCTCACGGGTTTTTAACGTCTGTACACATGATCCACATTCTGGATACTCAACAATATTCTGTATATTGTTTTTTTTAAATCATAGGAAGACCTGCTATCCATCGGCCATACAAGAAGGCTGCCATCTCTACACAGCCGAAATGTCCCACGTCATGTGGTCCTATATTTACAACACTAAGACCTATGACATACATCATCCCTACCACCTTGAGTGTTGACGTCGCCTCCCAGCAGTTCCTATTTTTAGGTGTCGCGAAGCAAAACATTTTTTGTACAAAGCACTGGTTGCATAAGTGTTGCCTCTCAGCAGACCTAAATTTCAGGCTCAGTGAAGCAAATGTTTGTTTTGTACAAAGTACTGGTGACAAATAGGAATTAATATTTTGTTTAACCAACACATAGATAACAGAATAGAGTAAAAAGGTAGTATTGTGGAGCCAACAAATTACACCTCTCTTCTCTATAATGTGTTCTTTCTTAAAATGTAGGTAGAATGCCTAAAGTTCAGTTTGATTTCTGTACGCCTACAAATACAAAAAGCTGCATTAAATGCCTTTCTCCCTTTGTTTATATACTTGAGTCCTCACTGTACACAATTGAGTAAGCTGATGACTAAGTTGTTGGTTTTTCTGTCTACTGTTTATTTGTAAGTTTGTAAGACAGTGGTAGTACTTAAACTACGCTGTAATATGTGACCTAAAGTAATAAAGGTCTAAAAACTGGTTTTCCAGCCCTTTCAGAATTTGGATTTTTCCTCCCAAGATGCATAATCTGTTAAGTGTGCAGTATTGTATATGGAGATGTATGAGAATTGTGCCTACAGCAAATCATTGTAGCTTAAATGTTTGAGGTCAGGACTACCCCCCTGTTCTGAATATTTTCACAGCCTTATCGTCCTGCCTGATCACAGGCTATCCCTCAGGTTACCAAAACCACTTTCTTGACAAGCTGCCTTGATTCTTCAATTTGTGGATTGGAAAACATTGTTGGACATCTCCATGTTTCCCTCTGATTTATTTTAGAGAAAACAATAATCATGGCAGCAGGAAACAGTTCCATTGGGCTTTTAAAGAAATCCTTCAGGGCAACCTGCAAATAAACTGGAGTCACAAACCCCACACTGTCCCCTCCGCAATGCACAATTGCAATGTCTGGACACTTAGTGTGAGCCATGCTCTAACAAAATTAAAACAATCTTGCCCAGTTTAAGCCACAAACTGTATGCCACAAAACATCCACTTTTGCCAATCCAATATTTCTAAGGATGCCATGATTTTCAGCATAGACCTTCAGTGACTGAATTGGCCCCCAGGACCCTGATAGTCTGCTTTCTGAAACACATAGCTATAGCCATTTCAGTGCTCTCACAGCCCCTGCAAGAAAACTCCTGCTAGCCTCTCTTCTTGTACACCATACCCATCAAACCTGATTGGCTAGTCCCCACACTCCCCTTGAGGCCAGATACTTCTTCCTTTCTTGTTTGGTAAAATTCAGAACAGTGAGGTTTGCAACCCTGTCTATGCGGTCGAGCAAGTTCACCATGGATGTCTCCCAGTAAGGAAGTAGACTATGAAGTGTCTTCCCTTATGAGGGCAGAGGGCACCACTAGTGCTCGTAGTGGGCACAGCAGAAACTAGATGCTTTACTGTCAGCATCCAGTGTTTGCTGTTGAAACCGGGATCTGTGGTGGAGAACAGGAGATCTTTCCAGTAACAACCACAAGATAAATGGAATGGTGGAAGTAGGGGGCAACAAGGGTGGATGTCACCCTTCTTGGTCCTCTCCTTTATGCCCAATGTGTCCCACCTGATTCCAAAACGTGGTGCTCATTAAAAATGGAAAACTTTTGTTTGTAGAAAATGTGAGCAGAATTGAGCTCTGCTTGGGGTGTCTATAGGGTTTGAAAACTCTTGCCCTGGTTGCTAAGTATCTATGCAGCAAGCCTGGCCTGTGCCATGAGTAGGGCCCTCGCTGAATATATTCTTTAATGTTGCTTCGAGGAGAAGCAAAAACAAAGAGGTCTTGGCTGGAAGGTTTAGAATGAATCTTAACCTCTGGAATTGCTCTGGGCAACCCTCCAGACCATCGTTCTTCGCCTGCCAACCCATTACAGAAGGGGATAGACCATACGCAAATCAGGCTTGGTCCCACCCCAAAAGGGACAGTCCATCCCAAACTGCTAGGTCACATTCCTTCTGCACGAGACCACAAGCATCCCCAAACATGTTTCATCATTGTTGGATCTCATCAGTGAGGAGTAGCTTGGGTCTCTAGGCCCAGCAGGCACGGGACCCACATCTGGGCATGCCCATCCCACTCGGGGTGACAAAACAAAAACAAAGAGTTGATGGCTGGAAGGTTTAGAATGAATCTTAACCTCTGGCATTGCTCTGGGCAACCCTCCAGATCATTGTTCTTCGCCTGCCAAGCCGTTACAGAAGGGGAAATACTATATGCAAATCAGGCTTGGTGCCACCCCAAAAGGGGCAGTCCACCCCGAACTGCTAGGTCACATCCCTTTTGCACGAGACCACAAGCATCTCCAAACATGTTTCAGCCTTATAGGGCCTCATCAGTGAGGAGTAGCTCAGGTCTCTAGCCCCAACAGGCATGGGGCCCACATCTGGACATACCCATCCCACTTGGGGTGAAAAAGCAAAAACAAAGAGGTGATGCTGGAAGATTTAGAATGAATCTTAACCTCTGGCTTTGCTCTGGGCAACCCTCCAGACCATCGTTCTTTGTCTGACAAGCCATTACAGAAGGGGAAAGACCATATGCAAATCAGGCTTGGTCCCACCCCAAAAGGGGCAGTCCAGCCTGAACTGCTAGGTCACATCCCTTCTGCACGAGACCACAAGCATCCCCAAACATGTTCCAGCCTTTTAGGGCCTCATCAGTGAGGAGTAGCTATGACTACATGTAAAGGGTTGTTTTCTTCTTTTTTTTTAAAGTTTTTGTATGCATGTTTTAGTTTAATGACGTTTTTGCATGTAAGAATGTACTGGTGTGTATTTGTGCCTGTGCCTGTGTGCATTTGCACATATGCAAAAGTGTGAATGCATTTGTGAACATGAATACATGAGCACACGTGTACATCTAGGCATGTGTATCTTTCTGGCAGTAAATAAATAAGTGTGCATGTGCATGTATGTGTGCGCACATGTGCCCTTAAATGAGATGTGTGCATGTGTTTGGTGTAGGAGGGGAGCTCAATCATGACATTTATTTCCAGTTGAAATGCTTTTATGTATTGAGGGTGCAATATCATGAAAGTGATTTAAATTGCCGGTGCTGCCTTATAGTGTTGGGGCAGCATCATGAATATAATATACGCTGACAATGCAGGCATGTATTTTTGGCCAACCTTAATGAATGTGATTTACAATGATAATGCTGACATGTATTTTATACACAGGCATCATGAAGCCTTTCAAAATACCCTTGTGTATTGTGCTGACTTAGCATCTACTGGCTTTCATCCTGTGCTAACCTAGTGAACCAATTGTAAATTGTATGTGTTTTACCCCATTAATCTCAAAAACGGTTCTGTGAAATGCACCAGTTCAACCCCTGACTCAAAGATTTTTCAAGGCGGAAGAAGCCACCCAAACCTATATATGTTACTTAGGACTCTCGCTACGCTCAGTTATTTGTGCTAGTTGTGGGGAGATATTAACATCCTTTTACCAGCCAATTTGCACCTTGAATTATTTACAATGCCAGTGCCCAATCAAGAAAGATACATTTCTAGCATCAAATGATGCCTTTTCCACTACGAGTGTTTGGGGTACCAGATCCTCGATGCCAGGCATCAAAGATCTTGACCATACTGCTGACTGGAAAATAGCAGCTAGACTTGCACCTCCAACACCTCAGACTAACTGCTCCCCCTTTTCAGAATTTAAACAGTAAAATCCTCTGTCACTCGCACTCACTAAAAACCTTTAGTCTGGTATTGGTAGAGGGACAAAGAACAATTAGGAGTAAGCAATTGGGTGATCCATAGGGGAATTGATACATACAAATAAATAATGATATAATAGTAAATGCAAATACACTCCTCTCACAGAGTGCTTACATTTTGCATTCACAACCGGGGAAATCCTGGCAAGAATACAATACCCCCTGCCTTTTCCAGCCAACCGCAGTCCTTCCCCGGGTGGCGTCATCTTGATTGTGGGGAGGCAATAGGGAATCCCTCCCTGTTGCCTCCCCACGTCTTCACTCTCACACCCAATGACATTAGAACCCTTTTGCATCCTTCTTGCTGCCTCCCCACTTAACTGCTGGACTGTAACATTGTGCTTTCATCCCGGCATACCTACCACGCACAGCCACAACCATAGAAATGGAAAAGGGACTAGGACCCTTTTCCAATGCCGGCAGCCATCTTTTTTTTCTGAGGAGATTGGGTTCACGCAATAACGCATAGCCCATCTTCTGAGAAAATGTTTTAAAAACTGTTTTCGTCCTGGGCACATTCCGGGGAACGAATAGCTATCATGCTCAAGACATGGTCGTTAATGGCCCACAGCCCATGCTGGGATTTTACCAGCCATGAACGCCCCCCTGTCTGGGCTGTGATTGCTACATTAGTTACTTGATCATAACAGTATAATTTACTGGTCTTAAAAATACACAAAAGTTTGGATTTTGAACATGTATTCTAACAACTGAGCATAGATAACTCACAGCCACCATATATTCCCAGTTTCTTTGGCAGAAACTTTGGTCATTGTTGCCACCCGGCCCAACCTCTCTGTATTTTTGCCGTACATAAGACTCTGAGGCAGAGGAGAGGAAGGCAGGTGTCTCTGTGTCGCCCCTTCTCTTCCTCCTCCTTCTTACACTCGCTCCCTTCCACAGCTTAAGGACTTGTGCCCTAAAGCCGCAATGCATTTTTAACATGTTTGTGGCCTCCCCAAGCTGTTATTAGTCACAACTCTTGCTAATGTAACAAAACTGATTGGCAGTGGCAGCAGCTGCCGTTTAAGAAAACCTGAATACACAGTTAGGGGAGGAGAAGAGGCACATACACAAGATCTATCTTAGTAGGAAGAAAGATGGAAAGGAGCAATCAACCAGGAGAATCAACAGCACAGGTCTGCCAGAATGTCTGGCATGTATGATCTTTGCTTGTTCAATCTTTTGCCTTTTATTTCTATACATGCGCTGTTGAGGCCAAGCTTCCCATCCCATCCCTCTGGATGGGAAGCTGTGGCCACTATCCTCTCACTGTAAACACAGTCTATTTAACATTGTAGGCTGGGCGAACAGAAATGTGCTCTATCTTTATGCAAAAAAGCAGAGGGAATGGTATTTGGAGGCCAGGAATTTGTTTGGAACAGGTTTGGGCATGATTTAATGGGCATATAGGCAGCCCTTTCCCAGTAGACAATCACAAATCTGACTCTTCCACTCAATCAAATAGTGGCCTTCTGTTTTTTACCACCTATGATTAGTGATATAAAGTGTTCCTTTTTTACTGCATTAGCTGGGAATGGCATCTTCAGCCCTGGACCATGTCTTGAGAGCTAACATGAGGTGCTCCAGGTCTCCAGGTGAGGTCATTCAGAATGTAACAACAAACAGGGTAAGCTAGTGTAGATACAAAAAAACAAAAAAATCACGGGCTAGCCGTTGAAATCCTTTTAACCGTTAACAGGATGAACGTGGTATCACAAAAACAACGGTTTTGTAGGACAAAAGTGACTCGAATGTAATGTAGATGAAAGAACAGATGTTTTGGACCACTCGAAGCAGAGTGGAGAGTGGAGGGGGAAGGGGCAGAGAATAGAAAGGAGGGCTGCCCTGGACTATTCTACTGGTGACCAACGTATTCAATTTGAAGGACCACTGAACGCACGAACTGCTAAGATTTTTATTGAATCTTCAATCTTGTAGACAGTCTTCGATACTGTGGGCAGATCCAATTTCATTTTTTAAACAGCAAAGTCCAGAACTTTTATTGGATTCTGTGGCTGGCTGGGTGTAATTGGAAAGACCTGAAAGCAGGTCAACTGTGTGTCTTCCTTCTCCTGTGTTCAATAGTTTATTCTTGCCCATAGGTCACATAAGAAGGAACAACTAACAGTTTGAAAATTGGAAAAGCCTGGAAACAGGTAAAAGTTAAAAGGCCAGAGGGTCCGGGGGTGTAAGAAAGGCTCTTATAAAAGCGTACACACTTTCACCATAAGTGTGTGTGAGAGCAATTGTATGGGGCAATATCCGTTTCCTCTTGTTGGGGATATTTGTGTTGGGTCATGAGAGCCCTCATGAACTCTGGGGTCGACCGGTTTCAATGGTTAGTGTAGATGCAGCCATCTTCGTCAGGACCGTGGTTCCATGTACGTACCAAATCCGGGAGTTCAGAGTGACTGAACTGGATCAAAACATCTCCTGCAGGGACACAGAAGAGGAATAAAACAGTAGCTAATTAGGGGTGTAGGCACAAACAATTGGCCTTACGACAAGGGGGAGTCTCTCCACTCTAGGGGAGTGGGGCATGGGAAATGGTACATGCATTACAGGAGATTAATGGTGCCTGGTCACCGGTGCTAATAAACTCATCAAAGGGGATGGGGGTGGGGGTGAAAGGGGCTGGGAGAGTGTGGGAAGTGCTGGGTCCCACCCTGGTGGCATCATTGTGTTCAGATCAAATAAAGGTACCTCTGGGACTCGTGGGGCGATAGAGGAGGTCTGATAAGGTAATGGCAGTCAGTGCTGGTAAAGAGCAAAGGGGAGTCAGCACACTGATCTGCTATCAGGCAACAGAAACTGTGACAATTTTTTTTTTTTTTAACATTTATAAAGCGCTCACACAGCCCGCAGGCATCGAGGCGCTGTTACAGGGATTGTTTGTTTTTTTCTTAGTTGCGTAATTGTTTTTTTTTTCTCTTAGTTGCGTATTTTTAACGCGCTTAAACACCCAGAGGTTTTTAAGCGCGGACCCGGGGATCGAACCTGTTGTTGCTTCGTGTCGTCCTGCTTCCAAGACGCGCACGCTGCCGCTGAGCTATCCTCCCGGGACAATGAAGCCACAGCGTGTGGCTGTGTAAAGGCTGGACCATACCTGGTGAAGTTGGTGAGCAGGAGCACCAATCGGCATCTCCAGGAGTTCAGGAGAGTAAAACTGCTCCAAAACGCGTACAAACACAAAAGGTGCCCTCTCGCCTGTTAAAACAAGCGAGCAACATGTACGGACACAAAAAGTGCCCTATCGCCTGTGAAAACAAGCAAGCAACGCGTCTGTATGGCGTGGGCGGCTGTCAAGGCAACGCCCGTAGGATGCAGTGTTGTGCTGAGGACTGCAGGGAGCCCAACTGCCTCTCGAAATAGCGAGAGAGTGTGTGGCCGTTTGTTGTGCTGGAAAAGCACGGATGTGCGCAATCGCCTCTCAAAACTTCGGAGGAGCGTGTGTTGGCAGCAGGAGCTGTACCGGATCATCAGAGTGTGTAAAAAACACAATATGCGCATGAAGGGTGGGGGGAGGAGGGGAAAAAGGGGTGGGTGTGGATGTGAGGGAAGAGGAGTGAGGGGGGAGGGGAAAGGGGAGAGTGGACGGCAGAGGAACCCAAAGTGGGATGGCCCCTGGGAGTCAAAGCACCACCTAGGGCCCACAGGTGGAAAGGTGGAAGACCCCTCAGACTAGCTCAGTGACTAGGATCAGGGTGCTCGACGACTGGGCTGAGGCCGAAGGCGAAGGGGCACAGGAAGCCAAGTGACAGGAGCCTATTGAAAAGGCTTGGGTGATCGGGCTACCAGGAGGGTGCCAAGGAAAAATATGGAGCCATAAAGGTGGCGAGATGGCACATCACAGAAGAGAGGAAGGCTCAGATCAAGGAGAGCAGCAAGATCAAAATAGGGGCCAAAAAAGCTCAAAGGGATAAAAAAAGATCAAAAAGATAAAAAAAAGGGGCAGCAAAATAGGGCCAGAATGGACCTATGTGAGCACGGCTAGATCGTGCCACTGGATGTTTTCATTGAGGCCTTTGGAACAGGTGTTCACTCTGAAAATCCATTGCTGTTCTCATCTAAAGAAGATGTTGTTGAAGTTGCCCCCTCTAGCAGGCGGTGTGATTCTCTCTATGATCGTCCATTTGAAGGTGTCTGCCGTATGTCCTTTGGCTGAAAAATGTTGTACTAGCGGTGCTGTCAGCATGTTGTTGGTATGCACGAGCGATGCTCGATCATCTGTATGCGGACTGCCCTCATTGTCATGCCTACGTATCTCAGGTTACACGGGCATGTGATCATGTAGATGACTCCCTTGGAGTTGCAGTTAGTAAATGTAGTATGTCTCCACGGGGTCTGCCATACGATATCTATCTCAGTGGTTCTTGCTGTCTGGCCACAAATGGAACAGTTGCCGCAGGGGGCATGGCCTATGGCAGGTGTAGTGTTCCAGAGGGTACGTTGGATTGATCCCGTTGTGGGTGTGCTCTGTGTCAAGGTTTTAACTACTTTGTCTCTTATGTTGGATCGTCTTTTTAGAGCGAACCGTGGGACCGGTATGTCGTGTCTCCTGTGTTGAGGATCGGCCATAGTCTTTTCACTTCTCTTTTTATTTTTTTCAGAAGGGGCGAATATTTGAATACTGCTCTAAGCCCTGTGATGTTATCTTGTTTCATGTTCTGTTGCAGGGTGACAGACCTGGGGATGTTCCTAGCTCTTTTCTAAGTGTCTTTGATGATCCTGGTAGGGTAGCCTCTGTCGGTCAGCTGTGCTTGCAGAAGTCTGGATTGTGTGGTGTAGGCTGGAGTCTTGGTACACAACCTCCGGTATCGCAAGAAATGTCTGAACGGGAGATTGTCTCTTAATGCTTTGGGGTGATAGCTGGAGTAGCAGAGAATGGAGTTTCTATCTGTACTTTTCTTGTAGACGCATGAGACCAATTTCCCATCATCGGCCGAGGTGGCGAGGTCAAGAAAGTTTGTATTGCGCTTATCTTTATCCAACTTAAACTGTAGGTGGGGGTTCAGAGAATTACGCCAAGCATGGAATGCTATTAGGTATTCTTCCGTCCCTTTGAAAATCACAAATTTGTCATCTATGTATCTTCGCCATACAATCAAGCTGGTAAGGTATAGGTTGGTGTTGGGGTAGATGTGTTTCTGTTCAAACAGATCGACATAGAGGTGAGCAAGTCTAGGGGCAAAGGTTGCCCCCATCGTAGTGCCAGCAGTTTGTTGGTAAAAGGTCTTCTCAAACAGGAAATAGTTTCTGGTGAACGCAATTTCTGCCAGTTGATTGATGAAATCAGGAGGTACTCCGTGTAGTGGGATACCTGAATGGAGTAGGCTGTTCAACATTTCTAATGTCTCTTGTTGAGGGATCCAGGTGTACAATGACTCTATGTCTATTGTTACTAACCATTCTGCTTCGGGATTGTATGAGAGAGTATTGAGGAGGATAAGCATGTTGGTGGAGTCCTTGATGTAACTGGTCATTTTGGGTATTTGGTCCTTGATGAAAAAGTCTACAAACTGGGATAGGGGTTCCAGGATGGAGCTAATTCCAGACACTATTGGTCGCCCCATGGGGGAACAATGCCCTTATGGATTTTCGGCAGGGCGTACATTGCCGAAATCCGAGGGTGTTGGGGGGATAAAAAAGCTGCCTCACGGGCGCTAATGTATCCCTCAGCCTCCGCCTCATGGATAATCGGCGATATAATATCCTGGATGGATGATGTAGGGTCTGCACAGAGTATTTTGTAGCTGATGTTGTCGCTCGGGAGAATGTTGACCATGGTGATATAGTTTTCCGTGTCCATGATGACGATGGCAGCCCCCTTATCTGCTGGTTTGATAGTGATAGCTGAGTTTTTTGAAAGATTGGTCAATGCGTCACGTTGGGGTTTTGTGCAGTTGTTGTTGATGAATGGGATGCTAGTTTCTAATTCTGAGATCTTTTTGAGTAATGCTTGTTCGAAAGTTACTGATTCGGGAGTGTTTGTACAATGTGGAGGAACAAATTGTGATGGGGGCGTAGGCCAGTCGTGTCCTTCTTCTCAAGTGTTTCATTGGCAAAATATTGTTTCAGTATTATTTTGCGCATCAATTGTGTGCATTCGACCTGTGTTTGGAAGGGGTCATACCGTGCTGTAGGGATGAAGGAAAGTCCCTTTTGTAGAATCTCTTGTTCAGCTTTAGTCAGGAGGTGTGCTGACTGGTTGACAATTAGTGAGGGAGGAGTGCTGGTATGGTTCCCTGTCATCTGCTGCAGGTAACCACCGTTGGTTGTGGGTGGATCTGCCATCGTGCCCGGTTTTGGCCTCTCCCGCGTTGGCCTAAAAAAGGAACCGCAGGAGGGGTGCCTTGGTTCAGACTGCTAAATTGGACTTGTCTTTTTTGCCAGTTGGTATTGCCTGAGCTGTTGCTAGAGTTGCTACTGGAGCTATTCCATGAACGGTTACTGTTGCCTCGTTGGAGGTTCTGGAAGCGTAAATGGGCCGCGTCCCGTCTGCACTGTTTTGCCTCTTCTGTGAAGTCTCCTGGCCCACATACGGGTATACTTTCACATGGGTGAAAGCTGTAAGGTCTTTTTTGAGCTTAGTGATCCTTCTACTGAGGTTGTTGTCTTTGAACCCTTTCAGGGTGGTATCTAGGAGGATGGGTTTTGCTGTTTAGATATCAACGGCTATTTTGTTTTTTAAGGCCACACTCTTCTCGTTCAGTTCTCTTACTAGATCATCAGTGACTGTTTTTGCGGTGTTAATAATGAATACTAGCCAGTCACGTGTGCATTTATTGGCGATGAAGGACCAGTCTTTTCTGAATTTCAGATTGTCCAAAAAAATGTGTGGTTCTATTCGGATTATAAGACCGTTGGGTGCTGCGTGTGGCCTTAGGTACTCGGTCATAAGAGCTCCATGGAGTTCTGTGCGGATGATTTTCTTTCTTAGAATTTCGATCTCATTCCATTCATCATTGTTACTGATATTCTGTGGGGTGAGGTGAAGCCCTAGTAATGAGGGGTTTGCTAGGATCCCATCGACTAGTTCTTCTGCAAAGGCGAGAAAATGGCCGTCAGCCATATAGCCTGGTGTGAGGGAAAGGTGGGGGAGAGCAGGGGGGGAGGAGAGATGAGAGAGAACACCTAAAGTTCTGTAAAAAAGTGTTAAGAGGTAGGAAAATCCTTCCTCTAGGTACATATGAATATATCTAACCCAGCAACTGAGACAGTTGCGCGAAGGTAATGTAACAACAAACAGGGTAAGCTAGTGTAGATACAAAAAATCACGGGCTAGCCGTTGACATCCTTTTAACCGTTAACAGGATGAACGTGGTATCACAAAAACAATGGTTTTGTAGGACAAAAGTGACTCGAATTTAATGTAGATGAAAGAACAGATGTGTTGGATCATTTGAAGCAGAGTGGAGAGTGGAGGGGGAAGGGGGAAGGTTGGGCCGGGGATGAACACTAGATCGTGCCACTGTATGTTTTCATTGAGGCCTTTGGAACAAGTGTTCAGTCTGAAAATCCATTTCTGTTCTCGTCTAAAGAGGATGTTGTTGAAGTTGCCCCTTCTAGCAGGCGGTGTGATTCTCTCTATGATCGTCCATTTGAAGGTGTCTGCCGTGTTCAATAGTTTATTCTTGCCCATAGGTCACATAATAAGGAACAACTAACAGTTCGAAAATTGGAAAAGCCTGGAAACACAGGAGAAGGAAGACACACAGTTGACCTGCTCTCAGGTCTTTCCAATTACACCCAGCCAGCCACAGAATCCAATAAAAGTTCTGGAATTTGCTGTTAAAAAAAACAAAATTGGATCTGCCCACAGTATCGAAGACTGTCTACAAGATTGAAGATTCAATAAAAATCTTAGCTGTTCGTGCGTTGGGTGGTCCTTCAAATTGAACACTTTGGTCACCAGTAGAATAGTCCAGGGGCAGCCCTCCTTTCTATTCTCTGCTAGACAGGTGCCACCACATACGTCACCTAGGGACAGGCACTCCAGTTAAGGACAGGCTGTTTTCCTTAGAGACAGGAACGCCGAGTTGGGTGTTCATCCCCGGCCCAACCTTCCCCTTCCCCCTCCGCTCTTCACTCTGCTTCGAGTGGTCCAAAAATCTGTTCTTTCATCTACATTACATTCAAGGTCATTCAGAACCCAGCAGCGCAGTTGATTTTTTAATTTGCCTTAAGAGACACTCGTGTGACTGACTACCTAGCTCTCACAATTGCACTGGCTCCCAATAGACGGTTAGTGGATCATTTCAAAACTTTGGTTACAGTTTTTTAATGCTTACCAAATGCAGGTCCCAACTTTTCTCTAATCCAGGCTTAACACGGATTCAGGTCCACGGGCAGCTTGCTCCCTGAGGGCTGTTTTGGCCATCAGATGGCTGAAGAACATGTGGCCTCCAGGCTCCAGAAACTAGTCTGGCCAATGCTGCTAAAAGACTGCCAGATGTGGAGCTCTGGAGGTTCAAGATGAATTTTATTTTTTGGTTTTGAAATGCCCACCACCACCACATGTCCGGGTTTGCGTACAGCATTCTATAAATGATGTGCAATCATTTTTGTGTTCTTATATCGTGCTTCAGTGTCAGTGGAGACCAGTCTCTAAGTGCGGATGGCACTTAACCGTGCTGCTCGGCGTTGCTTGTCTTGCTCCAAGACAAGCATGTTGCCCCTGCCCTGAGCTATTCTCCTGGCCCTTTCGCCGCAGGCTGAGTTTGCAACTTTTCAGCATCTATACTCTTTCATTTTACTTTGGCAGCGGTAACCTAGTAATCAGGTGCCACTCCTCAGATAATCATTTATGGTATTGGTAACCATTACTACCAGGGGCATGATGGAAGCCATTGGAGCCACTGCAGTGCATGGTAGCCCCCTGAAACTGCATAAGGCCTGTATCTGTCTATAGATTGCAGGAACATCAAAGGTCCTTCAACCCATTCTACATTGGGCCAGTCAATCTTATGAGCAGATTCACACAAGGAAATGTCCATGTAAGCATAGCTATTTCAGAGGGGACACCATGCTGCAGCAGCACACATTGTTTATGTATTAGAACTACTTGCACTACAATATGTACAATATAGCAACTTGTCCACATTAGTATTGCAGTCAGCTGACCCAGTAGTTACACTGAAAACAAAGTCATGGCTCGGGTGTGGGCTTTCAGTGATGTTACTACATGTGGCGTGGCAGGTCACTGCATGAAGGCAAAATGTGACCTCATAATTTAATATTCAACGGTAGTGCATACAAAAATATCATAGAAAAAAGCTGTAAAATGCATACAGATGGAATGTCAGACAGTAGAGGGGATAACACTTAAGTTGTTCTGGGTGTTGATTTAATTATGTTTTTTATATATAAGGCCACACATTTCGGTCGGGAGAAGGAATAACACTTCAAATGTAGGGAGAGGAGATACCTTCAGAGACTTTGGCGGAAGGGCAAACTTACCTGTGTGGGGGCATCTACCTTCTTTACACATTCCTAATGAGACTACTCTGGTGTATGCTGCAGCTTCAATGTTACAAGCAGTTAACTCTCTCCTCCATGTCTATAACCATTTTGATACTGCTCTGAGTCTATGTTACCCTTTCTTGGATCAGTCTCTCACTTTCTCTTTGCAGACCATCAAAATCACCTTTCATGAACAAATCCACAGTCCAGGTTCATTGTGAAACTAAAAACATCGGACTTCAGCCTCCATTCTTCCCCTTCTGGATATTGGTTGTCCTAGAGTCTGAAAAGGAGTTCATTGCCATGACCATTCTCCAGAAGGACAAGCCAGGCGAGCGAGCATGAGTCTTTTGTAGGGTTGGGTGCTCAGGACACTCCTGTCTATTTGGGTTCTTTAGTAAAGAAGGCACAAAGCTATCTTGCTTAACAGAAAATAGAAAAGAAGCCCATGTTTGTGGGGACCAAAGTGGTGGGAAAAATCAGATGAGCAGTACAGACTAAAGAATGGTATCTATAGCTATCTGAGAGGGTGGCATGTGAAAATGGCAAGTCATAAGACATATAGTTCTTAAAGAGCCTGCATATTGGTGAACATAAGCAAACATATTGTCCAGTTAGAAACTGTTCTTAGAAAGATAGGATTGGGGTGTCTGTTCCCACTTACCTCCACCTTTGAAACATCAGAATGCCTCTTTCTTTACTATTACTTCCACAGTGCTTGGGACGGGATAGGGGCGGTGATGCAGTCGGAAAAATCAAAGTGCATTTCTCCCCACAATGTTTTTCTTTAGAACAGTATTAACACAACAAACATGCCTCATTTCTTCCATAAGCACTCATTTGCCAATCAAGCTGCAATACTTAACGTGTGGCTGGTGTCACAGTTGCTAATGGGCATGCATGTTAACTCATGCACAGAGAACATCTGCAATTATAGCCAACTCAGCTCTACTGGTCAATGACAAGTACAGCTGGATTGGGTATAATTGCAGATGTTATCTGTGCCTAGTAGCAATACATTATTCTTCTGTGTTATGAAAAAGCATACCTTTGAACAATGACTGTGTGATCCAATATAAATATTTACATCATATTGTGCTTCTTAACAGGTGTCATTCTTCCTGAAAAATAATTCAGTGGATCAATTGCTCTCAAAACCGTTTTCCGGACTTGCATACAGTGAAAAACTGGAGGTGAATTAACTGGAACCTGGTCAGCCACATTTGAAAATTGTACAGTCTGCAAAAGATAGGAGAAAGGCCTACACACGCACATTTTCCATGGTTTGGTATGAAAAGAAGACATGGCTCACTGATAGCGTTGCTAATCAGTCTTTGTTCTGCTTGAAGCATTTGTCAGAAAAAAGCAAGAGACAGGAATCATGCAAATCTCAAATCTAGAATATATTACAGCTGCACAAGTTGGGAAATGTTAACATCGCAACACAGTTGGATGATGCCAATCGCTGGAGCACGATGAAGCATAATGATGATGGGGATAAAAACTGATACATCTTGTCAAAGTTCATCGACTGTGTGCGCTTTTGGAATGCATTTGATTTTAGTTTACGTGGTCATGATGAAACGGAAGATTCTTTGAATGGTGGTGGATTTATAGTCCTAGTGCATTTAAAGAATGCAACACTATTTAAGGGCACTTCAAAAACAGTTCAAAATGAGCTGCTGGACTGCATGCTCACAGTGACTAGAGATTTCATTTTAGAGCTGTGAAAAAGCACAGATTATGTGGCTATTCGGGCAGATGATACAATCGATGATTCCGCTAGGACTCTGTGCTAGTCTATCGCCAAATCATAGAATGATTCAGAATTGTTGAAAGGGTTTATGGATTTACTCATCTGACGCTAGTGTGCAATCCATGGCTACTGCCCTAATGAAAAAATTAGACAAAGATTCTCCTGAAGATTGCCACAAACAGAAAGTAATTGTGCAAACATATGATGGCGCAAGTGTGATGAGGAGTTGTCTAGTGGAGTCCAAAAGAAAGTAAATGAAGTGTATCCAAATGCCCATTATGTACATTGCTTTGAACAGCAGCTTAACCTTGTCATGGAGCAAGCTGTTTCCTAAATATCAGAAGTTTGAATTTTCTTTACTGATATCTCTGGCTTGTGTGCATTTTTTTCCGTTCTCCAAAAAGAACCAAAGTTCTAGATGAGGAATCGGATAAAACACTTCCAAGACCCTCAGCACTCGCTGGAGCTACCATGTACGGGTAGTAGAGGCCATATATCATCACAGGGACACACTCTGTAGAGGCTTTGAGACCATTGAAAAATTGGTTGATTTTGAGAAAGTTACTATGCATGAGGCCCTGGGATTCATTAGAACTCTGAAAGGGAAGGAGTTTGTTTTCTTCCTTTTTTTGTTCAATTACATAATTCCCCATGTTGGTTGTCTATATAACCAGCTTCAAAGCGACATATTGATTCTGTGTATGTGCAGAAAGCTACTGCAACTTTTATCAAGTACATTGGCAGAGTATGTAAAAGCACTGACAATTTTTTTTTATTTATTTTAATTAGGAAACATTAGTTTAGTACAAAAAAAGACAAACCTTTCGTTACCATCCATGAAAATAAACATCATGTGACCCTTGATGATTAATTGGTTAACATTAGGGCATCCATAAAATTGATTACAGCACAAGTTATGCGGGTATTAGTGCCTGCAATCAAATAACTCCACCACACCTCCAAATTGTAATTTTGCGGAGCAAAGTGTGAGAGATGCAACAACCGCTGGGAAGAAATCTCGACAAATTCAATCACTAGATGTTTAACAGATTCTAATGATTGATTACAAAAACGACACTGATTATTGGTGGTAAGCGGATCCCGCTTCAGCATTAGCATCTCCTTTGTCTTGTATAGATTAAGACATAGGGCCTCATTACACGGTAGGCGTTAAGGGAATACCGTTACCGGTAACGGAATACCGGTAACGGAATTTTCCCGAGCCGATCACGACCCGGACCCACCGCTATTAGCGGACCCGTAAAGTACGCCGCCACCAATAGCGGCGTGGCCGCTTGCGCGCGACCCCCACACCGTAAATAGCGCCATGGCGCTAATAGCACGCAATCACAACCCATGCGTACACGGCAATACCGGCATCCCAAAGACCCAAAAAGCATGTACCGGCATGGCGCTAATAACAGCATCGAAAACCACACGTTAAGAGTCCTGAGCAGTGTTCTCATCTGCCCCAGGTGGACACAACCAGCACAGGTGGAGTCAATGGAGACAGCCAGCACTAAAGAGCACACCACACCCCTTCCCACACCCCTTCCCACAGCAAGATGGTCCCAACACCAGCAGCATGACATGGGCCTGCGTACATGACTGCAGTGCAGCACCAACAACAACAGGCAGCACCGAAGAGACGTAGGAGTAGGAGGAGGAGGCCGAGACTTGGGCAGCAAGCACCACCGAGGCACCCAGAAACACCACAAGGGCAGCCAACAAACCCCCGGAATAAAGGCGAAGATGACCATGGTATGTGTAAGGCACAACTAAATGTGCATCTGATAGAATGTGCCCATGGCACCATGCAAACACCAGATGAGCATGATGTGGATGTGGATGAGTATTGTCGAAATGGCCAGCCCGGACATGCAAGAGGCGATGGCATGGCGGGACAGGATCCGCGTCAGCATCGGAATCAGGAATAGCATCAGGAACAAAGGTGGAATATCATGCATGGAGAGATGTGCATTGTTGCCCTTGTGGCCGTCTGGAGGCCCACAAAGGGCCCTCTCCCAAAGAAATTCACACATACACAATGATGGAGACCATGCCTGTTTTTCAACTGCAGAAGAGTGTATTTTCAACATAACGTGTACAGAAAGTGCATAACCCCAACTGTGCAAACACCCTCCCTCCCCTCCCCCCACAACACCCCCGAACACACCCTCCCCCCCCTGCCCCCACAACACCCCCGAACACACCCTCCCCCCCTTCCCCCACAACACTCCCACGTGAGTCCCAAGGCGTGAACATGTCCTTCCCCAAATGTGGCCGATATTCCTTGTTGGCCCTATTTGTCCGCTCCTTCTTCGGGTGTTTGAGATGTTGTGCGCCTGAGGTTGCGCATAGAGCGGCGTAGGGGGCTTGTCTGCCGTGAACTCCCAGAGGAGGCTGGGCCTGTTTCCTCCTGGGTAGGGAGTGGACATCTGTGCTCAATCGCAACCGCAATGCGGATCATGGCCTGCCTGAGTTGCCCCATCTCATTGCATATGCGATTGGTGCATGCCTCCATGGCCTCCCTCGTCTGGCGTGCTAATGCACCAATGTCCTCCCTCAGGTGCCCTGTCTCAACCACATGTTGACCTACCAGACCAGCCATTTCGGTCTGCCTCTGGTAGATGGCTGATAGGTCAAGTTCCACGGTGTCTGCCGGTGGAATGGCTGATGCGCCTGGATGAATAGCGCTGGCATCAGGCGTTGGTTCCAGGGGGCTCCATGACACATCATGTGTGTGGGCGGGCGATCCGCCTTGGCTGAACGGACCTGGTGAAAACATTGGGGATGAGAGTAAGTGGCGTGTGGGGATGGGGCTCTGACTCAGATCCTCATTCACCGGTGCTTCCTCCGCATCGGAAAGTGGCCCAGTGGCTGCTGCCTCACCCGTAGAGCTGGTGGCAGCAGAGTGCACTCCCTCCATGCTGCCTTCAATTGATGGGAGACACACTCTCGTGGTTACCACAACATCGGCAGGCATTGCCTCTGGCTGCGTGGCACTGCTGCTCCTGCTGCCTTTGTCCCGGTCACTACTCTTGGGTCCCCTAGAGGTTGATGCGTGGTCCCCGGTGGCATCCCTCCTGGCTTTCTTCATGGGTGTGGGAGTGGGTGCTGACGTGCGTGGCTCCTCATTTTCCGTGTGTGATCCTGCAGGGGTGATATGAAGGGTAAATCATCATCTATGGGTCTACCTGCATCATGGCAGATGTATACGTCATGCAGTTTGATGCATTTTGTGGTCATCATTATGGAGGCATGTTGGCTGGCTCATGCATGATTGGCCCTGTGTTGGTGGGTATGTGATGATGCATGCATGTCTGTTTGTGGCTGGATCCACGGCATTCATACACATGATTGTGGGACCCCTCACCCTTCACTGCGCATTTTTGGGTGCATACACTCACCTCCATCCGATGAAACGGCCACGCCATGCTCCATATCGCCGACCCCCTCTATCGACTCGACTCCTATTGTGGAGGCACATATCTCCTCCCACTCCTTCATCTTCAAGGGGGACTCTGCACCACCTCCTGTGGCCATTGCTATGTTTCGGTTCACAGATAGAATGTTGCGCACACGCACCCGGAGGTCGTCCCACCTTTTGCGGCATTCCCTGACACTCCGGGTGGTGGTGCCCACCGCACTGACTTTTAGCGCAACTTCGGCCCAGATGGCCTTCTTCTTCAGGAGGGCCTCCCGCCGCATATCGTTCACAAATACCACTCCTGCATTTGCAGCAAGTGTGGTGGTCAGCATCATTAGTTCCTCATTGGTGAACTTTTCTTTGCGCTGGCGATCAGCAGTTTTTTTAAGCGCCTTCGGCATCCTCGAGCTACCCGGTGTGGTTCCTGGTCGGTGTTGCCTGGATATATGTCCTGGATGCAGTGGATGGCAATGGATTGTGTTTTTGAAGATGGCCGCTGTGCTCTTTCCCGTTCCTGTGCGACGACGTAATTTCCGGTTCCGCTTTTTAACGGTGTGCGGTAATGGCGGTGTCCGCTATTTACGGGTAGCGGGAAGGCGGAGGCGCAATCGCCGGTTTTTCGGGCGCCGGTAAGGGGCTTTTTGGGGTATTTAGCGGCAGGGCGGAACGGTCATTTACGGCATGGCGCTATGCTCGTGTCCGCGTACTCGTGATGGGACGCTATTAGCGGCCTCTTGCAAGAGCGGACACGCTAATGGCACCATGCCGTAAAATTCCGATTTTTACCGCCTACCGTGTAATGAGGCCCATAGTCACATGAACATATCACAATGATAGCGTGAAGGAAATTTAGTTAAATATTTTGGAGTTACGTCGAGTTTGTGCATTGCAGGTCCAAAATCTAGCATTGATGCTAGTTTTTTTTCGTGACTCATCGTTCAGGATCCAGTTATGTTGGCGCATTTTTTTTTGTGATTTGTTGTGTTGTCAGTACAGAGTCCAATGACACTCCAGCCTCTTCCATTATATGTAGCAATTTTGCTTCCCAGATATTCAACAGGTCGGCCGTTGGGTGGTTTGATTTTGCATTTAATATTTCATAAGGTCTCGCACCAGATGTGAGTCGAATTTTACAGAGAGCAGATATCAATACATAACTCGCAACGAATGGCTGTTATTGAGATATTTAATGGTAATCTCAGCACCTTACGCCAAAATTTCCCCTCTAATTTGGACCAAGTGTCATAGGAAATGTTCCAACCTGCTTCGCTGCCAAATTAAATTACAGGTACAACTTTTTGATGTCAAAACTGGTTTGAGAGTGAATTTACCATAAGCGGCATGCAGTTTGGCACCTTGTATGGCAAACGTCAACATACGAGCAGATAGATCTTGCGTCCACTCCCACTCCCGTACTGAGGCGTTGAACAGCACTCCCAAATAGCATATGCTATTTGTTATTTCGCTTGTTGCTTTTTGGGCCCAAGGACATTATCTTTGATTTCATTATGTTAATTAATATGTTAATTAATAGATCATTTGTCTCACAATATCTTTGTAGAGCAGTAAGCAATCTTTGAAGCCCGATTTGGGTGGTATCCAAAAGCACAATGTCATCTGTGTAAATAACCCAACTTAATTGCTGAACATTCATTGTTGGAGGGAAGGTCCTTGGCTCATTCAAGGCGATTGGCAGATCAGAGATGAACAGTTTAAACAGTAATGCTGCAAGTGGGCAACCCTGCTTCACACCTCTCTTAGTCAGAATTTCCTCAGATAGATCACCTTGTGCGTTTAAACGCATGCAAATTGAAGTATTGGTGTGTAGGGCTATTACTGGTTGCAACAGTTCACTAGGACAGCTCCAGGCTTGCAATTTAGACCACAATAATTGCCGATTTATACAGTCAAAAGCATGTCGCAAGTCTATGAAGGTGATAAAAAGTTTTTGTTTGCTGCCTTATAGCTTCCAGTTTAATTATGCTCAAGAGGAGCAAGTTTAACTCCACGCCAACGCCTTTGGTGAACCCAGTTTGAGGTACATCCAGCACTGCTGTCTCTTCAGCCCAGCTCATAAGGTGTTTCTGAAGAAACGATACAAAGACCTTTCCTACAGTATCAAGGAGGGCAATCGGGCGATAGTTGGATGGAACGTCCCAATTGCCCTTCTTAAATACTGGCACTACAACTGCACTCGTCCAGGAATCAGGCAAGGTCTTCTTTATAACAATTCTTTGAAAAAGGACCACTATAAAACCTGCCCACATGGAGCAATTGGATTTGAGCATCACATTTGAAATCCCATCGGGGCCAGCTACTCTTGAATTCTTTAATTTATGAATAGCCCATTCAATGTCCTCTTGTGATACAACGACATTCCAACTCGCTGTGATTACAATTGGCGAGGAAACATTAGAGCATCTCTGGTCGTCGAATACGGTGATGAAGTGCTTGACCCATTTTGCACCATTCACTCATTTGACATTGTGTAGGCAGGTTTTAGGGAGCCAGTATTTATAATTTCACAGATATGTCTGCTGTCTTTTTGTATGATGAGTTGTAGCACCCTTTCCGCTTGTTATTGATCTCGAATTACGTTGAAGGACTTTAGCCAGTTTCAGTAACGGAGACGCTGATTTTTCATCAAGGCAATATGATTCCCAGTTTGGGATCTTTTCAAATGCCTTAAGTCATTCCAGAGAGCTTTCTTAGCTTCACTTACTGCAAGACTGAAGGGATGTTTCTGTTTGATAAAGTCTCCATTATAGGTCTTTTTTCTCAGTGTGAATTGCTGCAACAGTGGAATATAGTTGACATTTGCGGTACACCCACTGGCGAAAAGAAAGCTAGATGTGATTTTATTTAGCTGGGTTGCGCTTATTCGTGCTCTGTTCGCTCGATTGTTTATGGTGAGATTTTCACTATTTCTCACTTGAGGCGAATTTGAGGGTCCTAACCAAGACAGGGACAAGGCATCGTGGTCACTTTTGATAGTTCTTAATACAGAAAGATTTATAATTCTGTCCAGTAAGTTTCTTGAAGCCCAGATATAGTCTAAGGTGTTTTTACTGTCCCCACGCTGCCATGTATGTGCCGGTGGAATGTCTTCTCTGGTACAACCGTTCAACATTGAACAATCTCTCAAGGATTGCTCGTTGGTCCAACATTCACCTCTATCCGATGTCTGTGCGGCACCGTCTGTGCACTTAATTTTACGAGTCTCCTTTAAGTTGTTAAACCATGAATAGTTTAAAACACCACATACTATTATGTCAGGGTTGTCAAATGATAACAGACAGTCATCAATCAGAGCAGTTACAGCTGAGATGAATTTTACTTGGGGAATCATTGCCGGGTTCCAATATATGTTAATCAATAGAAGCAACTGTTGTTTGAAAGAGGCTGTAGTACACGATTGTGAGTAGTAGCTTGCACAAACATATTGGGATTTTTAGAGGATAGAACTTTCCACTTGCAGCTGTTTTTAATCGTCGTAATGAACCCAGAGAAGGGAGGTCCAAACAGGTTCTTCCCTGGAGGATTCAGGAAGACTGTGTAGCCGTCACAAACAGGGGTTTCACAAAACCATGTTTCTTGAAAGCAGAGTATAGAGTTTTGGTCCAATAACTGCCATTTTTCATGAAACAAATGTGCAAAGCCTCTAGTACTCTATGACGTCAGCAAGTAAAAAGACTCCTTATCGCAGGCATTATGCTAATGATTATCTTGATCTTGACGTGAGCGGCGTGAGGAATTTTGTTTGCCATTTGCATTCGAAGGTCGCTTGGATGTAAGCTGTTTCCATAGGTTCTCTCTTCTTTGTTCGTTGGATGTTTGAGGCACTTTATGTTTCTCAGACTGCTCCCACTCCAAAACTTGATCTTCAAGAATCTGCAGATCGAAGCCAAAGAACATCAAATCGTCTTTTGCTTCTGTCAGAGTCTTCACTGACGACTTTGATTTAAGATGTAGTGTGACCCAATCAGAGCAATCTTCAGACGTGTATTCAACCAAGGCTACTAGAGCGTAGTGTTGGGATACTTTTCAGTAGTTTTAGTATGTTACATCTATTTAAGTTGACCTCGCTTTGTTTATTCAAGATGTTTTTGATTTGAACTCTCCATAGACCACTTCCTTGCCTTGTATTTGATTTTTGACCTCTGTTGTTTGATTGTCTCTCATGCTTCAACGGTTGTGCTATAGTTTGTTTAGGATTTGGTTTCATAATGAAGCTATTTGCGTTAGAAGGCATGTGGGCATTAAGTTGAAGAGGTTTCTTGTGATTCATGTCTAGCAGAGGGTCAGTAATATTCGCAAATGCTTGTTTTTGTGAGAGCGGACCAGTTTGTATCTCGCTTCCACTCGACTTGCCGGGTTTGGGAGAGCAGGCATTACTTTTAGTGCCAGGAGGAGGGTGCTCTCCACCGACCGTGACGATGGAGGCGTCACCGGAGGTGTCACGTTCATCATCAAGTGAATAGGTCAAAAATTCCCATAAATCAATTGAAGCGTCAGAAGATATTTTCTCAGCGTCATCTGAATTTTCTCTTGATCTTTTAGAACATTTAGATGTTCCGTTGTTCTGTCCAGCATCGTTCAATATTTTGGGAATTGTCTGCGTTTCTTTCCCAGCACGCACAAATATATCGGATCAAGGGGGAGTTGGGAGATTCCTGATACATTTTTTTGCATCGTTAGTCCAACCTCTCTTGGCAGCTGGACTCTAGTTAGAAGGTTTTGATTGTGCTTTCATTGCATCATTTTTTAGTTGTTTATTCTTCCCCTGCAATTGTTGAGGGTTCTGGGTGCTTTTAAAAATCCCAAATGACAATTTATTTGTCAGGTTTCGAGGTTTAAGTCCAACTGTACTCTGCGCATTTGCCTTTGCCTCATTGAGACCATGATTGGACTGCGCTACGACGGGAGTAGTGTTAGTGCCGCTATTTGTGTCACAAGACACAGTTAATGGCGCACTTTCACTTTGGTGTAAGGGCACCGGAGGCACTAAATTTGTTTTTTGTAATGGCGCTTCAATTATCGGGATTTTCGCTGGGTATGATATGATATGATATGATATGATATGGCATTTGTAACGCGCCTATACACAAGTGTTTCAAGGCGCAACGAGGCAGGGAGGGGGGAACAAAGGGAAGACAGACACCGATCCTACTAGGCCAGGTGTCATTCAGACCGCGCAAGTGCAGGGGTAGGGGGAAGGGAAAAATGCAAGGGGAAGGGGGAGGAGGGAGTGCAATACAAATAGTAGAATAGAAATAAAATAATAAATAAATAGGGCCAGCTGGTGGCAAGTGCAAGGTAAGTGCAGACAAGTGCTGGGGAGGGGGTGCGGGGGCTGTAGTGATACAGAGACAGTCCCGCAGTGCAGGGGTTGCCAGGGAGGCAGTGCAAGTGAAGAGTGACTGGGTCCAGGACCGAGGTCGGTGAGAGTGGCCCAGTTGCAGGATCAGTGCAGTTTTGGTGAAGAATTTAGCAGGGGAGAGGGAGAGAGAAAGCAGAAGCGAAGAGGAAGGTTTTGAGGTGCTTCCGGAACCGGAGATGGTTCTCCTCAAGTTTCAGGGAGGCAGGAAGGCTGTTCCAGAGGGAGGCACCTGCCGCGGAGAGAGATCTACCCCCAGCTCGTTACTTCGAGAAGCGGCTGACCCTGAGGGAGTTGGAGACGGATGAGCGTAGGGCTCGGGAAGGAAGATATTTAGGAAGAGAGAGTTGAAGGTATTTAGGCCCCACGCCCCAGAAGGCCTTGTGGACAATGCAGAGGGTTTTGAACTTAATCCTCGCAGCCACTGGGATCCAGTGTAGAGATTTCAGTCCTGGAGAGATACGGTCCCTGGGCTTGAGGCCAAGGACAAGTCTCGCAGTTCTGTTCTGGATGAGTTGCAGAGGGCGGAGAGTGGAGGAAGGCAGATTAAGATAGAGGCTGTTACAGTAGTCCAGCTTCGAGAGAACCAGGGCTCGGGAGACAGTGAGTTTCTGGGGGAAGGAGAGGAA
This sequence comes from Ambystoma mexicanum, assembly GCF_040938575.1. Taxonomy (NCBI): domain Eukaryota; kingdom Metazoa; phylum Chordata; class Amphibia; order Caudata; family Ambystomatidae; genus Ambystoma; species Ambystoma mexicanum. The sequence continues at coordinate 673,513,037 of NC_090925.1, forward strand.
GGGAAGAATACCTTTGAGGAGGTGCAGCTGGTAATGTGACTTCTTAGAGACGTCAGATATATGAGGAGAGAAGGAGAGTGTGTAGTCGAAGATGACCCCGAGGTTTTTTGCCTTGCCGGTAGGAGCAGGAAGAGGGCCAAGAGAGGCGGCCAGAGAGCTGCAGGGAAGGAGGGAGTGGGTGTGCCGATGAGTAGGATCTCAATCTTACTAGCATTAAGGCAGAGGTCATTGGCAGCACACCAATCCTGGATAGCAGACAGACAGTCAGAGATGAGGGAGGGAGCGGAGGAGGCCGAAGGTAGCCTGAAAATGAGCTGGGTATCATCCGCATAGCACTGAAAGTTGGGGCAGAGGGCAGCGATGCGGTGTGCAAGGAGTGCCAGATACTGGTTGAACAGCCAGGGAGAGAGATTAGATCCCTGGGGAACGCCACAGGTGGAGAAAAAGATGTCAGAGAGGAAGGACCCAAGTTGGACCTGGGAGGGTCGATTGGAAAGGAAAGAGGTCAGCCACGCCAGAGCCTGACCAGTGATACCCAGGTTATCACGGAGACGATTGAGCAGGATGGCATGGTTGACAGTGTCAAAGTCAGAAGAGAGATCGAGCAGAATGAGAACACACGGAGTGTTGGAGTTGAGGTTTAAGAGCAGATCCTCACGGATGTTCAGGAGAGCAGTTTCCGTGCTTCTGGCCGCTCTGAAGCCAGATTGATGGTCATGGAGACTGTCAACAGCTTCAGCATGGAGGTTAAGCTGGGAGATGGCCAGTTTCTCCAGGAGCTTGCCCAGGAAGGGAGTGATGGAGATTGGGCGATAGTTAGCCGGACAGGAGGGGTCGGCAGAGGGTTTCTTAAGGAGAGGGTGCACAAGGGAGTGCTTGGGGGGGGATGGGAAGACTCCAGAGGCGAAGGAGTGGTTGCAAAAGTCAGCCAGGGCAGGAGCCAGGGAGTCGATGTGGTCCTTGATAGTTTTGGAGGAACAGGGGTGAATCTGTTTAGACGAGACTTTCATAGATCGGACTTGTCTGGAAACCTCGTCAGCAGAAAAAAGGGGAAAGGCAGAGAAGGAGGGAGGAGGGGTGGCTGCAGAAGGGCCGGAGGAGGAGCAGGGAAGAGAGGGGGGGAGGTGATAGGAGGAGAGTGAGGACAGGATGTCCTGAGTTTTAGAGATGAAGTGGGAGGCCAGTGCAGTGCAGAGGGCCTGGGAGGGGACAGGAGAGGTAGAGACTGCAGCAGGGTTGGCAAGCTCCTTGCAGATTTTAAAGAGCTCAGCCGAGTTGTTAGATGCCGCAGAGATGCGGGCTTGGATAAGGGCTCTCTTCTTGGTGAGAACAGAGAGACGGTATTGCCTTTGGAGCAGGCGGCAGGCCAGTTTGTCAGAGGATGAACATGAAGCACGCCATTTCCTCTCTGCCACCCTGCACTTGCGTTTTAGGGTGACGAGATCCAAATCAAACCAGGAGTTACATTTGGCTTTGGGCTTCAGGAGGATTTTCATGACAGGGGCAAGGATATCAAGAGTATCAGATATAGCAGAGTGGAGCAAGGAGAGGGCTGTGTCAGGGTCGGAGTCAGCCGAAGGGGGAGGGGTGGGCGAGAAGGTGGCAGCGAAAGCCGCAACTGACACGCGCTTCATGGGTCGAATGACCGAGAAGGTGGGTGGCAATGATGAGGGTGGCTTTGCCTGTGGGGTAGGGAGGGTGAGGTGGGAGGATAGGAGAAAGTGATCACTCCAGGAGAGAGGAGTGGAGAGAGGGACAGAGAGGGGAAGGTCAGAAGAGATCAGAGCATCAATAATGTGCCCTGCAGAATGAGTAGGCCCAGACGGGAGAATAGAGAGTGAGAGAGAGTCGCAGAGGTCACGAAAGAGTCCAGTGGGGGGACAGGAGGCATCCAGGTGGATGTTGAAGTCACCAAGAAAGAGGAGTTGAGTGGTAGAGGACAGGAGTGAGGAGGAGAGGTCAGCCCACTCAGAGAGGAAGGAGGAAAGTTGACCAGGTGGCCGATAGATAGTAGCCACGGTAAGGGAATGGCTAGGAGAGAGAGAGAGTCGGCAGACAAGACATTCAAAAGAGGAGTAGGTCTGCGTAGGAGTGACAGTGGCAGGAATCCACTCCGGGAAGATAAGGGCTACCCCCCCCCTGCACGGTTGGGTCTTGGCAGGGAGAGGATCTTGTAGCCATCAGGTAGGAGTGTGTCAAAGCTGGTGACAGAGCTGGCCGTGAACCATGTCTCAGTAAGACCGAGGACGTCAATGTCCAGTTCCCCAAGAAGGCGGCAGATATCAGAGGAATGCCTGATGGCAGAGCGAGCGTTGAGTGTGGCAATGTGGAGAAGGTTGCCATCCTTGAAGGATTTCCGGGGAGGGGTACAGATCAGAGGTACGCCCTGCGGCGGTGTAGAAGAGGGAGGTGAAGAAGGAGCAAGAGAGGGGGCAGGGAGGGAGGGTAGAGGCAAGGTAGCCGAGGACAGATGAGGGGGAACAGCAGGAGAGGAAAGGAAGTTGATGAGGCGTGGGAAGCGTCTATCAAAGAGGTAAAGGTTGGCCTGAGGACCTTGGACCAGGACAGTCCCATTAGCGTAGACATTAATGATGGCCTTAGAGGAGAGGAAGGAGGCCAAGAGGACATCCCAACGGGTGCCACCATTAATGGGAGAAGAGGAGAAAGGAGAGAGCACAGAGACCATATGAAGGGTCCATAGGTCAGGCGAGGGCACGAAAAAGAGGATGTCGGTAAGAGTTTCCTTGGAGCAGGCACTAGTGTAGGTGTCAGCGATAGGGAGGCCTGGGTTGGAGACTAGGATGTCCTTTTTAAACTTTTTCCTACCAGATTTAGTGAGGAGAGCAGGATAGTCAATAGAGAAGCAGTTAGAGAAGATGGGCGAGATAGAGAGCACCATGGAGTAGGGGGGAAAGGGGGGGGAGACAGACGAGACAAGAGCTCGCAGGCAGGAAGTGAGCAGCAAGCCCAGGTTTATCACATTTAGACAGTGAGTGCGTATTAGGTACAAATGCCACCTAAGTTTGAGAATCCTGCAAGGGGGAAGAAACCAAGTTTACCACATTTAGACAGTGAGTGCGTATTAGGTACAAATGCCACCTAAGTTTGAGAGTCCTGCGAGGGGGAAGAAACCAAGTTTACCACATTTAGACAGTGAGTGCGTATTAGGTACAAATGCCACCTAAGCTTGAGAGTCCTGCGAGGGGGAAGAAACCAAGTTTACCACATTTAGACAGTGAGTGCGTATTAGGTACAGATGCCACCTAAGTTTGAGAATCCTGCGAGGGGGAAGAAACCACGTTTACCACATTTAGACAGTGAGTGCGTATTAGGTACAAATGCCACCTAAGTTTGAGAATCCTGCGAGGGGGAAGAAACCAAGTTTACCACAGCTATGGGACACGAGCAGTGGCGAGAGAGTCCAGGCGCCTGGCGTCCCCTGCGGACACCTGCAGACACACAGGGAGCCGCAACCATAGGAGCCGCCCTTTGCCTAAGGGGCCCTTAGCCGGGGGCTGCCGGGCAGGGGGGCTGCCCAGGAAGGGGAAGGATAAGGCGGAGGGAGGAGGGGAAGGAGAGGGGGGTGTGGGCGGGCACGAGGCGGGAAGGGAGACCAGGACCAGGAAGTGGGTCGGGGGAGGAGGCAACACACAACGCGCGCTCAGAGCGCGAATGCCCAAATTACAAAAAACAATTGAAAAACCAGGCAAGGACTCACGGAGGCCCGCGGGGGCCTGGCAAGGGCTTGCCGATGTCTACTGATCCCTCAGGCCACCGGCGACTGCTCTCCAACGCTCGCCTGCACAAAGAAGCGAGCTGGCGGAGCAGCCGCCGAGTAGGCCTGGGGGAGGAAGACCAATCAGCCAATCAGAGGGGGGTGAGGGCCGGCACGAGGCGGGAAGGGAGACCAGGACCAGGAAGTGGGTGGGGGGGAGCAGGCAACACACAACGCGCGCTCAGAGCGCGAATGCCCAAATTACAAAAAACAATTTGAAAAACCAGGCAAGGACTCACGGAGGCCCGCGGGGGCCTGGCAAGGGCTTGCCGACGTCTACTGATCCCTCAGGACACCGGCGACTGCTCTCCAACGCTCGCCTGCACAAAGAGTATAGAGATGCAGATATGCTGGAATCAGTGCGTCTTGATTTGTGGACACTATTGATCACCGTGCCACTCACTGGATGTAAAGTAGACCAGACAGTGCTTGCTGAAGGTTTTAGCGAGGAATTGGCCCCAGCATTTTTGTGCTCGCGGAAATCCTCTCCCGTTGATTGCCTCATTGTCTTTGTGTTGTGCCTCATCCATTTTGTACATTCTATGACTGCTTCGAGTCAGATTTATCTCCATTCTCTTGTCGGGCAACCTCGCTTAAATGAGATTATCTTTTTTGAGAGGTTTCTGCTTCGTGGTCAAGGCTATGGGATATTTTTTGCGAGAACACCTACAGAGATAAGAGCTTATTATTCATTATTGACAAGAGGGACATTTGATCACGTACTGCGTCATTTAAAGACTCATATAATTTCATGAAAGGTAAGAGGGCGATCGAGGTAGCGGCAAGGACGTTATTATGGATTTGGATGTTGACAGAGAGAGTTTAGTGCTTTGATCGTACTCTGCGCCTGCCGATGTCAATTTTACAGGGGCGCCAAAAGGAAAGCTTTCATTCAATGACTCAGAGTTACTTGGATTTACCTCAGCTGTCCTCTTGTCCACCCACTTTGAGATGGAACTATCCACACATTCAGCCGTTGAAGAGAATCTTGAGTCCTTTCTCAGAGGAGTGCTTGTATTTGAGGACAGGTTAGCAACTGACGACGCCTTTCCGTTGTTCTTTTTTCATGATTTTTAGTATATTTGTGAATGTAACTATCATTTAGATGGTCTTTCATTAACAATAAATAGGCTTTTAGCCTTTCTGCGAGGCGGGCTTCCTGTGCTGGCATGTCTACTGCCAAAGAATGGTGACAACAAGAGGTTCCTGATAAGTGTTCTGTATGCCTCTGAGAGTCAATGCCTTGCGTGTTTCATCCAACTTCTGTATCTCCGTCTCTGTGGACACCAGCTGACATTGTACATCCACTTTCTGTGGACTTTTGTGGAGCTCCATTCACAGTTGTATCCGCCTGTGCCGGCATCTGTATCTGTATTGAGGATGTAATATCACTGCCTGTTGGCCTGACCTCAATCGGCATTGTATGGTCAGCGACGGAATTAATCCGCTCGTTTGACTTTACACTGTGACCCGAGCACTATGAAAATCTGTAAGCAGACATGACAAACCATTTAGAGTGTTTGCCTCGGTTGGCAGCTTCATAGTGTCAGACGACGAAAAAGCCTGTCTGCTTTTTTCATCTTTATTTGATTTTAAATGTAAGTTCCCAGGTACTCGTGATGCCAAGGCTGCCAGCGAAGGGACCATGCGGCTAACAGTACAGATATTCACAGCAGAGTCACAAGGTTTATCGCATGATGCCGATAAATTTACCTCCAATGGAGCACCAATCGCTGGCTTCCGACGGTGTAGACGGGATTTATGGCGAGTCTGAGGGCCTTGAAGACTTGTGCTCACCGCCCCTGCAGCTACAGTTTCACAGGTCATAACTGAGGTTTTTAGTGTCTTGGGGTGGACTGGGGCAGAAGGAACTCTTCGCCGAACTCTGCGCCGTGCTCTGTGCTCGGGCACGGTTTTTGAAGGCAGGCTCTGTAGTTAAAGGGACAGGGTTCCAATTTTCACAGAACTTTGCTGCAGCTGTTCGCAGGGTACACACTAAACAGAGTTCTGGGGCAGACTGAACTCTTTGCCAAACTCTGCGCTGCGCTCCACGCTCGGGCATGGTTTTTGAAGGCAGGCTCTGTAGTTAAAGGGACAGGGTTCCAATTTTCACAGAACGTTGCTGCAGCTCCTCGCAGGGTACACACTGAACAGAGTTCTGGGGCAAACTGAAATATTCACCGGAAAACTCTTCTAGCCTAAAGATAGGGCTCTATACAGCTCTCAGCGTCTTTATGTAAACCGTGAGGGACAAAATCTACGATCAACGCGATTGTACGTATGCGCTGTACTTAATTTCTGGCAATTTGGAAGCTAAACTTCCACCAGACACAAATATAAATATGACCACTTTAAATAATTTGGCTAATGCAACCCTACCGGAGAGATTTAGGGTCACCGGGGTATGACTCCCACCCGATCCCGACATTGCACCATAATTGTGCCTCTGATGTGGGCATTCTTCTGCTTCATGATTTGAAGCCATATCGTGTTTTGAAGTGGAGTTGATCCACTATTCTCCGCTGCTACTGACGTATTAAAGGTGCCCTCCACCATTTCAAAATGGAGGCACTGACCGCATCTCGCCGCAAGATGCACTGAATAGAGTGCAGCTACAGCTGATAGGCCAGCTTCCCTTACATCAACGAATCATGTTGGCCGGTAGGCGGAAGCCAGTCCACCTTCCAAAGGCCCATATTTCAAGGTGCTGTGTGTGCCCACTTTGTTGCACACACCGCCCTATCACCGAGAAGGCAGGAGCCCTCCCCAACAGGATGCGAGCCACAGCAGAAAGAAGCCTACAGCTAATGCAACACTACCAGTGAGATTCCAGGTCCCCGGAGTCCGACTCCCACTCGATCTCAACATTGCACCATAGTAATGATTCTGATCTGGCCATACTTCCGCTTCATGATTTGAAGCCATATCGTGTTTTGAAGTGTAGTTGATCCACTATTCTACCCTGCTACCGACGTATGAAATGTGGCCTCCACCATTTCAAAATGGAGGCCCTGGTCGCATCTCGCCACGAGATGTACTGAATTGAGTGCAGCTACAGCTGATAGGCCAGCATCCCCTACATCAACCAAATGTGTTGGCCGGTAGGCAGAAGCTGGCCCACCATCCAAAGGCCATATTTCAAGGCCCTGTCTGTGCCTGTCAGTGCCACTGGATCCACAGAGGCACATTATTATGCTCATTCTCGACTAACCCCTGGTGTGATGTCTTACCCCACAGCAGTGTTCCACTTGCCACCAGTAACCGAACGGTAGCAACTTCCTCCAAACTATCAAGGCAGCGCAAGGCAGCTTTCCCATATGCATTGTCCATGGTAGGAGCAATCGCACATATCTGCATTTTTGTATTTCCTGCCTCAACCAGCTCAATATTGTTTTGAGAACCTTTGATGTGCACTGTTTCCTTTATTTTGCACATGGCTCCCCTAGCCATGCCCCGTACCACCTATTGAGCTGCTCTTTATACCCACGCAGGACTTTTTAATCTTTGCCAATCTGCATTTATTGCATCTGAAGGGCCAATCCGCTAGAGGCCATGCCCTCCTGCTGCCTCTCCTAGCAGGTTCGCAGATGCATTGTACCCAGCGATATTCCTCCTCCTCCAAAGCTTTGGACCATTGTCAGTGACAACCAAAGACATTCTACCTGCTCAATGCTAACGCGTTACTCAGCTACCTACCAGCACGCTAGTGTGAGACCACACGATTGCCCACTGTACATGCGGGTGCCCGAAACTACGTGCCCCCCTGCTCTTCACAGAATAACACAATGTACTTGAATTTATTTTAAAATGTTTTTATTGGCATTTGGCATTCGCTGTTATATTTCCAACCAGTACAATCGTGGTTTATGTCTATGCATGAATTACAAATCTCTTATGTCTTACAAGGCATGGGTGTTATTAAACAACAAACAAAACAAACAAAGAGAGAACGAGAAAGAAAGAAAACAGAACAAGTAACAGTGGTAACAGTGACTGTCCTTTGAACTCTGTGTGGTTATAGTCCTCATTTCCGTAGATGAACCCCAGTCTCCACTCCATTGGGCTCTGGCCGGTGCCCATGGCACATAGGGGGGGAAGTGGGTGTAGAATGGATGCTACTGTGCGTGGGTTAGGCCGTTTTGCCGGTTGTGGAGGGTTGATTCAGGAAGGTTTATAGCTCGTCGAGAAGATCATGTCTCTCAGAAGGGTCTTCCAGGCCTCCAGTGTGGTGCTCAGGTCTTCGCCGCCCCGATTGTTCCCTTCCTCCCATGCTCTGGTTTCTGCTGCCGTCCATCTTTCCATCTCCCTGATCCAAGGTTCGTACCTGGGGCCTGCTGAGGATTTCCAGGCCATTGCGACCGTTCTCTTTATAAGCACACATGCTATGTCCATCAGCTTCACCAAGTGTTTGATTTTGCCCAGTCTCGGGTAGGTGCCTAGGAGGCACTCTTTCGGAGTCCATTCATATACCTCAAGGCCAGCTTTCCTGCAGGTCTGTTCGGCTGCGAACCATAGTTTCTGAGACTTAGGGCAAGTCCAAAACATGTGGATCATGTCAGCATGGTCAGAGGAGCACCATGGGCATGCCGGGTTGACTCTGTCATTGAAGGTAGATACTCTATGTGGGGACATGTAGGTCCTATAGAGGACATTGAGTTGTATTAGCCTGAATCTTGCGTTCCTAGATATCTCCTTCGGGTATGCTAGGGCTCTCGACCATTCTCCCTCCGTAATTTCGGTCCCTAAGTCGGATTCCCATCTCTCTTTCAAACGTGTGCTTCTTGGGTTAGGCCTATCGTTTATTTGGGCGTATAGCCTTGATGTTGGTTTCCAACCATCGCTTACTCCGTACATCTCCTGGATCAGGGCGTGTGTTTCAGGCTCCTCGGGCCATACATCCCATTTCTCCTTGGCGATAAATTTCACCTTTTGGTACCATAAGTAGTGGCTCAGGGTGATCCCCTCGTTCTCTTGCAGTGATTCGAAGTCCCTGAATTGCCCTTCCTCAAACATATCTCCCCACGTGTAGATGCCGAAGTTTTCCCATCTCCTCATTGTTGGTAGGTCGCCGGGGACTTTACACATGTCTGCTAGGATGGGGGTTTCGGGTGAGTACGAGTGTTGCAGCCCCAGCATAGAGTTAACCTTTTTCCACACCTGTCGACCCACCTGTACTATCATGGGCGGGTCGGGAGGCCCCATTTTGTTGTTCCATATCAGTTCTTTAGGGTGTAGGGGTGAGGTTAGTTGGCAGAGGAGGTTTGTCTCAGCTGAGGGCTCGTCGCTCAGCCATTTGGCGACATGTGTTAGTTGGGCCGCGAGGTAGTATCTTCTGAAGTCCGGTAGTTGGATACCGCCTGCGGAGTAGGGAAGTGTGAGGATGTTCAGTGCAAGCCTGTGCCTGGATCGACCCCAAAGAAAATCTTTGATCAGGGATTCCAGTTTCCTGAAGAAGGATGGGGGAATGTAAAATGTTATATTGGTGAAGTAATAGAGGAATCTGGGCAATATTATCATCTTGGATATTGCGGCTCTGCCCATCACCGAAAGCGGAAGTTTCGACCAAAATTTGGCGGATCTCCGTACCCCCGATAATGCGGCTTCAGTGTTGCTTTCGTGAGTGGAGATTGGTGTGTGCTTGATGGTGATGCCCAGGTAGCGGAAGGACTCTGTTTGCCACTGGATTCCAATCTCGGGGAGTTCTTCTGTGCTCCTTCCCCTGAGGCCAGCCAGAGGGAAGGCGGATGATTTCTGCCGGCTGAACTTTATGCCTGAGTATTTCGAAAAGTTATCTAAGATATCTAGAGCTATCGGGGCATTCATCTGTGGGTCACGAAGATATAAAAGAACATCGTCGGCGTACAGGGAGATGATGTTGTCTGTACCGGCGATGCTTATGCCCGCGTCGAATAGCTGTTTCCTGAAATAAATTGCTACTGGTTCCAGACCTAGGATATATAGCATTGGTGAGAGCGGGCATCCCTGTCTGGTCCCCCTTTGGATAGCCCAGGCCCCTGACACCATGCCCCCTGTTTTGACTCTTGCCATCGGGTTATTATAGAGTACTTTGACCCATCGGATAAAGTGTTCGCCCATTTCGAACTCTCTCAAGGTTTCGATTAGCCACTCCCAGAAGATCGAGTCAAAAGCCTTAATGGCATCAAGCGAGAGTCCCGCTAGGTCTTCTTTGCTTTCCTCTGTTTGTGCCACTATGTGCTGGAGCCTTCTTAGGTTGGCTGTAGTGTTGCGTCCAGGGACAAAGCCGCATTGGTCTACGTGAACCAGGGAACCTATCACCTTTGAGAGCCTCTTGGCCAGTATGGTCGTAAGTATTTTGCTATCGTAGTTTAGAAGTGCGAGTGGGCGATATGAGTCACATTTTTCGGGCGGTTTGCCAGGTTTGAGCATTGCCACTATGAGGGTTTCTCTCATGGTGCCTGGTAGTGTGCCCGTCTCAAATGCCTCCGCATAGACTTCATGCAGTATGGGGGACAGGATCTCTTCGTATGCCTTGTAAAACTCGGGGGTAAGGCCGTCGGTTCCAGGGGTCTTGCATGTGGAGAGGGATCTAATCGCTTCAGTAATGTCTTCGATAGTAATGTCCTCTCCTAGCATTTTTCTTTGCTCCTGGTTCAGTTTTGGTAGGCCGACTTCTTCCAGGGTGTCTCTTATGTCTGCTTCGGGAATTTGGTCACTGTGGGCATACAGTTCTGCATAGAAGTCGGTGAAGACCTCATTTATTGCTTGCTGTGTTCTGTGGACTGTGCCATTATCGTCCCTGATCGCTGTAAGGGCCCGCTTCGGATGTTCCTTCCGGCACAGCCAAGCTAGTATCTTGCCTGGTTTATCTGCCTCTTTGTGAGCTCTCATGGTGCGAGTGGAGAAGTCAAATTTCGGGAGCCTTTCCCATGCGGTTCTGCATTCCTCCCTGATCTCCCTCAGCTTGATCTCTGTCTCAATTGTGGGAGGGGAATTGTTTTCAAGGTGCCTGATCTTTTCCTCCTTGGCTTCTAATTCCTTTCTTAGTTGCTTCCTGATTCCACCCGCCTCAGCTATTACCTCTCCTCTTGTCACCACCTTCAATGCTTCCCAGAGAGTACTCCATTTTTCGACTGATCCCTTATTGATTTCCACATACTCTTCTAGTTTCTCGGCCAGGTGCTCCCTGAATGCGGGGTCAGTTAGTGTCTCCACTGGCATACGCCACGTTGGGATAGGAGGTAGGGGGGCGCAGGCGGAGTTGTATTATTAGAGGGGAGTGATCCGAAATTGATCTGCCCAGGTACTCCGCAGACTCGACCCGAGGGGTCAGCTCGTCATTTATAAAGAGGTAGTCTATCCTGGTGTGCAGGTTGTGAGGGGCCGAGTAGAATGAATAGGATCTATCCGTGGGGTGAAGGTCCCGCCAGGTGTCAACCAAGTGCAAGTCCTCGATTGTTCCGTGGAGGGCCCGAGCAGGGAGGTAATTGTGCGATTGTGGGGTGGTGGATCTGTCCATTTCCGCATTCATGACGCAATTGAAATCGCCTCCCCACAGCAGAGTGTGGTCCCTGTGAAGCATGACTTTGGCGCACAGCCCCTTGAGGTAGGAAGGTATGCCATGTTGGGGGAAGTATGAGTTCATTATGCATATTCGATTGCCCTCCAGCATGCCCCATACCAGCAGGTATCTGCCTTCCTTATCCGACTCTACCCCCAGCTGTTGGAATGGTGTGTCCGGGCTCACCCATGTGTATACTCCTCTTGCATACTTCGAGTAGGATGAACCATTACCTTGTCCCCCCCAGTAATTTGTTAGCTTATCTGCAGAGTCGGCAGTGAGGTGCGTTTCTTGTAAGAGGGCAACTGATACCTTCTTCCTCTTCAGGTAAGAATGTATTCGATTTCTCCGGAGATAGGACCCCATCCCCCTTACGTTCCATGTGATTACCCTAAGTTTTGGCGCCATTGCTTGATTGCATTAATTGTCGGGGAGAGGTATATGTCCTCTCTGGGGCTTGTTCGCTTGTTATTGTGAGCCATGGTTGGTTCTGGTCTCGTGGAGTGGTTAACTCTGTTGGTTAGTTTTGAGTTCGATTCCATTGGGTCAAAGGTCCTCAGAGTCAAGGCAGTTAAAACAGTACTAACTTGTGTGGAACAATTATAACTGGTGCACCCAGCGACTGACACAACGGTGGAGTGCTCGGGTGCTCTCGCGCCGCCTGTCCCAATCCGGGTGTCTGGCGCGAGTAGGTGAGTGCTGGCAACTGGCCTGCACTGATCTTTCGTGGGGTCGTGGTCTGTGTTCATGTGTGGTAGATCGGGTGAGCCCCGCAGTCATTTAGCTTCTCACATTGTAGTTTTGCTTCTAAGGTTGGGGTCTCCTGATCTCTCAGGTGTTTGTGGGAGGGTGCAAGCACCTGTGTCGGGGCGTATTGCCTTCATCCTTGGGCACCCCCATTGTGTTTCCCATGCGGGGATTCGACAGGAACCTCGGCCAGGTTATTATGTTCCATCCACATGTTGGCCGCGGCTGGTGTCTCGAGAAATATTGCTTTTCCTTTATAGATTACCTTCAACCTGGAGGGATAGAGCAGCATGTATTTTAGGTTTAGTTTCCTCAGCCTGGCCTTGATTGGGACGAAGCTCTTTGTACCGACTGAGTATAATCGGGGTATATCGTCATTCTTGAGTTGCCTCGCTCTATCTCTCCTCCCTCCCTCGAGAACTTCAGGATCACCTCCCGGTCTCGGAAGTAAAGGACCTTCGCTATGATGGGGCGAGGGTAGTAGCCTGGGGGGGGTTTCTTCTGGAGCGATCTGTGAGCTCTCTCTATGGCGAAGCCCTGTGAGAGATTTGCCACCCCGATCTCTTGTTGGATTAGGGATTCAACGAAGGCCGTCGGATCAGCAGTCTCCGTCCCCTCCGGTACGCCCAGTATCCTAATGTTACTGCGTCTAGCGCGGCCCTCCGCTTCCTCGGACCTCGCCTCCAGCAGGGCTACCTTATGTTGAAGGTCTGCGAGTTCTGTTTTCATGGCTGCCGATTCAGTTGCCATATCCTCCTGAGAGGACTCCACAATGGTGACGCGTTCCGTTAGGTTGCGGGCATCTTGCCTTATCAGTTGGATGTCGGCTTTTACTTCACCGATCTTCGTGTCTATAAATGATTTTAGGGCCTCAATCGCCCCCAGCAGCTGATTGTGTCTGGTGTCCGGCCTATCCCGTGTTGCTGGGTCGTCCGATGTGGTCTGGGTGGTGGGGTTAGATTTCGCTGTGACAAAAGGATCTAGGGTGGCATTTTTGGCTTTGTTTCTTGCTGTGGCCATTGTGGATTGTCTCGGGCCTGGTTGAGGCAGGCGGACTCTTTCGTTTTTTTTCCCCGGGTTGATTTTGGTGCGCAGTGGTGCAGGGATATTAGGCTTTACTTGATCCGGGGTCTGGGTGCCCAACGGGTGTGGTCGCCCTGCTTTAGTGGGACAGGAGACAGTGGGGCCCGGGTCGTTCAGGGCTGCAACGTTGCTCGCATTGTGGGTCCGGTCCCTTGGTGTGGTAAGGTTGGTTGGGGGGGATGCAGGAGCAGGGAGTTCAGTGGGAGCGCCGCGGTGTGGGCTCTCAGTATTTCTCGGGGTGAGCCGGCGGGGTCCCGCAACCCGGTGAGTAGGTGGTCGGGCCTAGCTAGGTATGACCCAACCCAGACACTGTGGCGAGGTCTGATCCCAAGGAGGGAAAGGTCTCACCTGTGAGCGTTATAGTCCGGGTAGATCTGGAGACAGCCGTCGGCCCAGGTCGAGGCATGCAGGTCTGCGCAGGCCGGGGGGCTCCGCTCGCCGGGAAGTTGAAATTCGGGGTCGCGGTAGATGGTCCTGAGGATCCGGTGGTCTTGCCCCAGTCGCACTTCAGCTACGTCGTTGCGGGCACCAGCACCGGGCGCCCAGTCTTGGCCCCCAGCCAGCGTATCGATAGGGCCCAGCAGCACTCCGCACCTCTGGGCGGTGGGGGGTAATGGGAGAGGCGTCTGGGGGGCCGGGATCAGGTCGCTTCGGGGTGCGCGCTCCTCATCCGCTCAAGTCGCCACGGCCGCCATCTTGGGAGTCCCTCATGGAGTGCAGGGGGTGCCAGACCGGAGCGTCCCGGTGGGCCCCGGAGCTCCGATTTTTGTCGGGTCAAATCGTCGGGTGTAGTCAATCGCCTGATGTACGGCTACACCGAAGGCTGGGTGCTGCAGGCAGCCCACACCACCCAAATCGAGGAGTGATTGCGCGGCTCGCTGTTCCCGCGCGCCTCCCTCAGGGGATAGGGGGGGCCGGGCCGAAGCATCGGGAATGCTCCCTGTTCCCCGATTTCCGTCGGGAGAAGTCGTAGGTTGCAGCTAATCGCCTGATGTACAGCTGCTCCAAAGGATGGACTGTATTGCTGGATTTTTGGTGCCCAAATCAGGATCGGACTGCGCGGCTCGGCCGGAGCTCAAGGGAACCGCGTCCTCACACCCTGAGCATCAGGCCACGCCCCCAACACAATGTACTTGAAGACATTATTAATTATTGCCCCGCTTCTCTGTGGCCTATTTTACTATGATCATTGCTTCCCACCATGCCCAAGTTCCTCTAAGGTCTTGGGTGGTATATCGTATCGCAAACACTCTATATTGTCATTGTAACAAATAGCAAATGTACCACCGTATACTATATTTGTTTTAACTTTCCTTTTTGCATATTTTCATTGTGACAAATAGCAAACATACTAACGCATATTGCACTACTTTTTACCTTCCCCCTATCATAACTGTTTCAACCGCATACCTTGCCATATCTTATATTGTCTTAATGCCATTGCTGTATCCAGATACTAGACACCTAATTCGCTTCTGTACTAGCAACGTGCCCCTAACAGCATTTCATAGTGCCAAATGTGACTATTAGCTCACAACCTAAATTTACAATGAGTAAACACCATATTTTGTCTTTGTTTCAACAGTAAACTTTGTTATCTGAACACTGCTATTAATGTTGATGCCACGATTTATCCACTAGCCACCATCACCTTGCGCAACAAAATGCAACTAGTCAACTAGTTAATCTGACCCAGCAATGTCCCCCCCTCTATGGTTATAGTGATTTTCACAACTCCAATCCCGCCAACACGAAATGTATTAACCCCTTGCTGTACTGCATGCATGAATAGATGTGCTTCACAGCACCCACGAACCACACCCAAAACACAGAGTCACTTACAACCCCTCCATCATGCATTCAACTGCCATGTTCCCTCCCCAGGACAGTAACTCTGCCAACACAAGGTACTGCACGGCAGGTGCATATATCCAGCAGGGTACAGGCCTGGCTCGCATTGGGTGCCCTAGACACCACCCACTCCCCTGTCCAACTCCCTTTCTACCCAAAGCAGCCCCCTTTCCCCACAAAGTAGACTAGCTTCCCGTCACCTCACTAACCACCTCCAAGCACATAGGAGCAACAGGTCCCCAGTATTCTACTAATCCTATCAGTACAGCTCTTCATGCCAACAACTCTACAACACCAAGACAATCCATCCCATGCCTAGGAGCACCACAATGCAAATGCCTCAGGACAAGGACACTCGTCCATGCTCTCTCCACCACCAAACCGCTACTGGGGTTTACCAGACGATTAAGACTCTCCGAACGAACCCACCAGCCTCTTCCACCCAAGCGGACTCAGAGCAGAACACCCCCCTCCTCCTTCCCCCTCTTCTAACCATAGCATATTCCAGATGCATAATACTCTGGCCCACAAGCAGTCTCCTTCCACAGCATCACTACCACCCAACCACCATAATCCCCACTCTAAGGTGCTGCCACTCGACACCGCCTACACCGCCACTCTGCACAACTCCACCTCGCGCCCCCCAAAACCAAATAGTCTCTTCAAAGGTGCTTTATTAAATTTCCGTTCTCTAGGAGTGCATGCCATCGACACTCACAATCTCATCTTGGAGCAACAACTAGACTTCCTCGCAGTCACTGAAACCTGGCTACTTCCAACGTCTGGTCCCTACTGACTAGCTGAGTACTTTGGAAAGTAAAATTACTTGATTTCATCAATAAGAGTCATTAAGAAATGCCGTATCCTTTTTCCCACATATGAGAGAAGTCATTGTTGACATTCTCCCGTTTTTCTATAGGATATGTCGCAATCTCGCCTCTATGGGGCTTGCTGATTGGGTCTAAAGAAGCAACATTGGGTCCTGAAGAATATGATATACGAAAGACATCATTGAAACCGTTCGACCAGATATATAGATGTCACCCTATTTAGAGTGACACAAGTGGACTTATGCACTTTTAAACACAAATTGTTTGAATTTATCTCAGAGAATTTATGCTCTCTATTTATAAAGATGTTAAACAGTCACGCACAAGAGAATGGTACATGCACTTGTAAAGAAATGAATCAAATATAAAGTGCATTTTTGTGCTGAGAATTTGTGCGACACATACATATATTTTTATAAAATGTTTTAATAAATAACTCCTGGATCAACCAGACACACCTCACGGAGGGCAATTAAATTGTCGAAGAGTGTGACGCCGAGTCCCACGTGACCTGTCTGTTTCATCCAAGGGTACAGCCGGGAAATGGTTTTTTTTCCGTAACTGTCTTGGTTTTAATTGTTTGGATTAACGACATTTAGATGTATAAAATTTATTGTGGCAGTTCACTGTGAATATGGTTTTTCATGTTTGTAATATAGGGTATGAATAGTCCCCATGCAAATTCTGCCTACAGTCGGCATATTAGCATCCAGTTAGGGTTAGTAACATCAAGCAGGGGTAGCTTAGTGCACTCCCTGCAGGGAAAGAGTTAGGGTTGCATTAATTGCACAATACAATAAATAGCTCTGGTGAAGCTTTTCTGTTCCTCAGTCTGTTTTGTGTGTTATAGTACTTTTTGGTAACAGAAAGGACACATACCCGCTTCTTGAGGTAATGTGGAGTTGAGGCAAATCCCTGTGTGTTAGTTGTTCTTCGTGCAATGGTTCCATTGCTGGGATTAGAATCATATTAGTTAATACAGGACGAGCTGGGTCTCTGTCCTGTTAAAGAATTGTTCTTAAAGAATTTAGAGGCTTTTTTTCACCCACACCCGTCCCGTGAGAGCTACAAGTCCTTAATATTTCTCAATACCATCCGAATATTCAAAGATGGCCGATATGAACTATCTGGCCTATGCAGAAGACCTGGTCGAAGGAATATTAGCCAATCCATCCCTCCTGGGGTTGAATGTACCAGGATTGAGAAACACAGATTCAGATGAATGGAACGAGGTTGAGATCCTGAAGAAAAAAATAATAAGGGCCGAACTACATGGGGCACTTATGACCGAGTACCTTCGGGCACATGCAGCCCCAAATGGCCTCATTATCAGGATCGAACCACGGATCTTTTTGGAACATCTCCAGTTCCGTAAGGACTGGTCATTTATCGCAAATAAATGTACACGTGATTGGCTCATTTTGATAATCAACACTGCAAAATCCATCGCAGATAATTTAGTAAAAGATCTGGAAACCAAACTTTCTGCAATTAAAGATCAGGTTGACATTGAGTCCTTTAAGTCTAAATTGGCTGCATTAGATAGCTCTCTTAAAGAATTCAAAGAAATTAATACGACAAGGAAAATCCTTAAACTGAAAAAAGACCTTTCAGCATTTGAACATGCAAAAATATATCCCTACACAACTGATGAGTACTATACACCGGAGGCTAAACTAGCGAGAAGGAATGCTTATCTAGCTAACCCACCAGGTGGATATAGGAACCAGAGGTATAATAGTTCTGCCTCTTCCAACAATTCCAGTAATGGGTCCACCAATAACGGTTCCCAGGGACAAGATAATAGAGGACAAGGTCGCCGAAGACAACAGGTGCACTTCAACCCACAGGGATTTCAGGGAAATCAAGGAGGGGGCTTTATGCAACCACAACAACAAGCGCCCCATTTTTTAGGCCCACGCGGGGGCAACAGATGCAGGCCCAGGTGGCAGATGTTTTCGCCGAGAGTGACGCGGAGCAACAGGGGGCAGAACTTTCCACAGCCAGTACTTCTTTAATTATGAACTTCTCACGACACCAACTGACTGCTGCTGAAGAACAAATACTACAGAAAGGCTTATCTTTCATCCCGACAGCCAGGTATGACCCGTTTCAGACCCGCATAGAACTCACACAGCTGATGCGGAAAATTCGGTTGAAACAGTTCTTTTCAGACCAGAGAGGAGCTACAACAGTCGGAAGATACCGGACTCCGGCCTCCGTCCAAGTTTATTCCTCCGCCATATAATAACACCCCCGAGTCAATAACTTTTGAGCAAGCCTTAATGAAAAGACTGGAAGTACTAGAACAAAGTTTGCCATTTATTAATAACAATTGCACTAAGGAACAATTGTTAGCATTAAACGACTTGGCTAAGAACGATGCTATCGTAATAAAACCAGCCGACAAGGTTGGAGGAACGGTGATTATGAATCAGGAAGACTATGAGATCATGGTTGACAATCTCCTGAAAGACGGCAGAAGTTATCGGAAATTGCCGGGAGACCCTACACAAGCCATCTGCAACCTGATTGCTCCCCTGATAGAAGAAGCCTTAGCAGAAGAATTAGTGACTAGCAAAGAAGCCGCTTTTCTTATACAGCCACACCCAAGAATTCCCGCATTTTATGCCTTACCTAAGGTCCACAAGGGTGTGTTACCAATTCCCGGTAGACCCATTGTATCAGGAATATTATCTATCCTAGAACCCTTGTCCCAATATGTGGACTGGTTCCTGCGAGATGATATACCAAAAATGACCTCGTATGTAAAGGACTCCACGGCAATGCTCGTCCTTATTGACACTCTGACCTTTGACAGCACTAACCAGTGGCTGGTAACCATGGACGTGGAATCCTTGTATACGAGTATACCACAACTGGAGACGACTGATATGGTTAGACTACATCTTCTAGACAAGGACAACCTCAGGAGGGGTCACATCGAATTTTTTACAGCTCTTACAGAAATAGCATTGACCAAAAATTTCTTCCTGTGTAATGAACAATTCTATCAACAAATCTCCGGAACAGCAATGGGAGCTACATTTGCCCCTAGCCTGGCGAATCTTTACGTAGACCATTTTGAGAAAAAAATCATCTATCCCGCCACTAATCCATTTCTGAATAACATCAAAACGTGGCGGAGGTATATTGATGATATTTTTATCATCTTCGGGGGAGATGAGATGAGACTACAGGAGTTCTATCAATGGATTAATGAACAAAACCCCTTCCTGAAATTCACCCTGGATAGCAGTAAAACGGAAACACACTTCTTGGATCTTCAAATATCAGCAGAAGAAGGTCTATAAAAAATCTACGGACCGTAATGCATTATTAAACTATGGAAGCTATCACCCGCGAGCCTTACGGGATAATTTACCTTTTGGGCAATTCTTACGGTACAGAAGAACATGTACGAAGGTTGCCGATTATCAACAACAATCGGGAGATTTAAAATCACAACTGCTGCAAAGAGGATATCCCAACAAAATTGTCAGAGATACCCGGAAACGGGCAAGGAACATACCACGGACCACCACCTTGCAACAACATGGAAAACCTGCCCAAGGGACGTCTATAGTGGCAGTCCTAAGTTACTCTCCAATCTTTAATACTCTGAAAAGAGAAATTAAGAGACTGTGGCCCATTTTAAACACTGGCAAATTGGAACTGCCAGTACCCACTTTCGCGATCAAACGAAGAAGGAATATTCGGGATAGTCTGGTCCATACTCTGCAAGATCCCAAGCGTGGTGAAAATACTAACACTCTTTGGAGTACACCCACCGCAGTGGGACATACACCATGTGGGATGTGCAGTATGTGCAAACATACAACAAGAAGTGTATCCGTAGATATAGGGTGGAAGACACCATGGATGCAGAGGCATTTAACTAATTGCAACAGCCAAGGTGTTATTTACTTAATCACTTGTCCGTGCAATTTAAAATATATTGGGATGACAACTCGCCCAATCAAAAAACGTCTCATTGAACATAAGTCCTGCCTTAGGACCAAAAAAATCACTGCACCACTTGTAGTCCATTTCAATGAAAAACATCACACAGAGAATGATTTCAAATGGACAATCTTGGAAAAAATATGGCCACCCCGCAGAGGGGGCAATTTCCGTGACATACTTTTAAAGAAAGAACAACAGTGGATTTTTCGCCTGGATACAGTCAGATATGGGCTCAATGAAGAAATTCAGTGGAACACACTAGCTCTGATGAAGTAGATGCAACATCACAGCTTCACCCACCATTTCACTTCCCCCCTCCCCTTTTCCTTCCCTCTTCTCTCCCCCCCTTTCCCCTCTTCCCCCCCCTTCTGTTTACTTAAGGGGTGATTGCCTCTTCCCCTATCTGCTTCGTGCCCCAGTTGTTCCCTCCCTTTCTGATACAAAAAGAAACATAAATCACTTTTATTAATCGATTTTTTATTAATCGAAAGTTTTTCTTTCGTCCTCATCCATGCCCCCCCGCTTCCACCCTTCCTTTCCTTTCACTACCACATCCCGGGCGTTTCACACATTCATACTATGAAGTCTTATTTATTATCATTTCCAAAATAGGTTCTCACACTTTTCGAATATTATGTAGAGGGATCATCACAGAGCTCCTGAGTGCCGCGAGAATTGGTTTCCCCATATGTGCTTGACTATCTCAAGATGGCCGCTACACATGTTTCCGTTCTCCTGACCTAAAATGGCCGACGGAACACGTGACTAGGTCGCGGTCCTCCATTGGCTGTCAGGAATACAACCTTTCTGTGTTTACGCCGACGGCAGACGCGGATTCTTCCATTAGCGTCTACCGCGAGGAACGCTACCCGTGATAATCACGAAACCAGGAAACAACGTGACGGAAGAGATCGTGCTCAGGAATTGAGAATCCAACAAGTAAGAACCTGCGGGACTGGCTACTTAGACTGTATGCATGCTCCCACATTAATGAAATGGATATGGGCTCCTTGGGGTTTTTTTTCACACTGCATTCTTGCATCTAAACATGAGCAGTTAGGCTCAAATAAGTACCTGTGATGGGGCACTAGGAGGACCTAACTAGTTGGAGCAGCAAATAAGCGGGCCATTCGTGGTGATTGTACTTATCACTGGGTCTCAGCGACCCGGGATAGATAGATATCAACCATGGGGGGGGCATGTTAGATCGTTTTGTGATCAATGGTTTACAATCTCCCTGCCTTTTTGCAGGACTTCCTTCATAAAACGCTATGAACAAAGCTGCGAGACCACAACAAGCTCTCCTTATTGAAGGGACGTCTACAAGTAGAAAGGTAAATAAACGGTAGTTCTATAAATATGGGGATAAGAAAAATATACATCTTCTGGGGATAAGGTGATCTGACAATAGGGAAGTATAGACACAGCTAATACAACATGAGTGCTCTTATGTTGCAGATAAAGTACCATTTCAGGCTTTCCAACTCTACTATTTGAAAGTGGCAATACCACAGAAACCGAACGTGCTGTTCCTTGCATATAAAAACAATTGGACAGGTATGAGTTTATCAGTTTAGAAACAACATTGTGCACTCACTGGTGATGGGGCAGGGTGAATACAGCCTCTTTTTAGTGTCACAATTTGACTAGCTGAGTACTTTGGAAAGTAAAATTACTTGATTTCATCAATAAGAGTCATTAAGAAATGCCGTATCCTTTTTCCCACATATGAGAGAAGTCATTGTTGACATTCTCCCGTTTTTCTATAGGATATGTCGCAATCTCGCCTCTATCGGGCTTGCTGATTGGGTCTAAAGAAGCAACATTGGGTCCTGAAGAATATGATATACGCAAGACATCATTGAAACCGGTCGACCAGATATATAGATGTCACCCTATTTAGAGTGACACAAGTGGACTTATGCACTTTTAAACACAAATTGTTTGAATTTATCTCAGAGAATTTATGCTCTCTATTTATAAAGATGTTAAACAGTCACGCACAAGAGAATGGTACATGCACTTGTAAAGAAATGAATCAAATATAAAGTGCATTTTTGTGCTGAGAATTTGTGCGACACATACATATATTTTTATAAAATGTTTTAATAAATAACTCCTGGATCAACCAGACACACCTCACGGAGGGCAATTAAATTGTCGAAGAGTGTGACGCCGAGTCCCACGTGACCTGTCTGTTTCATCCAAGGGTACAGCCGGGAAATGGTTTTTTTTTCCGTAACTGTCTTGGTTTTAATTGTTTGGATTAACGACATTTAGATGTATA
Organism: Ambystoma mexicanum; assembly: GCF_040938575.1. Classification (NCBI taxonomy): domain Eukaryota; kingdom Metazoa; phylum Chordata; class Amphibia; order Caudata; family Ambystomatidae; genus Ambystoma; species Ambystoma mexicanum. The sequence goes on from NC_090925.1 coordinate 673,535,116, forward strand.
AAATTTATTGTGGCAGTTCACTGTGAATATGGTTTTTCATGTTTGTAATATAGGGTATGAATAGTCCCCATGCAAATTCTGCCTACAGTCGGCATATTAGCATCCAGTTAGGGTTAGTAACATCAAGCAGGGGTAGCTTAGTGCACTCCCTGCAGGGAAAGAGTTAGGGTTGCATTAATTGCACAATACAATAAATAGCTCTGGTGAAGCTTTTCTGTTCCTCAGTCTGTTTTGTGTGTTATAGTACTTTTTGGTAACAGAAAGGACACATACCCGCTTCTTGAGGTAATGTGGAGTTGAGGCAAATCCCTGTGTGTTAGTTGTCCCTACTGACAAAAGCCATCCCTCCCGAATATACCATCCTGAGGGCTGACTGGTTAGATGCCACGGGAGGAGGAGTAGCGATTATTGGAAAAACCTCTCTGCAGTTCAGATCTTGCAAAATAGACCCGATTGACAGCGATGAGCTCCTCCTTCTCAAACTCTCCACCAACCCTAAAACAACAATTAACTTCCTAATCGTTTACAGAGCACCCAACAATGCCAACCACCCTGAAGCAGACATCCCACTACTTATCACCCCCTCCTCAAGCCCAACACCAGATTCATCATCCTAGGAGACATTCATCTTGGTTTCCATGACCCAGGAGACCACAAAGCCACAGCATTTTACTTAGCATTACAAGAAATACAGCTCACACAAATTGTAAATGCCCCCACCCACACCAAAGGCAAAATCCTAGACTGGATCTTACCATTAAATATCAATCCAGCCCTGGAAAGCATATCTGAAATCCCTTGGTCAGACCACCATTTAGTCTGCTATAGCGTTTCAAAACCGAAAGCCCTAGAGGCACCACTTCCTTCGCCCAGCCTAATCATGGTGACAAACAATTGTAAGCTCACACCAGAAAACCTTATTTCCTCACTGTCCAAAGCACTTGAGACACAGCCCTTAACAAACACCAACCCAGACAGCATCGCCCTTATCTACCGTACCTGCCTGAAAACAACCATCGATGAAGTATCTCCACGTAAATCTAAAATCATTAGCTCTACCAAACGAAGCAACTTTTGGTTCAACAAAGAACCCATTGGCCCTCATTACAAGGTTGGACGTAGCCTTGGCGGTAGAACCGGCAAGGCTACCTCCAAACTTGCAAGTAAGTCCGGCACCCGAGAATGGGCAATTACTGGGATATTCCAGCCCCGCCGGACCCGGTAATTGCTCTTTTGCGGGTGCCGGAATCGGTGGATCCCCATTCCCAATCTCAATGGGGATGTCTGTAGCACCCACACCGTTCATAACGGTGCCTGTGCTACAGGCATACTGTGCTCGCAGATGCCTTTCATTCCGCCAGGTCAGTGAAAGGCACCCGCAAGCTCAACTCGGAGTTTGCAGGTCTGGATACAATGGTACCAGCAAGCTTACTGGTACCGTTGTATCCGTACCAGCAAGCTTACTGGTACCGTTGTATCCGTACCAGCAAGCTCGTGATGAGGCCCATTGTCCTTGGACGCAACAAAAGAGCATTAGCAAACCTAACCAAAAAGAACACCACTGTAGAGTCCAATAATGAGATCCAGGCAGCAACAAAAATAACAAACTGGCAGTCATAACCCACATAACTAACTCCCTGAACATGCGTTTAAACAATGCTGCTTCCAAAAGCAAACAGCTATTTACCATTATTGTTCTACCATCCAGAACGCCCTAGTCTCTAAAATCAACTCTCTTCAAGAGAAAATACTAGCAAAAAGAAAATGATTGGCTGACAAAAATGAGGACACCTTTGGACCCATGTCTGATGTTGAGACAACAGTCTCCCAGTTCAGCTTTACTGCTGTCTCCCAAGACCAAGCCCTCAATACTATTGCCTCTCTGAAACCCTCCAATTGCAAAGGAAATGGCTTCCCCGCTAAATTAGTCAAACTCTGTGCCCCCACGCTAACACCCATCATGACTAAATTATGCCTCCTTCTCCACCAACTCAATCCCAGCTAATATTAAAGAAGCTTGGGTCACACCTCTTTTGAAAAAACAATTCTAGATCCCACCATACCCACCAATTACAGACCCATAACCATGGTCCCCTTTTTACTAAAAATAATTAATAAAATCACATACTCCCAAATTCAAACACATCTAGAAAACAATCAGCTGCTAAGGGATAGACAATCTGGTTTTTGTCCCAAACGCAGTACAGGAACATCCCTAATAGGTCTAAAAAAACCAGGTGGACTCCATAAGAGACACAGGGAAACTGTGTATTCTCCTCTTACAGGACTTGTCCGCCATTTTTGATCTGGTGGACCATGACAGACTCTGAAACGCTTTGTCAAAAGACTTACACTTTTCAATAGACTGGACCGCTTGGGTTAAATCGTTCCTATCAGAACGTACCTCAAGAGTAGCTATTGGCGATGCAGCAGAACCAATACCTGTACCACTGGGGGTACCACAAGGCTCGTGCCTCTCCCCCACGCTATACAATTACTATACTAAGCTCTAATTTGCAGATTTAGAGGCCATGGGAGTTACCTATAGCAATTTTGTGGATAATACTCAGATTCTCATCACAATCCCCGGTGATCTTGAGCATGCCTCTGCCCTCATCAATAAAATGTACTCTCTCATTCAAAATTGGATGGCCACAAACAGTATATGCCTGAATGGAGAAAAGACAGAGATCCCAATGATAGACTCCCCGGTTAGACTAAAAATGCTGCATCCTGACTATATCTCCTTTAACATCGACGGAACGCCCATTCCAATATCAAAACAGGTCAAAATATTAGGTGTGTACTTGGATTCCAACCTCACCATGAATATACATATCAATACTCTCGCCTCTTCTACCGCCTACTTGGCCAAGCTCATTGCCCTTAGTCGACAATTACTCACTCTGCAAAACTATATCAACCTAGCAAGTTGGACTATTGCAATATACTCCTGCTATGAACCACAAAGAAGAATTTAGCGAAACTGCAACTCTTGCAAAAAAAAGCCTTAAGAGCAGTGCTTGGAATAAAAAAAAGGGGACCACATTTCACAGACTTGGAGAGAAGTGCACTGGTTACCTATACAAGAGAGAAAAATACATAAATCCCTCACCATCACGCACAAATGCATCGCCCAAGAGGCACCCATATATCTCAACAATTGTCCCGCGTGTAAAACATCAACTAGACCACTAAGATCTGATTCAAGCGCACACTTATTCATCCCTCTTTTTTAAGAATTCCAGGGCGGGGGGAGCCTGTAGCAGCACCAAGAATCGGGTACGTGCTCCATCTGAGCATCAGCAATGAGCCCTCACACCCCCATTTCAAGAAATTAATCTAAACCTGGTTATTGAATAAGTACTAACCCGCAGAAGCTTATTAGAAACTTTAGGCTACAAAATGTAACCACACTGTACCCAAGTTTTGAGGCCTGCTTGTAAAGTAATGTCTCAACACGTTCATTGCATTACAACTGCTGCTGCAACCAGATAAGTAAGCTACTTTTTTATGCACTCTTTATGTACTATGTAACCAGATCAATTTGACACTGTAACCATGTAACCTATGCCGTGATACCTCTGTATTTGGGCCTATTACAAATGCCGTAAATAAATAAATACATAAAGTATGTGACATCATAGTTAAACATGCCCAAGATCGCTTTGCATTTGCTAAACTCTTGGAGGGTGCCAAATTGTTGTAGAGTGACCTATTGCAAACACATTGGCAGTCTTTTCCCAATGATGCACTGACTGCTACAGTCCAAGCATACCCCACGTTAAACAAGGAAATTAAATTGTTCATCGAAAACAATCTATTTCGAAGAAGCATTTTGTGAGACAACGCATTTGTTAAACATTCTGATCACCACACCCATGACAACAGCTGAGTCTTAGCGCTGTTTCTTCACCCTGAAGTGAATAAAAAAATTCTTGAGAAACACAATGATTGAGGATTGTCTGAATGCTTTGGCAGTGATGGCCATGGAAAAACATTTCATTCAAGAGATCCCAGACTTCAATACACAGACTATTCATAAAATTGCCTCTCTGAAACATAGACGTGCACAATTTGTGGAAAAACTTTGATTGACAGTTGAATGTTGTTCTTTTACAAGCTATTTGCAATTATGTTGTGGTTTATTCCTTCATCGCATAATTTAATTGTTTCAATCTCTTTACATGTTAGGAATTTGAGTAAGGTTGCAGTGATATATTTGACAGACAGTGAGATATGTGAAGTTTATGTTAAATTGTTGATGAGATCAGAACATGATGTTATGGTGGTTGGTTGTGATAATACCACACTGAAAATAATAAACTTAGTAAACTATGGGCCTCATTACAACTCAGGGTTTAAGGGTTAACGCCGTCGTTAACTCTTAACGCCTGATTCCGATTTTAACGGCTGCTTTTAGCAGCCGTTAAAATCCATGGCGCTAAACCGCCTTGGTGCTAATTACGCCACCGTAATTTACGGTGGCGTAATTAGCGCCTTCCCCACTCCCATTATGCCCTAAGGGGCAAAAATGGGAATGGGGAAGGGTAAAATGGGAAATGGGGATTTACCGCCCCACTCACCTTGGAATGGGGCGGTAAATCCGCCATCCACCATGGTGTAAATGTAGTTTACACCATGGTAGTAAAGTTGGCGTACTTACCGCCTGGGTCGTAATGACCCCCTATTTCTATTTCATTTTTCTCCATGCAACAATTATGTGCTGCTATTTCTGTGACCTGTGCATTCCAAGTGTTTCAACTTTGAGCAACCGAAGCAATGGCGACTCTGCAAGGCAGACAGCCATTAGAGGTAGGACAAATGTTGCATTAAGTGTTAAACAAATAATATTTTAGCTCAGTGTCTCACCTATTAGATAATGTCTAAAATCCCACTTTAGTAAGAGGATGAACGCATATGGGTGCCAGTACAGCATGAGCAAATTATATTTTTCTATCATTTCTCTATCATTACTGGATATCTATATAATGAATGTCTTAATTCATACAACATAGTACCAGCTATTCTCAATACAAGCTGCTGTAAAATACACCATCACACTTGCACAAGTTAGAATGATGCACCACCATTAGTATGCAAAACCTACTGTTTTTTATATCATATTTCTTCTGTGGGTTTGAACAGAAAGTTGCACAATTTGAAAGCCATTTTTCCAAAATGTTTGCACGGGTTGAACCCTTGCATCCCCTTTGGTGTGGGTTGGGCTCGCTCACTGCACTCGCTTGCTCACGCATACTCCTGGTGAAATTTAAGCCACACCACCTTTCCAAGTAACCAGCCGCCACTGCTATCTTGTCTGGAACACCCTGCCCAAACCTCAAAGAAAGATTCTGAAAGTTAAGCTACCGATTAAAGAAAAAGACCTACAATTGCAATTGGCAAAAAAGACAATGGCCCTCATTACGACCCTGGCGGAGATCGTGGTGCAATATGCACCATGGAGCACGGCGGAAAGCTGCCAATACCGCCATGGGGGTTGGCGGATTTACCGCCCCATTCCGACCTTGGCGGGGCGGTAAATCCCCAATCCCCATTTTACCCTTCCCCATTCCCATTTTTGCCCCATAGGGTATAATGGGAGTGGGGAAGGCGATAATTAAGCCACCGTAAAATACGGTGGCGTAATTAACAACAAGGTCCCGTAGCGCCATGGATTTCTCCGCCCGGAAAAACCAGGCGGAAAACGGCTCCATGGCGCTACGGGAACTCGTAGTAGGGCGGAAGGGTCCGCCGCGAATACCGCTGGCGTAAACCCACTCCGCCAGGGTCGTAATGAGGCCCAATGTATTATGAGCCAACTTTGTATAAAGAAACCTTGAAAAATGTCAATTGTTTGTACTTGGGGTACTCTTACTCCCTGATTTGCTTTCTTTGCAACTTGTAGGATCCCTTCTCTGATGAGCAGAGTAAAAACCGATCGTTGCCATATTTTTATTTTAATCATTTAATTGTTATAACTTTCAGTCCCCTGTCATGCGTCCCTCCACATTGCAAAGAGTTGCCCTATTAATCAAGCCACCAGTATTTAACCAAATTGCCAAGGGTTTCCTTGATAAGCCAAAGACATCAATTTCGGAAATGCAAGAATAGATGAAGGGCATGCGTTGTGAACGAGGTAGGATTGTTAACACTTGAATCGATGAATTATGCATTACAGTTAACATATAATTATGTGCCATTTGCACTGCAGGTGATGCACTGAAAAAGAAGTAATCAATTAGAGGTGAATGGATTCATTGTTACCCTGTAGATATGTGTTCAGTTCTGAAATACTGCTTTTCTGTCTAAGAGTACTTGAATTACCATTAAGGGCATTTCACATTATTTTGTCTCCTTCCCAACTCCCTGTGGGACATTTTAAATGAAAATAGAAGTTCTATGTGTCAATGGCAGCGTGTGACTGACATCTCCACGTTGCCTTTGCATGCCATTAAATAGAATGGCATTACATATTCCAGTTTAAATGCTGGTGCTCCTATTTTCGTTTCTACCCTTCTTCCGTTTCTTAATGGGTGAAACAGCTGTACTCCAGCCCTCTCATCCACTCTCTTTACTCCCAGTCCCCATGCTATCTCTGGCCTCCCCATGACTGTGCTTGTGCAACATATTGTTGGTTCCCCGGAAACGTTTTCTTCACGGGAATATTTAGTTCCACTATATTTATAAAGGGACCTGTCACCAGGAATGACCAGAATTCAAGCAGATTCATTTCAGAGAACCTAATGGACGACAGAGTATTCGGCTCGAGGACATTGTGTAAGCATCCCCATCCACACTTAGGCGGGAAAGGGTCACGGGGAACCCGAGATTGATAGCAGTGTGGCATACCCGCTGGAGAAGGAACAACCCTGCATTTTATTTTATTTTACTGTGCATATAGTTATAAACGTTTACACAAATTCACATATAAAAGGAAAAAGAAGAGAAATATAAAAGAGCAAGGCAACACTTAGAGTAAAAGACACAGAGACCAACTTATAGCACCAACATTAAAATATACATCAAACCTCGCATCATAATAATATATATATATGACAATATAAGTAGGGTGCAGACGATACAGCAACGACAAGAAAATACAAAACAAAAGCTATATATATATATAGTAAGTCCCTAAATAAATAAATTAATTAATTAAAATCACCTTAACCTACACATACCATGCCTTCAGATATATTGCAATCAAAAAACATTAGCCCTAGGGCACAGTCTATATCGTCAAATATCATTTATACGTTGGAGCTTCAAGATCAGTTTATAATTTCACATTCTCTTCAAACTTTCGCAAGGTATTCATTAACGTTTTTCCATTTCTGCATAATGGCAATGCTCAAGCCTTTGTTCTAACAAGACAGACATCGTAACCAAAATGTCTCACTCCTAATGTACTCCTCTTCATATTCATATTTTGCAAAACGTTTATTATATAATCGGTCTCATTTTGGGGCAGCATGTAAGAACATGCCTGGCAGATTCTATGATGGTATTGTCCAGACATCATTTCAGCAGGCAGACCAATCCATGCCCCCCTTATCTCGAGAATGTTCAGTCGATTGAACCTAATATCTTGAAATATTCTGCACGTGGAGGGTGAGGGCAGAAGTTTTAGATACCTTTGTGGGTTTTTTTTTATATTCAAAGGGCATCTTAGACAAAGGAGCTTAATGATCTCATCGTTGCAACCTTGTTGTAGCTGGTTACCCAATCCTACTTCCCTGTGGCATCCTTAAGTGAATTTAACAAAGTTCCTTCCCCATACTCCCACTTAGCAGTCCATCCTATTTTATCAAAAAAAACGTATTATTTCCTGAAATTTATTTAGAGCTTGCATTTCTGGAAAGCAAATGCTGATCAGCAAATGTTGCACTCCCTAGAGGCAACGATGTGCAGAGACTTGAAAGAGGACTCAACGATGTGCAGAGACTTGAAAGAGGACTCAACGATGTGCAGAGACTTGAAAGAGGACTTTGAAAGACTCCCTTCCAGTAGAGTTGAGGCCAAGTGCTAGCTGTGTCATACTGACCATCTGTCACAAATCTAAGAGGTTGTTGTCAGCTTTCTTGAAGAAGACCTAAAATGAAAAGAAATTGAGCCGGTCACAGAGTGGTACTTCCTTCATCATCATTTGCTAGTGCCACCCTGTGTGCAATCCTGACAGAAAATACCGGTTGAGAGATTAAGGGCCTCATTACGAGTATGGATGTAGCCATGCCCTTAATATGGGCATGGCTGCCTCCATACCGGGTTCCAGTACAAAGTTCCTCCAATGAGGACTTACCAGGCTATTCCAACCATGGAGGACCCGGTAACTCCTCATTGGAAAAACCCATCCCCATTCCCATTGAGCCCCCATAGGGGCTCAATGGGAATGGGGAGGGAGCTAATAACGGGCCCGTTAAACAACGGGCCCGTTATTAGCTCCTTGGTCCCCTCCCGAGACCCAGAAAGGACGTCTGGTTTTACCAGACGTCTGTTCTGGGTCCCGCTAGGGGACCTCATAATCAGGCATCCCGTAATGAGCAGTGCCGGTCCTGTACCGGCACCCTTCATTACGGGAGCACAAGCCTCTTAATGAGGCCCTAAGTATCTTAAATGACCCAAAGGCCCCAAAGTCTCTTCTAAAAGATGACACAGTGAGATTAAAGCCCTAACTATTTTTGGGTGTTCGATCTATGGGCCTCATTATGAGTACGGCGGTAGGGGGTTAACGGCACCGGTATGGATGCCGGTGCCGTTAACCCCCTACCGCTGCATTCCGAAGTCCCTTAGCGGGTCCCGCTAAGGCCGGCTGGTTTTACCAGCCGACCTTAGCGGGAGCCGCTAAGGGACCAGGGAGCTAATAACGGGCCCGCTATTTGCGGGCCCGTTATTAGCTCCTTCCCCATTCCCATTGAGCCCTATGGGGGCTCGAATGGGAATGGGTAATGGTTTTCAGAATCGGGACTTACCGGGTCCTCCAAGGTTGGAATGACCCGGTAAATCGCCATTCCGACTACCCGGACCCGATTTTGGAGGCAGCTATGGCGCTAATAGCACAATGGCTACATCCAAACTCGTAATGAGGCCCAACGACTCCAAATGAACCAAACTGAACATTTATTGAACTTCTCCCACAAAGACTGAAGACATTTTCTGAATCTTTGGACAGGAGCATGGTGGGACTAGGGACAGAGCCATGACAAAACCTGCTTTTCATGCATCTTGTGTGATACTCCATCACGTGCTGGCAAATTGACAGAGTCTTCGACTGACAGAGGATGAGCGCACCTCAATAGAAATGGAATACAAAGAAATCCTTCTGAGGGCAGGCATTCATGACTAGAAGGCAAGAGAGGCATGGTTATGTTATGCCCCACTGCTTGTATAGCTCTATGTGGGAACATGTGTTATGTTCCATTAGCATGTGTGACCATGGAATCCTTATGTATGAGGAGTGCAATGTGGATTGCAAAGGTTCCAACAGACCAAGAAGTCTGCGTTCTTGTTAGAGCTTCAATACTATCATAAGATTGATCAACAAAGATGTCCTTCTGCTTGCATGATACTGGCCTTATTTATTAAAATTAACCAGCAAGTTCCTTAACAGAGGGTGTGAGGTAGCAAAGGAAACACATTACCTCTGATATTGTGCAAGAGACACCTGCCTTCTTCAGAATTGGATCTGTTATAAGTTTGTGTTTCATGTTCAATGTATGCAGTGTTGCTGTAAAAAGGTTCAGGCTCTGTTTTCACCAGAGAGGATCTGCAAGACTGGGTTGATCTACAGTTATCACACAGTGACAGAGTGGTGGCAATGTCAAGGGTGACAGAAAATACTGTGGGTAGCGGGGCTGATGGTGGTTGTGCCGCTCTGGAAGTTCTCCCTTCTCTATGGATATGAGTGTTCCAGCTACCTGTGTTCAGTAGCATTACTAGATCCAGCATTAAAGGCTGCTAAGGTTAGGTTTGCCGAGAGTCCACAATCAGGATTCGAAGCACCTTGATTGTTAGTTGGGCAGTGGGGAGCATCCACTACTCTCTGATGCAGTTTATCACAGGCTGGAAGTCACTGAGGACAACATATCCACTCGAATGCAAGTGAAATGGGCAGTGGAATGTAATTCTGTGCAGTTCTGAATCACGGTGGGGATTCTAAGCAATACCGAATTACAAGATGGACTATGTAGCGTAAACCCCTCAAATCACACACCAGAAAAAATACAACCCACTAGAGAAAAGGCCCAGCACACCTCTTGTAAGTAGAACAATGTTTATTCTCATAAAAATATAAATGTTTGCCAGCAAAGAACTCTGATGCCATGACAAAACAGCACAAGCGAAGGGTTATAAAGGTACACAGTGTCACAAGTAATGTAATTCACATAAGTTACAAATCCAGGTAGCTGGTTGGTCTGACCCTATACACATATAGCCTGCTCCATATGGGATGCCAGGAGATTGGTCCCAGCATCTTTTGTCCATCTTCTTCCACATGGGGATCTTTGTATTCCGCCATCTGGTACAAGGGCCCTACTTGGCAATGCACTTACACAACTCATTATTTCATAGCTGCTACAGTGCACCATGTTGGAGGGGGCACGGTATACCAGAGGTCTGGGGATTGCTACAGGTCACCTGTTAAGCTCCCAAGGGCCCAACAACCCTTTCCCCAGAATAAACAGAGGACTCAGCCAATGGCAAGTTAGAACTTTTGTTTATTACAAAAACCGTCACAGTTCTCTAGAATCTAAAATTCCACAAGAAGTGTCTCCCTGTTTTGATACAAAATTGCGTTATCATCTGGGCCCTCACCCAAAAACCTATCACTCACTTTTTTTGGGTGCTTGGAGTGGTAGACCCTATGAATGGGCAGTATACATCTAACTCTACTGGACTTTCCATGTCAGGTGGCTGGACTGCCCTGTAACCAAGAAATGATCTATTACATTGTTGCAGGGTTGCAGACATGCCATTGGCCCTTCCCCCATGCCATCCACCACTGGATGTGTGTCCCCTGATTGGTTTGAACTGGTCTCCCCAGCCCTGGGACCCAGTCCAGTTCTCAGCCCTCTGTGCACCTCTTCAAGGTGATGTGAAATTACTATGTGTTCCCAATGCATCTGATAGCAATACCACATTTGCCTATGAGTTTCCACTCCATGTTGCATCATTGTTAATTTATTCATGTTTCACTTCTCATCTGGGTTGCTGAGAACTGCTTGTCTTTCCATTGCGATTGCATACCCATTGTCTAGCTTGGTCATATCATGTGGTTGTGGGCCACAGAATCAAGCTCTCTGAGTTTGAAATTATGAGGATTTATTCTGTTTTTCTGCATCTCGTCTCTTGTCTTTGGAAGTTTGGGATGTGCTTGTTTATCTGTGACCTTGGCTGTAATTCTGTGCAGATTGGTTCTGCTTCCCTCATCTTGCATCCTGCAGCTTGAGGCCTTCTGTGATTTTCAATAGACTTATAATATGATTTCTACACACTTATATTGTGCTATGTCTCCTATACGTTAGTTGTACTTGGTCCTACCAGGCTCCTTATATACTCCTGTCGTTCCATAGGGATAATTGCCATAAGCATCTGCAAGCTTGCTCTGGATCTCTTTGTTGCCTTGTATTTAGCATTGCTGCACTTGGCTAATGAGGAAAATAATAAAAGCTTTGACAGTATGTATATGTATCTGCCCTTTGTCTACAGTACTGTGTAAGCATGTTCTCTGTGTTTACAAGTGTGTGTTTGTGTAAGCTGTGCATGGTTGCGAGTGTACTTCATGACTAACATGGCTATGTTGTGGTGTCACTAATTATGTCAGCACAGTGGTTTCTCAGCATTTAGTCAATGCTGTCCATTATGGTATTTGGATCCACAATCACTGTTGAAGCACCTGCTTCCATAAAGACATTTAAAGGATGAGGTTGGAATGGCTGTCTGAATGTCTCTCTGCATACGTTTCAGTCAGTGATGCACTTGGGGGTTGTCCGAGTAATGAGTGACTTCATATGTTCTTGACTATTTGGGCCATCACTGGTGTGAGGAAGGGCATTCCTGGGACCCTCTCTTCAGTCCCCCCTCTGGTCGTCTTGTCGACCAATCCCCCATACTTTGTTTCTCTTGCTTTTTGAAGCCATATCTTTGTTGCTCCTCCAAGATGTCGATAGAAATGTGCATGATAATCGAAAATCCAGGTTATATGGGTACATTCACTTTCTAGATTGCACCACACCATTTCCCATCAGTATCTGTTATTGTTGTATGGGTTGTCAAACTTTATCATCTCAGTTGGGAACATTGGGCACTACTTTATCTTGGCTCTCAGGCTATTTTGTTCTTCCACTATCTTGTCTTTTTCTTCTCCCATGTACATATCCACCATGACTTTCATCCATATTGTCTTCTCAGTAGTTTTCTGCAACATTGTGTAATGCGGAATTTCACCACACACAGTCCCACTAGTACAAATATTAGTGTTCCTAGTAATACCTTTAGTTTGTCTGCCAGCCATGATGGCATCCAGAGCCTTAGGTATGCCAACCAGCTCTGGTCTTTTCCAGTCCTTTTGGCTTCTTCCTCCATCTTGGCAGGCATCTTCGCTAATCTGTCACTGCTTCTGTCAGCGTGCCATTCTTTCCGTCATTGGCAGGCACAGATGTGCAACAGGAACTCCCGATCTTGCTGCAAACTCCTCATTCCATTCTTGTGAGAAGCTCTAGAACATATTTGTTTTGGAGTGCCATTATCCTTACTGCTCGAAGCTCTTCTTGTATTGCATTGAAGCCATTCACTGTAGAGTTTATTGTCTGTATCAGCTCCTATCTGGTTATCTGCAACTATTTCGAGATTGTATAGGTCTGGACAGCTGGGACTACTGATGAGAAAAACATGTCTGTCCTGCTGAATAACCGATGTTCAGGAGGTACATCATCTAGTGATACTTCTGATTCTGATGAGAAATAGCTGTCTCTCTTTACTCTACTCACTTCCACACACTGTTTCCTCCTTCCCATTTCTTCTTCTCCCACAGACCTTTTCTTTCTCATGTTAGTTTCCATTTTATGCAAGTCGTCTATCTTCAGGTCTTTCTGTGGCACTACTATTGCTGGCATATTGATGTGTACCAACAAGCAAACTCTTCCCCAGTTGAGTGGCAGCTTCTTGTATGCCTCAGATCCACACGCCTAATAGTGATTCATTAATACTGCTGTGCCGACCTTCATTGCTGGATGCTTTTCTGTGTACCTACACTCTGTGTTATCTCCAACGTTTACTGCACCTTCATTCTAGTAACACAATGCTGTTTTTTGGTGGCATTATGAGCATTGGTCCAGCTTCATTTTTTACCCAGGTGAGCAACTCAGTTTTCGCATCCCATTATTTCAGGCACTTGTCATTTTCTTCTTGCACTGTGTTCACTGGTGCTGGTACTAGGGTATGTGCTTTGCTTCCTACTACTACTTCTTGCCATCCTTCTGCTGTGTATACTTGGCCCTACACAAGCAACGGTGGTCTTTGCCAACATCCTGGTTCTGCTCCTATTTACTTGAACCCCCGCTATGGGCATGGTCATTTGTTCAGTGCTATTGTTTTTGTCTCTCCTTTCTGTGGGCCATCAGTTATGTATTGTATAGGTTGGTCTAACTGCCAGTAATTGTTCATCATGTCAATAGTCTTTATATAGCTGTCTTCAGAGGGGAAGGTTGTCTGAGACATCCTTCTCAATGTTGCTGTTTACCTTGGAATCTTCCTAGGGTTGTAACCATGGATAGATACCTGAGGCATTGTGTTCTTGATGCAGGTATTTCAGTTGCTATAAATGTTCTGGAGGCACTCATGGCATAGGGGATTAGTGAGCAGACATAGCAGCTCTGCCCAGTTGTTTCTTTACCTACTTTGGTCATGTGTTTGTACCACATATTGTTAGATACTCGAGCAGTGTCAGTGCGATATAGGTTCACCCCTCCCATGTCTGTGTCAGCACTGCTCTTACCTCTCATTACCTTGATTACAGTGCTCCCCTGCCCACCTGACATGGTCGTTCTACCTGCTGGAGTTGGCGTAATGTTATTAGAGGATACAGCGGTTTCACTAGATACAAGAGATATTCGCCAAAAGAGAAATGCAAAAACTCCACTTTGAAATATGAGACAAGACAAGATGAGCATGTTTGAACAACTCCTTCCATTTACCTGTTCTGCTTTGATCCTTGTGCAGCTTGAAGATATCAGTTGCCCATCTGAAAAGCTCAAAAACTGTGCATTATTGGGTTAGTGTTGTAGTAGTTCAAGCCCTGTTGATCATATAATCTGTCACAGCAAAAATGAATAGCTGTTCCCACAGAGTTCAAATTCTTGGATCTCTGAGTACTGCAAGGAAAAATGGGTTTCTTCACTCGATTTGTGGGTAAGCTTGGGTCAAATATGCTATGAAAACATCATAATGCACACTAGGAGGACTTGCATGGTATCTGTTGGACCTTCTAATGAACTGGACAAATTGGCTTAGGAAGGTATCAGGATGTGAATCAGTGGGCAGCATGGAAGAAATGTAATAAAACAGTTGCACAGTCACGATGAATGTGTGCAGAGAGAAAATAACAAACCGACAGTGTACCCTCAATGTAGGAAGTCCTGGCCCTAACTCTGCTGCCCATGAGCGAGTAACCATTGGGTATCCTTGACTCAGCCGTGCTGATTCCGAATTGTCTCCTTGCTCTTGTTGCTGAGGATTGTTGGCCCTGTCGATATCATTGCCAGTTGAGGCTACGGCTTTGTAGGGCTTGATGTCGCTGACATGATTCCAGACACTCTTTCCGACTTACTTAATTGCTCACTCAATCACTTTCTCCACTGTGTAAGGACCCGTGAACCTGGGGGCATCCCAACATCAGGTAAGGTTCCTAAGGAAAACCTGGTCTCCTGGGTATAAAGGCGGCTGCTTAAGTAAGTCATCTGGGTTGTTGATGCTGTTACTCTCCTCACCGACTTCAGGCCCCTCCTGGTGTTGTATTATTTGGCGAGAAATAAAAGAGGCACTAGCAATCAAAGAAGTCACATATTCATACATTTCCTGACCCAATACATCAGCAGCATTTTGTGCATCCTTCAATACTCTAGTGGGAGGAGCCAGAGGAAGTTGCATGTGCCACCCTGCTACTGTTACCCCCTCGTGTGGGGTTAAATGTGGTCAGACCGAGGCTTGTTGCAGAATGTCACCCGAGCTAAAGGCAAGCAATGCAACCAATTCTTACTGAGACTCTTTTTAGTTTTGGCTATGGCTTCTTTACGCAGGCCATTGAGGTGTTGACACACCCTGTTCGCTTGTGGGTGAAAAGCACAGGAAAATGTGTGTTGAATGCCCAGCAACGTTGTAATATGCTGAAACAGCTCATTGGCGAAGTGAGGGCTATTTTCAGGCTGCATGACCTCACACACGCCCCATCATGGAATACCTCCCGAACCAGGAATTTCACCGCTGTAAGGGCATCAGGATGAGAACAAGGACTGGCCTCGATCCAACAGTAAAATGGACACACAACCACTATCATGTAGTGGTACCCATGGCAGACTTGGATCATGTCGACATAGTCGACGTGGAGCTGTTGGAATGGACCAACTGGTTGAGGTATGGCTACTCTCACAACTCTCAATATATGCCCTGCAGTAAATTTCTTGCA
Source organism: Ambystoma mexicanum (assembly GCF_040938575.1). NCBI lineage: Eukaryota > Metazoa > Chordata > Amphibia > Caudata > Ambystomatidae > Ambystoma > Ambystoma mexicanum. The sequence goes on from NC_090925.1 coordinate 673,550,798, forward strand.
TATAAACAGTTACTCATGAATTTGGCCAGGTGTTCCGCCAAGTTAGGCCAGAACCATGTATCTGCAATATGGGCAGCAAGCACCTCCTTTCCCCGTATGTGTTGGGTAATGTAACTGTGTCAACGCTAAGTCCAATAATGTAAGTTTCATAACCACATTCCCTGTGTTATTTTGCCACCATAGGGCATCTGTTGGAGATACTGTATGTCCCCTCCTAAGCCACAGGTCTTTCTCCTCACTGTGTGCAGCTCCCTGCAGCTCCATAATTTGTGTTGATGCTAATATGTTGTACCCTTCTTTGAGTATCATGGTTCTTGCATAATCGCATGCTTGTGACAAAGCCTCCATTTCTAGACGATCCTCAAAATATGCACAGCATTTTGCTTTCTGCATCTGCTCCTTTGTTTCCTCTTGAGATAGGGTCTTCCCCTTTTGTGTGTTCTTGGCATTTCACTATTACTGATCGCTCTGGGAGATGTATGACGTCTACCAGTCTGCCCAATAGGAGTTTTTGTTGCACCAGTGATCCATCAGCAGATCTGAAGCCCCTCCTCATCCAGCCCAGAATGCACTGTGGACATCACATAAGCTGAATCTGAATAAGACGTCACTTCCTTTCCCCTGCTGTGCTCCAATGCCAATGTTAAGGCCAGTAATTCTGCTGCTTGTGCTGGGTAATGTGATGGCAGACATGTGCTTGTCACTACCTCACTGGTCCCATCTCCTCTCAGTCTCACTACTGCTGTCCCAGTATGTCTCTCCCCATCTGTCTGGTCAATTGTTGATGACCTGTCAATGTAAAGCATGTGTCCCCCCTCAAGTGTGTCCTCCAGTACTTTGCGAGTGTAACTGAAATCTTCTAGGTTCGCCTTGCAATCATGTGCGTAGTCACCCTCCTCTAGAACGTCAGCAATAAATGGCGCTGGGTTGACAAGTCTGCATCTCACTTCTTTGAGAGTTGGGTTGGATAGCAACACCTCATACCCTAAGGCTCTCTGTGTTGTAAGTGTGCTCTTTGACCTTTCCAGTATTGCAAAGAGAGCATGCTTGTAATTTGTCCACTGTGAATGTGGCTGCAGTCAATGCTCGTTCGTATGGATCGTGTCCTCTCATTACTGGGTCTAGCTTCCCACTGTAATATGCTAGTGGCTTGTGCCCCAGGCTAGTTTTGTGCATCAGTACTGCTGTCATCACCACTCCATCAGAGTTTGAGAACTAAAAGAATTCCATTTGATTGTCTGGGATCCCAAACACTGAAGCTGTGCATACTGCTTTCTTCCGCTCATTGAATGCCTCAGTCATCTCTGTTGTCCATCATATTATTTTCTCCCCTTTCTGCGCTCCTTTTAGTGCAGTTAATAAGGGTCTGGTGTATGTGCTGTAGTCAAAAGCCCATGCCCTGCAATAATGATATAGTCCCAAGAACTGCAGTATCTCTCTGATTGTTGTTGGTTTTGCTGTATTATGTATTGTCTCCGCACTCTCTGGCGTCACTCATCAGCTATTTTGGGAGATCATCTGTCCAATGTACAATACTTCTGTCTGGCAGTATTGTAGTTTGACCTTGTCCACCTTGTATCCCTTGTCTGCTAACACTGTCAGCATGCATACTGAGTCATTTCTGCACTGTTCTTCTGTCTTACTAAAGATCAATATGTCATCTACGTACTGTATGACCGTGCTCGCCATCTGTACGTTGCCTAGGTCCAGCTGAAGGACCCCATTGACTATGAAAGGGGATTCACAGTACCCTTGAGGAAGTCTTGCATGTTTCCACTTCTTGCTTCTATATAGAAATTAAGGCAAGTCTTGTGAGTCTGGGTGTAGTGGTATTGAGAAGAAGGCATTCTTCACATCTATGATCATGAAACAGGCAGCTTCTGTTGGAATACTGCACAAAATTGTCACTGGATTTGGGACTAAATTATATTCTGCCTCTACAATATGGTTAAGAGGGTGCAAGTCCTGTATAAATAATCATGACCACCAGTCTCTTTCTTGACAGGGTAAACTGCTGTGTTGCACAGTGATTCTTATGGCACTGGGATGCCTTGCTTTACTAGTGCTGCAGTTGTTTCATAGATAGCTTTGTCTGCCTCCCTTGAGAGTGGGTATTGTTTAACTGGTGGGAAAATCGCTCCTAGTTTCAGCTTTAATTTTGCTGCTCATACCCCCTTCAGAAGCCCCACATCATAGGGACATGTGGTTAATAAAATGCTGGGTACCTTTGCCAAATCCTCCTCGTGAAAGGTTGGTGGTGCTTTCAGTGCCATTGCCATTCTCTGTGGTACTTCCAGTGGTCGCAGTGTAAGAAAAGAAGTAATAGAACTATGTTCCCTGCTGGTCTGCACCCACGGCCCACAAATCCCATTGCCATGCCCCTCCCACACACAATACAAACCCTCAAACACATGCACCCAGTGTTTAAGGGACATTCAGTGTAGTGCATTAAAAGTTCAAGTTTCAAATTCTTCCTATAGTTTTATTTCAAAACGAAACCATTCCGGAACAGTTTTTTTCTTTTTTAAATAAAAGTATAGGAACAGTAAACCTTAATTTTAAAAGGTAGAGGTGCACCTCTCCCATCCGCTACCGCTCACTTCGACCACTGGGTACCTCTCTCTAATGTATCCTCACCCAATATGTGATGCTCATTTCAAACACATCTCATGATCTGATCTGTTGTCTTTGAATAGTTCTTCACCTGTGACCGTAGTCAACCTGTATCCTTCTGCTATGGTGATCACTACTCGACATGGTCGCCCTGTGTCCTCTGTGAAATGTACTGCTATCCAAACCTCTACCACTATTAAAGCATCTTGTTCGAGTGGCACTATTGTCTCTTCCTCTTCGCCTAATGGTATCTCTGGTCTGAATAAGTACTCATTTGGCAGATGCCACATCTTCCCCTGAATCCCTGGGAGACATACTATTACAATCTCAATCCCAAATTGGAACATCTCATCCACTGGCACCCCCCTCTGAACCCATTATCCACAGTAGGCTTGAATGATTTCCCTTACATTGAGAAGGTGTATCCCTGGTGTGGAGCACACTATTCCCTTGTTGGTGAATGAAATGGTCATTTTGAGGCTGCTCATTGAGACATTTCTCTCCCCAGTATATTTACAGGTGTCTATCTGGAGTAAAAAAGGGGCAAGGATAGGTCATGCTCCCCTATAGAATGTGTAATATCATCTGTAAAATGAACCACGTCTGTCGCCTCAGAGAATCCTTGAGCCTTCATAGCATCGCCTGACAAACTATATCTCCCCTCCCAGGTGGGCTGTTTAGTGGCCACTGTGTCTACAAGAGAGAAAAATGTTTTGTCACCTATCGTCACCCCTATACTATGCAGGGCTCCTCCGCAGGGTTGGGTGTAATCAACAGGATGGAACACATCAAGTCCATCTGTAGGCTGTCCTATTGATGGTATAAGGACATCCCGTTCCCTAGAACTGGGTTACTCCTCACCACGGTGACCCCCCGGTTTCCTAATGGAAGTCATTTTCATGGAGTCCATGCGTGCCATGGTCTTGTACTGCATCTGTAGTAGTTGATTTGCTGCATATGTCTGCTGTGTGTTACCTTGCATCTGTGGCATCTGTGGCATCTGTGACATCTGTGGTGCCTGCAAATACTGCTGCATGGGCGCTTGCCTTTGTGGTAGCTGTGCCATGGGCTGGTGTGTCTGTGGGTGTGCGTTCGGTACCTACCTTGTTGTAGTGTCTGGTCCTTTGTGTAATATTCATCCTGTACTCCTTGGGATGCTGGCTGATATTGCATTCCCCTATTATGTGGCATTCCCCTGCTTCTGCATACTCTTTAAATGTGTACTATCTGTCCGAACAACCTGCATTGGGGTGGGTCTCTCCCCTGTCTTTGGAAACCCCCAGAAACTCCCCATGGGCCATTCTGCATCTACTGCCCATATCCTCAAAACCTCCTGGAAATCGCCCTTGGTTGTGATATATATGTGGGCCGTACACATGTCATCTAGGTGGCCACCACTTCCATGAAATCCATGCTACGCATCCTCTGACCCCATGAATTCTTCCCCCTTGGGCAGCGGTGCGTACTGTGGTGTCCCTTGTCCTCCCACGCTCATCAGTACTGCCCCTTCCATGGCATATTTAGATAGCTTCCTCTGTACTAACTTTGCTTCCTTGTGTCTCCTTTCCTCACGCTTTCTTTGCAATTCTTTTGCAACAGTCTACAATAGTGTACTATCGTGAGGTGTATTTCTGACCAGGGCTTTGCTTGCATCCCCACCAATTTCTTGATTTGCTTTTGCACCTGCTCTGGCAACCCATGGCATAACATGTGATAGAATAATGCTACTGTTTTATCCCACGGTTCACGGATGTCAAAGTGCCAAAGCTCTTGAATTGTCTTAATGTAGTGTAAGGGGTCTTTGTCCTCCCCCATTTTGCATGCGATAATCACACTAATGTCTGACGTGTCTCAGTATTTTGTCCTTAGAGCTTGCCATACCGCCGCTCGGCAGTTTGCAAATGGTGTACCATTGTGTGCCGAGTCCTGGATGGTTAATCCTGGGTACCCTGCCCTTCTCCATAAGTCAGCAGCAGTCTCCCTGAGGATTGACACTAGCAGCCCCTTTACCTCACCCACAGCTCATTTCTGTCCTGCTGTTATTCTTCACATTTTGTGTATCCATTTCCCTGCACCCGTGGTTAACGTGGGTAGCCTACACCCCAAGTTTTCCTTGTCGATGTGCTTCCATGCTACATATTGAGATCATCCCCCTCCCTTTTCCAGTAGAAGCAACTGTGTGAACCCGATCTCATATTCCCTGCTTGTGTCAGCCTGATTTGTCTGTCTTGTCTGTCGGCATCCTTAATGTCAGTACATGCCTTTGCTGGCTCACCCTTTCTCTTCCTGGAAGATCCCTAAATCTCTGCACATATGGAATCAGGTCATATTGCGTCCTTCGACTGCTGCAATTGCTGTCTCCCTTAGATCCCCTTGTGTCCTTTCATATGTCTCAGGTCACACTTCTGTCTTCTCTTTTCCCCGTTGACTTATGCTTGAGTTGCCTGCATTCCTTCCCTTACTTCCCCTTGCATCTCTGTCTGATTCAGTGTCCATATTGCGACCAAAAGTCTCCACGAAGCTCAGTCTCCTAGAGTCCATGGCTGTACTGGGCTTCCCTGCACAGTCAATCAGGTCCTCACTGTCCCTTTCCTCCAAGGACCTCATGTCTGTTCTGTCTGACAAAGTAGCAGTCCTGTCCTGTGTGACAGTGCTGTCTGGCTCCGTACATCTACTTCCTTCCAGTTGGTCGTCTCCCATGCCCATTCCCCACTTTGACCTTATATCTCTGACTGGGCGCTCCTCTTCCTCCTTGCTTGCACACTCTCTTGCAAGGTGCTCTATTTCCCACTTTCTCTGCTCCCACTTTACTAAAACTTGCATTTCCTTCTCATCTTCTTCCCTTCATTTCTCTATCTCTGTGAACTCCCTCCTCATCCTCTCTCACTGCTCTCACTCCTTTTCTTACTTACTTTGCATGTCTCTACGTGCTCTTTTGCATCTCTCCTCTTCTTCCTTCTCCTTTCGCTCTACTTTTTCCATTATCTCTGCCCAGGTCATTGCTTCGCTGCTCCCCTTAAGGCCCTCCATCTCTTTGGTCGCCCTAGCTGCTTCTAATGTTGTCTTCACTTCCAATTTCAGGAGGATCTGACCCCCTACCCACTCATTGGAGGATATGCCCCCTAGCCCCTCCTTAGTGCTTGTCTGCACCTTGCCGCAAACTCCTTTCCCACTGTCTGTATGTCCAACCCCTCTCTGCCCCTCCTCCTCGGTATATGGTGGAGGTTAGAATACTGGATTTGTGTACCCCTCTGATGCCTTTAACTCCCGTAATGTGTCCCCTTCTTTTTCGCTCACAGGAGAAGGTAGGGGATCGACGGGCATGGAGGCTGGCACCGATGTCTCTTGTTGGCTCAGCATCCATTGACGCCTCACTAATTCTCCCTCATCCTCCTGGAACATCCTCCAGAGCTGAAATATGGCCATTTGATTGGCTAGTTTCTTCCCCGTAAAAGTGTCTTGTAAATGTGTCAGTAGTGGTTGCTGTACATCCCTTTGCGAAACATTTGTATTGTGGCCCTGGCTTAGTCAATTTACAATCTTGCTTTTTGTCCATTCTGCACTATTGTTCCACATCTTATCCTTATAGCGTGGAAGGGACTTACATAAGTGCTGTATGGGCATGTGATCCTGCACTTCCCTTGATACAATACGTTTATACTTACTTGACCTCAAATCTAGGCTTTCGACACTCCCCTGGTTATATAAACACAATAAAATGACAGTTTGTTCAATTACTCTCGAGCCTCTCTGTCCCCAAAACCACCTGTCAAGCATGCTCCGTGCACCACCCTTCTGCAATTCTCCACCTTCTCAGGCACACACACCACTCTCGTGCATGCGCCTTCCACGCACCGCTCCTGGACAACTGCCTCTGTCTATCTTAGGTTTCTCAGCACCGCTTCCACAACACCTCATGTTTTCATATGCATAGAGTAACGTTAGTGCTAAAGAACGCTTACAGCGCGCACAATGGTAAGGTCTTACTACACAAACATTCATAAAACCCATCATAAACCCACAGCTGTCTTCCTGGCTCCTAACAGGGGTTTCAATATTCGTTGTGTTCAATCTGCAGCATCACCTTACAAATAAAAAGTCTCCTCGAGACTTAAACAGACAAAAACCTTCCGCAATCTAGGCCAGCTCTGTTTGTTAACCATAACATGGGGATTCTGTCATCTATGACCCGAGCTAAAACTCAAAACCCACAGGGAATCCAATATTCACACAACTTCTGTCATCTCTGCCCTTAAGTCAATAGTCTAGGTTATTCACCAGAACCTTTTCTGTCAAGACCGATTCTGCCCTAACCACAAACATGACATCTACCTCTGCTCCTCTCCTTAGTATACTTGACAATACTCTACACTACTAGACAATACTCGACAATACACCAAAGATACTCAACAATACCAAGTACTACCCTTGCACTCTGCGTTACTTTCCCACTCCCCTTAGTTGCTGTGTGGCTGTGTCAGTACTTACACTCCAGGATCTGCAGACGCTGTTCTGCTACTGGGTCTCCCAAAGTTGCCATGCCACCCTTCTGGTCTGCAGGACTCCTCATGGTTCACAGGCAGGATATTTCCAAGCTGGCTCCTGATGGCCTTTGCATGGGGCATTCTTTCCCAATTCTCGGGTCCCGCAAGGTGTCCCGCAACACTCCAGGCACTGCGGATGGAAAGGTGGCTTTGTGCCAAATGGGCGTAGCCAAACCATCCTCTGCTACCAACTTGTTGGAGGGGACATGGTATACCAGAGGTCTGGGGATAACTACGAGCTCACCCGTTTAGCTCAGTTAAGGGCCCAACCACCCTTTCCCCAGAATAAATGAGGACTCAACCATGGGCAAGTTAGAACTGTCGTTTATTACAAAAACCGACAGGGATCATACAGGACAATCACAGTTCTCCAGAATCTACAATTCCACAAGACGTGTCCCCCCATTTTGATACAAGATTGCATCATCACCTGGGCCATCCCCCAAAATCCTAACACTCACTTTTATTGGGTGCTCGGAGTGGTAGACCCTATGCATGGTCAGTATATATGAGTATACATCTAACTCTAGTGGAGCTTCCATGTCAGGTGGCTGGCCTGCCGCGTCCCCAAGAAACTATCTATTACATTGTTGCAGGATCGCAGACATACCATTGGCCCTTGCCCCCTACAATCCACCCTTAGATTTGGGTCACCTGATTTGTTAGAACTGGTCTCCCCAGGCCTGGGACCCAGTTTGGTTCTCAGCCCTCTGTGCACTGATGTGAAATGACTATGTGTTCCCAATGAATCTGGTAGCAACACCACATTTGCCTATGGGAGTGTGCTCCATGTTGCAGCATTGTTCATGTATTCATGTTTCACTTCTCATCTGGGTTGCTGAGAACCATATGTCTTCTCGCTGCAGGAAGCTCCAGTTCTCTAGCTCTGCCGTATCATGTGTTTGTGGACCACATAATCAAGCTCTCCGGTTCTGCAATTATGAGAATTTATTCTGTTTTTCTGCAGCTGGCCCCTTGTCATTTGAAGTATGGAATGTGCTTGTTTATCTCTGACCTTGGCTATGAGCTCTGGCCTTCCCATTCTGTGCAGCTTGGTTCTGCTTCCCTTGTGTCCTGCAGCTTGAGGCTTTCTCTGAGTTTCATTATGTTAGGGAGAATTCACCAGAATGGCTAAATTCCCTTACCTTTTGAGTCCCTCAGCAGCTTTGCTGGATTTCTAGGGTGTCATTTTTTCACCTGGTAAGAGTGTGACCCTTTTTCCCCACTCTTACAGTGTTTGGCTGTGTGTTGTACATTTTTTATGCTCATGGACTATGGAGTCTCACCCACACCATAGGCATCAACTTTTTACTGTGCGTCACCCTTTAGTGCAGTGACACAGGGTTGTCTTTTCAGACTTCCCACTTTAAATTCCATTTTCTGGGACTGACTACTGTCTCCCAGAACATGAAAAGTTGCCATTGACTTTACTAATCTTTTTAAATTGACAGACCCAGTACAACCTATTTTCCAATAGAGTACTGGAGGGGTTAATAGTCATCCCCTTTTGTCTTGATTCTCTTGGAACATTAGTATCTTCCCCTTTCTCTAAAATGTGGCTGGTGGCAGTGGTATCTACCATTTATATGCTACCGCAGACCATAAAAATAGCCTTTGGTACCGTTAGAGGCTATGGTGGTAGCCTCAAACTCAAACTCGGTAATCCACTTTTATTTTAACTTGGTTCCGGTCGAGTTCTTTTGCCATATTTTTTTGTAAAGGTCTTTCTAGTGTTTTACTCTGCACCCCAAACCAGGTTTGGTTCCTTTATTCACCGTCCTTTGAGACGAGAAGCTGAAGGAAGACGATTGCTGCAACTACTGGACACCCAGTGAAGCCATGCTACAGGTACAAATCGCCTGAAACTTCAACGACAGAGGAGATCCGCAAGGAATCTTCTTCCCTTGAGCCTGGTGAGAACAACCAGCTTGCCAAACGCCAGACACCGGTCCTCATCCTGATCGAATTTGCTGTGCATCGCTGCCGTTGATCGGATAGCCAGTTGGAAGAGATCCAGTTTGGGTTTTAAGGAGCGCACCTTTTATTCGTCGCTTTGCTCCGCTGCTGGCTTCTTTCCTGGGCAGTGCAGGACCCTCCAGCCGTCCTCCTTCTTGTCCTCATGACAGAAGCTTCAGGAACTGTGCGCCTGCAGGAACTGCCAGCAACAACTGCCTCAGCTACATCATTTTTCTTCTTTAAAGGTACTGTGCAAATTCAGTCGTGTTTCGTCCGACCGCAATGAAAGTGCAGGAAATCTTTCACCTCTACGAAGGCTTGTCCTTCTCTTCTCCTTTAAATAACTTTTCTTCCAACCAACTTCATTTTGAACTCTTAGCAAAGATTTAGGGTCTCATTACATGGAAGGCGGTAAGGGTTAACGGTCACCGGTAAGCCAGGATAACTGTGATTGATGAATCATTTTTCAAGGTAGAGGAGGTTGATAAGGCACCCAAACACCTAACCAAGTTAGCTGGAGGCCCTGTGAAAACTCTTCCCCAGTTACCAGCTCTCATCCAGTGCAATGACATCACTGGCGCAACAGGGGCCCCCGCAGCCCCCGCGGTGCGGGGTGCCCCGCCAGCACATGCCCTGGGAGGGGCCCCCACTTGTAGAAAAAAATGTTTTTTTTTTCTTTTTGAATTCCCTCTGCATTTATAAAGAAATTATTTCTGTAACAGAAATAATTTCTTTATGAAGTCAGAGTGACTTCAAAAAGAAACGATGGGCCTCATTACGGGTTTGGCGGCAACCGTGCCATTGATACCAGCAGGTTGCCGCCAGACCCGTAATGATTTACCGGCGCCCGACTTCCCGCTAACACCGGGGGATTACAACCCTGGCGGTCTGGGAAGTCAGGCGCCGGCAAATGGTAAGTCCCCATTTCCATAAAGTCCTATCGGACTCTATGGGAATGGGGACCATAGAAGCACCGGCACCATTAATAACGGTGCCAGTGCTTCCTTGAAAACTATGCGGGTGGGTGCCGTTCTGCCTGGCAGATCTGACCTGCCGGGCAGGACGGCAACCGCCTGCAGAGCTGTAATATGCCGGCCCTGAAACAACAGTGCCGGTGAGCTTACCAGCACTGTTGATTACAGTCCGGCATAGTCGTAATGAGGCCCAATTTCTTTTTTAATTGTTAGGGCTCCCCTCAACCCCATGATGTGTGTGAGTGTATGTTGAAAGGGTTCACACTTAAATGTATAGGTGGCTCCCTGTGCAAGTGTATGGTGAAAGGGTGCACACTTTAATATACGGGTGGCTGCCTGGGTGTGCCTGTATGGTGAAAGGGTGCACACTTAAATGTATGGATGGCTGCCTGGGTGTGCCAGTATGGTGAACGAATGCACACTTGAATGTATGGATGGCTGGGTGTGCGTGTGTGTATATGGTGAATGGTGTGTGTGCTTGCGTTCAGGGGCGCAACAAAACCTACATTTCGGGGGCTAAAACTTCAAATGTTGGGAGGGGTGCCAACTTCATGGGCGGTGGGGGAGGGGCAAACTTATTTGTTTGGGTCATCTAATTTCTTTATGCATTTTTATGAGACTATTCTAGTGCAGCTTCAATGTTACAAGCAGTTAACTCTCTCCTTTAAGGTTTAAAGCACCCACTTATGGACTGCTGTGAGAATGAGTGGTCTCCTGTTCCCTCTCTACCCTTCCAATCACTCCCCTGGCATGCAAGTATTAAACCCACATCACGATTTCAATTGCCTAAAAAATTTGGCATTTGAATGCAGGTACTAACAGTGAATTGCTTTATGTTAGTAATTGGTGGGTTCTTGTTAACAGAGAAACCCAGCTGCCGTTTAACATCTGAGTCCTTTTTTGTCTGGCAACTGCTCTGAAGGGCAGCCAGGTCTTGTCAACATAGCCCAACATTTCAGGGGGGGTGCTGAATCCCAGTCAACTCAATGGTGTTGCCCCAATACTTGTGTTTAATGCCTGGATTACTTATTGGTAATCTTCATTACTCCTAGCCCTACTCTTCCTCATCCCAGTGTGTATGAGGCAGTACTTGTGTATAAGGCACTCTGCCTCATACACAAGTACTGGGATGAGGTAGAGGTACATGGAAGTAATGCTTGATTTAGCTACCTGTAATCTTCATTACTCCTAGTCCCACTCTTCCTCATCCCAGTACTTACCTATGAGGCAAGGAGCCTCAACCGTAAGCTCTGGAGCAAGGAAGAGGGACGTGGAGGTAATTCTGGGCCAATGTGCTGATTTTGGAGGTTGGGGTGGGAGGGAGAGGGGATGTGTGGGGGGGCAGGATTATATGACAAATTTAATGGCTGTCTATGTCCAGGCTAAGCAGGCATGATATGTGGTATTAGTGGCTAGAGAGGAATTTTGGTGCAGCCAGTCTAGTCATTCCTCAGTTTGGTATGACTTTTTTTTAATTGGGCATTTATGATAAAGCAGTCCTGCTAAGTGAATTACCTGGCTAGACTGCCATTTGGGTGCTGCCAGTCAGTCGTTTCTTACTGCAGCATTGTATATTTTTCTGGGTATCTGTGATCAAATGATATGATACGTCATTTATAACGCACCTGCACACAAGTGTTTCTAGACGAGACAAGGCAAGGGATGGAAGATAGAGGGAGGACAAGACAAACCATCTTACTAGGCCTTGTGTCATTCAGATCGTGCAAGTGCGATAACGAGAAGCGCAAGGGGAAAGGGACGGGGTAAGTGCAAGGGAGAGGGGAGGGGAAAAACAGGGCAGCAATGCTCTGAGTAAGTGCTGTCAGGGCAGCACAGCTCTGGGTAGTGAAAGGAGAACAAGGGACTGTAGGGTTACAGTTGCAGCCCCTAAGTGCATGGTTGGACCAGAGGCAGTGCAAGGGTGACTGATCAAGAAAGAGTCTCGACTCAGTGAGACTCTGAGGGTAGCCAAGCAACCAGTCGGTACAGCAGACAGGTAGGTCAGGTAGGCCAGCAGGGGAGGGAGAGAGAGAAAGCAGGTGTTGTCAGAGAGAAAGAGGAGAAAGGAGGAAGAGAGGTAGAGATGGCCAAAGCGGGGCCGAGAGAGGAAAAGGGAGAGGAAGAGGAAATGGAGGACAGGATGTCCTGAGTTTTAGCATAGAAGTGAGATGACAGAGCCATATAGAGGGCCTAGGAGGGAACAGGAGATGTAAAGACCTCAACAGGATTGACCAGTTCTTTTCAGATTTTAAAGAGTTTGGCCATGTTGTTAGAGGCCACAGAGACACAGGCTTGAATGTGTGTTCTATTCTTGATGAGTGTTATTGCTTCGACTGCCATTTTGGTGCAACCAGTCTAGATATGTCTAAATGTGGCCTGGCAAGCTTTACTATATTGTTATTAAATGTCAACACGAGTCTACCTTGTGCAGCCAGTTGGACATGTTTTCATTGTGGCATAGCATTTTTAATAGCAAAGCTTTAATGTTCCTGTGCTCTGTTGGTGGCTTGCATCTATTGGATTGGTGTTACCCTACAAAACAATTGCAAACACTCTGGCTTTTTAGCCAATTTTTCTCAGACAGTGTGATGTATGTTATATTAAAACACATGTATATCTTTCCCCTAGTGCAGTGTGCGGCATATCCGTTCAGCAGCACGTTTGTGCGTATTGCGCAAGTGTGATCATCTAGGCTGGCCCAGAGTGTGGCGCGACCTTTGATTTGTTGCTGAGTTGGGAGGCCCCCTCAGCATGGCTCGCAGGGTGGCCCCCACATCTTGTCTTACGCCACTGAATGACATGACTGTCAAAATGCCTTTTAGTGTGCAGAGTGAAGTGCCTGGGAGATTCCTGTTGGCTAATGACCTGAAAATTCTTGGAGTTGTGTCTAGTACCCCCACGCCTCCCAGTAAAAGGAAACAGGAGCTCAATAGGCCTGAAAGAAAGAGGACCTTGAGGGGCTCTCCAGGGGACTTGATAGAGGAAACTATCACCCCCAGTCCACAGGACTTACTAACTGCTATTTCAAAAAAGAAAGAGGCAAAGGGGAAACCTAAGACCTCCCAGAAGAAAGCAGATAGCACCCCTGTGCTACCAACCAGGACATCCCCAAGATTGTCCAAAGTCACACCTGTGACTCCTCCACCAGCTGAGACTGGTGTGAGGTACAGCCCTTTGTGGTTGATCCAGCTACTGAAGAATCAGACCTGGAAGAGGATCTTACTCTAGTTGGAGATGTGGATCCTGCTGACCACTCTAAGCTGCAGTCTTTACTGGCAGAAGGTGGACCCAACAGGGCAGACTTCAACAGAGGACATTGAGAGTGTCCTACTCTTGAAGGTCTTCGTCTACAGGCAGCTTCTCTGCTTGATGGGCAAGATCCTGTTAAGCACAGGTTGCATTGGGAAGATGGCCTCTTCTACAGTGAATCAACTGAGTCTATCGCTGGGGACTGCAAAAGACTGGTAGTGCCCCTAGAAAACAGACTCCAATTGCTACAGTTGGCATATGAGATACCTTTGGCTGGTCAGTTGAGTTTCAAAAAGACCAAGGAAAGGTTCTCTTTATACTTCTACTGGCCTAAGATGGGTTCAGAAGTTGACACATTCTGTAGGAGCTATCACACTTCCCAAACCTCTGGCAAGAGTGGAGTCAAGAATGTGGCACCATTGGTGCCTCTTCCAGTGGTGGGAGATCCTTTTGAGAGGGTGGGAATCGACATTGTTGGTCCGCTTGACCTTTCCACATCTTCAGGAAACAAGTTTATCCTGGTTGTAGTAGACCACGCTACTAGATATCCTGAGGCGATACCTATGAGAACTGTTACAGCTCAGGCTGTAGCTAAGGCTCTACTTGGTATTTGTACCAGAGTAGGGGTTCCTAAGGAAGTGATATCCGACAGGGGGTCCAATTTTATGTCCCACTACATGCAAGCCATGTGGAAAAACTGTGGTGTCACTTACAAGTTCTCTGCAGCCTACCATCCACAAACAAATGGACTGGTGTAGAGGTTTAATCGCACAATGAAGAGCATGATAGGTGCTTTAGAACCCCTTAAAAGAAAGTGGGACCTTCTATTGCCATGCCTTCTCTTTGCTCATAGAGAAGTCCCTCAAGAGGGAGTTGGATATAGTCCCTTTAAACTTCTCTATGGCCATCCCATCAGAGGTCCTTTGGCCCTGATTAAGGAGGGGTTGGAGAGAGCTCCTTCCCCCAAGCCAGTCAGAGTACCTGACTATGTGATAGGTCTCCAAAGGAGAATGTCACAAAGATGGCAGAATCTAGTGATAACTTGAAAGCAGGTCAAGCTCTTGTCAAACATTGGCATGACCAGAAGGCCAACATGGTTGAGTTTGCTCAAGACCCGCTTGTGCTAGTTATGGTGCCAACAAGGCCGAGGGCCTTGCAGGACAAGTGGATAGGACCTTCAAGGTTGTGGGAAAACCTGGAGAGGTGAACTATCTGGTGGACCTAGGCAAACCTAAGGATGCTCCGAGAGTCTTTCACACCAACCATTTGAAGGCCTATGCCTCAAGACCAGAAGTGGAAGCTTTGCTTCTAGCTCAGCTCAAGAGGAGGAGGAGAGTGAACCTCTACCTGACCTACTCAGAGGACAGCCTTTAGATGAGAAAATAGAAGGAGTTAATCTCTCTTCTAATCTGACATCTGAACAACAGGAGGAGTGCAAGTTTCTGTTATATCAGTTTGCCTCTCTGTTTTCACTCTCACCAGGCTTGGCCCCTTGGGGCCAGCATGAAATTCTAACTGGTGGCTGTTTACCTGTGAAAAGCAGAGCTTACAGAATGTCAGACCATGTAAGGACCCACATAAAGGAGGAGGTCAACAAGATGCTTGATCTCAGGGTTATAGAGCCATCTACAAGTCCATGGTCTAGTCCAGTTGTTCTAGTACCAAAGTCAGGATCAAAGGAGTTGAGATTATGTGTGGACTATAGAGCACTAAATGAAGTCACAAAGACTGATGCCCATCCTTTACCAAGGACAGATGAACTGGTGGATAAACTTGGTGCAGCCAAGTACCTCAGTACATTTGATCTCACTTCAGGCTGTTGGCAAATAGCCCTGACAGACCATGCCAAGGAGAAAACTGCATTCTCGACCCCAGCAGGCCTCTACCAGTTTAAGGTTATCCCTTTTGGATTAAAGAATGTACCTGCTACGTTCCAAAGGATGGTTAATCAAGTTCTGAATGCAATGGAGGACTTCTGCATGGCATACTTGGATGACATTGCACTGTTCAGCCCTACTTGGAAAGAACATGTTGACCACAGGTTATGTATTGCAGGCTCTTGAGCAGGCCCATCTGACCATAAAGGCAAGTAAGTGTCAAATACTTGAGCTCAACGGAACCGCTCAAGCAGCACTCAGGGCCCAACAGGAGCCATTGTCCCCACAAGACAGTCAAGCATCACGTACCAGGGCCCTAAAGGGGGCTGCAGACCGCATCCAATAGCCTTGATAAAGACCCACGGGTCGAAACACGTGTCGGCTGAAAACCAGGGGACAATATTGCCCCAAATGTACTAGATGCATATCAACTGTATGACAAATTAACCCATCACTAGCACAAATAAAGCAAAAATTGTATCGCAATAACCACTGTGTTAGAACCTTTCTTGGAACCAATTAAGCAAGATAGCAAGGAGAACACTCTCCTTTCCCTGTATGAATCTACTTTTGTGATTCAGACCGACCACCAACCCTTGATATGGTTGATGCAAATGAAAAGGGAAAACCCAAAACTACTAGGATGGTCAATCTGCCTGCAAGGGTTTAATTTCACCATTGAGCACAGGCCAGGATGTCACCACCAAAATGCTGATCTCTCTAGGATGTTTGACCGACTAGAGTGAAGAGATTCACCCATGAGTGGATTAAATCCTCCTGTCCCTTAGTCTGGGTGGGGGAGGTGCAATTGTTAGGGAGAATTCTCCAGAATGGCTAATTTCCCTTACCTTTTGAGTCCCTCAGCAGCTTTGCTGGATTTCTAGGGTTTAATGTATTCACCTGGTAAGAGAGTGTGCCTTTCTTTCCTACTCTTACATGTGTTTGGCTGTGTGTTGTACATTTTTTATGCTCATGGACTATGGATTCTCACCCACCCCATAGGCATCGTCTTTTTACTGTGCGTCACCCAGCACCTTTAGTGCAGTGACACAGAGTTGTCTTTTCATACTTCCCACTTTAAACTGTATTTTCTGGACTGACTATTGTCTCCCAGAACATGTAAAGTTGCTATTGACTTTACTAGTCTTTTTAAATGTACAGACCCAGTAAAACCTATCTTCCAATAGAGTACTGGAGCGGTTAATAGTTATCCTCTTTTGTCTGATTCTCATGGAACATTAGTATGTTCCCCTTTCTTGAAGATTTAGCTGGTGGCAGTGGTATCTACCATTTTTATTCTACAGCAGACTATTAAAATAGCCTTTGATACCGTTAGAGGCTATGGTGGTAGCCTCAAACTCAAACCCAGTAATCCACTTTTATTTTAACTTGTTCCGGGTTGAGTTTTTTTGCCATTTCTTTTTGTAAAGGTCTTTCTAGTGTTTTACTCTGCGTGCCAAACCAGGTTTGGTTGATTTGTTTGCCGTCCTTTGACAGGCTTCTGCACAGAAGCCCTCCTTAGGTGCCTGAGTGTCTGGGTGGACAGGATGTGAGGGAGGTGTTTGAGGCCCCCTGCACAGCTTCTCCTTGGAGACCCAAGTCACACTCTTGTTTGATGGGCTAGGTGGCTGCCCTGCCAGGACAGCCACCCTGCTGTGTGATTGACAGCCAGGCTGTTTGAATGGGGGATTTGGAGCATAAAAAGCCAGTCTCTGGGACTGGAAGGCAGAGTCGCCACTGGAACGAGAGAACCAATGAGAAGCTGAAGGAAGACGACTGCTGCAATACTGGATGCCTGGTGAAGCCCTGCTGCAGGTCCGAATCGCCTGAAACTTCGACAACAGAGGAGATCTGCAAGGAATCTTCTTCCCTTGAGCCTGGTGGAAACAACCAGCTCGCCAAACGCCAGACACTGGTCCTTATCTTGGTCGAATTTACTGTTCATCGCTGCTACAGTAGATCTCATAGCCAGTGGGAAGAGAACCAGTTTGGGTTTTAAGGAGCGCACCTTTTATTCGTCGCTGTGCTCCACTGCTGGCTTCTTCCCTGTGCAGTGCAGGACCCTCCAGCCATCCTCCTTCTTGTCCCCACGATGGAAGCTTCAGGAACCGTGAGACTGCAGGAACTGCCAGGAACAAGTGCCCCAGCTACAGCATTCTTCTTCTTTGCAGGTACTGTGCAAATTCAGTTGTTCGTTTCATCCGACTGCGGTGAAAGTGCAGGAAATCTTTTGCCTCTACGAAGGCTTGTCCTTCTCTTCTCATTTAAATAACTTTTCCTCCGATCAACTTTGTTTTGGACTCTTGGCAAAGACTTAACCTCAAACTACTTTGAACTGTGTGATCCTCTGCAAAGGCTCTGAACCATTAACATTGGCCCAGACCTATTGACTTGAATCCTAGTTGTAGTAGCCTTTTCTAGATTGCCCTGCCTATAACTTGTTGGTGCTATTGATTTTGAATAACCTTGTCCTTCCTACCCTTTTTAAATTACTGGAGTGCCATTTTGCTCACACTTCTTTTTGAGCTCAACTTGTCCAGAATTGATTAGGGATTGTTGTAGTGTATTAAGACTGTGATTTTCTGCTGCTTTATGATAGTGAACTGTTTTATAAATGATGGTGTAAATAACGGTACATTCTTCTACTCAGAAACCTTGAATCAGTGTTTGTTTGAATCATAGTACTTGTTGTCGTTTGTGTAATCGCTGGTACTGCTCACTTTACTCTTGACATAAGTCTGGCTGCTCAGCCATCGCTACCCCTTTACTGTGTAGTAAAGGCTTGAATGAAAGGTGAATTTGTACTTGCACTTGTAGTCTTAATTGTATATAGTGTTCCCAAATAGTACTGAATATGTTTCTGCCTAACACATTAAACTTATAATATGATTTCTACACACCTATATTGTGCTACGTTTCCTATAGGTTGGTCGTACTTGGTCCTACCAGGCTCCCTATATGCTCCTGTAGTAGGGTTAATTGCCATAAGCATCTGCAAGCTTGCTCTGGATCTCTTTGTTGCCTTCCATTTAGAGTTGCTGCCCTTGGCTAGTGAGGAAAATAATAAAAGCTTTGTCAGTATGTATATGTATCTGTCCTCTTTCTACAGAACGGTGTAAGCATGTTCTCCGTGTATACAAGTGTGTGTTTTTGTAAGCTGTGCATGGTGCGAGTGTACTTCATGACTAATGCAGCAATGTCATGGTGTCACTAATGACGTCAGCACATTGGTTTCTCAGCATTTAGTCAATGCTATCCATTATGGTATTTGGACCCACGATCACCTGTATCCATAAAGGCATTTACTGAATAAGGTTGAAATGGCTGTCTGAGATAATATTTCTCTGCATACGTGTCAGTCAGTGGTGCACTTGGGGGTTGCCCGAATAATGAGTGACTTTGTGCGTTCTTGACTCTTCGGGAAGTCATGTTCATAGGGGTGAGGAGGGGCATTCCTGGGACCCTCTCTTCAACCTGGTACCAGGGACATGAGCAAGGCATTTACTTTCGTGGTTGTGATAACGTCTTATAACTACGTGAAACCCTGCTCCAATCCCAAACACGCTGGCGTTGTAACGCTCACCTGATTCCCACGGAGGCGCAGGTCTGGCTTCGAGTGCTGATGCTTCTTCAATGGTGACGCGCAGGACTCTGAAGATGGACAGGAAGGGCCCTCTACTCTGGCTTCTCCGGCTCGCAGGAATATTCCCCTGTGCGTGAAAAAGGGAGTATTACCTACTGACTGAGTTATGCTCAAGCCTCCCACTCTCTTCCAACCCTCCACGATACCCTTCCACGATTCCCCGTGAAGTTTCACCTTAGGGTCAGGAAGGATGAGCTCTCCATCCTGCTTCTGATGCAGGGGCGCGTTGAAACCCAGTTACTTCACTGGATTGAGGATTGATGGGAGTTCAGGTAAGCTTGACTATTCAGGTAAGGCTCTGTAAAAGTTCTGTTGCAAGTTCAAAAGTCCAAGCTTAATAATAATGTTCATTGTCTTTTTGCAGCAAGCGCTAATGCCTATGGGCCTCATTACACGGAAGGCGGTGGTCCAGGGTGCTATTAGCACCCTGGACCATGCCGGTAAAATACCGGCACCGCCTTGGCGGAAAGGGGATTTACCGCCCCATTCCAAGGTTGGAGGGGCGGTAAATCCCCTTTCCGCCATTGCCCTTCCCCATTCCCATTTCTGCCCCATAGGGCTCTATGGTACTGGGGAAGGCGCTAATTACGGCACCGCAATTTTGCGGTGCCGTAATTAGCTCCGAGGTCCCTTAGCGGGTTGGTATTTAACGCCTGCAAAAAGCAGGCGTTAAAACTCCAACCCGCTAAGGGACCTCGTAGTACGGCGGTAAGGGTTAACGGTCACTGTTGCCATTAACGGTGACCGTTAACCCTTACCGCCGTCCGTGTAATGAGGCCCTATGTCTTTTTTCCCCTTAGGGGCCGGGGTTCGGAATGCCGGAGATATGGCGCCGACCCGAAGTGAAACGTGCAGTTCCAGTTCCAGTAAATGGCAGGTTAGTTCTGGATGAGCGCTCGGGAACTGTCTTTGCATACGCTCATTCAATGTCTTTGTCTTTTTTCCCCATAGGGGCCGGGGTCCGGAAAATGCCTGGAAGCGGCAAGACCCGAAATGAAATGGGAATGACCCAACAGGTAAGTCTTATTCCCTACCTTCTCACCTCTTATTCTTGTCTTTTTCTCTAGGCTCTGGGAAGTGGCTGTGTATCCGGATGATCGCTGCTGAAGATGGAGGCACCCAGGAAAGGTGAGTGAAATGCAGCGCTGCAGCGATCGTAACGAAATGCTTTTAAAAATGACGTCTTCCTTTTCAGGATCGTCGGTGTGATGTCTCCGTGGTGCAGATTAGCTGGTAAGGTCTTTTGTCTCCCTTTGCAGGTGACCCAGGATGCTGACAGGCGTGGCTGAAGTCCAGATGCAGGAGCTTACACGGTGAGCGTCCCGCTGCGAGGAGCAGAACAATGTGAAGCGTGAGTTGCTGATCGGGTGTGGTTTAAATAGCTTTGGAAGAAGTTCCAAGTGTGTATCCTTCCTCCGATCAGGTATGTATCCTCCCCGACCACACCCGTTTGGAAAGTAGTCCCACAGGTAAAGTAGTTCCATTCAGGCCTCAAGAGGGCCTGGATGTGGCAGCATGGTCTGCATCAGGTAAGTGCACAGTAAAACACTTGAACACATGTCTAGCTTTATGAGCCTGGCGCCTAAGGCGCCAGGATAGAGGTCCAACATGAGCCTGGCACCTAAGGCGCCAGGACTGCGTCCAAAGGGCCCCAGCTTGGGCCCGCTGGCACTCCCCTGGGGGAAATGATGCCTGCCTCTGGAGTTGCTGGATCGGACCTGGCTCCTTGGAGGTAGGCATCATGACAGGCGTCTCCACAACTTTCCCACCCATGGCATACATTTGCAACCTTCTCTCCTGGCCCCTCACAGCACAAATCACATGAAGTGATGTTGGGGGCAGGACACCCCTGCTCTCTGATCTTCCTGGTAGATGGTCATTTTACATTTTTATGGCCAGGGTTCTTGGGCTAGTTGATGTATTCAGATGTTTGTGTTCAGGACTTCGGGGTCCAGGAACACTATAACTTATAGGTCTGCACTGTGAAGGCTCAAAGATTCATTCTGGCCCTCTCTTGGCCTAGCAGGGCACATTCCTTCTAGGTTGCATGCACTACTGATGAGACACAATAAAGAACTGTGTGTGTGTGTGTTCAAGAAATTAACATTGTGCAAAGCTACCAGGGCTGCGAGCAATGAATGCACGCACATCGTTCTAACCCTCAGGGCTGGAATAAGCACACAGACATAGTTCTAACTCTAGGCCTCAATTTCAAGATGGCGTCTACCTTGTAAAATTAAATCTCACTACACATGTGATGCTAACACCAGGATTAACTATATTTCCACCAGAACCAACTCCTATGGGTGACCTCCCACCCCCGTCCGTTCTAGCGGCTACCTTTCCGCACCTCCATCTACAATCGCCTTGTACTAAAGTGCAGAGGGACCTGGGACTTATGCCCCTGCTTCTCAACAACTACATGGTGGTGTTGACCTAACAATACGGCTATGTAATGAGCTGCATACTTCCTTTGTAAACTCAAGTCTTTGATACAAAACACTACCTCAACAAGCTACCTCAACTCAGGATACAATCACTCCAAGAACTGCCATCTCTAGAAACCAAACACATGCAAACATCGCCTATTACCTGTTGAACATTATGTCACTGGTACCTGAGTAGAAGCCAAGCCAACATCATGCCATATGTTAAACATGGACATGACAAAATGAAAAGAACACACAGTAATTTAAATTATTGATAACATGTTTTTCAATGATTGGAAAGTAATAAATAGCTGCACTGAAGTCTTACACAAAGCAACATAAAAAGATTAAAATACAATGCATGTGGCCTCATTCTAAGGCTGCTGATCTGGTAAAAAAGTGCCAGTATTTGCGGATACAGAACGGGGACTATGGGTTTTCTGGTGTAGTGCCTGCCTTACCTCCAGCTAAAAGGTGTAATCTGGAATCATGCCAGGTGAAAATTGAACTTCATCACCCATGGTCAATTCACTTGGCTAGACTTCCCTACAAAAATTGTTCTGCCGATCACTCTAAATGCTGATTCTTCAGCAGTACATTTCGCCTCACACCACCTGGAGATATAATCAAACTTATACTGCAGCAAAATCTAATCCTAATAAGACCCATCAAATCCAGAGAAATGTTTGACCATCAATTTCTTGGCACAGTCAAAGGAACTGGTTCTCGGGTATGTACTCGTTGAACTGTGTCACTCCTGGCACATATGCAGCCGTCTGTGAGCATAATCTCTACTTCAGCGATCCATAGCAAGGCACCAATATCTTTCTCAGAGTGTTCGCTTCTTAATATTCCTGCTTGGATCTTGAACCTAATCAGCCAAGCCATCAAAGTCTTAGGTGGATTCACCAAAAACCCTCTGAAAACACCAGCGTTTACCCTCGGAAAAATCAACCTGGACTCAACTGGAACTTTTACCAAAGCCGTATCCTCAGCCTAATCCTTGCTGAGACACTCCCTCACCAAAAGGAACTCTTGATCCCACTCCATCTTATCGTGCCGCTCTTGCTCATAAGAACCACGCGGCATATGATAATTCACACTTGCAATCCAAACCTCCAATTTCTTTCCATGTCTCTCCCACTCACTGCCTGGGAGAGGCTTACCTGACACATATACAGCAATAGCAACACTGCATCCACAAATTAAAATTGTAGACTTGCAACATATGCCAAAAATCATGTGGTCCTATGCGCAGCCACGCGCAAACCTCTTGCAGTGAAAGGATGTGGCAAATGCTGTGGTCAGACTGCATTGCGATCGGCTCCCCCACGCGATTTCTTAAATGTAATAGATGGCCAAAACACCCTCAAGCTTTTCTTTCTATAAAAGAACACAAGACAACGAACGTAATGCAATGACTCTCGGAACAGGAATCCCTTATTCTCTCCGACTAAGCACAGCACCGATCGTATATTCTCAAGGAACCGTAGTGACTCCTTTTTTTACACTGATATCTAAATGATCCAATGTTAGTGGCCAACAAATGTTCATTTTAAGATTCTTTAATACTTGGCTGCCTTCACTGCACCATTCAAATTAATGCGCTTCTTTTGAGTTACCCACCACTGGGACTTTTTCTAATCAAAATGTGCAAATGCCTTCGATTAAATAAGACCCAAGAGGGATCTCAACTGGCCTCTGTTCTCTGGTTTTTGGCATTTAATAGGGCAGGATACATCATGTCAGGGACAAAGCCCACCCTCCACATATGCAAGATGTCTTTCTCGGAAATATGCTGCACTAACTGTATTCCCAAAGATATTCTCTGTGTCTCGTTGGAAAGCCACCGAAGCAGAAGCCTAGCCAAAAGACATACTTGTTCAACCATATGCCGCTAGCATTAAAAAATGGCGGGAGGCGAGCCTCCAAATGCAATCCAACTTGATGAGAGGCAGACGGCAGGTCTAAAGAAGGGAATATGTTCACCTTACCCATCACTTGAAGCATTACTCCAATAGTAGGGATCTGGGGACGATGAACAACATTGCATACACACGTATGTAGCTGTTTGTCATGCTATGAAGTACTGCAATAGATGCCAACAACCCACTGCCCTTAATAGGTTCAATGATGTCCTTAGCACACAACTTGCTTAGTTTGTACCGGATCTTATTTGTCACTGCTACCGGCATGGTGCACACCTTGTGCACCACGGCACACACATTTCCTTTGATACTAAGCTTGTCCTGGAAACCCTTCAGCTCTCCAATTATCCCCATGAACACTTTTGGATACAACTTGTCCACAGCTCTTACATCAATAATCTCAGTTGCACTCAGCCTGGGGTCTCAACTCCCTTTTCAACTCACCTGGGCGATTCCGCCTCATAGGGCTACCCCACTGTGGGACCCATAAACCTTCTCACTTCTACAGTCCTGCAAAAACCTGAGAAACTAATAGGCATTGACCCCATACACGTTTATCAACTCACAACTCCACCACAGGAGTCATAGAATCCGGGCAACATTAGTCCACCAGCAATCATAGATTTGCACCTGCCACAACTACATGTGTTACATGGTAATTTTGCAATAGTCATCTGTGTCACTGAACCTGTTTCAGACACAAGTGATATGCAGACTGTGATGGTCTTACTGACCTACACGCTCTATCATGGTGTCCTCTGCTATTACTTCTTATAGATGGGCTGAATCAGAGGAAGTGGCCAGGAGGAGGGTACCGCACCCCCAGCACTAATTGCGTTAAAGCCCATATGGTAGCTCACAGAACAACCTCATATAGAAAAAGATTGTCCAGACCTAGCACCCTGTTCAACTACTGACCTTTAGTTGCCAGAATTATTTCCTCGACTGTGAAGGAGGGTGCAGAGTCCATGACCATTGGAAGTGTGACATATAATGATAATGATGTGTTATTTATATAGCGCCTTAATCTAACACGCTTTGCAGAGCACATATTTACATACAATATCACCCAACCGAAATTGGTACTCATTTATCAACCTTGGGAGGATGAAAGGCTGAGTTGGCTTTGCCAGGATTTGAACCTGCGACTCTCAGATCACGCTCAGATCCCAGCAGCAAGCACTCAACCCACTGAGCTATCTTACCAGCCATATAAAAGTACAATGCTGTGAACAATTCAGGAGGGCTGCCCAGGGCTTCTGTACTGTATAGATATGAAAATTGCTCTAACCAAGCCTGGTCAGAGACCACTATATCCAGACCTTGGGTTTTATATTCATAAAATGGACCATAATTCACAATTTCCCAAAATGCCTTTGAGTTATTATTTTCAGAGGCAGATAACAGGTCATACAAGACTGGATTCTGAATCTGAACTTTCCTTTCTGCCATGCTTTTTTTTATTATGTGCCCTGGCTGCAATAATTTCTCTTCTATAGGAGGAGGGATTCTTTAGGGTGGCTAGTGACCTGAATTTCGCCTTTGTACAAGCTGGGTTAAACCATCCCGCCTGATCTGTCCTTCTCCTGTCGGGGCAGTGATGGTAAATAGGTATGAAACATAAGACCTTAGATTAGGAAACTTAGCCAGGTTGTCACTCTGGTTACTCCTCCCCTCTAGTAGGATATCAATCTCTTGCAAATATGTTAGTATCATTTCCCTCAGTATCGGCCCATAGTCAATTGCAGGCTATTTCAACCTTCTCTTATGATTATCCACAGAGACAGCGGCCAATAGCTGGCTCTGGTTAGGTGCGTGTCTCTGTGATGTCTCTAGTTCGAGGGCAATAGGGAAATGATCAATGGCTATGTCCCCAGGTGTATAGAAATCCACCACCTGATCCCAGATATTTGACAGGAGACAGGAATAGTGAATAACCGAGCTACCTTGAGCAGATGAAAAAGTCACTTTTCCAGATATAACGTTGGGAAAGCGCCCATTAACTGATTGCATTCTTCTGTCGTGCATATTCTGCAAAAGCCAGAGCCCCTCTGCACAGGTTCAGGGGACCAACAAATTCGATTTTGAGACCTTTACGAGACAGTCTTCTGTATCATCAAAGAGAGCAATGCCCACCCCCGCCCCATTTTGCATTCAAATCCCCGTCAAATATTAAAACTAGGTGCTGCCGGCTTGCCATAATTAGATATCCTTCCATCACACTAACCAAACCAGGCAAACATCCACTAACATATTGTTGGTGGGGACTATGATAGAAATTCATCAACAAGATATTCTTAGCTTGAGCTCTCTTGATCTTGGCCACCTGGAGAAAAGAATTTGAGGTCTCCATGGGAATTAGTTCACTATTGTGATGAGATTTTACAAATATGGCAATGCCGCCAAGACAACAGCCTTGTGTATTTTTCTGGGTGGGTTACAATATGCAACATATCCATCCATTACCACCTCGTCCGAAGACCATGTTTCCTGAAGCAGAATGAGGTCCACCTGTTCAAGGAAAACCAGGCCATCTTCGTTTTAACACCCGCCATATTCCATGGAATTATTCTAAACGGCTGGACCATAGCCAATAGAACGGGGCTAGAGGTTACATCTATCAATGAGGTGCTATAGAAGAAATAAATAACAATAATACTATTAATATATCATGTTTCTACATATATTACATGGAACGGTTTCCTGAATTAAAATCTAATGTAAGTTTTTATATCAAGCAAAGCGATTCAAAATTATGAGCGATAATGTGATTTCATTTTGGTGCAATTAAATCAATCCATTCATTGTGACGCTTTTTTTCTGTGCAATGGATGTTTGCATCAAAGTTAATTATTATTTTTGAAGGCTGGCTTAGACCCCCAGAGATTCCATGTCAAAAATCAGACATGCATAGTTTGTCATTTCACTGGTGTACTACAGGTCTCAAATGTTGCAGTCTGATTGGAAATACGGTCTTTGATGCATTGTCTTACTAAGAAACAGATCGATGTCCTGTCTTTGCCCATAAAGCTGCAGAACAACCAACACACATGTGAGAGTCATAGAATGCAAACAGGCTGATTTCTCTGTGCATGTGAAAGTTCACATCTGCTCTGAATATCCCATCTGTATCTGTTTGGCTAAGCTAATAGATTAGTGACTGAGTAATGATGTGTCTTTTTGTACCAAACAAGTACACTTTGAACCTGTTTGTCTCGGGCACCCCGCTTCAAAGAATACAGTCCATGTTTCAACTGTATTTGGAAATGTTTCCTGCGACTAAGCATTTTCTCTCTCGTTTTCTTTGTTCTTTTTTTCAATTCAAAACCCATACCTTGCAGTGCATATTAAGATATAGTTTTGGTTCACTTGTGTAACATATTGATGCAAAAGAAATACTGTACTTAACCATTTACTTCCACGTGGCTCAGTGATATTTACATTATACGGATGACACAGCCATGATAAATACATTTTCTTTAAGGAATTTGTGTTTCAGTTATATTAAATAAACACTGGAAACAGGACCATTCTGAAGTCTGGTTCCAGTTACACACCATCCTTCCTGATCCTGCTTCAATGGCTACGCTGGGGGAAGTAACCAATAACAAGGGAGTTTCCAAGGAGGAATGCGAGCAGGGCCTATGGGGCTGGGTGCCTGGAAGCCACGGTGGAGGCACCAATGCTGTCATGAAGGCAGAGTCGGCCTTTGCACAGGGTAGGGACATGCAGGCTCCAATCTTGGCTGATCAACTCTTGGTGTGGGGCTAATACATGCTTCATGCAGAATGATGGTCCAGGATACATGTGTGGCCTGCAGGCAGCCAAGACTCTACACCGGCCCAAAAAGTGAAGCGCAAGACCTGGCGCTGTCATGACCATGTCCAGGTGTGGGTGATAGTGCAGAAACAGATGATAATAGTCTCCACAGGTTCATACAGTGGCGGTTGCCACTCAAATATCAGTCCTTGGGCATATTGGGCAAATGCAAGCCATGCAACAGGTTGGCAAAGGCATACGGTGGCTTCACCTGTGAACATTGTGCTACTGCAGTTTCATGGTGGCGTTTCTGAACATATGAGGGCAATACGCAGACTTGGTAATAGTTGCAGTAGCCTAATGCCCCCAATGCATTTGCAATGTTTTGCAGCGGGTGTGAATTCCTACACAAAATGAACTTATTGGGGGTCATTACGAGTTTGGAGGCAGCCATGGCGCTATTAGCGGGTCCGGTCTGGCAGAATGGGTACTTACCGGGTCATTCCGACCTTGGAGGACCCGGTAATTCCCCATTCTGTAGACCATTCTCCATTCCCATTTGAGCCCCCATAGGGCTCAATGGGAATGGGGAAGGCACTAATTACGGGCCCGCAAATAGCAAGCCCGTTATTAGCGCCCTGGTCCCTTAGCGGGACCCGCAAAGGACGTGTGGTCAGACCACACGTCCTTTGCGGGTCCCGCTAAGGGAACTTGAAATTGGGCGGTAAGGGTTTACCGGCATCGGTATCCTTACCGGTGACCTTTAACCCTTACCGCCCAACTCGGAATGAGGGCCATTATCTCACAAACTGCCATTTACAAAGCTGTTGCGTACCACTCCTATGTAATGCTGTATATATGATATGATATGGCATTTATAACGGACCTATACACAAGTGTCTACAAATTCTTCATACAAAAATTAAAAAGCATGACACAAAAAATAAATTCCAAACCACAAATCATCTTTCCATGTATATACTCTACCATACACCAGAAACAAAACATGAAATTTAAAGACACCAGACCTATTGGCTTTGTTAAAATGGGTTCTGCTGGGGCTTGTAGGTTTTTTGTTTCCAAGTATAAGCCTAAGATACTCATCGTGAAAAGCTATGCTTGGCCGAGTAGCCAACAAGTTGGACATCTTCATGATGAAAGGCAATCAAGGCTTCTGGGAGTGAGTATGTGACAGCCACAGCAAACGTCAGTGGAGCATCAGTGCTGTCTAGAAGGCAGTGTGTGGCTGCTTGCACAGGCTGAGCCACTACGGGCCCCGTCTTGGCCCATCAGTTGAGGGTTGCAGTGCAGATGTATGCTGTGTGCTGGATGTCCAAACCACATGTGTGCCCAGAAGGGAGGCCGGACTATAAACCTGTCCATTAATAAAAGTGCAGTTCCTGGAGCTTAGATGACTATGCCCAGACATGTGCATGAGTGTGTGTATTTGATATGTGTGTATGTGTGTGTGTTATGGTGCAGGAATGGTTGTCATTAACCTGCACATGTGTTCTCTGCCTTAAAACTACTTGCATCACCACTGAGGATTGGGAGAGCATTTACAAGGTCATCTGTGTACCAAGAGCCCCTTGTCTGAGCATTGTCTGCTGAGGGCCGTGCTGCAGCTCCAACTCTGAACCCTTCACGCTAACAACATTCTTGAGTGGAAAATTGCTTGTTTTGGGGAACCTCCTCCCCACACCTCCCCTTACTTTGCTTCCACCTAAATTACAGCATACACATTGCTTCTGCTGAACCCACCCTACATCCCCACCATGCTCAGCTCCTTGGCACAGTGAATGTCGTGACACTAAATATTGATTATCAGCATCAGAGAATAATTCACTATTCACCACCCGTTTACCCAGCTTTTGTGTTTTCACATGTGTTCGTTGGATGGCGGGGTATGTGTGTGTGCACGTGTGTGTGTGTGTGTGTGTGTGTATGTTAGTCGGTGTTTGTGTGCATCAGTACTTATGTGGCAGTGCATGTTTAAATATTTCTGTATGCATGTTTGACTACACATGTATGTGAGTGCCTGAATGCTAAGACATGATTCATTGTGTGTGAGTGAGTTTTATGAGTGTTTGTGGGTGGACATGCATGTGCCTGTAAATGTGAGTACATGAGTCTGTGTCTACGAGTGCAAGTAAGATGGTACGCATGCGCTGTTGTGAGAGGGCATGCGTGGGTGTGAGCATGCAGTGTGCCTGGCATGCTTTTGTGCCTGTGGGTGAGTATGCATTCAATTACCTCGGCCTATTATGGAAATACCTGGCATATAAAAAAGAGCACCAACTCGGCCATTTTAGCACAATAGTTGACACAATATCTGGCCATATGATGTACTACATAGCCACAGGGCACCAATCATATACAATTGAGCATATACACATCATTCACGCCAGGGCCATCTTAAGTATTTTTGGGGCCCTGGGCATGGACATCTTTGGGGCCTCCTTCCACCAAACCAAAGGAATTAAGTGATCAAGAATATCTGGTGGCACCCCCCCCCCACTGTGATCATAAGTTATAGGTTGTTATGCTGCCTTGCAACATTCAAAATATGCATGTTTACTCCTTTTAAGTCCCCTTACCCTTTTCATTCTTGCTCTAATTAGAATGATAAACATGGTACATTCTCTAATTATAAAATGAATGTTACAAAGACTCAGACACGGGAAATGTGGTCTGATTCGGTTCTTAATTATTTTGGTATTCATGTAAACAGAGATATTGAATCTTTACTTACATATACCATCTGCCTGAAAATTACGGAAATAAATAGACTCTGCTGTAAATTGGAGAAGTTAAAATAGTCCTTATGGGGTAAAGTAAACGAGGTGAAGATGTCCCTTCTTCCAAAATTTTAATATGTCTTTAGTATGCTCCCTTTGCCACTCTGAAAAAATCTATTGTTGAGTATGAATAGGTCCATGAATAAATGTATCTGGGGGAAGGAGGCCATGCAGGAATCCCAAAGGATGTCCTTCATAAATGTGTGCATTTGGGTGATTTTAGTTATCCTGACATGAAATGTTATCATACTGCATTTACATTATGCACATTACACCATTGGTTGGCAGCTGATCAAGTTAACTGTGCAGGTTTGATTAAAATTGAGAAAAACTATTCCACCCACCCCCCTAGATGTTCTTTTGTTCATGGACAAAATTTTGTTGGTTGGTGCAACTCCACCTTTTATAAAACATGTTGTGAAAGAATGGCAGAAATGTAATGAGGTTAGGGATGAGAAATATTTACTGTGTGCAGATTCTAGTCTATGGATAAACCAGGCTGTGAAGCAGAATAACAGTTTTATCGTGGAATTCATGGCAAAGGGCAGGTATCTGGAGAATTGGTCAGGTGCATGATGGTCAGAATATGGTTGATTTTGAATTCCTGCGCTTTAAATATAAGCTGAAAGCAATTGAGTTTCCTCGTTATAATGCATTACAGGAACTTTTTGATGTACAATTTTCATCATTGAATGCTACAATGCACACATCACCTACAATATTACTTCTCTCCAAGACAATGCCCTTGTCTGCATCTACTTTTGTATACATTGATTGCACCTTCTACATCTCAATTAACATCGCAATGTGGTAGAGGGAATTAGGATTCAGACCTGGGTTACTCGTTGTCAGATATTGAATGGAACTGCATATGTACAGGGCCAGTTAAATACAATGTAGACTTAGGCCTGAGGTACACACAACAAAGAATTAATCACTATCTATACTGGTCTCCATGGAGGATGAGATTGTGCAAGTTGTGTAATGTCGATGTTTGTTGAAATTGTAAAAGAGGGGCGAGCACCACGCTCCATATGTTGTGATTATGTGGAAAGATATAACTATTCTGGGATGGTGCTATCAGAGAGTGGAACTGGTTATGGATGTATCGCTATGCAGAGATCTGCTTCTTGGTGTTAGGTTTAAAAGCTTTAAATATTGTATTGTCTATTAGTAACCCGGTGAGAAACAGTCAGAAGGCAAGAGCCGTTCTGATTGGCTCTCGCCAGGTCCCTACCCGGCCGGGAATTCCTTCATCGGGATTCCACGGCCTTTGTTCCCGGCAGGGAGCGTGGCAGCCCCTCAGCCAATGAGGAGGCTCGAAGCGGGGCCATCCCCGCTCCGAGCCTCCCCGCGGCTGAGAGGCTGCCTTCACCCCCGCCGGGGACTCGGGTAAGGAATTTTTTTTTTTCTAAATCCCCTACCTCCCGCCACCCTGCCCCCCCACTTACTTTCTTGTTCCTGCATCCCCGGCGGGGGACGAGGAAAGCCTACAGCAGTGTGAAGACTCGGAGCGGGGCCATCCACGCTCCGCGCCTCCACACGGCTGGAGGCTTCCCTCGTCCCCCGCCGGGGACGCAGGTACGTTTTTTTTTTTTTTTCTCCCCCCTCCCAACCCCACTTACCTTATTTTGTGTTCCCAGCGCGTCCACTCCCGATGCCCGCCATGGAAAGGGAAAACGGACTCCGTTTTCCCTTTCCATGGCGGCGGCCATTTTCTTGGTCGTTTTTTTTTCTCCTGAAACGCTGCAGCGCCGAAACGCCGCAGCATTTCAGGACAAAAAAAAAGCTTTTAGTGCCCCGGTCACGCAATTTTTGCGGGCCGGGGTACTAATAGCAATAGAACCCTCGCGTCGGGGGCATTACCGTCTCAGGTAATGCCCGGGGCCTTCGGTAAGGCCCTCGCTTCGCTCGGGTCCTTACCTATGGGCCCTGGGGCATTACCTGAGACGGTAATGCCCCCGACGCTCCGGTTCTATTGCTTAAGTAGTAAAATGTTCTGGGCATCTAGAGCTATCCTATTAGCTAAGAAGCTTATTCTGAAATTCTGGAAAAGTGACACTTCCCCTAATGTTGATGATTGATTGCAGAGTCTGTCTCTTTTGTCTAGGGGAGAGAAAATATCCTTTAATGGCAAGGATCAACTCGATAAATATGAAACAATTTGGGGTGCGTTTAATGATCTTTATGCATGGCTATTTATTTGCATTCTATGATTCTTATTTTCTTTTGATTTTATATTTCCCTCCTTTTTTTTCTCACTCTCCTCTTCTCTCTTTTCTTTTGCTCTGTTGTTCACCTGGATTTCTATCTTTATCTGCTTCTCTTTTTAAAATTAGGCTATTATGTTGCAATTGTATATGCATTACATTTACATTTATATTATTTTATTATGTTTTATTGTTTATGTAAATTGTTAAATGAATAAATACAATTAAAATATATACATATTTATATTTTTTTTCAAAAGGAAAAAAAAGAAAGATAAACAAGTAGCATGTGAAGGCCAACATTAGCAATCTACGAAGAGGTTACTTCTCTTCTAGTATAGAAACAGGATTTTTTTTTATCAATGCAGCCTGTAGTATTAATGCAGGACTGTATGTTAAAGGTACATGTAACCCAGAATAGGCAGACAACTCACATTAGCTGCCTCAGAGAATGCGAAAGTGATCAAGCATGGATAGAGTAGACCAATTGTAAGGAAGGAGAAAGCTACACATAGCATGGATGGTGAATGCAGATTAGAAGCTACCAGGAAGGTGTCTCTATCCAGACAGACTGCGATTAGAAGTGGGACATGGTTTTCAAATAGTGTTGCCATTAGAGATCAAAGTGTGCAGTATATCAATGCTCACTATTACAGTGGAAGCAACCCTTGAGCGTTGAAATCATGAGTGAGGCTTTTATGAAGATGATACCCTGAGAAGGAAATCACTCTGAAGGGCTGCCCATTTTGAAAGGTTTAGGGACTGCAATTCTCAGAGGTTAGGAAATAAAAGATTAAATGAGATGCCCAGGATCACACATTGCTTAAGGGGTGTAGCTGGGATTTGGTCCAACTATGCAATTTCTGCATTTGAACACTTTCTTTTCCAGCTCTTACCATGTACTAAAACTATCTCATTTTTATAAAACTGACTTGCGAAGTACACAAATCACAATTCCAAACCTGACAATTTTTAAAACCAAAATATTACAGAAGGGTGTTATGTAAAATGGGAATTATTCTAGCTTCATTCTCTCCATAATCAAGGGAAGTATCTAAGTACCAGCATACCAAACGATGTGATTTAACAGATTTACAGGGTAATTCATAGAATTTCACACAAAAGTGGCGCACGCGGCTGGCGCACAGTGTGCGCGTGCGAATGTCTGCGCCAGCCGCGTGCGCTAAAATCGATTTCCGCGCACAGCGTATTCATGGATTTTAGCCTCCAAAACCAGCCATGGCGCAGAATGGCGCAGCGACCCTGCAGCAGCACCAGTTACGACCCCAAGAACGCCCTCGCGCAAGGAAAAGCCATCAAAATTCCCAATTCAGTGCAACTGGACCAGTTTACAGGGCTGCCAAACAGCAAATGCCAAGCGGGGAACATGTGAAAGGGCCTGTGCGAGTGGGGTACGTGTATTACTGGGGTTCGCGGGAAGTTTCGCACACAATTTCAGCAGGGTACGTATATTATGGGGTTCGCAGGAACTTTCACACGCGAAAGGGCCTGTGCGAGTGGGGTACGTGTATTACGGGGGTGCGCGGGAAGTTTCACACGCAATTGGGCTGGGTATGTGTATCTCAGGGGTGCACAGGAAGTTTCACACGCGAATGGCCTGGGTACGTGTATTTCAAGGGTGCGTGGGAAGTTTCACACGGGATTGGCCTGTGTAGTTGTATTTCAGGGGTGTGCGGGAAGTTTCACACGTGATTGGGCTTGGTACGTGTATTTCAGGGGTGCGCGGGAAGTTTCACACGCGATTGGGCTTGGTACGTGTATTTCAGGGGTGCGCGGAAAGTTTCACACGCGATTGGGCTGGGTACGTGTATTTCAGGGGTGCACGGGAAGTTTCACATGCGATTGGCCTGGGTACGTGTATTTCAGGGGTGCGCGGGAAGTTTCACACGCGATTGGCCTGGGTACGTGTATTTCAGGTGTGCGCGGGAAGTTTCACACGCGATTGGCCTGGGTACGTGTATTTCAGGGGTGCGTGGGAAGTTTCACACACGATTGGCCTGGGTATGTGTATTTTAGGTGTGCGCGGGAAGTTTCACACGCGATTGGCCTGGGTACGTGTATTTCAGGGGTGCGTGGGAAGTTTCACACGCGATTGGCCTGGGAACGTGTATTTCGGGGGTGCGCGGGAAGTTTCACACACGATTGGAGTAGGGTACGTGTATTACCGGGCTGCGCATGAAGTTTCACACGCGATTTTTCTGTCAGAGCGGGGAACGCATATTTTGGGGGTGCGCAGGGAGTCCTACACGTGAATTGGCAGTGTGGGTCCTCCCAGGTGTCCCCTCTACCCCCTCCACGGCCCCTGCAGGCAGCGCACACCACAGGGGACAATCCCGCAACCCTGGTCATGTCCCGCAGGCAGCACATCCACCATGGGCATGCCCCCCAGCCAAGCCACATGTCACGTTGCAATATGATCACCAACTCATGTCTCCCAGCACCCCCACCCCCCAGCAGTGCAGGGCACCTGCCAGCAGGCCCCCACCCATGTCCCACTCATGTCCCCTTGCATCCCCAGCCCCCAGCAGTGCAGGGCACCTGCCAGCAGGCCCCCACTCATGTCCCACTCATGTCCCCCAGCACCCCCACCCCCCAGCAGTGCGGGGCACCTGCCAGCAGGCCCCCACACATGTCCCACTCATGTCCCCTTGCACCCCCACCCCCAGCAGTGCAGGGCACCTGCCAGCAGGCCCCCACTCATGTCCCCTTGCACCCCCACCCCACAGCAGTGCAGGGCACCTGCCCGCAGGCCCCCACACATGTCCCACTCATGTCCCCTTGCAACCCCACCCCCCAGCAGTGCAGGGCACCTGCCAGCAGGCCACCACTCATGTCCCACTCATGTCCCCTTGCACCCCCACCCCCCAGCAGTGCAAGACACCCGCCAGCAGGCCCCCACTCATGTCCCCTTGCACACCCACCCCCCAGCAGTGCAGGGCACCTGCCAGCAGGCCCCCACTCATGTCCCACTCATGTCCCCTTGCACCCCCACCCCCCAGCAGTGCAGGGCACCTGCCAGCAGGCCCCCACTCATGTCCCACTCATGTCCCCTTGCACCACCACCCCCCAGCGGTGCAGGGCACTTGCCAGCAGGCCCCCACTCATGTCCCCTTGCACCCCAACCCCCAGCAGTGCAGGGCACCTGCCAGCAGGCCCCCACTCATGTCCCCTTGCACCCCCACCCCCCAGCAGTGCAGGGCACCTGCCAGCAGGCCCCCACTCATGTCCCCTTGCCCCCTCATCCCCCAGCAGTGCAGGGCACCTGCCAGTAGGCCCCCACTCATGTCCCACTCATGTCCCCTTGCACCCCCACCCCCCAGCAGTGCAGGGCACCTGCCAGCAGGCCTCCACTCATGTACCCCTGCCCCCAGGTCATGACGATCCTCAATCATGGCCCTTATGGCCAGCCTCCCCAGCCCAAAGACCCAACCAAGTATTGCACCCACCCACATAGAAAAGGCAATTACATGATACAACCCCAATGGCAAGTATGTAAATGAACACATGTCCGTCACACACACACAATGGTTGCAAGTGAATGTGAAAACCCATATCATGACATGCATGAAACCAATGAGATAATACCACACATCGAAGTATGAAGAAAAAAAATGTATTAAAAACAACATGAATGGAATTAAAATCAAACAAACAACAATGGGGATAAAAAAAGAAAAGCTGCATGTCCGTAAAATAATGAAAACCAAGAAATCATAATCCAAAGGAAAGGTGTCCAAAGTCACAGTCCAACAAAGCAAATCCAAGGGAAAAACAAAAGTGAAAACCATTGCTCCATGGGGAAATCCAAAAAAAAGAGATGAATCCAATAGTGAACTATATACAGATGAACAATCCAGGGTCCATGATCCTAACTGAAGAAATGAAACCTATCAAAAATACTACCTAATGAAAAACTATATACAGAAACGTGGTGCAGTGTCCAAGCGCAACCAAAATAAAGAAAAAAACAAAGGAAACCTAACACTATCTAACTATTTACAAGGGCAGCGGGCTAGTCCGACGGCTCACTTTTGGATGTCCCGGGCCAGGGCATCATCGAACTCCTGCTCAATGTCCCGGAGGCAGTCCTCTTCCATGGCCCCGAGGGTTCGCAGGGACGACGACATGTTCTCCAACTCCTTGCGAATTGCCTCGAGGCACTCAGCCCGCCTTAGGACCCTCCACATGGAGTTCTCCGCCCTGACCATTGTGAGCCGTGCCTCTTCTGCCCGCTGCCGCTCCGCATCTATCACATGGCCTAACCGCTGCCACACGGAAGAAACTTCCCATCCTGGGTCCTCCTGCCCTCTGGCCGATGCATGCCCCTCCGATGACGAAGACCCCGAGCCATCATTGCTCCCACCTTGTTGCTGCTGCTGCTGTGCCTCTGCCCGTGCCCTTGCTCTTGCTGCCTGCACATCCTCCTCCGGCTGGGGTGCAGTTGTTGAGATGGCCACCCCTGCTGGACGTCTGACTCCCGACTGTGGCAGGGATGTGTCCTCCACCAGCCTGGCCGCAGGGTCAGAGGCAGCTCCACAGGGCACCCAGGTGACACATGGGTGGGAAGATGGCACAGAGTACGACTGGTCCACAGGGGGTTCAGTTGAGGAGGGGGTCGGAACAAGGCCCAGCTAAAGGAGGAATCCGGCCCTGGTGACCTGTCCCAGTAGGTCAACGTGGTCAATGAGCCATTCGAGACGACATGCAGTCTCCCCATGAAAAGACTGCATTTCGCCTCGCATGGCCCCTTGACGCAACGCCACACCACCCAGGACAGGCTCAACCCAGTCCCGGATAGCCACATCCGCAGGCAGAGGAAGGCCAGTTGTCGTAAGCTCATCCCCTGCCTGAAAACGGGTCTGGACGTAGGTATCCCTACTGGTGCAAGATGATGCAGTCACAGGATCGGGGACAGGATTACACACAGGCACCTCCGCGGCGGCCTGTGCTGCCTCCTGTCCCTGCCCCTGCACTGCACCACTAGCACCAGTGGAATCCCCACCTCCAGACCCTGTCTCTGTCCCTTGCACGGCCTCCTCCTCCACCAAACCCCCCACCAACCTGGATGACTCCGTGCCATCTTCCTCCGTCGGGCCCTGTGGGGTCTCAGCTGCCCCTTCTGCTGCCGAGGAGTCCAACTCCGACCTCCGCCTCTTGGACCTCTACTCGGCAGCTGCGACCTGGGACGCGGCACCGGACTCCTCACTCCCCGACGAGATGACAACCTGGGAGGGGAGCCGGGCCTTGCGTCTCCGGCTGGAGGTGCGATCCCTGCCGCTGTGCTCCACAGCACCCTCTCCGCCCTCTTCATCAGTCGACGCTGCAGACAGGGAGAGATAGGACACAGGCATCAGGGCACTGTACAATGGACTCATACACACATGACCGTTGCACACGAGTGTCATTGTCAAACTTCAGACATGGCATCACAATCCCCAACACACATGTCATTTCAAATCACACACATGAGCTATTCCACAGCCATATCGCAACAGCCAGCACCATCCATACACATACAACAGCATGAGCAGGCAAAGGTGAGCCAGACATCACATGAGACACAGGGTGTGCACTAGACATGCACACACGCCACCACACTTACATGCATGTGTACACCTCCACCAAGTGTCGTAGTGATGAGATCGGCATCCATGTCACATCTGGCTATCAGTCTTCTACACATCAGTCTCACATGCATCCATGTTGCATGTCACTTACACACTTGTCAGATACACATACTTGCACATGCACATGTACACAGTGCAGATACATGCAGCTGGAACCAACATCCATGTGTGACACCACAACCTTGACAACAGTCATTCAAACATGTGTGCTCACACATCTGCATTTGGCCTGCATGCTTACCCACAAATACACCATCCATGTGTCTCACACATGAAAGGACTTGCATGTGTCAGCCTCACGGCCCTGTCCATACACATCCATACATGGCCCTACAAAACCACATGTGCAACCTGCACTCTACTGGCACACCACCACACTCACAGCTTCCAATCAGTATGCATGTACACTTACCGCTCAACTCCAGACGGGTGTGCCTCTCAAGGACCTGGACGTGGAGCGCTGGGCATACGCATTCCAGGACCCTCATTTGGTCTTCCGACAGGTGTCTCCGGCGCCCCTTAGCATCCGCTGCCTTCAAGAGGCGCTGGGCCTTGTTGAGGGTCCTGGACCTGAAGTCCTCCCAGCGCTTCTTGACATGATGGAATTCGCGGACTGCCACCCCCTCCGCGTTGATGGCAGTCACGATGTCTGTCCAGATCCTGGTCCGTCCTTCCTTGTCGGCGCGCGGCCTTCCGAAGAGGGCATCATACTGCCCCAGGACTTGCTCCACCAGGACACCAACTTCGGTGGCAGTGAAGCTGGTGGCCCTCTGCCTCTCTGGCTGGGGGTTGCCAGTGCTGCCAGATGGTGTAGTGCAGGACATGGCAACCCCAGAGGCAGGAGTGGGTGGGCAACTGGGTCCTGGGCCTGGGCTGTGGAGCGATGGAATCCCAGTCGGGAGTCTTCAGTTCCAGCAGGGGTGGTCACAGCAACAGCACCCCTGGCTGACGTGCAGGCAGCAAATGGCAGGGCACGTGGGCACCAGGAAATCAGGCAGCAGCAGATGGCAGGTGGGAGCGTGCTCGGGGCTCTGGGGGGCAGTAATTCAGCCTTCTGGGCAGGAGCGTGGTCTTCCGTGTGTGAACGCATGGCCAGCTTGATACGGAGTGATTTGGCACGTGAAAATCTTGCACGTCAGCGTGTAATTCGAGGAAAGGCCCTTAGCGCATAAGCGCGTCAGCGCACGTACGCGAATGCATTGGACCAAAGGCCCATAGCGCGTAAGCGCGTCTGTGACGTGACGCGCTCTGGTGTTTCCCTCATAGCACGTGATGACAGAGCACACGTGGAAAAGCTGCACGTCCGAGTGTCAGCGCGTGTAATTGGAGGAAAGGGTGCGTACACATGTAAGTGATGTGTACGTGTGGGCTGGTTTAAAAGGTATGTGTAGGATGCCATTTCCTTGTACGTGCTTTTTGTGGAGAGCGAGTGGGTGGATTCTGTACTTCTTGTCGGTTCACACGCAATGACTTCACAGCGTTTCAAGTTCATACTCCCTGTTACCTCAGACAGTTTTCATTTTTCTACTTTTTTTGGGCCTCTTTCCTCAAACAGTGTTCACTTCTCCTTTTGTCCTGTCTCCTCAGACAGCGTACAATTCTTCTTTTGGCGGGGGTGTTGCCAACGTGCACATGTGTGTATTTTTCATGTTCTTTTTCCAGGCATACGGTGAGTTCCGCACGTACTTAGCAACTGTTCTTGCCCCGTGTGTCGCGTACCCCTTCAGAGGTCATTGTAGGCTGCGTGTATCACGCGTATGCTTATTTTTGTGTTTCTGGGTGCCACAGCATAGTGCGGGTTCATTTTTCCACGCACGTGGTCTACAAGGGGTTGCATGCACGTTTATTTTTGTATTGGGGCTGCCTGTGCGTTGCGTGACCCGTCATCTTTCCCCAGGGGTCACAGACAGCCTTGTCAGAGCACTAGGGTACGAATTCCATCTAGTACCCTAACCCTTTGACCCCCAATTGCCCAGGACAATAGTTTACTGCTCCTCCCCACGCACAACAACATCAGTGCCATGGCTGGGAGGAGACCAAGCGGTAAGGGAGGCAAAGGTGGCTGACCTTCAAAAGGTGGACGTGGTGGGTGCGGTAGGGGACGTGGCCAGGATTCGCAGAGTGCCCATATACCCCCATGTGTGGAGGACCAATCAGGGACACCCATGACCCCCCCCCCATGTTTGAGGGAAACGTGGCTGAGACCATCCCAGCTCAGCCCTTGTTGGACCATCCCATTGTGGCACCTGACCTGGCACAGGATGACTCCCTGGCTGACTTCCAGGTCAGCAAGTCTAAGCCACGTGTGGCGGTGCAAGTTGTCACCAAGCCACGTGGATCTGGGGCAGCTATGTCATCTGCTGCCCCAAGTATGCAGGGTGGTGAGGCTGCAGGGGCAGCTGCAGCTCCATCCACCCCAGCTCTGACTCTCCCAGCCAGGACAGTGTCGGTCCTGGTCCATCATACTGATGTTCCCCCTGCCAACATCACACTTCAGACAATGCCTGCACCAAGTCCTATGGTCAATGTGCATTCGCACACTCCAACAACCCAGTCCACCGGTGATTCTGCCCCTACTGACCAGAGCGGCGTTAGCCACTCTGGCTCTGCTCCACCTTCTAAAAAGAGGAAGAAGGGTGCTCTGGCACGACAGGCTGAGACCCCAGGCACGGCTACACACTCCGGTACCTCAAGGAAGCCTTGCTTCAATGATTCGGAACTTAATGCACTTGTGAGCTATGTGTTGCAACATAGCCACGAAATGGTGGTGACTGCAGGGTCCAAGACCACACCTGGTCAACATAAGGCACACTGGCAGACCATCGCCAACCACATAAGTGCTCTTGGATTTGTGAGGCGCTCAGCTGATGATTGCTACAAGCGGTGGAACGACCTGAAACGCAGAGCAAAGAACAAGCTGGCCTCAAGTCATGCCGCTACACTGGTGACTGGCGGTGTGTCTCCACAAGAGGACAACAAACTCACTGAACATGAGTCTGTTGCTGGGACCTTTGTCACAGAGGAACAGATCCGAGGTGTGGGAGAACTACCCGATTATGACACATTGTCCGGTGATTGCCCATGCGTGTGTGTGTAATGTATGTGTATGTTGTTTGGGTGACGGGTTCTGATTGAGTGCCAGGTAAGGGTGTGTATGACTGAGAAGTATGGTTCACCCATGTGCTTCATCCAAAACATTCTGCGGCCTTGAATTTGTGTGTGACACTATCCCGTTTGCCCACAGTAGTAATTTAGCGCAACATTACGGCAATTGCCCTTGAGGTGGCATCATGCAACAACATTGTTTGTATTTTTCAGTGTTCTTTCAGGCTGATTGTTTCAATTCTTCCACTTTTGCAACACATTCCTCAGCCCTATTTTGACACATGTGACATGCTTCTTTCATTGAAGAACCCCACATTGGCCCACCTGTGTCACCTTGGTAGTTGAATGATTTGACCATTCAGGCTGAATGAGTATTGTCCTGATCACATGATGTTTTTGGGCCTGTTTGAATGTGGAACATACTAGTTGTTTCCTGTCATGTTGAAGTGCACAACCATTGATGTGTACATGGCCCTGCAATCACTGTATTTTTGTACACTGGATGTGTTGCAGTGTGTGGCACATGGCGTATCTTTTCACACTATGTGGCATTTTTCATCTCTTCATGTCCATCTCACATGGATGGGTGACAGTACTCATTCACTGACATATGGATGTACTTGTGGAATGTACCATGGCTATGGTACATGCCATCTGTGTGATGGCATGTGTCATTTATGTGTATAGGACATGCCACTCACAGGCCAATGTGTGATGGCAGTGCTACCCAGCAAGCAGCAAATGTGTTGCTCTTCCATCTTGGTGTCATCAGTGTCAGACTTTTGCCTCCCCTTCCAACTCTGTGACAGTGCATGCATGGGAGGGTTATAGTCATGTGGGACATGTGTAAATCATGTACTGGTTCTGTAGCTTGTCAGGCCTATTTGTGTGCTAGGATGCTAATGCCTGTTTCCATTTTTTGTCTTTCATGTTTTTGCAGGGGATGATGCACTTGATGCTGTTGAGGTTGAGGAGATGGTGCAGACCCAGGAGGAACCTGAGGCACAACCGGCCACCAGTGGGGGACGTGGTGTGGTGGTGGGTGAGAACCCACTCTTGCTGCAGACGATTCTGTCTAGGGGTGTCTCTGGGTGCACCTCCCCAGACCTCTATTCAGGTGTTGATCCGGATGATAAGACCTATGTGGCATCGCAGGTAAGTGTTTCTGGCAAGGATTCTGTTCTGTCCAAACCACCTGCACCAGGGGTAGAACCCTCTATGGGGATGTCAGTGTTGGTTAGTCAGGCTTTGGCGGTTACGGGTGCAGGGTCACACTCCACAACATCTGATCCTGTTCCTGGGCCAGCAGATCAGAGGGGGAATGCAGTCCTGCAGCCTCAGGCAGTGCCGGCACAGCAAGGCGCAGATTGCCTTGCCCCAAACAGGTGTGGTGCCCGCCAACGCGGTGGCCGTACGCCACCAGGCAATACCGCATGGGAACAATCCATTTACGGTCTGGCAACCCAACAGGCAGCATCAGTTGAGATGATGGCTCAAGCAATGGAGAGGGTGGCCACTTCCATTGTCCCCCCTGAAAGGCAGGTGGAGCTACAACAGCAGGCAACAGACTCCATTTGCCAATCACACAGGGAGGACATGTTGGCGTCCAACAGGGACAGACGGGCGGCACTGGATACTCTACGACAATCGATATCAATAGAGTCCCAGGGCCACAGGGAAGCCCTGAGGGTAGAACTCCATCACCTCAGGGAGAATCTTGTTGACCTTGAGACTTCCACTAACTTGAGGACAGAACAGCAGCTGGAGCGGCTCACATGTTCGCTCTCAGCTGAGATGCAGGCAACTCGGGAGGAGATTCGGGCATCACGTCAGGTGCTGCATGGGGATCTCCGCACTATAATCCTCCAGAACGAGACCTTCCACACCCGCATGCTTGCTGCCATGGAGGACCATACCAGGGCTTTGCGTGGGCTGCCTCCCATAGCACCACCACCTCCTCTGGCAGCAGCAGAGGGTAATGAGAGCGACAGCAGCAGTTCTCCCACATTGGCATAGCCGTGCAGGACATGAGCCCATGGAGGTGTATATTTTTCCCAACATCCACACAGGCGGCTGTTGGTGTGCACCCTGTCCTTCGACCTCCTGGGTGACACCCCCCTACCCCCCCATGGCCATTTTTTTAAAATTTATTTATTTATTTATTTTTTATTATTTTTTATTTTTTATTTGTTTTTAACAGTGTGTTGCCTTGTGTGGCTCCCGTGGGCATCCGCTGTATTCTGGCCGGGCACATGCAGGCTTGTCCTGAGTTTGGGTTTGATGCTTGGGTTCGTGAGACACACACCCCTCCTGCTTCCCATATCCATGGGCTTGCAAAGCGTGTGTCCAAGTGACAGTGATGTACACAGTGATGTTGGGCTCCCATGAGCTGTGTGGGCAGTCTGTAGTCAATACTGTGTAGACATTCCTTGTGTATATTGTTGTTGTATTGTACACTGCATGTTGGAATTATGTATGCTTCTGCTTCCATGTCTACCTCTGAAGGTTCATTTCTCATGTCTTCACAAGGCGGTCTACTTTGGAGATGGAGTTCATGTTGTATGCAGTACACAGACAAGTTTTGAAGCCTGCAAGACTACGGTTGGAAGGGGGCGATGTGGTGGCATATTCAGGTTGTAAGACTACGACTACTTTAACTTAGTACTGTCATGTTTTAGTTATGTTTGAGCTTGTGTAGCTGCATTGTATTGTTGGTAAGTATTTGGTCATGTGTGTTGTTAGTTCAACATTACTGGGTGCATATTGTTTTTCCATTAGGGACACTGTACTTTGTGACACTTGTGTCAGGTTTTGGGGATTGCTTTGTTTGCTCTCACATAGCAAGACATGCCATGGTGTGTTGGGTGGTGGTGCTGGGGAGGGGTTGGGTGACATGGCACTGTTCTCATGTTGTATTTTGCAAGGGGGTAATGCATTTAGCAGCATATGTGTCTTTTGATGGCACAGCATTGGTGGTGTTTCTGTAGGTAGGGATTCACACATTGTGACACTTCCAGGTGACCAATCTCAGGCTGGTATGGTTGTGACAGTTCACTGACCCTTGTGTCATCATCGATTGTCAGCTGGTATGTGGCAGGGTTGTGTGCACTGCACAGGGGTGTGATTCTAAGTGAAGTAATTGGCCACCAGCTGCGTTCGGGCTGCCTCACCCCGTGCCCTTTCCCCTCCCATGCACAGCGGGCGTGCATGTGGTTGGGGATGTGGGGGCACCACCATGTCCACCGGCAGGCCCCGGCGTGTTGCAACATTGTGAAGGACACATGCTGCCACTATGATCCTGCACACTACTGAGGGAGCGTATAACAGCTGCCCGCCAGAACGGTCAAGGGAGCGAAGGCGTGACTTGAGCACTCCGAATGTGCGCTCCACTATGCCCCGGGTTGCAATATGGGCTGTGTTATATCGCGGGTGGCGCGGTGAGGTTCAAAATTGGTGTCATCATGTGGGTGCTCAGAGGGTAGGCACTTTCCCCTGGGGAGGTGGTGATGGGTATCATTAGTGGGGTTGTGACATTACTCAGTATCTGGCATGCATGCATGTGCTGTGGCATTTATACTCACCGAGCAGCCATGTATCGCCATGCCACCCAGCTTCTAGGTCCCGGTTTAGGGTTGACATTCTGTAAATGAAACTGTCGTGGGTGGACCCTGCATAGTTGGCATATACTGAGGTGATGATTCCCTTGGCATCACATACTACCTGGACGTTGATGAAATGCCAGTGCTTGCGGTTTCTATAGATGTGCTCTGATGCCCTGGGGGGACGTAGAGCCACATGGGTGCAATCAATGGCACCTAGGACTTTGGGGAATTGTGCCACCCCGTAGAAATCCTGGACGGCAGCCTGCCTTTCTGGGCAGGTATATGTGCCTGCGGA
This sequence comes from Ambystoma mexicanum, assembly GCF_040938575.1. Classification (NCBI taxonomy): domain Eukaryota; kingdom Metazoa; phylum Chordata; class Amphibia; order Caudata; family Ambystomatidae; genus Ambystoma; species Ambystoma mexicanum. The sequence goes on from NC_090925.1 coordinate 673,595,428, forward strand.
CTGATGGGCGTGCAGTCATGTTGGCCAAAACCTGGTGTAGGCAGCGTGACTGCGTAGCCTGTGACACCCCCCCACTATGGCACTTGTCCGCTGAAATGATCCTGAAGTGGGAGAATGGAAGACCAGGCTCCCGTCCTTCACCTCTCGCGCTTGGCCTAGAGGGTCACGGCCCAGACACCCGCCGCGAGAAGAGTTTGTCCATTTACTAGACCATGTACCCTGGTACAGGAACATACGGATGTGTCCATCTGCCTGCCCAGCAGCCCGCACTGGCCATGCCGACACCTGCGGCACGGATCAGCTAGACTAAAATCTACACGTCGTTAGAGATGCCATGACGACCTAGACAACGGGAAGCACATCTGTACAAATATACACACTGAACATTTCCACACCAATCTACACGAAGAACATACTCAGTGCTATGACGTAGGCGACAGGCATATTCATGGACGTGCATCTTTATTATTTTTACATAGGCTTTCAGAATGCAGAAACGCAAGACGCATCATGAACTCATCTATAACGCTTGCTCACGCTTCTCTTGAAACCCGTTACCACCATGAGAGGTATAATGGAAACACGATACTGGTCATGGAAATATATGCTACTATAACCTAAAAGCACCTATGCACCAAACGGACTACTTATGCACCAGGCCCGAGTAGGCCTCAAACAAGAGCTCCCGTGGACATTAACAAAGCAAGAGTCAGGTTGCTGATCCTGCAGAAAGAACCCGGTGGAGCAACCAGCCAAGGTCGCAATGTTGCAAACCCACATTCCAAGAACAAATCATCAAAGGCACGATGTTGCAACCTCGCACTCCGCGCCCCAACGATAAAGTCACGCCGGCAAATTAAACCAGACGCGCAGTGGAAAAATAATATTAATTGTGCAGAATTCTGCCTCTTTCACGGTCCCTCCCCATGTGACTAAGCCGAACCTGACGAGATGCCAAAACCCAGGAGAGAAAAGGCGTCTGGGTCCCTCGCTACGAGACACAGGCCGATACACTTGAAAGGCTCAATGGACATCTGCTACAGTGGGAGCGGTCAGCCTTCCACCTATGAATAAATCCTCACATTGTCTGCACGTACCCATATTGAAACATTGTTGCAATCACAGGTACACCGAGAGCTGGGAACAACGGTGGTCCCAGGCTGGGAAGCTCACGGGTGCACCAATCAGAACATGGGGCTCTTATCTCAGACGTCAGTAATATTAGCCAATCCTCAGGAGTCTTCATATAACAATTCTTATGTATCTAATTGTAGGGACAACCCAGATATACCACCTGACTACACCTTGTCCACTAATATCATTCTCTATATGTGTACTATACTAACCCTACCACTCGAGCAACCAATTAGGAGTGGCGATAGGTTTTTTTTGTTAACTTTCTGAAGTGACGCAAGTAGCGCGTCATAATGCAGTAAAAAGGCCTGCGAGCCCCACGATTGTGTGTGTGTCAGGACGAACGCGTACGCTCCTTGACCCATCCCTGCCGTTTTGTCTAAATAAACAGCAGAGTCACCTTGCTCCTTGTGTGTGTCTCATACTCTATCTCATCTGGGATATACGGGAGGAGTTGGGGCCTCCCTGCCCGGAGGTCTGTGGACGGCCCGGCCGACCCCGGCAGAATTTCCCCCCGACAAGTTGGAGGCACTGCTGAGATCTGTTTAAGATCGACTTTTATTTTTACTTTTTCCAGGCACTCCCGTTGCGAGGAGGCCCGGCGGCGCGGCCCCCTCTGCCGTTGCCCCCTTCTGAGGACTACAGGACCATCGCGGAGCTGCGAGAAGACCGGACAGCGCAATCCGGATATTGGCCCTCGGGAGCCGGTTGAGAAGTATCCCGCCCGCGGTCGGCGAGTTTCCAGACGTGGTCCAGACGAGGGGAGGTGGCGAGCCGCTTGGAGGGGTGCACGCAGTCGAGCGGCCCTGCATCGAGAGAACTTGGTGAGCATGACACGCACAACAAGCAATGCGAAATTGTGGGGGAGGGGGAGGAAGTAAATAAGGGAGGAGGGAGGTATTGTACAGATGTGCGGCGAAGGTTTAACTGAGTGTTGCCAATGGAATGAATGGTAGCGAAACGAGTGCGAGAGCAGTCGGCTACGTTACGCGAAAGAGGGGGGCGGGGCACGAAAACATCACGTGCAGCCGCTCGTAAGACACTGATTGGCCTAAATTGCGACTATGTGTGAGGGTGGGTGTGTGTGGTTTCCTACGATTTGACATTTATTGATCAATGAGTAGATGAGGTTCCCTATTGTTCGAGCAAGAAACTCGATAGGTAGATGACGTTTCCCTGTAGGCGGTAGCTAGTTACATAGTTGCCCAAAACGGAAGATAATTGGCTGGTTAAGCCCTCCTGTTGAGGGGCGTATCACACGCGAGGCGACGCAGCGTGCGCAGTCCGGTTATATTATTGATGAGATTACCTTGTTCCAGGAGAGACAGGAAGACAGCTGTAGGGTTAGCGGGGTAGATTGCAAGTGTATTTTGAACTTAAAGAACATAATAAGAATGTACCAGTAGCTCGAAGAAATCGGTGACGTCACCAGTAGGAATTTAATAGGATATCGCGAGCACAAGGAACTTTGGGTTTGAGAGTGGTGGGGAAGAGAAACATGATAAAGGAGCGGATACGGAGATAAACGATAAACGAGTGGATCGAAAGAGGAGAAGGGGAAAGGGGCGTGGCTGCGCACGGAGAACGCCGGCCACGGCAAGTGTAAAAGGGGGAGGAGAACGGGGAAACAGGACGACTGTATAAGATCGTCGTAAGGGGTACGCAGCCGCGGGGGGCTGCGTGCGCTTCGGCCGCAGGGGGCCGTAGGGGAAGGAAGTAATATAACATCATACATATATACATATATTTGATTTTATTATTATTTTTTTTTTATTTATTATTATTGCATAATTTGTCAAAGGATTGTCGTAAATCCCCACACTTGCGGGGCAAGGTAAGCAATACAAGGTTGTATATTGTAAACTGCTAGTAAAGGGAAGGGTAACAAGGGGAGTGCCACTATGTCATACGGGAGAGGGTCGGAAGGGTGGGGGAACACCCTCACTACCCCACTACAACACATATGCACCACACTGCCACCACATAGGGAGAAATTAATTAAGTACAGCATAGAGTGGACCCAGGGGACGGACAACAAAATGTTAACACCATGGCCGCCTAATGGTAGTTTCGATCCATATGCCCAACATTCACTGCTAAACCATCTGCACAATACATACAAGGGGAAGAAGTTGGCAAATCATGTGGAGGTGTTTAACTTATGGAGGATGTTCCAGGGGTCCAGACCAGGACAAAATGGAATGTTCACTATGGGGGAAACACAGGAAGAAAAGGAGATTAAGAAAGAAGGAACAGATGGGGAAAAGGGGTGTGAAAGCACAAAGAATACGGGGAACGGAGGACAGGGAGGAGAAAAGATTGATAAATCAGACGACATAAAAAAGGAACCGAGCAATGAGATACCCATAACACCGGGAGTGAAAACAGAGGGAGGAGGGTTGTACCCTTTAAGAGAATTAGGAGAAATAGAAGGACAGTTAAGGGCGGCTGAAGGATACTCGAACCCGGCATACAGCCCTCCACCATATGTGGCTCATAGGAAGATACCAATGGGGGAGGGGAGGATTGGAGAAGAGCAGATTGTAGAGATAGGACATGATGAGTGGGTAGCTGCACAGATATTATTAAAATTACGGGGCTCACTAACGGGAGAAGAGAGGGAGGCAATAAAGAGAACAGACGAGGATAGTACAAGGGAGAGTGAGAGGAAGGGGGAGGAGCTATTACGACAAAGAGAAGAGATTTTGGAGGAAAAACTGGCAAAGCTAAGGGATGAGCAGAACGAATTAATAAAACAGCTTGAGAAGGAGGAAAAGGAGAGAGTGAGGAGAAAAAAGGAGGGTAAAGATGAATTGGAAAAATTAAGGGAACGAAATGAGGAGCGAAGGATAGAAGCTGAAAGGGTAAAAGCAGCAGCAGACAGGGTGTCAAGAGTAGTGTTGAGAGAAAAAAAGAAGGAAGAAGAAGATAAAGAAAGGGAAATGGAAATATGGAGGAGGAGGGTAGTATCAGAGGCAGCTAAGAAATATGAAGAGGGGAAAGAACTAGAAAGAGAAAGGGTGAAATGGGAAAGGAAGAAAGAGGATGAAAGAATATTGGAACAGATGAGCAACGAAGTAATGGAGGAACTAAAAAGGAAAAGAGAGGAAAATAGTAGGGAGATGGAGGAGAGGAGTGAAGGGGAAAGAGAAGGGAGTAATAGGGAGAGTGAAAAATGGGGGGATGTATATAGAAGTAGAGAAGTAGCAACAACATCGACACCAGGGGGAGCAGTTGGTAACAAAGGAAGAGGAGAAATGGAGCTAATAGACTTAGAAACAGTAACAGTAAAAGGGAAAAAGGCAGAGTGGGGGATACCATTTATGACTGATTTTTGCAGTGAGGAGGAAGAAGGAGTAGAGAGGGGGGGAAGAAAGAGTGAAAGGGAAAGCTTAGATAAGCTGTACCTCACTAGAACAAACATAGACTCGCCATGGATCAGTAAGAGAAGGGAGGAGCTAGAACGAAGTGAGGAGAGGGTGCACGAACTAGTGGAAAAACAAACCCATGAAGCCACACTATCATCGCACCCTACATGCTCAACCGCCACACGCTCGCTGCGCACAATAAAGCTTGCGCCCTTCATGGACGAATTGACTCCCTATGCATGTCGGCTTAGAGACCTCCCTAGCCGCAGGCAAGACAGACAAATAAACATACCCATATTGAACACAGGAAATGACGAAAAAAGGGGAAAGGAAGAAGAGGGAGGTAGGAGCAGGGGTAGTAAGGAAGAATTTGAAGTGGTAAAGGAAACGGGGGAAGAGGAGGGGTGTGAAGACTCAATATTATGGAGCGTAAAGGGTGACACAAGACAGAATTTAATGCCACTGTTGGAGAGAGGAGGGGTTAGACCACAGTATGTACCTTGGAAACATACGGATAAAGAAAATATAAAATGTAGGCTCCCATCACTAAGTGGAGGTGCGGGTAAGTGGATATATGAAATGGAAAAACACACCGCAGGACAGAAACTAGCAGTAGGAGATGTGAAGGGCCTGTTAATATCAATATTAGGGGATAGAGCGGATGACATTTGGAAGAGAGCGGGATTTCATGGGGTAACAATAACGAACACATCGCATGATGGGGCACCATTTGCAAACTGCAGACATGCGCTATGGCAGGCACTGAGAGTGCAGTACCCAGACACATCAGACATAGGAGCCATTACTTCCCGTAAGATGGGTGAGAATGAGGATCCTGTTGATTATATCCAGGATATTCAAGAGAAGTGGCGCATGGAAACTAGAGAACAATGGGACAAAACACCAGCCATATTTTATCATATACTAGTACAAGGGCTCCCAGAAGGAGTTCAGAAACAACTAAAGAAAGTAGTGGGGATGGAAGCAAAACCATGGCCAGAAATACAACTGACTATAGTACATCACTGCAGGACATGGCAAGGAAAAATGAAACAAAAGGAAGAGGACAGGAAAACAGAAGAGGCCAAACTAGTACAGAAAAAACTTACTAAATACACAATGGAAGGGGCACTAATAACTACGCCCACACCAATGGCCCAAAGCCCCACGCAAGTAGTGGCTGCACAAGATCCCGCTCAAATAGCACCTCCACAAAGTGTAATACAGCAAGTGCCGCCTCTGCAATTACACGCACCAAACATGGGAGGAGGGTACCCAATGCAAGGAACTGGGTATTATAGTTATAACAGAGGGAGAGGAGGATTTATGAGAGGGAGAGGATACGGATATAATACCCAACAACAGGCTGGGGGACTTAGAAATTACTACCCCACAGGGCAACCCGTATACCAGGACAACACAGGGAGCTTCCCATGGCAAAGCAGGGAACCACCCGTGTGTTGGAGCTGCGGACTATTAGGACACATGTCACGTACATGTAGGGTCAGGCCAGGAACACCAGCATGGAATGAACAAGCACAACCTAGGACCTCACAAGAACAGCAGGGCATACAACAACAGCAGATGTCACAACAAGGGAGTGACCCACAACAACAAACAACACAACAGCCACAAACATATTCACTGCCACAACAACAAATAACACAGCAACTGCCACCGCCACAACAACAAGTAGCGTTAATACAACCACCACCCCAAACTCAACAAACGCAATTGGGTAGGGTGACGGTGTTGGGACACAACCCTTACACAGGGAATGGCCAATCATTGTACCCCCAATAGGTCAGCCCACAGACGGCCTTGGTGTGTCCCATCCTGTCAGTAACACCTAATAGTGCGGAGGAGCCACGCATAGAGGTAACGATAGGTGACAAAAAATTATCATTCCTTGTTGACACCGGGGCAACCCGGTCTTGCATAAGGGAAGGTAAATTTAAGATGTCAGGCGAAGCCATGAACACCCAAGGATTTTCTGGGGCTAAAGGGTTGGTTCCATTTACTGATAACGTTCCCTTATCTATTGGAGATTATGATCTGTCAGTCCCACTTTTGTATTATAGTGCCTCACCAGTAAATATACTGGGGAGGGACATAATGAACAGGTTGAATATGACGATCTCCTTTACAGAGGATGGCATAATTTGCTCTACTCCAGGGATTAACATGCTCGCAGCACGACAGATTATGCAAGCATACTGTGGACAGACAGCGATTAGGGCGGAGCCAGTAGATGGCGAGCTATTCCAGTATGGCACAGACATGGCATTTGCATGGATGCCAGGGATAGAAGGGAAAATATGGAGGAGGCCAGCAGCCTATCTGTTCCGACCAGAAACACCAGTTAATGAACTAGAAGGAAAGGTGTTTGTAATGGACATCGAGAGCATTATTGCAACAGCTGATTATGTTGCTGTGCACGCCCAAGATAAAGAAGGGAGAGCATGGAGGGCAGTGATAGCACTAGCAGAAGGATGTAGGCTGACCCAGGTGTCAGATGAAGAGCTGTTCTCAGAAGAAAAGGAGGAAGGTGAAATGGTGTTCATGATGAGTGTAGAAATATGGCTAAGAGTGGCTCACAAACAAGTAGCACAGAAAATTGCAATGGCACTTGAGGCACCCGCAGGCACCCCAGTCCCATTTTTTAAGGAGGATATGTCAAAGGTGCCCAAATCATTATGGACTATTAGCCCTTATGACGTGGGATGCATAAAAAGCATAGGGGGTGTAAGGATAAAATTGAAAAAAGGTGCCATACTACCAAGAGTGAAACAGTACCCATTGTCAAAAGAGGCAGATGAGGGCATATATGAAACCATAACGGCCCTTATAAACAATGGCATATTGGTCCCCTCAGAATCACCATGTAACACAGCTGTGTACCCGGTGCGCAAGGCTAAAGGGGGGTCTTGGCGCTTCATACAGGACCTCAGACCCTTGAACAACATAGTAGAAGCAGAGTATCCAGTAACAGCAAACCCGGCCACAATATTGTGTGGCATTCCAGCAGAAGCATCACGATTTACAGTGATTGACCTTAAAAATGCTTTTTTCTCAATACCATTACACCCAGACTCACAAGATTTGACAAGCTTCACTTACCGAAATACAAAGTGGAAACATACCAGATTACCACAGGAGTATTGTGAATCACCCTCAATTTTCAATAGAGTAATACAGATGGATTTGGGTAACGTTGAGGTGGAAAGCACAGTGTTACAGTATGTGGATGACATAATAATTTGCAGTACAAACGAAAGTAAATGTAGAGAGGACTCCTTAAAAATGTTGACAATATTGGCTGAAAAGGGGTACAAGGTAGACATGGAAAAGATACAATACTGTCAGGAACAGGTACTTTACATTGGCCAACTGATATCCCAACATGGAAGAAAGATTGCACCACAAAGAACACAGGCCATCTCAAGCACTCCCGTGCCACAGACTGTGAGAGAACTGCAGCAATTTCTGGGGCTGTGCAACTACTGTAGAGCATGGGTATTTGATTACAGCTCATACATAGGACCCCTGCTTGAGGGTTTGAAGGAAGCAAATAAAGGGGAGAAAAAGTTGGGGTGGACTATGGAAATGAGGGAGGCATTTGACGAATTGAAAGACGCGATATCAACTGCTCCAGTACTGGCATCCCCACACTATGAGCGACGCTTTTTTATATTTTCACATTGCGACTCAGCAGTGATGAAAGCAGTATTGGCCCAAAAAACGAGCATGGGCTATAAACCAGTAGCATTTTACAGCGGTCATTTAGACCCTGTGATGTTAGGCCACTTCCCTTGTGGACAAGGTCTTGCTGCAGCTGCTTTTGCAGTAGAAAAAGCATCAGCAATAACTATGGGGTGTCCAACTACACTGTTTGTGGAACATGCACTATTTGCGATATTGAATAAACCTAAGTCCACACTAACGACACAGAGGGCATCAGGTTATGAGATTATTTTGTCCAAAGCTGAACTAGCAATTGTTAGATGTAGCACGGTTAACCCTGCAAGGTTTCTAGCAGAAGTAATTGAGGAGGGAGATTACGCCCACTACTGCACCCAAATAACTGAAATATACTCATGTACTAGAAAAGTTGAAGAAAACGCACTAGAGGGAGGTGAGCTTTTGTTTATTGATGGGTCATCAACTATTGATCAAGGAGATGGGATACGAAGGACTGGGGCAGCAGTAGTAAAAATGATGGAGGCGCCGGTGTGTGTGGCTATGAAGTGTGTACAATTACCACAGCATTACTCTGCTCAAGCCGCGGAACTGGTTGCACTAATATTGGCATTAAAGGAAAGTTTTAATAAACGAGTAACCATATATTCCGACAGTGCATATGTTACATCCACTGTCCACTCAGGGTTATCAAAATGGAGAAGAAGAGGGTTTAGGAGAGCTGATGGCACTCCAGTGCAACATGCCCTCTTGTTGGCTGAACTAATTGAAGTAATAAACGACCCCCAAGAACTAGCCCTAGTCAAATGCACCGCACACACCAATGGTGAAGACTACGTCTCAAAAGGGAATGCAGCAGCAGACGCACATGCGAAATATGCTGCATACTTTGGTGAGATATGGAACCCCACAGACTCACAATGAGGGGGAGGGAGGGGAATAGCTAGGGAGATGTTAATAAGAGAAGGGTACACCCATCTCCCAGCCACACAGATTATGGAGCTACAAGCGGCTGCACCAATGGCCGAAAAAGAAGTATGGGTAAAAAGAGGATGTACAATGTCACCAACCGACGCACTATGGCGCCAGGGTGGCACTGGGAAAGTTGTAATACCGTTGGCACTGTTAAATACCGCCCTGAGCCAATTACATCACCCTGCCCATACAGGCAAGGAAATAATCGCAGCACGAATTAGAGAAGATTGGTTTTGTCCTGAGTTAAATTCTCATGTGTCAAATTTTATCAGCAATTGCCTCACATGTCAACAGTTTACGGCCGGTCATACTCTAAAAGTGATAAGAGGTACCATACCCCGGCCAGAAGGACCTTTTCGGCACCTTCACATTGACTATGTTGATATGATCAACATATGTCAAGGTAATAGGTATATGATTGTAGTAGTATGCCCATTTTCTAGGTGGATTGAAGCAGGGCCCTGTTCACACCCTGATGCGTTTAGAGCAGCCAAATTCATAGTAAGGGAGGTCTTCCCCAGGTGGGGAGTGTGCGAGGTGTTAGGATCAGACAACGGCCCACATTTCGCAAACGAAATGTTCCAGCATATCACATCCCTGCTGAACATTAAACACAAATTTGCATGTGCATACCACCCACAGGCTAATGGTGTATGTGAACGCCTGAATGGCTTATTGAAGGAGGCAATTGCAAAAATACAACAAACAACAAAGAAAAGTTGGTTGTATTGCCTTCCGTTAGCCTTATTCGAACTAAGAAATAGGCCAGGGTCCGACCACCACCTCACCCCTCACGAGGTGGTTACTGGACGTCAAATGCGCCTTCCCCTAACCCCAACGTCAAGGGCATTCACCGACCACGAAAGTTCAGCGAGTGTGTTAGGTGATGAAATGTATCAATATGTGTCTTCCTTGATTACTAGTGTCGTGTTTGTGTCTCAACAGCTCGAGCGCACACGGGGCGGGTCTATCAGCAATCAAGAAAAAGGCGCAAGTACAGAATTGGGAAAGGAGAACTTGTGCAAACTTGCCAAAGGTGACCACGTGCTACTTCGCAATTTCAATAGAAAGTGGAACGAGAAGAGGTTCACTGGCCCCCATCTGGTAGAGGACGTATCAACAAGAGCAGTAAAACTAAAGGATAAGCGCGCCTGGAACCACCTACATGACGTAAAGATCTACAAACTGCAGACCCGCCCCAGCGCCAATGACAGGTCCATTGGAAGAACAGCAACAACATCCCCGACAGCGGAAGAAAGTTCCACCACAGACAACGACCCAATTGTTCCCTCGGAGACGATAACTGACGAAGAAAGGGGTGATCCCCATACTGCCCACCCCATGGTCACACGTTCAAAGAGTAAAAATACTTCCGCCATCTGAGCGCAAACCCCCCCCCATTGACTCCCAAGTACAGTTGTAACTAAAACTGAAGGACATTGCTTGCACCAATACACATGTAAACACGTGAATGTTCTCTTTTTTCTCTCGCACATACAGGAACTGCGTAATATTGTATTGTTAAGAAAAAGCTAATTAACAAGTTCAGTGTACAGGCGTAGATGGTACTGCCAGACGATAACTACCCAGAAGAATTGTCACACCAATTTGTATACGAAATAAAAAGGCCAACATACCTAAAAAGGAGAAGGGTACGTGTCTACTACACAGCCTTCCTCCTGGCCATAGAATATTACATGCCCCACCTCCGCCCATACTTGCCGGTCCTAAGAGACCGATCACTTAGAGTAGCGTGGGAGCAGCTCTTCGCCTGGGCACTGAATGACTACTTGATAGGGAGAGCTTAAAGGAAACAAAACTAACATTTAATAACGAGCACTTTTGAGAATTTTTAGGCGGGCAACTTTAACGTCGCAAGAATACGCTGCCAGGACTGCAGCAAGGTAAGAGCAAAATGCCGGTGAGATTAGCATATGTAATAAAAATAATAGGGATTTTTATGATCACCGGGTTCTTGGCTGCCTCTGTCTGGCAGTACAGCTATGCTATCAATTTTATTGCTGCACCCAAACCTAATATACCCCCGTTCTCTGCTGCAACAGGTGTTACGTCAGGTGGTAATAGTAACATTGCACCCAAGCAAAATAGAGTTAAACGCAGCACATACTCAGACAATAAAGGTATTGATAATTATGTACAAGATTCAGCACACGTCACAAACAACATATGGTACCAGCACATGACCCGCATTGGTAAGCAGACAACTGAGGATAGCTGTTACGTTTGCTCATTAATACCATACGCCATGAGCGCTTCACGAACATTTGTTGCCACAGAAATAGATGAAAAGACAGCACAGTGCATAATATATTTGGCCCTGTTCCAAACGAAAGGAAGATTTCAAGGAACAGTAGTGCACATGACATGGAAAACACGAGACTCATACCCATATGAAAACAACTTCCTCAAGACCTATCTGAGTTATCACAAGACCAGTTTACATGCTGAAGCATTCAAATACATAACAAGTGGCCCTGCAAAAGGAGAAACAAAGAAGGTAACACTGCAGTATCTACCATGTGATTGGTACGCCACTGAAGTTCCGGGTAAACAAGGATGCTGGGAGAGGCCGCTACTGACGATAACAGGAAAGGTGTATCTGGACAACAGCTGGGAGATAGGAGTGATTGGCAGCAACATGGTAACAAAAGAAACTATCTCAACCATCGAGACACACAATCATCGATGTTGGACGACGTGGATCAAGTATGTACCAATGCTCACGTGGGTAGAAGAAGATGAAGACCCAATAACAATACTACCATTGACTGCGCCCAAGGTATGCTACCAGCATAAAGGAGAGGTGGACGTAGGATATAACACCAATTGTGCAAGCGTGATGGAGTTACCTGAGGGGGGAGCGGGAACAGCAGTAATAATGGACCATTATTGGGCCTGTGGAGAAAAGGCATATCATACACTGCCTCCCCTGTGGAATGGTGTGTGCACAATGGTACACGTCAATGTACCATCACTAGTGGTACCTAAGAAGCATGTCGATGTGGCGAAATTTCCTAAAATGGATGAAGGGGATAAGAGAAGAAAGAGATCTGCACCACTTCAGAAGGAGCAAGAGAACAGGACCAACAGCAATGATACTGTCCTAAATAGGAGAAAAAGACAAGGAGAGCCACTGACAGGAAATTACCTGTGGGGAAGGTCGGAAACGGAACTAACATCAATACCGCCAGAACACAGACTATTCAGCAGAGCAGCAATGTTCTTCTCCTCAATAATACATCCGGGACTGCAGGCTTACGCAAACGCAAAATGGCTCCAAATAACCAGATGGGAACTAATGATGACCATCAATTCAACAGTAAATGGGTTCAACGCAATTAAAGAGGAGCTGCGAGCTGTAAGGATGGTAGCACTCCAGAACAGATATGTATTGGACCTTCTCACAGCAATGGAAGGAGGAGTTTGTGCAAAGATAGGACAATCTTGCTGCACGTTCATACCTGCCAACGATGCTGACAATGGTACACTGACAGAAGCAGTTTCACAATTGGCCCAGATGCACTCCAAAATGATGGATGAAAGTAACGGTGTAGACAAGGATAAGAGCTGGTTTTCACTATTATGGTCATGGATGCCATCTTGGCTGTCAGATGGACTGAAAATAATAGTGGGTTGTACTATTTTGGCTGGAGCTACTCTGATCATAATTAGATTTTGGAAGGCCCGGAAGGCACGCACGACTGACGAGTTGCTGGAAATGGTGGGAATGCACCCCTTAATGCCAGCAGATGACGGCCAGCATACAGGTGTGATAATACAAGAGAGGGAGAAGTTGCGCACCCAAATCATCACCAACCATCTAGACCCACCATCAGTGAAGATCGAGAACCCGAGGAACCCCAGGAGCTACATAGGAAGATGGGTATACTGTACTCCTGGAGGAACATGTGAATATATGTATTGGTCATTTGAAGATCATGTAAACCATTATGGACATCTCGGAGGAATAACTAAGATATGGAGAGTAAGAGGAGATAACGAGAAGGATATGTTTGTGGTCGACAAGTCGACCAGAGGGGGGACTGAAGTGGGAGAATGGAAGACCAGGCTCCCGTCCTTCACCTCTCGCGCTTGGCCTAGAGGGTCACGGCCCAGACACCCGCCGCGAGAAGAGTTTGTCCATTTACCAGACGACCAGGTACCCTGGTACAGGAACATACGGATGTGTCCATCTGCCTGCCCAGCAGCCCGCACAGGCCATGCCGACACCTGCGGCATGGATCAGCTAGACTAAAATCTACACGTCGTTAGAGATGCCATGACGACCTAGACAACGGGAAGCACATCTGTACAAATATACACACTGAACATTTCCACACCAATCTACACGAAGAACATACTCAGTGCTATGACGTAGGCGACAGGCATATTCACGGATGTGCATCTTTATTATTTTTACATAGGCTTTCAGAATGCAGAAACGCAAGACGCATCATGAACTCATCTATAACGCTTGCTCACGCTTCTCTTGAAACCCGTTACCACCATGAGAGGTATAATGGAAACACGATACTGGTCATGGAAATATATGCTACTATAACCTAAAAGCACCTATGCACCAAACGGACTACTTATGCACCAGGCCCGAGTAGGCCTCAAACAAGAGCTCCCGTGGACATTAACAAAGCAAGAGTCAGGTTGCTGATCCTGCAGAAAGAACCCGGTGGAGCAACCAGCCAAGGTCGCAATGTTGCAAACCCACATTCCAAGAACAAATCATCAAAGGCACGATGTTGCAACCTCGCACTCCGCGCCCCAACGATAAAGTCACGCCGGCAAATTAAACCAGACGCGCAGTGGAAAAACAATATTAATTGTGCAGAATTCTGCCTCTTTCACGGTCCCTCCCCACGTGACTAAGCCGAACCTGACGAGATGCCAAAACCCAGGAGAGAAAAGGCGTCTGGGTCCCTCGCTACGAGACACAGGCCGATACACTTGAAAGGCTCAATGGACATCTGCTACAGTGGGAGCGGTCAGCCTTCCACCTATGAATAAATCCTCACATTGTCTGCACGTACCCATATTGAAACATTGTTGCAATCACAGGTACACCGAGAGCTGGGAACAACGGTGGTCCCAGGCTGGGAAGCTCACGGGTGCACCAATCAGAACATGGGGCTCTTATCTCAGACGTCAGTAATATTAGCCAATCCTCAGGAGTCTTCATGTAACAATTCTTATGTATCTAATTGTAGGGACAACCCAGATATACCACCTGACTACACCTTGTCCACTAATATCATTCTCTATATGTGTACTATACTAACCCTACCACTCGAGCAACCAATTAGGAGTGGCGATAGGTTTTTTTTGTTAACTTTCTGAAGTGACGCAAGTAGCGCGTCATAATGCAGTAAAAAGGCCTGCGAGCCCCACGATTGTGTGTGTGTCAGGACGAACGTGTACGCTCCTTGACCCATCCCTGTCGTTTTGTCTAAATAAACAGCAGAGTCACCTTGCTCCTTGTGTGTGTCTCATACTCTATCTCATCTGGGATATACGGGAGGAGTTGGGGCCTCCCTGCCCGGAGGTCTGTGGACGGCCCGGCCGACCCCGGCAGAATTTCCCCCCGACAATCCGGTGGCCAAAAAGTGCAGTACATTGAGGACCTTCTCCAGGGGGCTGAGTTCTGGGGAGAAGAGGGTGGGTGATGTGAGGTCATCCTCCCACGCACTGCCCAGTTCGAGTATTATGTGAGGTGGAAACCTGTACCTCCCATACACCTGGTCATCAAGCATGCCAAAAAGGCTGGTTCTGGGTGTGAAAATTCTGGGCCTGACTATCCTCCTCCTCCTCCTCCTGCGGTATCCCATGACCACTGCTGCTAGGAACGGTATGTTCATCCTGGCGTCTGAGCTTGCTTGTTGTTTGCGTGCACTTTTATGGTGCGAGGGCCCACGTACGCCTGCCTCCTGCTGGCGTACGTGTTTCCGGATTAGCGCGTCTTTTTTGGCACGTGCGTGTGGGCGTTCCGCACATTTGCCTCCTGTACTTCCCCACCCACCCCAGTAATACACGTACCCCGCTCGCCCAGGCCCAATCGCGTGTAAAACTTCCCGCGAGCCCCTGAAGTACACGTACCCCGCTCACCCAGGCTCAATCGCGTGTAAAACTTCCCGCGAGCCCCTGAAGTACACGTACCCCGCTCGCCCAGGCACAATCGCGTGTGAAACTTCCCGTGCACCCCTGAAATACACGCTATTTTTGACACAGCGGGTGTCCGTGTTTGTCACGTACCCCTTTGCACGTCATTTGTCCTAGAGGGCCACAGTATCAGACATTAATCAGAGCTGTATATATAGGCTTTTTGTTAACGCACATTTTTTTAATGCGCAGGGACGCTACCGCCTGCCTTCGTGTGGCGGACATGTGTTGATGTACATAGTTGACTTTTGGTTTGTGTCATGAGATCGCCATTTCATTGCTGGGGGGTGGGGGTGCAAGGGGACACGAGTGGGGGCCTGCTGGCAAGTGCCCTGCACTGCTGGGGGGTGGGGGTGCAAGGGGACATGAGTGGGGGCCTGCTGGCAGGTGCCCTGCACTGCTGGGGAGTGGGGGTGCAAGGGGACATGAGTGGGGGCCGGCTGGCAGGTGCCCCTCAGTGCTGGGGGGTGGGTGTGCAAGGGGACATGAGTGGGGGCCTGCTGGCAGGTGCCCCTCAGTGCTGGGGGGTGGGGGTGCAAGGGGACATGAGTGGGGGCCGGCTGGCAGGTGCCCCTCAGTGCTGGGGGGTGGGTGTGCAAGGGGACATGAGTGGGGGCCTGTTGGCAGGTGCCCTGCACTGCTGGGGGGTGGGGGTGCAAGGGGACATGAGTGGGACATGAGTGGGGGCCTGCTGGCAGGTGCCCCTCAGTGCTGGGGGGTGGGTGTGCAAGGGGGCATGAGTGGGGGCCTGTTGGCAGGTGCCCCTCAGTGCTGGGGGGTGGGGGTGCAAGGGGACATGAGTGGGGGCCTGCTGGCAGGTGCCCCTCAGTGCTGGGGGGTGGGTGTGCAAGGGGACATGAGTGGCTTCCTCAGTGCTGGGGGGTGGGTATGAAAGGGGACATGAGTGGGGGCCTGCTGGCAGGTACCCTGTACTGCTGGGGGGTGGGGGTGCAAGGGGACATGAGTGGGGGCCTGCTGGCAGGTGCCCTGCACTGCTGGGGGGTGGGGGTGTAAGGGGACATGAGTGTGACATGAGTGAGGGCCTGCTGGCAGGTGCCTCTCAGTGCTCGGGGGTGGGTGTGCAAGGGGACATGAGTGGGGGCCTGCTGGCAGGTGCCCCTCAGTGCTGGGGGGTGGTGGTACAAGGGGACACGAGTGGGGGCCTGCTGGCAGGTGCCCTGCACTGCTGGGGGTGGGGGCACAAGGGGACATGATTGGGACATGAGTGGGGGCCTGCTGGCAGGTGCCCCTCAGTGCTGGGGGGTGGGAGTGCAAGGGGACATGAGTGGGGGCCTGCTGGCAGGTGCCCCTCAGGGCTGGGGGTGGGTGTGCAAGGGGACATGAGTGGGGGCCTGCTGGCAGGTGCCCTGCACTGCTGGAGGGTGGGGGTGCAAGGAGACATGAGTGGGACATGAGTGGGGGCCAGCTAGCAGGTGCCCCTCAGTGCTGGGGGGTGGGTGTGCAAGGGGACATGAGTGGGACATGAGTGGGGGCCAGCTAGCAGGTGCCCCTCAGTGCTGGGGGGTGGGTGTGCAAGGGGACATGAGTGGGACATGAGTGGGGGCCTGCTGGCAGGTGCCCCTCAGTGCCGGGGGGTGGGGGTGCAAAGGGACACGAGTGGGGGCCTGCTGGCAGGTGCCCCTCAGTGCTGGGGGGTGGGTGTGCAAGGGGACACGAGTGGGGGCCTGCTGGCAGGTGCCCCTCAGAGCTGGGGGGTGGGTGTGCAAGGGGACATGAGTGGGGGGCTGCTGGCAGGTGCCCTGCACTGCTGGAGGGTAGGGGTTCAAGGGGACATGAGTGGGACATAAGTGGGGGCCTGCTGGCAGGTGCCCCTCTGTGCTGGGGGTGGGGGTGCAAGGGGACATGAGTTTGACATGAGTGGGGGCCAGCTGGCAGGTGCCCCTCAGTGCTGGGGGGTGGTGGTGCAAGGGGACACGAGTGGGGGCCTGCTGGCAGGTGCCCCTCAGTGCTGGGAGGTGGGTGTGCAAGGGGACAAGAATGGGGGCCTGCTGGCAGGTGCCCTGCACTGCTGGGGGTGGGGGTGCAAGGGGACATGAGTGGGGGCCTGCTGGCAGGTGCCCTGCACTGCTGGGGTGTGGGGGTGCAAGGGGACATGAGTGGAGCATGAATGGGGACCTGTTGGCAGGTGCCCCTCAGTGCTGGGGGGCAGGTGTGCAAGGAGACATGAGTAGGGGCCTGCTGGTAGGTGCCCTGCACTGCTGGGGGGTGGGGGTGCAAGGGGACATGAGTGGGGGCCTGCTGGCAGGTGCCCTGCACTGCTGGGGGTTGGGGGTGCAAGGGGACATGAATGGGACATGAGTTTGGGCTTGCTGGCAGGTGCCCCTCAGTGCTAGGGGGTGGGTGTGCAAAGGGACATGAGTTGGGGCCTGCTGGCAGGTGCCCCTCAGTGCCATGGGGTGGGTGTAAAAGGGGACACGAGTGGGGGCCTGCTGGCAGGTGCCCCTCAGTGCTGGGGGGTGGGTTTGCAAGGGGACATGAATGGGGGCCTGCTGGCAGGTGCCCTGCACTGCTGGGGGGTGGGGGTGCAAGGGGACATGAGTGGGGGCCTGCTGGCAGGTGCCCTGCACTGCTGGGGTGTGGGGGTGCAAGGGGACATGAGTGGAACATGAGTGGGGGCCTGTTGGCAGGTGCCCCTCAGTGCTGGGGAGCGGGTGTGCAAGGAGACATGAGTGGGGGCCTGCTGGCAGGTGCCCTGCACTGCTGGGTGTGGGGTGCAAGGGGACATGAGTGGGGGCCTGCTGGCAGGTGCCCCTCAGTGCCGTGGGGTGGGTGTGCAAGGGGACATGAGTGGGGGCCTGCTAGCAGGTGCCCCTCAGTGCTGGGGGGTGGGTGTGCAAGGGGACATGAGTGGGGGCCTGCTGGAAGGTGCCCCTCAGTGCTGGGGGGTGGGTGTGCAAGGGGACATGAGTGGGGGCCTGCTGGCAGGTGTCCTGCACTGCTGGGGGGTGGGGATGCAAGGGGACATGCGTGGGACATGAATGGGGGCCTGCTGGCAGGTGCCTTACACTGCTGGGGGTGGGGGTGCAAGGGGACATGAGTGGGGGCCTGCTGGCAGGTGCCCTGCACTGCTGGGGGGTGGGGGTGCAAGGGGACATGAATGGGACATGAGTGGGGACCTGCTGGCAGATGCCCCTCAGTGCTGGGGGGTGGGTGTGCAAGGGGACATGAGTGGGGGCCTGCTGGCAGGTGCCCCTCAGTGCTGGGGGGTGGGGGTGCAAGGGGACATGAGTCGGGGCCTGCTGGCAGGTGCCCCTCAGTGCTGGGGGGTGGGTGCGCAAGGGGACATGAGTGGGTGCCTGCTGGCAGGTGCCCCTCAGTGCTTGGGGGTGGGTGTGCAAGGGGACATGAGTGGGGGCCTGCTGGCCGGTGTCCTGCACTGCTGGGGGGTGGGGGTGCAAGGGGACATGAATGGGACATGAGTGGGGACCTGCTGGCAGATGGCCCTCAGTGCTGGGGGGTGGGTGTGCAAAGGGTCGTGAGTGGGGGTCTGCTGGCAGGTGCCCCTCAGTGCTGGGGGGTGGGGGTGCAAGGGGACATAAGTGGGGGCCTGCTGGCAGGTGCCCCTCAGTGCTGGGGGGTGGGTGCGCAAGGGGACATGAGCAGGGGCCTGCTGGCAGGTGCTCCTCAGTGCTTGGGGGTGGGTGTGCAAGGGGACATGAGTGGGGCCTGCTGGCCAGTGCCCTGCACTGCTGGGGGGTGGGGATGCAGGAAGACATGAGTGGGACATGAGTGGGGGCCTGCTGGCAGGTGCCCCTCAGTGCTGGGGGGTGGGTGTGCAAGGGGACATGAGTGGGGGCCTGCTGGCAGGTGCCCTGCACTGCTGGGGGGTGGGGGTGCAAGGGGACATGAGAGGGACATGAGTGGGGGCCTGCTGGCAGGTGCCCCTCAGTGCTGGGGGGTGGGGGTGCAAGGGGACATGAGTGGGACATGAGTGGGGCCTGCTGGCAGGTGACCCTCAGTGTTGGGGGGTGGGTGTGCAAAGGGACATGAGTGGGGGGCTGCTGGCAGGTGCCCTGCACTGGTGGGGGTGCAAGGGGACATGAGTGGGACATGAGTGGGGGCCTGCTGGCAGGTACCCCTCAGTGCTGGGGGTGGGTGTGCAAGGGGACATGAGTGGGGGCCTGCTGGCAAGTGCCCCTCAGTGCTGGGGGTGGGGGTGCAAGGGGACATGATTGGGGGCCTGCTGGCAGGTGCGTTGGACTGCTGGGGGGTGGGGGTGCAAGGGGACATGAGTGGGGGCCTGCTGGCAGGTGCCCTGCACTGCTGGGGGCTGGGGGTGCAAGAGGACATGAGTGGGACATGAGTGGGGCCTGCTGGCAGGTGCCCCTCAGTGCTGGGGGGTGGGTGTGCAAGGGGACATGAGTGGGGGCCTGCTGGCAGGTGCACTGCCCTGCTGGGGGGTGGGGTGCAAGGGGACATGAGTGGGACATGAGTGGGGGCCTGCTGGCAGGTACCCTGCACTGTTGGGGGATGGGGGTGGAGGGGGTCATGCGTTGGTGATCAGTAGTGCAAGCTGACATGTGGCTTGGCTGGGGGGTATGCCCATGGTGGATGGGCTGCCTGCGGGACATGGCCAGGGGTGTAGGGTAGTCCCCTGTGGTGTGGGCTGCCTGCAGGGGCCATGGAGGGTGTAGAGGGAACACCTGGGAGGACCCACACTGCCACTTCACGTGTAGGACTCCCCTGCACCCCAGATATACACGTACCCCACTCGCACAGGGCCTGTCGCGTGTGAAACTTCCCGCGCACCCCCGAAATACACATACCCCGCTCACCCAAGGCCAATCGCGTGTGAAACTTCCCGCGCACCCCAGATTTACATGTACCCAGGCCAATCGCATGTGAAACTTCACGCGAACACCAGGAATACACGCACCCCACTCGCACAGGGCCTATCGCGTGTGAAACTTCCCGTGAACCCCAGATTTACACGCACCCCGCTCGCCCAAGGCCAATCGTGTGTGAAACTTCCCGCGCACCCCCGAAATACACGCACACGCTATTTTTGACACAGCGGGTGTTCGTGTTTGTTGCGTACCCCTTTGCACGTCATTTGTCATCAAGGGCCACAGTATGGGACAATCATCAGAGCTATATATACGTGCTTTTTGTTAGCGCACATTTTGGCGCACATTTTTTTCATGCGCAGGGACGCTACCGCCTGCCTTCGTGTGGCGGACGTGTTTAGGCCAGTGTGCGGTCTTCGCTCGTGCGCTAGTTTGCCTTATTCTATTCCATGAATACGTGTTGTAGGCGAGCGTGTGGGCGTTCTGCGCATTTGCCTCCTGTACTTCCCCTGTGATGCCCACATGTTCACGCGTTGTTCCCCATTCCGCGTGTCACGCCCCGTGTTACGCCTACTTTTGTTATGTGCGCCGCGCTATGTGCGCTTTCACTGTGGCCGTAGCGCATGCCGTTAGATGACCTGTGCGCCAGCGTGCGCCGCGCAGATTTTCAGCACACATCCCAGATTTTACTCACGCATTGACTTCCATGAATCGATGTGCGCGGGTTTTGCTGAGATTTTCGCACTTGCACTGCGATTCGCACGGTTTCGCACGCTTGGGCGGGAATTTTCAGCGCACATTAATTCCATGAATCGGCTTAGGTATGTCTTTTGTACTTTGAAGCTTGAAATACCTCCAAAACAATGGCTTGTGAAATTGTCATTCATAAACGTGCAGAAAAACCTTTGACTTTTATAGAAAAAGCTAACCTTTTTTTGTGTCAAACGAGCAGACCTTAAAATATGCGTGCCCAAGGCCTACACCATCTAGTCCGCTCGCTCCTGTCTACTACTGCTTCCACTCAAATGGCCTATATCAGAAATATCAAGTAATGAGCTAAACGATGCCACCAGGATGCAAGAAGGCAAACCTCACAGAAGACAGCACAGTAATGCAAGAGATATATGATTTGACCAGGATTACAGTATCGTCTGCTAGCAAAGCCAGGATACAAGCATGAGCACTTTGGTTCCACAGTCTTGAATTTGGATACTTATTCACCACTTGGACTAATAGTTTATGCTCATCTTTGGAGGGGATTGCCTAGGTTTTAGAATGCCCCATCTGAACAAACCAATTTCTAGACCTTCACCAAACGAATGACATGTTAGTTTTTATAGCAACCCCTATCTTGTGCAAGACAGAAAAATTGCTGATAATAGCACCTTTTCTCCTGAAAAACCAGGTACATATGCAGGTATGTTTATAAACTTCAGACACAGGAAAGGTGCAGCCAACCTTGCTGGAATGTGCTCTTCTAATATTTCCGATGAACACATATCTCTGTAATGAGTGCTTAACACACGGAGCTAACTTCTGAACCATTGTGGCACTCAATTTATCAATATGGATTTCAACTTTGGCTATTGCACATGATCAACACAATTCCCACAGGATGGAAAGTATGCTGCAGAAGTTGTGTCGTACGGAACACACAAACTATCTATTCCACAGTGAACACAGAAAGCATTACATGATTAATTAATCACGGCAGAATGTCCTTGTCAAAACAGACAGGCAATAGGTTTAGCGCCTCAGCAGCATGACATAAAATCTCCTGGCATGTGCTATTTAAGTCTGGTGAACAATGGCATCTTACTTTAGATCAGGCAGCCTTGTGGGGGCCCCCTCCAAGGTGGGGGCCCTGGTCAAGTGCCCCTTTTGCACTCCCATAAAAACGTCTCTGATTCACACAAAACCAAAGCAAAGACTGCATCACCAAAACTCATCCCAAGCTACATCTCCACTTTCTGCGAACAGACTCCATCGTGTGAAGCAATATTAGATACAAAACAAGCACTGGCAAAGTGAACAGTTTTGACTTTTGTGTAGGCATGGGATAGGCATTTGCCAGGCACTGCCACAATGGTACTATGGGGCCATAAAATGCTAACAATTGGCAAATGGTTTGAGTGCCTGATCAGATATATGATAAGATATGATATGATATGGTATTTGTAACGCGCCTATACACAGGTGTTTCAAGGCGCGACGAGGCAGGGAGGGGAGGAACAAGGGGAGACAAAACAAACGATCCTACTAGGCCAGGTGTCATTCAGATCGCGCAAGTGCAGGGGTGGGGGAGGGGGGAAAAAGTGTAAGGGGAAGGGGAGGGGGGGAAGTGCAGTAAAGGTAAGTGGCGTAAAGTAATAAATAAAAAAGGGCCAGCTAGTGGCAAGTGCAAGGTAAGTGCAGAACAAGTGCTGGGGAAGGGGGGGGGGCTGTAGGGATACAGAGACAGTCCCGTAGTGCAGAGGGGTTCCAGGGGATCAGTGACTGGGACCAGGACCGAAGGCAGTTTAGAGTGGTCCAGTTGCAGGATCAGTGCAGTTTAGTGAAGAATTAATTAGCTGTTCAGCAGGGGAGAGGTGGAGAGAAAGCAGAAGCAAAGAGGAAGGTTTTGAGGTGCTTCCGGAACCGGAGGTGGTTCTCCTCAAGTTTCAGGGAGGCAGGAAGGCTGTTCCAGAGGGAGGCCCCTGCCGCGGAGAAAGATCTACCCTATGATATGATAGCACTGCCTGGTAAGAACCTAGCTAATAACTATAGACAATTCAAAACTGTTGGGTTTGTCAATGTTTGTGTGTAACTAGACTTCAGTGGTAGGAGCAGATACAAATGAAGTGGATGAAGCCATGCTCAGTTACAGCCTTGTCATTACACAAGTAGCACATGTACAGCTCCAATTAATCCATTACCTCTCAGCAGACATCTTAGAAATAGCATTGCCATTCCAAACGTTGATGTCATTGTATGATATAGCCAGTTAAAGGAGATTCCAGGAGGATGTATTTTGGGCGGGGAGGGTCAACTAGTTGGTGGGAATGGCCCTGTCGATTAGCATGGCCTTGGGCAGTCAAATAACTAAAGCACGATCGCAAGATGTGTGTCTCTCCTCACATGCCATCTCCCTCTAAGCAGTACTTGAGTGCAATAATGTTGTCTCTTGCGTAGTTGCTAGGCCCCACCTAATAGCGAAAACTAAAAACTGGACTGGATACACACGAATAACCTGCAGCAGGTGGCAACTCTGCCATAAGCATAATGGTCCCGCCTAATTGTCTGCACATGTTTGTGCAGAATGCCGTGTAGACTTCGTAACATTTAGATCGGCCTCGTTGAATGCGAAAGAAAGCACGCCCCGGATCGTTCTGGAGTATCTGAGTTTCCGAGAAAGCATTTAAACCACCCACGCTTCCGGGATCTGTGCAGGGAGCAGAAGAACGCACGTGCTGCATGTTCAAGGACATGTTTGCTGCAGGTGCATTTTCAGTGCTGGGCGAGGGTTCTCAGCTGACTGTTAGTCCTGGCACATTCCTTTTAACACCTGGTGCATTCCAGTCGAGCAGTTACAATGGTTTCTACCGGATCCAGTGATTTTTATAGAATGAATATCTTTGATACCAGGAGTCAATAACAACATAGATATAGACATCTTTAGTAAGAAAAAAAGAAAACTAACATATCATTATAATTACAGTTTCAACAAAACACATGATCAAATACACATATAGCCAATTAAATTCCATATGTTGATCGTTTCACAATTTATCCAGAAAAGTTAATTGCACCTTGATCTTTGCAATCAAGGTTGCGAAAGACAGAAACAGCCATGTTAGCCCATAGAGATCTTCCCTTTGTAAAATGAAAAAAATGAATAAAAACGAAAGGTTTCTTTAGCAAAGTTCAAGTTCTCTGGTAAGCAGGGGGGGTCTAAATGAGATTTTTCCCTCTGCTCTCTTTTTGCAACAGGTTCACAAGGACTGCATGTGAGATGGGGATTCCGAAGCCACCCCACAGACAGGACATAATGGTAGATTCCACCCTCCCCTTCCCAAGCATGGTAGGCCTTCGTCAACAGTATGAACCCAAGAAAACATTCTCTGATCAAAGGTGCTGGAAGTTCCTATATATGTGGCTCTATGTCATGACCTGTGTGCTGCTTTGCTGGGGTATGTTCTGCTACTGTAAGTGCACAATCAGTGTTTGTGGAGAAATTATACATCATGATTGCCGAACAGTGAGCAAATACCAAACATCTTAACATCGAGAAAGCATTTAGCATTAAAGACAGCAAATATCCTTCGATAAAAAGTTCTGCAAAGCACAAACAAAAAAATGGGAATTGTGTACTGCAGAGTATGAAGGGGCATTTGCTGGGTGACATTTTGTTTGCTGGATCTCACATTGGCTGCCACTTCTTTGCTCTCTTCCTTGACGATTCTCCGTAAACCAAAGGTCTACATAACAGAAGACCTCAACCAGTTCTAATTAAGACTTATTAATTCCCCAGTTGGAATTTCATCTTTGACCGATGCCAACGATCAAAATCTTGGTATGTCCTGATTGATTCTGAAGTCGGTTATCCAAACTTTACTTCAACAGTTCATTGGCCGGGGGCATTCGGCATTGACCAATAGATGCGCTCTGACCCATCCATAATCTTGAGGAGGCATAGTGGATGTCCTCAAGGGACACATCCGTGCAAAGTGAAGTATAGTATTTTATCAGCCACGCTGGCACAGTTATTGACTAGATTTTTAAAATATGTGGTGGAGAACAGCACCCTTGGCGGTGCATCAGCCAATCATGGTTCTCCAAACCCAGGCTGAATCTAACAATGCAAGCCCAGGTCCGTAGGAGCCTGGGTTTCCGAGCAACCCAATTGTTCTGCACAACCGCCCTCCACATAGCACTGCTGTTCTCCCGCCCTCCCAGCTTCCAGCCCCATATCCAGCCCCTCAACACACCCCACACTGTTCTCCTGACCTGAACAGGGCTCCTCAGTTCGGGATGCACCGATCAGCTTCCTGTTTATGCCATGGAAATGGAAGAGGGGCCCCAAGAGGAGCCCGCCCTTCTGTTTCATGGCAACCCCGACTCCCCCCAGCAACAGGGCACACTACACAAAGAGAATCTGGTGAACTGGGTTGTGGAATCTCTGTTGGTAAAGTCAATTGCCCTGGAGGGTGTGATGCACTTCTATCTTAATTGTAAACCTGATATTATGGGTCAAATTACATTTTAGAAACAGGGTAGGGGCAAAGAAAACATACATTGTATTGTCCGTATGGCCAAATTGTCAACCAACTCTGAAACTGGACTACACGATCCAGAATGCAACTGGGTTAATTTGTATGATCATCTCCTGCCATCTCACCCGAATTACCTTTATATACATGCAAATGACTTCAGCACTGACATGTTTTGTTGGTTGCTGCTTTCAGCAGGCTGGCTAAGCTTAGAAACCAAGGACAGTGTCAACTTCTTTGCTACCAAAATAAGGCCATGCCAGAAGAGAGGCAAGGGCGGTGACTGCCTTTCCAGCAGCCCTGACTTGGCCCGCCAGTTCGAGCTACCGTCCTCTCAAAGGATTCTGGGTAGTTAGGTAGGCAAACCAGGTAAACAAAAAACGAAATGTGCAATACTAAAAGCAAAATGATCAAAGCAGGCAGTCTGTCTGCCCAGAAACAGCTTTAAATGTTACGGCACTGAGTGACAGTCTACCCTACCAAAAGAGGGGCTGCCAGTTTCATCATAGGTGAGACTCATTGCAACTGACCCCCTGTGATTGAGCAGAAGCCGCTATGCTGCGACGTCGGGACTCTTGTAGGCTGCAGTACTTGCCCACTTCCAGCTGGGACTGGGATCCAAAAGAGGCCCTGGAAATAATTACTGGGGACCAAAATAGGCCATGGAAATAATGTTCAAAGTGGCCCCATATGACACATTTTCAGCAAGACCAATGCTTTTCCTATGAGACAATTTTGAACTACCACACAAAAGAGGCCCAGGGTGCAGAGGCCCACTGGGAAATCTTCAGAGTTCCCTATGGGCCAGTCCACCACTGGCTGGCACTTCTGATGAGAGCAGGCAAACCCACCTCAGACACTGGAGACTAGAGGCAACAAAGTTAGCTCATTTGACATCAACCTGGAGGGCCACAATTGTGACAGATATGAGGCAATGAACAGAAAAGGACATCGGCTGCCAAGATCCGCCCTTAGGCCAGGGAACTCTCAACAGTGTCAATTCTAACTTCTGCCTTTTTCTCTATAGAGTGTTGGCAGCACAATCTAGAACTGCCCAAGGGGAAAACAGAGTCCTAACTAGTGCCCCCCAAATAGGTTTCCTCAGACGAGTCCTGCAACGGCATATTTTACAGTACTTAAAAACATGAGTTACTGCAGACATGATTATGATAAAGCACTCAGTTTGCATACCCCATATCTATCTGTGAAAATCTTACAGCATTTCCGTGGGTGTATGCGTGCGTGTGCTCCAAGGTGACACTATGCAGACACTATTACAAAATTACCCCTATATTATGTTATTTGGCATTTATATAACGCTCTATATATCAGTGGTATGACCTCAAAGTGCTGGTAGGTTGAACGCCCTCGGGGACTGTAGTCCAGGTCATTTGAGAGAGTAAGGGTTCATAGGGTGCTTGGGTGCACCAGTCATGTGTGCAGCTGATGCAATTGCTTGATGGTAACTGCATCCTAGCATTGGATGTGGTGGTATTGATATCGGTTGAATGTGTGTGTCTGGCTGCATTAGGCCTGTGTAGGACGCTTATATGTGCAGCTAGGCCGATTTGTCATGGGATGTAGCTGTGTTTTGCAAGAATGATGAGGTGTTCATGGGATAATGTTCATATGCGAGCAGCTAGGCCAAAATTAACCGAGGGGTGTAGCTGCACTCTAATTGTGTGATGGTGTTGGGTAGAGAGTAAGCATAGTGATATGGGAGGTGAGTGTTTTGGGTGGAATTGAGATCTAAGGAGTTTGCAATTCCAGATGTCAAGCCTGCGTTTGCTTATAGTGACCTAATAAGCGTATTCAGTGGCTTCATTGCTTAGGATCTCATTTAGCATTAGTCATCGGGTTGCAAGGTTTAATCGCTTCAGATGGACATGTCGGTATTACGGAAGAGGCCAGATGGATCCATCGACTTGATACCTTTCGCAATGGCCTCAATGAGGAATTCATACCTCCAATATAACAAACTGTAATCTTTGATTGGGACCCATGTGGTTGTACATATGCCCCTGTGATTATGGGCCTGTACCTCCTCCAGTTTCTCTGACTCAAGCTCTTTGAAGCTTGCACGACCTGAGATGGCTGCCTCAATATGGCCCCCCTTTTCTTCTCATTGGCACTCCAGCTTGAGCCTCCTCTCTGCTCCGAGCGCTTAGCGCCGGACGCTTGACGCACCCTCTGTAAGGGTTATTTCCCCTCTGTTAGGGTTATTTCCCCTCCCCCAACACTCTTTAGCAACTTTTCACTTCTAAGCCGGGTCCCAGCTACGCACGTCTTTTCTTCAGGAGGGACATTGTTTACTATCGGGGCCGCTGCCCTGCCCTCCTTCTCATTGGCTCTCCAACTTGAGCCTTCTCTCTGCTCCGAGCACCTGACGCCGGATGCTTGACACACCCTCCGTAAGGGTTATTTTAGGCTCGGAATGTGGTTGCTGTGACAACCCTCCCGCGACGTGCAAGCCGGCTTTCACCAGCCCCAGCTGCTTGTCTCGAGAGGGTCTCACGGCAATCCGTCTCCCTAAAGCATGACGCGGCATTTTCTTCCCGCTGGCTCTGACTGCGCAAGCCCTGCTCCTTGACCCCTTTTTCACAGCTACTGGTGAGTTGTCAATTACACATGCCACACGGGTCTCTTCACCTCAGGTTCAGGGCCAGTTTCAGCTCTATTCTGGTGCCTAATCCTGATAGCGCCGTTATATGTTTTTACATGCTGCCATTTCCCACGCCTCATTTTTGCTATGTTTGGTGTGCTTCCTTCCGCAGCACCGATTGTGGCGCCTTCTTTTGACCAACATTTACCGTACCAGCGGTATTTTCATTCCTATTTGATTCTATGTACCAGCCCCATCTGGAGTACAATTATATAAGGTATCCCTCAGGTCTATTGCCATTCCTTTGCACATTTTACACTGACTTTGGTGTTCACTATTATATATATATTATTTTTTTGAACAGTCACAATTAATTCTTCTTGATTATAAGTATAGGCAGACGATTTTATCCACCTGTAATGTACTTGCAGCAAGCTTTTATGGCCTCACTGCACTGCAGCCCACCGTTCCTGTTTAATTCAATTTAATTTTGTTTATACAGTTGGCAGACTCCCCCACAGCGAGCCTAGAACCGTCAATCCGGTTCACTCTCTTCTTAATACCAGGTTGCACCGTTATTCCATGCAAGAAGTTTAATAAACTGGAAAAGTAGCTCCCACGGACTCCACCCCGTCTTCTCCAATCTGTACTGGGTGAGTGTTCCGCATACTAAAAGACAGCTACTCTTGAACTTTGATATTCCTTTGAAGTTGTCCCAACAGAAGCTTGTATGTATAATCTATGTCCCCTCTATTTTCTGCCCCCTTTAGGGTGATTTTATCAAATTACTCCAATCCTGCCCTGAGGAAGGCCTCTACTATTGATGCCAGTCTGGCACGCCGAAACATGATATCTATGTGTGTTGTTCCCTTTGGGAACGAGTTTATGATTTCCTCCTACACGTTGGCAGATAAACATGCAAATTTAGCTAATTGAATTCTTTTCTCTACACCTACCAGGGTAATTTTTCATACACCCTGGAAGGCCCCATGCTGTAAGAACAATTGGTATCCTGCAAGGATTGTTTTATTCTTCTCATTAAATGCTCTTGAACAATCCAAGTTTGTGATTTGATGAATATGTTGTTCCTTTGTACTCTATGTATACATGATGAATGTTATGTTTTATGTTTTTCTTCAAATTTTTTTCCAATTGCTTTTATTCATTTTTGTCAAAAGTATAAACATTCTGATTCATTAAAAACTGTGCTTTCAACAATAAATGTATTGTCAGCATACTCTAGAAGTATATCTTCTTTAAGAAGTATATCTTGCCCCCACTCACGCTCGCACACAGGGGCAACCCTATTGTGTGTTAGGTATTACGGAAAGAGTCACGTTTTTAGAGCTTTGCAGAATGTCAAATAGTCTTGGGTGTGTCGAATATGTGGGGGGAGCGAGTGCCACAGAGTTGGGGCCAAGGGTGAGAAGGCGGATCCTCCAATCCTGACAGAGTTAGAGGTCGGAATCACTAGGAGGGCAGTGCTTGATGTTAGGGTGTGAGATGGGAGGTAAGGTTTTATCTTTTCTTGTAGGTACAATGGGCTGGTCTTGTGCACTGCTCGGTGAGTGATCCATAGTGTCTTGAAGGTGGCCCTTTGTCTGACTGGGAGCCAGTGTAGGGTTTGGAGGGCTGGTGAGATGTGGTCTCTTTGACCCAGGGCAAGGAGCAGTTTTGTGGAGTTTTTCTTTCGAGTTTGTTGAGTTGGTATGCCGGAGCTCCTAGGTATAGGGAGTTGGCATAGTCCAGTCTCGACATCACAATAGACATAACTGCGGCAAGTCTGTTCAGGTAGGAGAGGTAGGGAAAAATGCATCAGAGAAGTTTGAGGTTGCAGTGACAGCATTTTAACACGCTGTTGATCTGACGGGAGAGGGTTAGGCCTGAGTCTATAGTGCAGAAAAGGTTTTTCACTATATTGGAGGGGGTAGGTGGGCCAAGGGACGGGGGGCATGTGAGCAAATCTGGTAGAAGGGCACAATTGCAGCACACCATGATTTCAGTTTTGTCTGGTTTCAGAAAGAGGTGGTTTAATGTCATCCATCGGTCAACATCACAGAGACAGGCTTCAAGGTCAGAATGGGGTTTGGTGCCTGACTTTGGAATCCTAAGGTCATTTGGGTATCGTCAGAGTAGTTGTAACAGGAGATGTTGTGCATGCGGATGATTCTTGGAAGAGTGTTCATATAGAGGTTGAACAGGAGCGCACATAGGCATGCACCTTGGAGTACTCCAGTGTTCACTGAGCAAGCAGTTAAGGTAAAAAAGAAAAGGAGGGTTATTTGTTTCCTGTTGCTGAGGAAGGAGGCGATCCAATTGAGAGTAGTGTCACAGATTCCTAGGGAGTGAAGGCGGTCAAGGAGGATTGAGTGGTTAACCATGTCAAAGGCTGCAGAGAGATTGAGGAGGATCAGTGCTGCACAGCCTTCAGAGTCTGCAGTGACCTTGAGATCATCCCAGATCGAAATCAGAGTGGGTTCAGTTCCATGTCGTGGATCTGAAGCCAGATTGAGCGGGGTTGAGGAGACAGTTGCATTCTACAAAGGAGTTGAGTTGGGAGTATGCTGTCTGTTCAATTAGTTTTGCGAGAAATCTGGTGTTGGAGATCAGTCTGTAATTCTTGGGGTTAAGCGGGTCAAGGGATGCCTTTTTAAGAAGTGTCTTGACATGCGCTATTTAGAAGGTATCAGGGAAGATGCTGGAGGTGAGGGAGTCATTTAAAGTGGCTCTTGCATGTTCTCCTGTACAGGTAGATGAGAATATTTCTTTCAGGACAGAGGCGGGGCAGGGGTCGAGGGGCGGTCCAGAGGGTTTGTTGGCTGATAGTAGGTCAAGGTGCTCGTCTCTGAAGATGGGTTTGAAGGAGTCGAACATAGGGAAATTGGGTGTCGGGGCAATGGGATCAGGAGGCGTCGGTGATGGGAGGGGGAGAGGAAGGACAGTTTGGTGAAAAGGGATGTTGTGCTGTCAAGAGCAGTGTTGAAAAAGTGTAGGGAGAGGAAGTCGCACAGTGATTATGTGGGGGTGGATTGGGTAGAGGTGCAATTGGGTTTGACGAATTCTGATATGATCAAGTGGAGTTCTTTGCTGCGGTTGCCACAGTTGAGGATTCCATTATTGTAATAGGCTTTTTCGGCCTTTCAGATTTCAGCTTGAAAGTTCCGGTGGTGCAGGGCAAACATGGATCTGTGGAGATCGGTTTTAGA
Organism: Ambystoma mexicanum; assembly: GCF_040938575.1. Lineage (NCBI taxonomy): Eukaryota > Metazoa > Chordata > Amphibia > Caudata > Ambystomatidae > Ambystoma > Ambystoma mexicanum. Next base: position 673,626,658 of record NC_090925.1, read on the forward strand.
TGCTCACCATATGCATTCAAGAGAGTTCTTATGTTTTTTGGCATTCCTCAGGTGGGACAAGAAACATTTGGGGGATGGTCCATTGCGTGCGGAAGCAGGGCACGAGGGGGTGAGAGGAATTAGTGAGTCATTAAGCAAGGAGTCGAAGGAGTTGATGGTTAATGGTCTATCAGGGGAAGCGTTGCAGGAGGACATAGAAGCAGGGCTTTGGCTAGGTTGGGAAGGATCTTGAGTTTGTTCCAGCATTTGAGATCCTGGGGGGGGGGCAGTCGGAGGAGGGGGGAGTGTGAGTCGAGAAAGGGATGGCATATTGGTCAGTCCAGATGAGTGGTTTGGGGCAGGATATATAAACCAGGACATGGGAGCTGAAGATTTAATCAAGGGTGTGACCACCTGAGTGGGTTGGACCAGTGGTATGATGGGAGAGGTTGAGCACAACAAGACTGTCAACCAGCAGATGAGTCATGGGGTTGTTGGGGATATCAAACCAGATATTGAAGTCTCCTAGGAGTGTAAGAGAAGGGTGGTTTACTTAAATGGTAGCTATTGAGTCACAGAGGTTGTTGGTGAAATGTCTGTCGTATCCAGGGGGTCTGTAGATGGATAGGAAGCTGTGGGAGAAGGTTGATGGTAGCGAGAGTTTTAATAGAAGCGATTCACCGGAGGCAATGCATGTCTGGGATTTGACGAGTGAGACAGAGAAATGAGGATTGAAGAGGACTGCCACTCTGCCACCTCTGGAGGTTCTTTTGTGGGCGATGAGCGAATAGCCAGGGGGGAAGGCTTCATGTGCTACAGTGGAAATGTCGTTGGAGAACCAGGTTCCGGTGATAAAACTGAGGTCTGGCTTGTCAGAGGATTTGTATTTGTATTTTGTTTATTTGTATTGCGCACCCTGCCCAGGGGCATCAGGGCACATGTTTGGAAAGGTAGTTACAGATAAGTGTTACATAGATAGGTACAAATTACATTTTATAGACATATTTACATCAAGAATAAGAACATGAATCAGAAATATTACACGGAATGGTCAAATATACAGTATATATAGTGAGTAGTTGTTTGCGGGTGATCACTGCATGAATTACAAGGCGGAGGCCAATGCATCCTGTTTGTGAAGCCACCGTTTAGTTCTGTTTTTGAAGGATTGGATGGCTGGCCCATTCCTAAGATCATTGGGTAGGGAATTCCACAGCTTAGCAGCCAGGACTGGGAAACTCAAGCCCCTAGTTGTCTGAAGCTTGAAACTGGGGATGGTTAGTGTATGCGCCTGTGCAGATCTCAGTGGTCTGGATGCTGTATGTTGTGTGAAGCGCATGGAGAGGTAAGCAGGTGCAGCATTATTTTGTGCCTTTTGTGTAGAACAAGTGTTTTGAGGGAGATGCGAAGTGTAATGGGTTGCCAGTGTAGGTTGCGCCTGGTAGAGGAGATGTGTGAGTGCCTGGGGATGTTGAGAGCAGCCCTAATGGCATTGTTCTTGGTGACCTGAAGTTTATCAGAGAGAGTGGAGTCTAGGTAAATTCCAATTGTTTTCGTGACGTTGGCGACTTTAATAACATTTCCATCAATAATGAAGGAGTTATAATTGGGGTCAAGTTTCGTGAGTTTGGACTGAGAGCCTAGGATGAGTAACTCAGTTTTCTCATCGTTAAGGCAAAGCCTGTGGTGTTCCATTCAGGCCTGGATGACCGAGTAGACTGAGTTGAGTGAGTTTGTTTGTTTGTTTGTTTGTTTTATTATTTGTAATGTGCCGTCATACCCTCGAGTAACAGTGTGCAGCATTTACAAGAGATTGCGAAACTTGGTTACAACAAAGAACAAGATATACAGCATACAGTAACTGTAGGAATATATACATATGTACAAGTAGGCATCATTGGGTACAATAAACATGAGTCTGATAGATTAGGCAGATGGCTATGATGGGAGGCCTACGTTTTCAACCGTGAAATGAGCCTAGCACGGAAGTTCTGATAGTGCAAGTCCGTTCTGAAGGGTGGTTGAAGGGAGTTCCACAGTTTTGCTGCTTTGACTGGGAAGCAATTACCCCCTATGGTGGAGCGTTTAAAGTTGGGGACAGAAAGGCAGTCTTTATACAACATTCTTGTTGGTCTCAGGGAGGTCTGACGATAAGATAGATGGGGCAGCATTGTTGAGCGATTTGTGCGTAAGTGAGGCAGTTTTTAGGATAATTTTGTCATAGTTGTACTGTTGACTATATGCTGTGATATGCTCTCTTCTAGAGATGCCCAGTGCCGTTCTAAGAGCGTTATTCGGGAGGGTTTGGAGTTTGCTGGTAATGGCTTTGGTAGACCCAAGATAGAGAGCGTTGCAGTAGTCCAGGCGGGATAGTATGAGGGCTCAGGCAAGGGTCAAACAGCTGGTGTCAGACAGGAAAGGTTTAGCTGCACGGATCAATTTACAGGTGTAGGCTGTTGATGAGTCTAGATATTTCACCTGTCTGAGGAAGGAGAAGGTGGAGTCCAGGTAAAAACTTACGTTTTTGACCTCTTGTCCCACCTTAATGCAATTGCCATCGATCATAAAGGAGCAGTAGGTGGAACCCAATTTCTTCAGACTAGTAGTAGTACCTAGAATTATGAGTTCTGTTTTATCATCATTCAGGCATAGTCCATGTGTGGCCATCCATGCCTGGATGATGATGTACACTCTATTCACCAAGGCCAAACCCTTTCCATAACCTCCAGAAAGCGGAAAGGAGGATCTGGGTATCATCCGCGTAATTAGTGTAGGTGATACCGAGATGATCCAAATCATCGTAAAGGGGCTTGGTAAATATGTTGTACAAGGTGGGGGAGACACAGAAGCCCTGTGGCACGCCACATGTGATGGGAATGGGGTCTGCTGCAGCTGTAGGTGAAAAGACCCTCATAGTTCTGACGTTGAGGAATGATCTAATCCATGTAATGGCCTCAACAGAAAAGTGGGCTGATGTATGTAAGTGAGTGCATAGGACAGAGTGGTCGACTAGGTCAAATGCTGCAGAGAGGTCTAGTAGGAGGAGTAGGGCAGCTTGGCCATTATCTCTAAGCTTGTCGATCTGGGCTTTAAGGTCAATGAGGGCAGTCTCGGTCCCATGTTGGGGATGTAAGCCTGATTGCCTGGCTCCGAGTAGGTGGTGTTCTTCCAGATACTTCTGTATTTGCACGTATGCAACCGTATCCAATATTTTTAAAAGAAATGGCAAAGTTGTTATGGGCCTATAGTTTGTGGGTACAGCTGGGTCGAGTGTAGGCTTTTTTAGTAATAGCAATACCCAAGATTGTTTTAGGTTGGTGGGGATGGAGCCAGTGGAGAAGGAGGCATTAATTAATTTTGTGATGAAAGGGGAGAGGTCACGGGCCGCATCTTTAATGAGCTGTGCAGGTCACAGATCGCCCTGACAGTTGGATGGTTTTAGCGACAAGATGATTTTTTCAACTTCAAGTATGGTGACTTTAGAGAAGTTGAAGCGAGTAGTTTCCCTTGAGGTGGGCTTCTCAGGTGGTTTGGAAGTGGGAGTGTCATTCAAGGAGGCTTTTTTGCAGGAAGTTTTATTTTGTAATGTAGTAATCTTGTTGGCTGAAGCCTTTTGAATTTCTGAGCACCCGTTTTTATCTTTAATACAGGCATCCGGTGGTGCAATAGGGGTTTCTACTTCTTTAAGGATAGAGAATAGTTCCTTCATGTTAGATTTTGCTTGGGCTATGCAGGAGTCAAAGGAAGATTGTTTAGAAAGGTAGATTTCTTTTTTGTAAAGGGTTGCTAGTTTGGTTAGTTTGAGTTTGTTGAGTGCTGAAGGGTGTTTTTTCCAGGTGGCTTCAGAGTTTCTTTTTTGCTGTCTTAGATTTTTGAGGAATGGTGTGTATCATTTGTTCAGATGTGTTTTGGGCTTGCTTGATCTGAGTTTGAAGGGAGCAATTAAATCCAGCGACATGGACATGGTTTTATTAAATTCATCAACCAAGGTCTCAGGGTCCAGGTTATCAGGGAGTGTGTTTAGTGTGGGGAGTAAGTTTGGGATGAGTCTTTCCACAGTGATTCTCTTCTTATTTCTCGTGAGTGGAGGTGAGGCCCTACTGGTGGGTGGAGGTGGGGGTCGGTTAGCAGAGAGCGTGAACGATACCAAGTAATGGTCGGTCCAGGCTAATGGGGGGATGTCGGTGATATTAACTAGACAATTGTAGTCAGCCACTCAGTCGAGTATTCTACCTTTGACGTGTGTGGTTTCCATACATCTTTGGGTAAATCCTAGATCGGAGAGGGTACTGAGTGTAGAATTGGCACTTTGGTCTTCTGGGTCATTATATCCCAAGTTGAAGTCTTCAAGGGTGAGTACTTGGGTAGAACTTTTGAGGTTACAAGATAATATAGTATTGATATCTTCAGCGAAGGTGCCTATTGCGTTGACATCGGTTACATAGTCGCCAGTGATAGGGATGAGTATCTGCGTGTCGTCCGCATAATTCGTGTACGAGACACCCAGATAGTCAAGAATATCAAAGAGCGGTTTAGTAAACAGGAGAGTAGATCAAAGATGCTGTGTCTGTTTCTTGCTACAGAGCGGGTGTTAAAAAGGATGCAAGTGACTTAGTGAGGGGATGTGGTTTTCGTGGTGCACATCGGCGTAGGAGGTTGAGGGACATGGGCGCCCGGTAGGGTGGTGGGTGTGGTAGGGACATTCAGGTTGGTTGAGAAAGGTTTATCTGCGGTATGGGAGGGGCTGGGTGTCTGTGGACTTTGAGTGTCGGGTGAGAGGGTTAAGTCAATGGGGGCAGGAAGAGTAGGTGGGCAGAGGTAGGGATCTGAGAGACTAGGGGTGGAACAAGGGAGTTGGGAGGGTGGAGAATGGATCAGTTGGTAGGCTGGGGTTTAGGTGGGTAGATTTTGGAATGAGTCTGGAGGGTGCTGGGGGTTTAGGTGTACAGGGTGAGAAGTTAAGAGAAAGGTGGTGGAAATGGGGAGGTGAGAGGGGAGTGTACGGGGTAAGGGAGGGAGATTCTGTGAGGCTGCACTGAAGCTGAGGTGGAGAGGAGTAGAGGGATGAGGGAGAGGACCGGTCACATGTTCTGCATTTCATGAGTTTTGGTGCCATAGGGGTGTGACAGAGGGAGGGGGTTAGAGGGGAAGGGAGATGAGGCAACCGTTCTAGCAAGGGCGAGACACACACCTTTTGGAGAGGGGAAGTGATAATAAGGGGGCGGTTTGTTGGTGGGGTTGAGTAGGGGTTAAGGGCGAGGGAGTGTGAAAGCAAAAAGTAAAATATCGAGGCTGAGTACCCTCAAACGGAAATACACCAAACGTGGGCTATAAAGATTATGATATTTCTGTCTGTGCTAAGAGTCTCTAGGAGATAGAGTGTGCAGATGCATGAAAGGAGTAGAAACAGTGGGTACATTTTCAGTCGGCAACAAATTCTCAAGTGGATGTTCTTCTTCTAGATACCAGAAGCCTAAAACAATGACTATTATAAAACCAATTAACATTATCACAAGACAGCAGTACGTTTTCGGGGCCCACGTAACAGATTGTCCATTTTCACAGCTGGTCACACGTTATTTTATCAGTCCTGTATGAGCAGCAGCGGTTGCAGGCATTGTAATCTTCAAACGAAAGCACCAGTGTTGTTAGCTGGCGACCTCCCGGCCGAGTGGTTTCTTAGTCCTTCCACAAACCCTAGCCAACAGAAAACCCTTATGAACAATTGATCGGGCCAAAAAGGCAAGTCCTTGATGTCTTTTTCTTCTCTGAACGCACAGCCGAACCGTGCAGTAAGTCTATTTTCTTGGACGCAGATCGTACCTTGTGATCCCTGGTACTGATTGATCCGTGAACAATGTGTCGTCAATTCCCGCTGGAAGCGACGAATCAGGAGTGGAATTGGATGCAAGATCCGGAACAGTTTCCGGGAAAAAAACTGTTGGGGAGTGTGGAGGCAAAAAGGCTGTTTCCCCAGGCCCCACCGGCTCAGAGAGAATCCCCAACACACTCTCAATGCTGTTTACTGCTTCGGGATCATCGGTTGCAGTACTGGTAAGGGGTTCTGTGTCTTCTGTAGCATGTGGCACTGGGTGTGGAATCCTCTTGGTGTGCGTCGCTTGCATCCAATTCTTCCGGCCTGCTACCCGCACCGCAGTCTGTGTGACCAGCAGGACTTTGAAGGGGCCCTGCCAACGAGGTGCGAGGCAAGAAGATCGCTCGAAGGATTTTACGAGGATCCACTCCCCAGGTCGTATGCTGTGACCGGGACCCTCGTATCGTACAGGTAAAGCCTCTCGCACCTGGTGATAAATCAAATACAAGTTTTTAGTCAACTGGCTACAGTAATCTGAAAGAAGTACATTTTCGACATCTCGCAAAGAACGACACTTCAGAATATTCCAAATATTAGCAGGCCTCCCCATAACCACCTCAAAGGGAGAGAGCCCAGTCTTAGTTTGAGGGGTTGTTCGCATTGATAACAACACGATCGGTAAGGTGTCCAGCCATTTTAGTTTGGTGCCAGGGCACGTCTTAGCGAGCTTGTTTTTGATGATGCTGTTGTGTCTTTCCACTAGTCCAGCACTCTGAGCGTGTCTGGCCGAATGGAACCGTTTATCGATCTGTAATCCCACGCATATCTGCAGAATTAGAGCAGTGATAAAGTGTGGACCATTGTCCGACCAGATGACTCTTGGTAACCCGAATCTCGGGAAGTATTCCTTTAACATAGTCTTTGCAGTAGTCATGGCTGTAGCGTCTTTAATAGGAAAAGCCTCAACCCATTTCCTAAAAGCACAGATGACGACTAACACATTCTTTAGATTATTGCAACGTTCCATCTCAATAAAATCAAAATGGATGACCTTGAAGGGAACAGAAGGTGGACCAAAACTACCCCTAAGAGTTGATGTGCCCTTTCCCACATTGTGATGCAAACAAATCATACATTCCTGAACAAAGCGTTCAGCTACTTTAGAGATTTTGTCATTTACCCATACATTTTTATGATTTTACGAGCACATGTGTGTGGGACCATGAGCCATAACAACCATTGTCATAACATCGTCATAATGTACGCGTCGGGAAGTAGCCACTTCCCTTCAACTCTGTCCACCCAACACTCATTATCATCAAGTTTCCCCAAGCCCTCAGCCCATTTCTTAGACTCTTCTAACGTGGCGTCGGCTTGGATATCCCTTACGGCATCAATACCCTCATCCATAGTACAGGCATTTGTGGCATCCCTTGAAGTATACATGTCTGAAGAGAGATCAGTGGCAGTCTGTTTAGCTACCTGATCAGCAAAAGCGTTCCCTTTTCCTACATCATCTAAAATCTTCCGAGGCACTGCGCATTTTATGATAGCTAGCTGAGTAGGGAGTGCAAGCACTGAGAGTAGCCGTACTATCAAGGAGCCATGCTGGATTTTAGTGCTATGTGAGGTCAAGAACCCTCTTTCTGACCATAGTCTCCCAAAGTTGTGAACCACCCCAAAGGCATACTGACTGTCAGTGTATATATTTACTGTAAGCCCTTCGGAAAGTTCACAGGCTTGGGTCAATGCTATAATCTCTGCGGCCTGCGCAGAGTTATGCGTGATTCTCTTGGTTTCCACAACCGTGCTCAATGTAGTAATTGCATAAGCAGCTGTGGATATAAGTTTCCGGGAGTTTGAAGCAGGAGCCGTCGCAAAACAGCTCCCCTTGTGGTTTGTTCAAAGAAGTATCTTTCAGATCAATTCTACCCTTTGTCTCTTGTTCGGTAGTGTAAAGGCAATCATGTGACCCTTCGTCACTGCAAGCAGTACCTTGTGGGAAAGGTAAGAGTTCAGCCGGATTACGAACACAACACCTCTTAATTTGTATGTGAGGAGCAAACAAGATCAATTCATATCTCGTTAACCCGTGCGGAAGTGAGGTGTTGCGTTTGAGTTCTGTTCAATAGAATATCTACAGAGTGAGGTACCATTAGGGTTAAAGGATGGCCTAGAACCATTCCCTCGCTCTGTTTTACAGATGCAGCAGCGACAGCTCGCAAACATCTTGGCAAAGCGCATGCTACAGGATCAAGGGCGGAAGAAAAGTTGCCGCACGGCCTATTCTTCCCTCCATGTTCCTGCATTAATACAGCCAAAGCACATCCATCACATTCATGCACATACAACATAAAGGCCTTTTCATAATTTCGTGTGCCCAAAACCAGTGCTGAGCACAATGCAGTCTTGAGCAAATCAAATGCACGCTGGTGCTCCATGTTCCACGGCAATGGCAAAGAAATGCCCTTCTTCCCCAGAGCCAACATCGGCTTAATCACTAGTGAAAAGTTGGGGATCCCCTGCCTACAGTAAGAAGCCATACCTATCAAGGCTCTAACTTCCTTCTGTGTATTTGGGACAGGCATGCTAGAAATGAGTTTTATCCGTTCAGGCGTCAACCTTCTTCCCTCCTTTGACAGGAGGTATCCTAAATAGTCGACCTCCTGGCAACAATGTTGACATTTTTTAAGCGTTTTAAGCATGTTTAGCCAGGTGAATAAGTAAAAACACAGTGCCCTCTTTACAAGCGCTCTCTGAGTCAGCAGCTAAAAGCAAGTCATCAACATATTGAAGCAGTGTACAAGTAGAGGGCTACTCAAGGGTATTGAGCTGTTCTTTCAAAGCCCTACTATAGATGCTTGCACTTTCCGTGTAACCTTACGGTGCACGGGTGAAAGTAAATGAACGTCCCCCTAAGGTGAACGCGAACTGTCCTTATGTATAGGAATACTAAAGAAAGCGTTCTTTAGATCCACAACACTAAAGTGAGTAGCTGAAGCCGGGATCATAGTTAATATCGTCGTCACATCAGGCACAATTGCAAATTGTGGGGCGACGATCTTATTGATGGCACGTAGATTAATTGTGAAACAAAAAGGAATTGCATTATAGCCTTTTTTGTACACGGGCAAAATCGGCCTGTTGCACAAACTACCTGCAATTTCCTCAATCAACCCTCGATGCACAAAATCGGAGACGATGCATTTCAAAGCTTGCTCATCATCAACCGAAATCTTATACTGTGGAATACGTGGCAGCTTTACTCCATGTTTCAAGACAATTTCAACAGGCTCAATTTGCAAAACACCGACATCATTGTCGTTGACTACCCCCAAACACTCCGGAACATCATTAAATTCTGGCGGCAAAGGTCTGGTCAAGAATTGAGAGACAGAAAGTTGCTGTGGTGAAATCGTCAAACGCACTCCATCAGAAGAACAGTGTATTACAGCATTTAATTCCTTCAACAGAATCAACCCCAACAAATTCTCTCCATAATTGGTAGTCAAAAGGAATGGACAATGGTCCGTAAAGGGGCCCAAAGAAATAGGTACCGGCGAAGAAACCGGACAAACAACAGGTGTGCTAGAAAACCCTACAGAAACATTAGTCTGCCCTGACAGTGGAATGTTTGGAACCCGAGAATGATCAATGGAACACTTCTGTGCCCCTGTATCTATCAAGAATAGATGTTTCCTATTTCCCACTGACATTTCAACGTAGGGACCTTTCTGATTAACGGGAATAGGCTTTGGTTCCAAACCCTGCTTCGGGCAATCCTAGCGAAACAGAATGTCGTCGAAAGGAAGTTCTTCAGAGAGGTAAGCACCAGAAGGATGGTCAAAAATGTTCCTATTATCTACACTTAATGCCTGATTGTCCTGCGAAAAAGGTTGCTGTGAATCCTGTGAAAACTGACCTCTATCAGGACCCCCTACACCTGGGCGACCTCTGGATCGTCTACCCATATTCCCAAATGTGTTATTTGACCTCTGTCGGAGGATCGGGCATTGTGCATGCCAATGATCCTCTTGTCTACAATAAACACACTGGTTAATGTTTACAGGACCCAAGGTCGCATTACCTTGTGGAACATACTGACCTCTGAATTGTGAATTACCCCCTCTAGGGCCTCTAACAAATTGCTGCAATAATACCTTTGTCTTCAAATCACCTTTCCTTTTTTCAACTCTTTCCTTCTCATTATTGACATGATTCTCATAGTACTGAGCCATGTGCAGTACTTCTGATTGAGACTTTGCTTGCCAAGCGCTCTCAGAAGACATCATTTGCGACTGGATGTCAGGGAGCAATCTACGCACAAATTTATCTACGAAAAATCTTTTCCCAGACTCTGTGCCTAAGTTTTGTCCACTGAAATCTGAAAAAATCTGTTCGAACCGATTAAAGAACTCGGTAGCACCCTCAGACTTCCCTTGGACACAGGCAGTAAGCTTGTCCCTAATAATTCTCTTTTCGGGAATTATAGTTTTCAATTTCGCAACTATTCTGTCAGGTAAAATTAGTATCACCTGAGGTGGTCTTTCGCCAGCTGGCCTTTCTCCATCGAGTCTAACTATGTTAGTCCTTGTATCTCCTAACCCTGGCACATCATCTACAGTTCTAATCAGTTTCCACAAGTCGACAGGCAGGAGTACAGGAAATAACAAGTCGATATCACTTAAGGTGAATACCGATGATTGCAAGACAGACTCTATTCCTTTGTAGAAGCCTGTCGGATTTTTCCTAATGTCGGGAATGGATTGTTTAATGGTGTTCACTTCCTGTCTCGAGAACTGTACGTGAACAAATTGTGACACATAATGTGCAGGAATGTCATAGGCTTGCGCACCCGTTCCGATATCCGCTGGAACCTCGACTTTTGGGACAAGTGTCGGAGGGACCTCTCTCATAGGCAACTAAGAAGTAGGCAACTCTGAACGTTTACTAAGTAACTGAGCCAAATTGAGCGGTAAAGTAGCCGAAGAAGTGTCAAACGAAAAAAGCTCTCTTTTAAATACTCAATAACTCTGTGGGACAACAAATCTTTCTTTTTACACACTCATCCTGTAGGTATTCTACCATTACCTGTATCACTTTCCTCTGCATTTCTGGCATATACTGACTATAAATGTCATATACTTCAAGGGGAGTTATCGATGTGTCTGAGATCCATCTAATCGCATCTTTCGTGCAAATCCGTGTTTCCTCAGTTATCGTTTTGCAACAAGGAAAGAACCGTTTTTGTACAGACATACCCAAACTATCTCCATCTTCATTTTCATTCTGTAACCTTTCCAGCTCCCTTCTATACTGAAGTACCGTCTCAACATGCTCTTGCACTTTCTCCGCAGTATCTCTAGAAAACGCTAAAGTATTCAGATCCCTCAATCCTTGTGGGAGATCCATACCAGTTAACCTGTCCCACATTACGCACAAATGAATCCCTAATCCCTCAATAAAAATGTTTTCTCAGGAAAATTGACTTATTAGAAAGTGTGGCAAAAACATTAGCTTGATCACCCGTCTCCATGCAATGCTTAGCCCATGCAGTTAACTCACATTTTTTCTCAGGAGACACAGTATTGCGAGTGACGACCCTCGATCCCACTCCCTGATCTACTACAAGCGGTGTGGAATCACTTGGAAGAGGGAGAGTAGGCAAGTTCAACGGAGGTGCTATCACTGGTACAACAGGTAAAGGTGGAGGAGCAGGTGGAGGAGCAGCGACAAAAGGAGAACCAACGACTGGAGGAAGAGGAACAATAGGAGGAGCAGGAGGAGCAGGAGGAGGAATAACAGCAGGAAGAGGAACATACAGAGGTGGCGCAGTGGCACCTGTCGTTCATTTAACAATTTATCAATAAGTTAATCAGAAACATGAAAGTCTTTAGAGGGATAGATCTTCTGGATACCAAGTGAGAAAGCCCTATCCATATTCCTAGCTGACTCAGAATGTTTATTTTGGTCATATTACAACGCTTTTTCGGCATTCGTCTTATGACGGCGCGCATGTTTTTCTCTACTCTTGAGCTGCTGTAAAGCGTCTTTCTTCCAATTCTGTAATACGTCAAATGCTGCAGGTCTAGCCTTTTTCTTCAATAAAATGGATTCTAAGTACTCAATACGAGGGATTTCAAAACTACCATTGATTGGCCACTGAAGTTCGGAAGTATGTCTAGTCTGTCTGTGCCAAATATCTTTAAACACTATACTACCAATGCCATGCTTACAGTACATAGTAAAAGCCGGCTACCCCTCGTGTGGCGCCGGACTGCTAAATTCCAAAGATTGTCTGTCCTTGCGGAATAATGCCCTGAAGCAGGCAGACAATTTCCCAGGCATATCAGAATACTGGTGTTACCTGGTCGATAATTGCACTTGCAAGTGTAATACACCAAAACAAATTATCAGGATACTTAAGAATCGGGTTATGAGTCACCTGATCAAATCCTAAGGAGATCCGATAGGATTTCAAAATTTTCTAACAAAGTTTACCTCGTGTTTAGTGATTTTGGAAAATCTGCCCGCCTCAATATGTGGACCCTCGTCAAGATGCCGACTCGGACCGTGTGCTCACCGCCCAGGGATCGGGGCATGCAGCGCTGCTGAGGCGTCGCTTCTCATTCAGGAAAGGGACCCCCTTTACACTGTCCGATCCTGGTCCGATAGCCGCGTCCACCTTCAACGAGCTTCGCATCAATCTTGAGGGTCCCTATTCGGGCGCCATCTGTGAAAGCAAAAAGGAAAATATCGAGGCTGAATACCCTCAAAAGGAAATACACCAAACGCGGGCTATAAAGATACACAGATCTTTCTTCAAAGTAACTGAACAGTTTTCAAAGGACAAAGTAACAGATAGCTATCAGGCCCTCAGTACAACACAGCGAATACCAGCCCTGTTCAGTGTGTAAAGTGAGTGGGGCTGTTCATCAGAATATTCTCTCTTTTATACAGTTTTTTAACATGATGTGCAGCCTCTCTGTATGTTAATAATTCCCAATCTAGGGTTCATGCCGAGTTCACCTCTGACTCGCCCAGCTATATGCATATGGATCACCTTCAGTTTACATGTTCAACAAGTCACAATAGCAACAATATATTCTCAGATCTAACATAAGCCTTAGTACATATTTTAATACAATGCAGTTCAACAACTGTTCACGTTTAGTATTTACACAACATTGTGCTTAATATATGTTCGCGGATTAGTATCGTTGGCACAGGTAATCCTCTACCACAGGTCAACGAAGGACAAGGTACATGACCCTAACATTTGGCCTACGGGCAGTTGAAGCATTAACATGCATAAAGAGGTCAAGACGGCCATGTTACTAACAGAAGAACACTGTCCACCATTTTAGAACACAGGGTGACTTTGGAACGAGAATCAAAATGGCGGATGAACCTAAAATGGCGGCTAAATCGATCTAAGGTCTGAACCTTGAAGCGCGGATTTCTTTGCAGAGCAACTGGGCTTAGGCCAATATGTACAATAGAGGAGGCACGATATGATTTCCCGTTCGACAGAAGAGGGTGGCATGGGAGGTTGGTCGAGAGGATGGTGGGTTCCCCAGTGGGCTAAGGGGGAGGGTGTGTGCAGCATGGGAGGTTGGAAGAGAGGGAGGGGAGTTCTTCAGAGGACACAAGGATAGAGTGGAAATGGAGGTGGATTCATGCTGTTTGGCGCGCCAGAGGACTCCCCTGGCTTGGGAGTACGATATAGGGTATGCTGTATGGGAGGGGGTAACAGAGTGTTCTCAATTGATATCAGTGGGAGAGTGGAAGTCAATATGTTAGGGTGGGATGGTGAATGCAGGATAAGCGCTTGAGGAGGAAGTTGTTTGGCACGCCAGAGTGCTCCTCTGATCTTAGAGTTGGACGAGGGATGATGGTAGGAGAAAGGACGGGCGGTGTCTGGGTGTAATGATGTACAGGGGGCGGGGTTGTGGTTTGCGGTCAGGTGGGGAATTTGGGTGCTAGACTGTGGGCTTTGCGCCGTCAGGGGTGAGCGATGAGGGTTTATGGTGCAGGGAGGCTAGGGATCAGAACAGGTGGTAGAGGGGGTATGTGATGAGCAGGGATCTCCATCCCTGGGGGGGGGATCAGGGCAGTACCGAGAGATTGATGAACTAGTAACAGTAGATGTAGAGGTCCTAGATGTACAACCTGCATCTAGATTGTTGGCTCTAGGGCAGTGGGAGATGGCTAGAGATGGCTAAAGATGGGCAACCACCTAGAAGTTAAGTCTTTGCGTTTATCCAACAAAATCTGTGTGTTAAGTTTGATAGTATCATGAATCGTGGAGGCAAAGCTAATACTGAGATATTTGATAGAATCATCACACCATTTGAAACCAAAGACATCAATATCGTTTTTAAGACAATAAGGTTTAAGAAGTAGAATCTCAGACTTATCTTTTATTAAGTTTGTATCCCGAAACTTGCACGAATTGATAGAGTGTGTTAAGTAAATTCCCCCCAAGATTCCAGGCATATTTTTGTTAGATCTGATAAGTTCTAATAAGGGCTCCAGTGAGAGAATATACAGAATTGGGAAAAGAGGATACCCCTGCCGATTACTTCTTAGAATGGGGAAGAAGGGGGAAGATTGGCCATTAATACTAATTGAAGATTTAGGACAAGAGTAGAGAAGTGTGATAAGGGAAATCAATCTTTTGCCTCAACTGTGCCACTGCAGGGATTGAAACATAAAGTCCCAGTTGACACGGTTGAAGGCTTTTTCTACATCGAGTGCAATTGCTGCATAGCTTTGTTTATCCTTTTTGTCTTTAGAACCTAAATAGGTGGCATCTAGTATTAGTCTTGCATTAGAGGAGATGTTGCGTCCCTTCACATAGCCACTTTGGTCTGATATAATCAGAGCAGGGAGAGATGATTCAATTCTGTTGACCAGAATTTTGGCAAAGATCTTACTCTCGACGTTAATGAGAGATATCGGCCGATAGTTACTAGGAAGCGTGGGGTCTTTGTCAGGTTTAGGGAGTAATATGAGTAGGGCTTCGGAGAATGAGCCAGATGAAGATTTTTGAGAGATGAAGTGGGAAAATAAAGATTTGAGTTTAGGTATAAGGGAATGAGCTAGACTGTCATAAAATTCTGTGGAGAGGCCACCCGGTCAGAGGGCTTTTCCCCTACCCAATCCCTTAATAGCTCGGGTGATCTCAGGAAGCGTGATATCATAATCCAAATGGGATATATCAGTTTGAGGGTATGAAGATCTGTTAGCTTTGTTGAGAAATGAAACGATACGTACATGAGGAATGGAGTTGTCCGGGGTATATAATTCTGCGTAAAACATTCTAAATCAGTTTAAAACCTCATCTGGATGATTATGTGGCGTGTCCGATGCATCTTTAATGTGTGATATGTAAAGTCTTTCTTTTTTAGTTTTCAGATATGAGGCAAGTGTCTTACCAGCTTTATTGGATGTCTGGTACATTTTTGTTATATATTTAAGAATGGTACCAGCAGCAAGATCTGTAAACTCATTGTTAATTTGAAAGCGTAGGGCCATGACCAGACAGAGATTAGCAGTATTGGAGTTTTGATAATAATGTTGCTCAGCTAATGTTAGCTGGGAATAGAGATCATCCAGATGCTTTCTACGCAACTTTTGTTTTCCCAGAGAAAGCCACGATATGGTCTCTAAGTGTAGCCTTAAACGCATCCCAATTGTTCACTATGGAGGTGCACTGTCGTGATTGTGATCATAGAATTGTTGCACAAATGATTGAAAAGATTAACAGGCCGATTCATGGAATAAATGTGCGCCGAAAATTCCGGCGCAGAGGGGCCTATACGTGCGCTGCGCCGAAAAATAGCGAAAAGCGCAGGGAAACCAGCGCACGTCGATTCATGGAAGTCCGTGCGTAAGAAAAGCATAGGACGTGCGCTGAAAAAGTGCGCGGCGCACGCCGGCGCACAGGTCAACCAACGGCGTGCGCCACGGCCACTGCGCTATCACTCCGAGCGCAGCGCACAGCTCTAAAGTAGGCGGAACACAGGGCGGGACACTCGGAATGGGGAATAAAATGGGGCACAACACTCGGAATGGGGAAGAATGTGGGCGGCACGGGGAAGTACAGGAGGCAAGTGCGCGGAACGCCCGCACGCTCTCCGGCAACACGTATTCATGGATTCGAACAGGGCAAAACAGCGCTCGATCAAACCAGCGCACAGGCCCAAAAACGTACGCCACAAGTAAGCAGGCGGTAGCGTCCCGACGCACTCAACGAAAGTGCGCCAAAACCTGCGCCAACAAATACCACCCACATACAGCAATGGGCCATACCGTGACCCCAAAGGACTAATGATGTGCAAAGGTGTACGCCATTTACACGGACACCCACTGTTCAAAAATTCGCGCGTGTGTGTACAACGGGTTGTGCGAGAAGTCACTCGCGCGATTGCCCTGGGTACGTGTATCCCGGGGTGCGGGGAAGTCCCACACGCGATTGCCCTGGCCACGTCGATACCAGGGGTGCGTGTGAAGTTCCACACGCGAAAAGCCAGGGTACGTCATTTACAGGGGTGCGCGGGAAGTTTCACACGCGAAAAGCTAGGCTACGGGAATTCCAGGGGTGCGCGTGAAATCCTACACGCGAAAAACTAGGGTACGTCATTTACAGGGGTGCGCGGGAAGTTTCACACGCGAAAAGCTAGGCTACGGGAATTCCAGGGGTGCGCGTGAAATCCTACACGCGAAAAACTAGGGTACGTCATTTACAGGGGTGCGCGGGAAGTCCCACACGCGATTACAGCAGGGTACGTGTATTTCAGGGGTGCGCGGGAAGTTCCACACGCGATTACAGCAGGGTACGTGTATTTCAGGGGTGCGCGGGAAGTTCCACACGCGAATAGCCTGGCCGCGTGTATTTCAGGGGTGCGCGGGAAGTTCCACACGCGAATAGCCTGGGCGCGTGTATTTCAGGGGTGCGCGGGAATTTCCACACGCGAATAGGCTGGGCGCGTGTATTTCAGGGGTGCGCGGGAATTTCCACACGCGAATAGGCTGGGCGCGTGTATTTCAGGGGTGCGCGGGAAGTTCCACACGCGAATAGCCTGGGCGCGTGTATTTCAGGGGTGCGCGGGAAGTTCCACACGCGAATAGCCTGGGCGCGTGTATTTCAGGGGTGCGCGGGAATTTCCACACGCGAATAGGCTGGGCGCGTGTATTTCAGGGGTGCGCGGGAATTTCCACACTCGAATAGGCTGGGCGCGTGTATTTCAGGGGTGCGCGGGAAGTTCCACACGCGAATAGCCTGGGCGCGTGTATTTCAGGGGTGCGCGGGAAGTTCCACACGCGAATAGCCTGGGCGCGTGTATTTCAGGGGTGCGCGGGAATTTCCACACGCGAATAGGCTGGGCGCGTGTATTTCAGGGGTGCGCGGGAATTATCACACGCGATTTGGCTTGGTACGTGTATTACAGGGGTGCGTGCGAAGTTACACACGCGATTAGGCTGGGTGGGTCCTGTCACCCTCGACGGCCCCTGCAGGCAGCCCACAAAACAGGGGACTACCCTGCACACCTGCTCATGTCTCCCACCACCCCCACCCCCCCAGTCACCAGGGGTACCCTCCACCAGGCCCCCACTCATGTCTCCCACCACCCCCACCCCCCCAGTCACCAGGGGCACCCTCCACCAGGCCCCCACTCATGTCACCCACCACCCCCACCCCCCAGTCACCAGGGGCACCCTCCACCAGGCCCCCAACCATGTCTCCCACCACCCCCACCCCCCCAGTCACCAGGGGCACCCTCCACCAGGCCCCCAACCATGTCTCCCACCACCCCCACCCCCCAGTCACCAGGGGCACCCTCCACCAGGCCCCCAACCATGTCTCCCACCACCCCCACCCCCCAGCAGTGCAGGGGCAGCCTCCACCAGGCCCACACTCATGTCTCCCACCACCCCCACCCCCCCAGTCACCAGGGGCACCCTCCACCAGGCCCCCAACCATGTCTCCCACCACCCCCACCCCCCACCATCCAGGGGCACCCTCCACCAGGCCCCCACTCATGTCTCCCACCACCCCCACCCCCCCAGTCACCAGGGGCACCCTCCACCAGGCCCCCAACCATGTCTCCCACCACCCCCACCCCCCACCATCCAGGGGCACCCTCCACCAGGCCCCCACTCATGTCTCCCACCACCCCCACCCCCCAGCAGTGCAGGGGCAGGCTCCACCAGGCCCCCACCCATGCCTCCCACCACCCCCAACCCCCCGCCACCAGGGGCACCCTCCACCAGGCCCCCACTCATGTCTCCCACCACCCCCACCCCCCACCATCCAGGGGCACCTTCCACCAGGCCCCCACTCATGTCACCCACCACCCCCACCCCCCCAGTCACCAGGGGCACCCTCCACCAGGCCCCCACTCATGTCACCCACCACCCCCGTCCCCCCAGTCACCAGGGGCAGCCTCCACCAGGCCCCCAACCATGTCTCCCACCACCCCCACCCCCCCCAGTCACCAGGGGCACCCTCCACCAGGCCCCCAACCATGTCTCCCACCACCCCCACCCCCCCAGTCACCAGGGGCACCCTCCACCAGGCCCCCACTCATGTCACCCACCACCCCCGTCCCCCCAGTCACCAGGGGCACCCTCCGCCAGGCCCCCACTCATGTCACCCACCACCCCCACCCCCCCAGTCACCAGGGGCACCCTCCACCAGGCCCCACTCATGTCTCCCACCACCCCCACCCCCCAGCAGTGCAGGGGCAGGCTCCACCAGGCCCCCACCCATGCCTCCCACCACCCCCACCCCCCCCGCCACCAGGGGCACCCTCCACCAGGCCCCCACTCATGTCTCCCACCACCCCCACCCCCCACCATCCAGGGGCACCCTCCACCAGGCCCCCACTCATGTCACCCACCACCCCCACCCCCCCAGTCACCAGGGGCACCCTCCACCAGGCCCCCACTCATGTCTCCCACCACCCCCACCCCCCCGCCACCAGGGGCACCCTCCACCAGGCCCCCACTCATGTCTCCCACCACCCCCACCCCCCAGCACTGTGGGGAACCTGCCAGCAGGCCCCCACACATGTCCCCCTGGCCCCAGGTCCTGACGATACACAATCATGGCAGTAATGGCCAGCATACTGTAGGGTATTTTGTGGAGATTTGGGGCCTGACGGTATTTTATTACCGCCGAGAAATAACTTAGCAATAATCACTCTTTGTATTCAGATTTGGCCATGTGCAACAATAATACAATGGACATGCATTATTTCAGCACCCAGACCTGCATATTTGGTATACGTGGTTGGTGGTATTTTGGTGAGCATAATTCCCTTGTTTTATTTGTGGCCCCAATGTCCAGAATCCCTTATCTTCGCTTAGATTTTTCGTGTGATCACTAGAGAGACCTCAGACCTGCATTCTAGGGAAACCACAATTTCCAGGGATAGTGTTGGTGCGCCACCATGGGCAAACTCACTGACTTATTTACGACAGAGAGCTATATGTGGTAGTCTTGTGGTAATTTCCACTACCTTATATACGGTAGGGAGCTATGTTCAGAGAGTCTCTCTTCCCGTTGGCTCATGTACCTCCAACAAGTTATACTACAGTCACTCACAATTATTCATACTGATTCTGACATACACACATCTGTCTTAAAATGACCATTGCACTGTTTAAAAATCTCCCCACATCATTGGCATTGTAATGGTAAATAGAAAATAAACCACCCGTCTGTTTTCAAATATTTTCTGTATTATAAAATTTGCATTTAGACATGATCTCATTCTTTACAGCAATAAAAGGGAACAATCAAAGCATTTTCAATGACACACTGCAATTATAGTGGCGGAGAACAGAACTTAAATTGCAACATTAGCACTTGATTAAGACACGCACGGGACTTTCATTTTTCTACACTGACTGCATACTTTCGTGCACACACACAGCTCCCCCAGTTAGGTAATTACCTTATCTGTTCAGAGTCTTCTCTCTGTGAATGTGGCTCTCTTGGCTTAACTCCAACAAAAAGGAACGCTTGCCTTCTCAAGCCGGGGTCATTGCCTGGAATTCTCAGCTTTTTCAGATAGGACTGCCTCTGCCAGTGGAAAGGTAATTCTTTCAGCTTTCCCCAGTCTCGACTGCAGCAGGACACCCCCACAGCCAGGTCTTCTCCCCAGTAGTGCAGAAAGATGTCTCCTGTCTTTTTCCCTGCTACTGCCCACTAAAACTTTCCTCTCAGCCCTCTTTATGACGTGTTCCAATGAAATCCATCATCTCTCATCCTCCTACTTTTAAACAATAGCTTCGCTTATACATTTGCAATTGTTGCAAATCTGACTTCCTTCCTCCTGCAGTTACTGTGCACAACAACACGGATAATCAGGCAGAGAAGAGAGGAAAAATCTGCACACTCATTTAACTGGTTTTCAAAGTATGCCTAATTCTGCAGTAGAGAACACATTTTATTAGTGAGTTATATTAAAATAAGGTTTTATTAGTCAGGTTAATGGTTAATATGTTAGCTGTTAATTTTCAAATGTGTCTCTAGCAATATAGGCATTTCAGGTGAAAAATAGTGTGCATTTTTAAATGAACACGTGTGCTTTTAACTGTAAAAATAGCTTTGCATCTTATATGTTAAAATCGTTTTTTGACTGAATAGTCTGTCTTTCCT
Source organism: Ambystoma mexicanum (assembly GCF_040938575.1). Classification (NCBI taxonomy): domain Eukaryota; kingdom Metazoa; phylum Chordata; class Amphibia; order Caudata; family Ambystomatidae; genus Ambystoma; species Ambystoma mexicanum. Next base: position 673,647,126 of record NC_090925.1, read on the forward strand.
TGTTAATCTGCTAACCCATATAGCAATGCACCGCACCCTTGTGGTGGTGCTGCAAAAAAAAAATGCTACTTGTGCAGTAGTGCTGTAATGCTACTTGTGCAGTAGTGCTGTACTCTGTGCTGTAACATGCCAAATATCCTTACATATACCCTCCTTTTGTTTTTAGAACTTGGCTATAATCCAAGCCAATTCCTAAAAACAACTTGTTCTATTTTTTTTTTTTTTACAATATAGCAATCCAACAAAATGAATATTCATGTGCATCAATGAAAATTTGCAATTAACATTTCATCTGAGTCCATCAGTTCATAAAATGTTCCACATTTGCCTTCTCAGTGGAAGTGGCATTACTTTAAGTTTAAATTTTCCAAGTCAATTAAAAACAATGAAATAAAACAACTAACTAAAACAAATAAGTAATATAACAAGTTAAAATAAATAATTAAAATAATAAATACGTGGAACTTCATATGCCGGAACTTTTGCTTTGTCTCTTTTGGTATGTCCCGGCCAGCGATGTTATTCGGTTCATTCGAGTACTCTTTCATCTTGGCAATCTTGAATCCACAGTAGTCATCTCTTTTGGCATTCCGGTTATTTTGTCTTCACCTCCACCTGGAGGCAGGCATCTTTTGGTCTTCATCCAGGGGACTCCAGGACTCCATCGTCTCCCGTGGCCTCTGATCCCGGAACCTCCGATCAAATAATGTTAATCGTCTAAATCAAAATAGAAAATAAACAGATTAAGTACATAGCACAATACTAACTTCATCCTTTTGCCAAAAATAAAACATGCTTGGTAAAAATACTTCGTTTTTTTTTTTCTTTTTTCTGAAATTAAACACAAGTTAAAAGAAAACAAACACATATAAAACAGCATTCAATATTTAATACACTTTCTCTCTGCACACCAACCACGAGCTTCCGTTATATGTGCATTTATTTATTTATTTATTTATTTATTTATATTATATATTTTCACATATATTACAGTGTTTATGTGCCATCATTACAATCAACTTTTTTTTTTTTTTTTTTTTTAACTTCTTTGTCACTGCCTCCTGATCACACCCATTTATTTTCTCAAGGGACTCTATCCGTTTCCACATGCTCAAGCTGCCTGATCTCATGTCTGGGATGGCATGGTTTGATTTGATTTACATGGACAAACTGCTCTATTGCTGTTTCACCTTCATTTTTCAAAATTTTATACACTACAGGAGATACTTTATCTATAATTCGAAATGGCCCCTGCCAGGCTGCCAGAAATTTAGAATTTTTCTGTTTACTTTTTCCAAAATGAAACTTGTACACCTGATCCCCTACATTGTATTCCTTTACTGATGTCTTTTTGTCATAATATGACTTAGCACTGTCAGCAGCTCTTTCCAGATTTCTCTGCACAAAAGCAAATGCATGTTGCAAATGCCTCCTCAGTTCATCAATATATTCATGAACTGTGGATGCACTCACTAGAGTTTGCTCATGTGTTCTGTATAGTAGGTGTTGTGGTAACACCATTTTCCTACCTGTTAAGACCTCATGGGGGCTAACACCTGATGCTTTGGCAGGAGTCGACCTGATTGCCATCAAAACCAATGGTAAACGCAAATCCCAGCTGGAACCTGCTTCTGCCACAAATTTCTTTAAAATGTCCACAACAGACCTATTGCTTCTTTCAACTGTACCTGAAGACGCCGCCCGATATGCGATATGTAGTTTCCTTTTCACACCTAGTATTTGCCATACCTTACTCATTAGAGTACTTGTGAAATGACTTCCTCTGTCTGACTCAATTCTTTGTGGCAACCCAAACCTTGAGAACACATGGTTCACCAGCAATGTGGCTGCTGTTTGCGCACTACAATCTGGTGCGGGAATGCACTCAATCCATTTTGACATCAAACATACCACACTCAAAATATAGCGGTGTCCCCTGCTCGACCTTTTTAAAGGACCTACATAGTCTATTTGCAAATCTGACCATGGGAGAGTTAGGCCTCTTTTCATCAATGGCGCTCTATGCATTGGTGAAGCAGGTTTAAATTGGGCGCATACTAGACATCCTCTAGTATATAATTCCACATCTTGGGACATATGTGGCCAGTAAGCATAATCTTTTAGTATTTCTAATGTCTTTTGTGAACCTCTATGGCCTGCAGTTATGGCATCGTGTGCATGGTGTAGCATTAGTCCTCTGAATGAAAGGGGTACTACCCACTGTATTTGCCCTGTTATGGACTCTCTAATCATGAGTCCATCCTGTAATCTAATTCGTGTTTTGTTCTTTAATAACACCCTCAATTCTTCTTTTCCCATGCAATCATTTTCTGTTAAAGGATTTTGTTCAGGATCTATCAAATGATTATAATAGATTCCCAAAATTTGATCATTCTTTTGTGCCTCAATCAAATCTTGGTCTGGCGTGTCATGACTCCACTGCACCACCGGTTGATCTACCTCCTTTGGTGCTTTAGAACGTGTGACTGCATCAATTTGTATTTCACCCATTAAATAATCAATAGGTAGCAATTCTCCCATCACAGCCCCAATCTTAGCCAGATGGTCTGCCTTATCATTTCCCTCCTTATCCTCTCCTGGTGTTTTTAAATGCCCACGAATTTTTCTCCAGTATATTGTTAAATTATTTTCTGACACCAATTTGTCTATGGCTTGTATCATTTTTCCATGTTTAAGTGGCTTTTTGTTGTATGTAACCATGCCTCTTGCTTTCCAACCAGGCAAATATTCCACAAAGCTATTCCGTGCATAGTCAGAATCAGTCACCAGGACAATTTCACTGAACTTTTTATCAACTGCAGTAGCAATTGCTTTATAGATGGCTGCCAATTCCGCCACCTGACTGCTCCTATCTCCAATCCTCATCCCTATACTAGGAACGCCTTCACATTTCAACCAGACATTTCCTATTCCTGCCACTAATTGTTTATTACTGTCATTTTCAATGTGAAAAGCACAACCATCCACATATACAGTTGGCAAATCCTCGCATGTTTTTTCATCAAAAGCTTTGTGTGGTGATTGTTCAAATTCCTGCAAACTAGCTTCCACTTCCATTTCATTTGGTATTTGTTCAGCTGCACAGTCATGTAAGTCAGCTAACCCTTGAGCAATTGGGCTCTTTTTATTTTGTCCATATCTTACTTCTACGGGAAAACCTTGTAATGCCAGCGTCCATGAAGTGATTCTGGATTGCGCTAGATTGCCTGATCTAATTCTTTTACTCTCTAAAAATTGCAAAGGTTGATGATTTGTTTCAATAATCACCTTTTCTCCCTGAACAATGGGGCGGAAATGTTGTAGCGCCCACACAGTGGTTAATAGGGCCTTTTCGCATTCATTAAATTTCATTTCAACTTGGGAAAATGCCTTACTTGCATATGCAATGGTTTTGTGATTCAAATCGTGTTTTTGTGATAACACTGCTGACATACAATGTTCAGAAAAGCCTATTTCTATAAAGAAATCCCTGTCCTTTATGGGGTATGCTAAACATGGTGCCTTTACAAGACATTCCTTCAATCTAGCCACTGCATCAGATTGCTCTCTTTCCCATCTCCAGGGAGTATTTAGTTTAAGCAGTTTAGTCAATGGTTGAGTGATTTCTGCATAATTCTCAATGAACTTTCTGTTATAGCCTGTCATCCCTAATAAACTTTTTACTCCTTTCACATTTTTAGGATCTTTTAATCTTTGTATGGCCTCTATTTTCTTCCTTTGTGGATTTAGCCCATGTTCAGTCACTTCATGCCCTAGAAAGTTCACTTTTTTCTTGCACCATTGTGCTTTTTGCAAAGATACTTTGGCGCCTGCTTTCTGCAATTGGCCAAGCACATGTCTTATTTCATCAAAATGGCTTTTAAGGTTTTCATTTTTTATCAAGACATCATCCACATAAACTATTGTCCCTCTTTCCGCTGCATCCGGCATGGCCTTTCTCAAAAATATGCCAAATTCACTCCCACTATTGATGTACCCGAACGGAGCTCTAAGCCAGGCATATTGAGTCCTGTCAAATGTAAAGGAAAATAGGTGTTGTATCTCCTCTGCCAATGGCACACACCAATATCCAGATGTGAGATCTAACGTGGTAAATACATTTGAACCATGTATCTGAGCTAGGCCCTGATCAATGAATGGTAGTGGCCATCTAGATACTGGTACTCTTTTATTTAACTCTCTTAAGTCTGCACACAGCCGCCATTGACCATTTGGCTTTAACACACCTAAAATAGGCGTATTGGATGTGCTATGAATGGGTCTAATTATTCCCCGTGATTCCAAATTTTTAATAATCTCTGCCAATGATTCTAAACATGCCAGCGGTAGTCTATACTGGCGTACAAACACTGGATTTCTGCTACAACCTTCTGGTAGTGTGGCCACATGTAAATCAGTTAAACCACAATCATAAGCATCTTTTGCAAATACATCCTTAAACTCCATAAATATTTCCCTCAGATTGCGTCGATCCTCATCGCTGTTACATGCATCCGCTAAGGAGATCTGCTCTTCTACCATTCTGGAAAATTCTGGAAACTCTTCTGGTAAAGGAATCTCAGCGCTTTCCTCTAACTGTGTGGCTGTGTCTTTTTGTAGAGCTGCCACTTTCAAATATTTTGGCATATCAGCTTCCACTTCAATGGGCTGATTTCCTGTTTCATTTTCATTTAAATTAAATATTATGCAATCCTCTTGATGGCAGCACACTGTCTCATTTGAATCATAAGGATACACAGAATGAATTTTAAATATTCCTTTGGGCTGAGAGTCCAGGTGTTCTGGCAACTCGCCCTTGGCATCTACATATTTTTCAGGAATATTCCCAATCACCATGTTATTTAAATCTGCCGTATAATGTGATTTTTGTATGGCCATTCCTAATGGGGAGTTTTCCTCTAAATGAATATCCTGACAACCTTTATTATTCACCATGATTTTTACAGATCCCTCACCAATGTCTACCAATGGAATGTATTCATAATCCAGGCCTTGCTGTTTTATGGATTCATTCAGGCATACAAATGCATCAGAGCCTTTCATCTGCTGTCCATTTTTGCATTTCAGTGTTATTGCAAACTGTTTTGTAAATGCAGGAACAATAGTATTTTTCCTCATCTGTAATTCGACTGCATAAGGAACTAGTTGTGCACAATGATAAGCCCTTCTTTTGTCTTCAAATTCAGGCGCCGGCCCACCTAGGCGTGACCATATTTTTTGATTAAGGAAATCTAACACCATACACATTCTGTGCATGATGTCATTGCCCATGTAAAATTCATTTTGTGCTCCACTCACTATCCATACATTATGGTAAATTGCTTTCTGCCCAATGCTAATTTTAAGCATGCATCTGCCTGTAATTCGGTTTTCAAAGTCTGGACTGTCCAACCCAGAAACATATTGGTTTTTAATCCTAAATTTCGGGATTTCTTCCCTCTCCATAATTTTTTGCAACAATTTCTCATTAATGAAACTCCTTTCATGTTCAAGCGCTAAAGTGGCTTTTATTGTTTTAAGATAATCATTTATACCAGCGTGAACCCATGGTTGCTCATCTTCCATGTGTATCTCTGCCAGAGTGGTAATGTGTTTTTCTGAATCTGTTTTAGGAACAATATTCTGTTTGCATGTATTCTCTTTTAAATAGAAACGTAATGTGTGTTCGTCTATGGCAGTCTGCCAATCTTTCCTTGGGTCCAAGTATATTTGTACAGGTAGTTTTTCATTGTCGCTCTGATCTTTGTCTTGACACCTTAATATAACAGTGACACTAGGTATGCAGCTATTCTGGAGATATACCTCCACAGCATCATTTGTTTTGGCAACGGTGTGACATTCTTTTATATTGCTGTTTTGTGATTTTAGTTTCTTAGGCCTCAATGGTTTTTTGGTTAAGGACCACAGCACTCCATTCACCCCATCTATGAGAGGAGACAATCTTTTCAGGCAATCTGTCCCCATCAGAAATGGAATTTCACAAATAGATGTGATCAATACCTCTTGTTTCATTCTGTGCTTTCCTATTTTTATGTCAACCTCAGTTACACCTATGATGGGCACCTCCTCCCCATTAAAGTTATGCACTGGGCCTTGATTTGCCTTCACTGTGATCTGACTCTGTGGAGGCCTCCCTTCATTGATACTCTTTACCAGCTCCTTGGACATAATTGTGGCCTGTGCGCCAGTGTCAATCATAGCAAAGGTGTGGCATTTTTCTTCTACAGTGATGGGTGCATAATATCTGTCCTCAACTTCCTCTAATACACATAAGAAATGTGAATTCTTACTGATTTCAGGGCTCACCTTTCTCAGGCCTTTTTCACTTTTGGCTAAGCACATTGGTAAATGAAAAGACATTTTTCCCTCCTTTTTACCCATTTCTGTGCGAGATATTTTATTCATTTCTCCATGTTCAGAGGTTTTTTGGAGTGTGGCCACCGTTCGCCCATCCATCTGGGTAACATCAGAGACCACATTACAACCTTCCAACTGAACATGTGTCACAACATCATTCAGCAATTTGTCATTTTTTAATTCTGTGCATTTGTGATCATTTAGTGTAATACCAGCCCTTTCAGCCTTTTCAAAAATATGTGGCTCAAAGAATTTTTCAGGTGATTGACTTGTACCCTCCTTGTGAGTATTTCCTTTTTCTGTCTGTGTTTGGTAATTGTTTTGCTTGCCCAGGGAAGGAGCTATGGCATCCCCACTTACTCCCTGTTCACTGGTATTCCCCATGCATGAGTCATTTTTCTTAAATCTGTCCCTTTGTTCTTTTGGAATTCCTAATGTTTCTTTTTCATTTGTGCAAATCTTTACTGTTTTATTTAGCTCTAAGTTAAACCGTACCTCTTTTTTAGAAGTATTTGCACTTTCCGTCACAATTTCATTTACTGGTACTTTCATTTTTAATCCATTAGACATCTCAGAGTCGTTATGCAAAATTATATCAGAGCAATCTGTCATTTTGGCACTGCAGTTATCATGAGTACTTAGTCACTTTTCGGAAGCCCCCCGGTCATTGCTATGGCCATCAGCCCCCTCTTTGGAAGGTTGTTTTTGCGCTGTATAGAGCTTTCCTATTTGCTCAGCTAACATTTTCACTTGGGCCTCAAGGCATTGGAACCTTTCCACCTCTCTAGGATCCTCTTTCTGTGGCCTAGGTCGATATTGGTTGTTTTCCCCCTGATTGGATCTATTCTGATACCTCTCAGGTGATTGATACCGGTTGGGATGGTTTCTGAACTCTTGATTCATTTGTGGAGGGGAGCGGGTTGCACCCATCCTTTGATTATAGTCCCCTGGTGTGGAATCATTGTACTGGCGTGGACTGTAGTTCACGTTTTGCTTCATGTCCTGTCTCTCAGATTGTGGGTACTGGCCCCTATATTGATTTCCATTATCAGTAAATCGATCCACATATCGGGGCCTATCCTGATTACCATATATCATGGTGCTGGGATCAAATCTGCTCTGTGTCCCCAATGACTGGTAGGGACCATCATTTCTTTGATCTTGATTTTGTCTCTGGTTATTGTTCATACCTGCCATATCAGACCGGTATCTTACCCGGGGTCTATCTCCTAAATATCTAGGGCTGATGTAGCTCTCTCTATTACTAGGATCATGTGATTGGAATATTGGTACAGTAAATGGCGATCTTTGTTGATTACCCCTTTGTTCAGGTGTCACATTATTTTTACCTTGGCTTTGAGCAGACTCAAGGGACATTTTGGCTGACCTGATTTCCATTACTGTGGCTGAGGGTTCTTTAGATTTAGGCCTAGTATCTTTCATTTTATCACTTTCTCTACCCTGACAATAGAGTACCTCATATAGCTTGGTGCTTTGATGTACAATCCATTCAAGGGACTTGTCACGGTCAAATTCACGGACCAATTGGGATATGATGTCTTTCTGTAGCCCATAGAAGTATGCGGTTTTAAACTCATTGGAATTTGAGTCAAAAGATACATCAAAGCGAGAGAATGCTCTTTTTAAGTCTTGTAAAAATTGGCGAGGTGATGTATTAGGTCCAGCAGTAATAGTGTACGCAACTTTCTTTGCCTCCTGCAATGACTGAAAAGGAGAAAAATGACGCCTAATTTCTTTTTCAAACTCCAGCCATGTCATATTCTGCTGTTCATTTAATCCCCTTATGATGCTGGCCGTCGGGGCATCTAAAGTTAAATGAAAATATTGTCTGTACTGTTCCTTAGGTATCTGGAGCGCTTTAAAAATGTCATGCACCGCTTCTAAGTGATCCTCAATGCAGCATTCACCTCCCTTTTTAAATGGTTTGATCAGGGCTTTAATGGATTTCATTATTTTTATGGGGCTACTTGTTGCAATGCATGGAATTGCACTATTTTGTGATTCAATCCTGTTTTCAGGTGTATGAGATTGGTGGCTGCCCCCAATGGGAGTATCAAATCCCCCAAGGGCGCTGCAACCAAGTTCAGTCACCGGCCCTGTCACTGGGGCACTAGCTCTTTGGGCAGAGCTAGAATTCACCTCCACTCCATTGAATGTGGTACCCTGCCGCCTCTCCTGGGACCTGGGAATGCACATTTGCTGTTCTAAGTCCTTACACTTTTTAAGGAGTCTGTTGGCTTCATCATGCAAATAATTATTTTCATCACTCATTTTATTAATTGCCTCCTGCATATCGCACATTTGCATTTGGCATTCATTGAACTCTTTATTTCTCTTGTCTCTTTCTTGAATCATTTTAATCATTTCTTGTTCTGCACTCTGGAGATCACCTTCTTTTTCGCAATGTTCTTTTTGTAAAATCTGCATTTCTGAAACAACCTCATCTTTATCCTGCCTAATGTGATCCACTAAGGCTTTTAAGTGTGTCAATTCTTGCTCACTATCTTCAAATTGTTTCTTGCTTTTGGATAACTGAGTATCAAAGTCTCTGCATTTTAATTGCATGTCTTTTTGGCATACATCCAATTCTGCTCTCAACTTTTCCTGATTTTTACTTGCCCCATCTAATTCAGTCTTTAACCTGTTAATTAGCTGAGTATCATTCTCTTGCATTCGCAGGGACTTGTTTAAAATAAACCATATTTTGCCGCATAGCCGTATTAAACAGTCTTTCTCTGCACTTTTATCGGCTGCATTCAATAATCTTGTAAGGCAGACCTGAATTATGCTGCCTTCCGCAAAAATATTGTCTAGTTTTTCTTTCTGCACCTCACCCTGAATGCGGTTACTCCATTCTAAGGTACTGTTCGAAGACCAATTCCCATGTGCAAATAACTTTGCCTCTAAATATTGCACTAGATCTGAGAATGTGGTTTCCCTTTGTGACATTCTGAAATTCGTTTTTAGTGGCACACTGCTATTATAAAATGGGTTCCCTTTAATGTGCCAATGGCAGTGTGAGACACGCTTGCCACGCCCAGTAGGTACTCTGTGATCACTTTCCCGGCCTGCAACGCACCATAAATATGTAGGGTATTTTGTGGAGATTTGGGGCCTGACGGTATTTTATTACCGCCGAGAAATAACTTAGCAATAATCACTCTTTGTATTCAGATTTGGCCATGTGCAACAATAATACAATGGACATGCATTATTTCAGCACCCAGACCTGCATATTTGGTATACGTGGTTGGTGGTATTTTGGTGAGCATAATTCCCTTGTTTTATTTGTGGCCCCAATGTCCAGAATCCCTTATCTTCGCTTAGATTTTTCGTGTGATCACTAGAGAGACCTCAGACCTGCATTCTAGGGAAACCACAATTTCCAGGGATAGTGTTGGTGCGCCACCATGGGCAAACTCACTGACTTATTTACGACAGAGAGCTATATGTGGTAGTCTTGTGGTAATTTCCACTACCTTATATACGGTAGGGAGCTATGTTCAGAGAGTCTCTCTTCCCGTTGGCTCATGTACCTCCAACAAGTTATACTACAGTCACTCACAATTATTCATACTGATTCTGACATACACACATCTGTCTTAAAATGACCATTGCACTGTTTAAAAATCTCCCCACATCATTGGCATTGTAATGGTAAATAGAAAATAAACCACCCGTCTGTTTTCAAATATTTTCTGTATTATAAAATTTGCATTTAGACATGATCTCATTCTTTACAGCAATAAAAGGGAACAATCAAAGCATTTTCAATGACACACTGCAATTATAGTGGCGGAGAACAGAACTTAAATTGCAACATTAGCACTTGATTAAGACACGCACGGGACTTTCATTTTTCTACACTGACTGCATACTTTCGTGCACACACACAGCTCCCCCAGTTAGGTAATTACCTTATCTGTTCAGAGTCTTCTCTCTGTGAATGTGGCTCTCTTGGCTTAACTCCAACAAAAAGGAACGCTTGCCTTCTCAAGCCGGGGTCATTGCCTGGAATTCTCAGCTTTTTCAGATAGGACTGCCTCTGCCAGTGGAAAGGTAATTCTTTCAGCTTTCCCCAGTCTCGACTGCAGCAGGACACCCCCACAGCCAGGTCTTCTCCCCAGTAGTGCAGAAAGATGTCTCCTGTCTTTTTCCCTGCTACTGCCCACTAAAACTTTCCTCTCAGCCCTCTTTATGACGTGTTCCAATGAAATCCATCATCTCTCATCCTCCTACTTTTAAACAATAGCTTCGCTTATACATTTGCAATTGTTGCAAATCTGACTTCCTTCCTCCTGCAGTTACTGTGCACAACAACACGGATAATCAGGCAGAGAAGAGAGGAAAAATCTGCACACTCATTTAACTGGTTTTCAAAGTATGCCTAATTCTGCAGTAGAGAACACATTTTATTAGTGAGTTATATTAAAATAAGGTTTTATTAGTCAGGTTAATGGTTAATATGTTAGCTGTTAATTTTCAAATGTGTCTCTAGCAATATAGGCATTTCAGGTGAAAAATAGTGTGCATTTTTAAATGAACACGTGTGCTTTTAACTGTAAAAATAGCTTTGCATCTTATATGTTAAAATCGTTTTTTGACTGAATAGTCTGTCTTTCCTTGTTAATCTGCTAACCCATATAGCAATGCACCGCACCCTTGTGGTGGTGCTGCAAAAAAAAAATGCTACTTGTGCAGTAGTGCTGTAATGCTACTTGTGCAGTAGTGCTGTACTCTGTGCTGTAACATGCCAAATATCCTTACAATACCCAGCACAAACACCCAGGCAAGGATTGCATCCACCCACATAGTGAATGCAATCACATGACACAACCCCAATGCCAAGTATGCAAAAGAACACATGTCCGTCACACACACATACACAATGGGTGCAAGTGAATGTCAAAACCCATATCATGACATGTAACAAACCAATGAGAAAATAACACAAGTGTAAGAAAATATAAAAAATGTATTAAATACCAAAAATAAGTGAAATTTTCAAACATACAACGATGTGGCTAAGTAAATAAATGGTCCATGTCCGAGAACAAAAGTGATAAACAAAAAAACAAAGGAAAAAAAAATTAAAATGAATTTGTCCAAAGCAATATCATGTAATAGGAAATTAATGAAAAACCATTACGTCATGGTGAAAACAATAAGAAATTAAAAAAATGTATCTCCCAAAAAAACAAACTATATACAGGAATGTTCCAGGGTCCATGAGCCCAACACCAAAAATGAAACCTACCACTAACTAATGAAAAATATATGTACAAAAAAGTGGCCATTGTCCGAGCGGTCCAAAATAATAAAAATAAATAAAGGAAACCTAGCACTAACTAACTAAATAACTATATACAAAGGCAGCGGGCAAGTCCTGCGGCTCACTTGGTGATGTTGCTGGCCAGGGCATCATCGAACTCCATGTCGATGTCCTGGAGGCGGGACTCTGTCCTGGCCCCGAGGTCTCGCAGGGACAACCCCATGTCCACCTCAAACTCCCTGCGAGCTTCCTCGAGGCACTCAGCCCGCCTCAATGCCTGACGCATGGAGAACTCCGCCCTGACCATGGTGAGCCGCTCCTCTTCCACCCGCTGCCGCTCCGCACCTATCCGCTGGCCAAACTCCTCCCACACGGAACACACCACCATCCCAGGGTTGCCCTGCCCTCCGGCCGATGCCTGCCCCTCGGATCTTGATGGCCCCGAGCCATGATGCCTCCCACGTCGAGCCCGCTGCTGCCTCCGACGCCACTGCCTCTGCCAGCACGACGGCATCCAGGCTGATGGAAACCACCGACGCCGTCGTGCACGTGCCCTGCCCGATGATGCCGTCACATCTTCCATCTGCTGGGGTCCACTTGCTGTGTTGTCCACCCCTGCTGGACCTCCGACTCCCAACTGTGGCAGGGATGGGATCCCCACCGAGCTGGCTGCATTGGTCGGGGCAGGTCCACAGGGGGCCCTGGTGGCATCTGGGCCGGAAGACGGCAAGGAGAACGACCGGTGGATAGCCTGCACAGAGGAGGAGAGGGCCGTCAGATTGGCCAACACATGCAGGAAACCCCCGAACATGGCCGATCCCAATTGGGCCACGTCGGCACGGTGCACTTCGTGATGACGTGCGTGCTCCTCCCGGGAAGCACGCACGTCATCACGAATCACAGCCGTGCGCATCGTGACTCCAATCAGGACCTTTTCCACGCGGCCAGGGGTTACCACGTCCGCAGGTGGAGGGGAGTCAGGTGACATGGACATCCCCTCTACCTGCGGACGGGCCTGGGACGGGGCATCCCTGCTGGTGCATGGTGGTGCACTCACAGGGTCAGGGACAGTGACATGCACAGGCCCCTCCACGGTGACCTGTGCTGCCTCCTGCCCCTGGCCCTGGACTGCACCACTTGCACCAGCAGGGATGCTCCCACCAGGCCCCATGTGTGCACCAGTGTCGGCCTCCTCCTCCTCTGTGCAAACCACCAACCTGGATGGCTCCTCACCGTCTCCCGCCGTAGCAGGCCCCTGTGGGGGCTCACCCACCCCTTCCGCTGCAGCCGTGGGGGCATCCCCGCCGCCTTGCTCCACAGCGCCGTCTCCGCCCTCTTCTTCACTAGCCGCTGCGTAGAGGGAGACAAAGGACACAAGCATCAGGCTACTGTACAATGGTCCCCTAGACAGGAAGCAATAGCAGATGAGCACCACTGTCAAAGTACACTTCCATCATGTCCCTCCACAACACATGGGTCAGTCCAGGCAAAACACACACAGTAACAGGCATGGTGCATGCCATGGACATTTCCATGCATGTCCAATGGACTCTAGAAACATTCAATGATATGTAACTCACATGCATCATGGCTCATGCATATCACATGCACACACTTCACCTCAGTCACATCCATCTGGACCCAAACACACCGAACACAGGCGAAACAAGGGTAAGTTGGGTGCGTCACTGAATCTGTGCATTGTCACACACATGTGTCATGCATCCATGGCATGCACAAGTCACAGACACGCAGGTCAGGCACACAGACATGGCTACCATATATGTACCTGGCATCAGCACCCATCCTTCACCCCCATCCATGTCCAGGTACAGAGACTGGCATGCTCTCATGTCCAAAATCTGCATAGGGCTCCCCATGCCGCATTTCAACACATGCAACAACCATGTGGGTCACACATCACTGGTCGCACATGCATTACCATGATGTCCCTGCACACATACATGCATACATGGCCCATGGCACACATACAGGCAAGTATCATAGAACCAGCACACCGCAACATGCCCTGTCTCACACAGTAATGCTTGGACACATACCGCTCAACTCCAGACGGGCCTCCCTCTCAAGGACCTGGGCGTGGAGCGCTGGGCGTACGCGTTCCAGGACCCTCTTCTGGATGGAACTCATGCGGCCCCGGCCCCCCTCCACGAGGCGCCGGGCCTTCACAAGGGTCCTGGACCTCAAGTCCTCCCAGCGCTTCTTGATCTTCTGGACGTTGCGGGTTGCCACCCCCTCCGCGTTGATGGCAACAACACAGTCGGCCCAGATCCTCTCCCGTCCTTCCTTGCTGGCGCGGGACGATCCAAAGAGGGCATCATACTGCCCCAGGACATGCTCCACCAGGACACCAACTTCGGTGGCAGTGAAGCTGGTGCCCCTCTGCCCATCTGGCCTGGGGTTGCCACTGGTGCCAGATGTGGAAGTGCCCGACATGGCAACCCCAGAGGCAGGTGTGGGTGGGCAACTGGGTCCTGGGGCTGGGCTGTGGAGCGATGTAATCCCAGTTGGGAGTCTTCAGTTCCAGCAGGGGTGGACACAGCAACTGGACCCCTGCAGATGGCTGATGTGCAGGCACCAAACGGGCGTTCCCCACTCAGCACGTGATGATGGAACACACGTGGAAACACTGCACGTCAGAGTGTCATCGCGTGATTGGCCTATGTACGTGTATTTCATTGCGTGTAATTGGACAAAAGTGCGCGTACACGCGATTGGCCTATGTACGTGTATTTAATGGGTGCGCGGCCACTTACACACGCAAGTACGTCAGCGAACCTGTATCCCGTGGTGCGTGTGAATTTCCACACGCTATTGGACTGGGAACTGGATTCCAGGGGTGCGCGGGTCACACGCTGTGTCCCGTGGTGCGTGTGAATTTCCACACGCTATTGGACTGGGAACTGGATTCCAGGGGTGCGCGGGTCACACGCTGTATCCCGTGGTGCGTATGAATTTCCACACGCTATTGGACTGGGAACTGGATTCCAGGGGTGCGCGGGTCACACGCTCGCCTAGAACACGCGCAAAGCATAAAATTGCGGACTTTAACAATAACAAGCTCAGACGCCAGGATGAACATACCGTTCCTAGCAGCAGTGGCAGTGGGCTACCAAAGGAGGAGGAGGAGGATAGTCAGGGCCAGAATATTCACACCCAGAACCAGCCTTTTCGGGATGCCTGATGACCAGGTGTATGGGAGGTACAGGTTTCCACCACACATCATACTGGACCTGGTGACTGAGTGGGAGGATGACCTCACATCACCCACCCTGTGCTCCCAAGCACTCAGCCCCCTGGAGAAGGTCCTCAATGTACTGCACTTCTTAGCCACTGGATCATTTCAGCGGACAAGTGCCATAGTGGGTGGGGTGTCACAGGCCACCCAGTCACGCTGCCTACACCAGGTCTTGAACATCATGACTGCACGCCCATCAGTCCGCAGGCACATATACCTGCCCAGAACACCTGCAGAAAGGCATGCTGCCGCCCTGGATTTTTACGGAGTGGCACGATTCCCCAAAGTGCTAGGTGCCATCGACTGCACCCATGTGGCTCTACGTCCCCCCAGGGCATCTGAGCACATCTATAGGAACCGCAAGCACTGGCATTCCATCAACGTGCAGGTAGTATGTAATGCCAAGGGAATCATCACCTCAGTATATGCCAACTATCCCGGGTCCACCCACGACAGCTTCATTTACCGAATGTCCACCCTATGCCGGGACATAGATGCTGGGCGGCATGGCGATACATGGCTGCTTGGTGAGTATGTATGCCACTGCACATGCATGCATGTTGGATACTGAGCAAGGTCACAACCCCACCAATGATACCAATCACCACCTCCACAGGGGACAGTGCCTACCCTCTCAGCCCCCACATGATGACGCCAATTCGGAACCCCACCACGCCACCCCAGGTAAGATATAACACAGCCCACATTACAACCAGGGGCATAGTGGAGCGCACATTCGGAGTGCTAAAGTCACGCTTTCGCTCCCTTGACCGTTCTGGCGGGCAGCTGTTATACGCTCCCCCAGTAGTGTGCAGGATCATAGTGGCAGCATGTGTCCTGCACAACGTTGCAACACGCCGGGGCCTGGCCGTGGACATGGTGGTGGCCCCACATCCCCAACCACATGCACAGCCGCTGCGCATGGGAGGGGAAAGGGCACGGGGGGAGGCAGCCCGTACACAGCTAGTGGCTAATTACTTCACATAGAAATCACACCCCTGTGGAGTGCACACTGCCCTGGCACATTCCATCTGACAATCAATGATGACTCAACCTGACACTGATCCTGAATGTCTGGAGAATGAACCGGGAATACCATGTCAGCCTGAGATTGTTCACCTGGAAGTGTCACAATGTGTGCATCCCTACCCACACAGACACCACCAATGCAGTTTTGTGAAGTTACACATTGAAGCAGCTAAAATGAATACCCACTTGCAAAATGCAACAAGAGGACAGTGCCATGTCAGCCAACCCAACCCCAGCGCCGCCACACGACACACCGTTCCATGTCATGCTAATTGCAGGTAAACAAAGTAATCCCCACAACATGACATCAGTCTCACTATGTACAGTGGCACTATTAGAAACCTGCAACACCTGAAATGCTCACAGCAATGCCGGACCAACAACATACTTGAGCACGTAGTACCATTAACATGACATCACAAATGTTACATATTAGTAGTCTCACCACCTGGAAATGCCTGCACTCCCACCACTACCAACTGTGCAGTGTTGTCGCCATGTAGAGTTGTAGGTGCACTGCTGCCAACATGGTCCCCATCTCCAGACTAGAGGTCCTTGTGTGGACATGAGGAAGGGACCTGCAAATTGGGAGGTAGACACAGAAGAAGAGTTACACATCAATGCAACATGCAGTGTACAACACAACAGCAATATGCACTATGAATGTATACACAGTATTGACTACAGACTGGCCACACAGCTCATGGGAGTCCAACGTCACTGTGTAATTCACTGTCACTTGGGCACACCCTTTGCAAGCCCATGGAAACGGGAAGCAGGAGGGGTGTGTGTGACTCAAACCCAAGCATCTGAACCAAATACATTACAAGCCTGCATGTGCCCAGCCACAATGCAGCGTATGCCCACAGGAACCACGGAAGCCAACAGATCGAAGCCAACAGATCGAAGCCAACAGATCGAAGCCAACAGATCGAAGCCAACAGATTGTCCCAAAAAAATTGGGAATAAAAGAAATCAAAATAAAAATAAAAATAAGAAACAATCAAAAATGGCCATTGATGGGCCCGGGGGGGTTGGGGAGGCCACCCAGGAGGTCCGAGGACAGGATGCACACCAGAACCCACCTGCGTGGATCCTGGGAAGATAAAACACCTCCATGGGCTCATGGCCCACACGGCTACCATATTGTGGGAGTATCACTGCTGTCGCTATTATCACCCTGTGCAGCTGCATCCGGAGGTGGTTGCACTATGGGAGGCAGCCCACGCAAGGCCCTAGTCTGCTCCTCCATGGCTGCAAGCATGCGGGTGTGGTAGGTCTGGTTCTGGAGGATGAGTGTGCGGAGGTCCCCATGCAACAACTCACGGGATGCCCGGACCTCCGCCCTCGTTGCCTGCATCTCAGCTGAGAGCGTACGGGTGAGACGCTCCAGCTGCTGTTCTGTCCTTTGGTGTGTTGAAGCCTCAAGCTCAACAAGAGTCGTCCTGAGGTGAAGGAGCTCCTGCCTCAGGGCTTCCCTGTGGCCCTGGGACTCAATGGAGATGGCCTCCTGCAGAGTCGCCAGTGCCGCCCGCCTGTCCCTGTTGGACCCCAACATGTCCTCCCTGTGTGACTGGCAGATGGAGTCGGTTGCCTGCTCTAGTCGCTCCATCAGCCTTTCTGGGGGGACAATGGAAGTGGCCACCCTATCCATGGCCTGAGCCATCATCTCGGATGATGCAGCCTGTTGGGTAGCCATACCGTAAATGGATTGCTCCCATGCGGTATTGCCGGGTGGCGTACGGCCACCACGTCGGCGGGCACCACACCTGTCTGGGGCAAGGCGAACTGCGCCTTGCTGTGCCGGCACTGCCTGAGGCTGCAGGACTGCATTCCCCCTCTGATCTGCTGGCCCAGGAACAGGATCAGATGTCGCGGAGTGTGACCCTGCATCCGTAACCACCGAAGGCGTAGCTGCCAACACTGACATCCCCATGGAGGGTACTGACCCTGGTGCAGGTGGGTGAGACAGAACAGAATCCCTCCCTGGAACACTCACCTGCGACGGCACGTAGGTCTCATCCGAATCAACACCTGAGTACAGCTCGGGGGAGGTGCAGCCAGAGACACCCCTTGAGAGCACGACCTGCAGCACTTGTGGGTTCTCACCCACCACCACACCACGTCTCTCACTGGTGGTTGGTCGGCCCTGGGACACCTCCTGGGTCTGCACCATCTCCACAACCCCAGCAGTATCAGGTGCGTCTTCCCCTGCAAAGACATGAAAACAAAGAAATGGAAACAGGCATTAGCACCATGGCACACATTGAGGGCTGAGAAGCAAGAGAACCAGTACTTGATTGACACATGTCCCACATGACTAAAACCCTCCCATGCATGCACCCTCACTGCGTATGAAGTGCAGGCAAATGGCACACACTGATGACACCAAGATGGAAGATGAACAAATTTTCTGCATTCTGCCTGGCAGTGGCATCACACATTGGCCTGTGATTGGCAGGTGAAACACACATGCCATCACACAGATGGCATGTACCATTGCTATTGAGTGAAGATGGAGAGGAGGGCAGCACCTATTCATTCAGTCCAGTTCCCGCATGTAATAGCTTTTCTAATTCTAACAGGTCAGATTTTTCACCTGGAGCTGCCAGTCTGAAATGGTCAAATTGCACAGGGACATGTGTGTACAAATGATATCCAGGTAACAAAGTCACTCCACTTTACCATACCCATGTCAGACATGTGACTAGTGGACAGCGACATGCCTAGTGAAAGTGGTGGAATGCAAACAAACTGACTGAATGAACAGTGAAAAAGAAGCAAATATGTTGTGTCAAGGTGACACTTCAAGGGCAACTGGCGTGCAGTTGTGCTAGATGTCTACTGTTGGCAGAAGGGATACTGCTATGGCCAAATGCAGCTGCGCAGGAAGGATTGCATGAAGCACATGGCTGACCCATACGACTCAGGCGCACACACTCTCACCTGGCACCCGAACAGAAGCCCTCACACACACACCATGCATGGATGACACACACATGCATGTGCACTCACCGGACAATGCCTCGTAATCAGCCAGATCTCCCACGCCTTGGATCTGTTCCTCCGTGACGTAGGTCCCAGCGACTGACTCATGTGGAGTGAGTTCCATGTCTACTACTGGAGACCCACCTCCAGTCACTAGAGTTGCAGCATGACTTGAGGCCAGCTTACTCTTTGCCCTGCGCTTTAGGTCATTCCAGCGCTTATAGCAATCATTGGCTGTGCGCCTCACGATTCCAAGGGCACTTACGATGTCCGCAACGGTCTGCCAGTGTGCCTGGCGTTGTGCAGGTGTGGTCTTGGATCCTGCAACAATGACCATCTCGTTGTCATGTCCGGACACATACTCGACAAGTGCATTCAGTTCGTCATCCGTGAAGCTGGGCTTCCTGGACGGGCCGGACTGTGTAGCCGTGTCTGGGGCATCAGCCAGTGCGGGACGAGCACTCTTCCTCTTCCGCTTGGAAGGTGGTGGTGATCCTGAGTGTCCTGCGCCGCTCTGGACACTAGGGGCAGGGGCCCTGGTGGACTCTGTATCAGGAGTGTGGGATTGCACACTCAGCATGGGAGTTGGTGCAGGCATTGGCTCTAGTGTGATGGTGTCAGGGGGAATGTCAGCAGCATGGACTAGGACCGACACTGTCCTGGCTGGGTGTGTGAGGGCTGGGGTGGATGGAGCCGCAGCTGCCCCTGCAGCCTCTCCGCCCTGCCTCCTTGGTGCAGCAGATGACCTTGCTGCCCCAGATCCACGTGGCATGATGGCATCAACGTGCACCAGCGCACGTGTCGTAGCCCTGCTGACCTGGAAGTCAGCCATGGAGTCAGCCAGGTCTGGTGCCACAATGGGCTGGTCCAACAAGGGCTGAGCATGGATGGTGTCAGCCACTTCAGCCTCAACGGGAGGGGGGGAGGGGGGAGGGGGGGGGGATGATGGGTGCCCTTGACTGGTCCTCCACACATGGGGGGACAGGCTCACCCTGCAAGTTACGACCACGTCCCCTACCGGATCCACCACGGCCACCACTTGTGGCTCTTCCACCTTTGCCACCCTTACGGAATCCTCGCCTCCCAGCCATGGCACTGATATTAATGTGCGTATGGGAGTGGCTGTAGACAATTGTCCTGGGCAATTGGGGGTCAAAGGGGTTGGGTACCAGATGGTAATTGTACCCTAGTGCTCTAGCACGGCTGATTGTAACCACTGGTGAAAGATGACGGGTCACGCACAGGAGGCCCAAAAAAGGGAGATGACGTGCACGCAACCCCTCCTAGACCACGTGTGCAGAAAGAAAAACCTGCACTACGCTGTGGCACCCAGTAACACAAGAATGAACGTATGCGTGTCACACGCAGCATAGAATGACCTCTGAAGGGGTAGGCTACACACGGGGCAAGCACAGAAGTTGGATACGTGCGTGACTCACCGTCTGCCAGGTAAAAGAGCGTGAAAAATGAGCGCGTTTGGCTGGCTAAACCCCCGCCAAAAGAAGATGTGTACGCTGTCTGAGAAGACAGGACAACAGTAGAAGGGGACACTGTTTGAGGGAACAGGCCCAGGTAAACCAGTAAAAGAGAAAAAAGAGAAAAAGCTGTCAGAGGTAACAGGGAATAAGAACTGGAAACGCCGTGAAGTAAATCGCGTGTGAAAGGACAAGAAGTACAGAATTCACCCACTCGCTCTCCACGAAAAGCACGTACAAGGAAATGGTGTTCTACATGTACCTTATATACAGGCCCACACGTACAGCGTCACTTACGCGGCGTGTACGTTCACCAATCACACGCTTTGTCACTCCTGCGTGTAGATCCATTTTCACCAATCACACGCTTTGTCACTTCTGCGTGTAGATCCATTTTCACCAATCACACGCTTTGTCACTTCTACGTGTAGATCCATTTTCACCAATCACACGCTTTGACACTGGGACGTGTCACGCAACAATTTCCTGCACGTGCAGGTGACTATAGGCGCGCATATGCTGTTGACGGGTTTACGCGCTAAGGGCCTTTGCTGACGTGTGGGATTTCACTCCCTATCAGGCTGTCCACGCGTTCACACACGAGAGACCACGCTCCTGGCCAGGAGGCCAAATTACTGCCCCCCAGAGCCCTGAGCACGCTCCCACCTGCCATCTGCTGCTGCCTGACTGCCTGCTGGCCACGTGCCCCACAGTGCTGGTGGGTGGGGGTGTTGGGAGACATGGGTGGGGGCCTGGTGGAGGGTGCCCCTGCACTGGTGGGGGTGTTGGGAGACATGGGTGGGGGCCTGGTGGAGGGTGCCCCTGCACTGGTGGGGGTGGTGGGAGACATGGGTGGGGGCCTGGTGGAGGGTGCCCCTGGTGGCGGGGGGGGTGGGGGGGGTGGGAGACATGGGTGGGGGCCTGGTGGAGGCTGCCCCTGGTGGCGGGGGGGTGGGGGTGGTGGGAGACATGGGTGGGGGCGTGGTGGAGGCTGCCCCTGCACTGCTGGGGGTTGGGGGTGGTGGGAGGCATGGGTGGGGGCCTGGTGGAGGCTGCCCCTGGTGGCGGGGGGGTGGGGGTGGTTGTAGACATGGGTGGGGGCCTGGTGGAGGCTGCCCCTGGTGGCGGGGGGGTGGGGGTGGTTGTAGACATGGGTGGGGGCGTGGTGGAGGCTGCCCCTGGTGGCGGGAGGGTGGGGGTGGTGGGAGACATGGGTGGGGGCCTGGTGGAGGCTGCCCCTGGTGGCGGGGGGTTGGGGGTGGTGGGAGGCATGGGTGGGGGCCTGGTGGAGGCTGCCCCTGCACTGCTGGGGGTTGGGGGTGGTGGGAGGCATGGGTGGGGGCCGGGTGGAGGCTGCCCCTGCACTGCTGGGGGGTGTGGGTGCAGGGGGACATGAGCAGGTGTGCAGGGTAGTCCCCTGTTTTGTAGGCTGCCTGCAGGGGCCGTGGAGGGTGTACAGGGAACACCTGTGAGGACCCACCCAGCCTAATCGCGTGTGACTTCCCACGCACCCCTGTAATACACGTACCCAGCCAAATCGCGTGTGATGATTCCCACGCACCCCTGTAATACACGTACCCAGCCAAATCGCGTGTGATAATTCCTGCGCACCCCTGTAATACACGTACCCTGGCTAATCTCGTGTTGAACTTCCCGCATACCCCTGTAATACACGTACCCTGGCCAATCGCATGTTAAACTTCCCGCGTACCCCTGTAATACACGTACCCTGGCTAATCGCGTGTTAAACTTCCCGCGTACCCCTGTAATACACGTACCCTGGCTAATCGCATGTTAAACTTCCCGCATACCCCTGTAATACACGTACCCTGGCTAATCTCGTGTTGAACTTCCCGCATACCCCTGTAATACACGTACCCTGGCCAATCGCATGTTAAACTTCCCGCGTACCCCTGTAATACACGTACCCTGGCTAATCGCGTGTTAAACTTCCCGCGTACCCCTGTAATACACGTACCCTGGCTAATCGCATGTTAAACTTCCCGCATACCCCTGTAATACACTTACCCTGGCTAATCGCGTGTTAAACTTCCCGCGTACCCCTGTAATACACGTACCCTGGCTAATCGCATGTTAAACTTACCGCATACCCCTGTAATACACGTACCCTGGCTAATCGCGTGTTAAACTTCCCGCGTACCCCTGTAATACACGTACCCTGGCTAATCGCATGTTAAACTTCCCGCATACCCCTGTAATACACGTACCCTGGCTAATCGCGTGTTAAACTTCCCGCGTACCCCTGTAATACACGTACCCTGGCTAATCGCATGTTAAACTTACCGCATACCCCTGTAATACACGTACCCTGGCTAATCGCGTGTTATACTTCCCGCGTACCCCTGTAATACACGTACCCTGGCTAATCGCGTGTATAACTTCACGCGTACCCCTGATATGCACGTTACCCGCTTTGCGTTCCTTGTTTGGCAGCCCTGTAAACTGGTCCATGGTTAGCGCAGCCCTTTGCGATGATTTAGCGATTTTGATGGCTTTTCCTTGCGCGAGGGCGTTCTTGGGGGCGTTACTGGCGCTGCTGCAGGGTCGCTGCGATACTCTGCGCCACGGCTGGTTTGGGAGACTAAAATCCATGAATACGCTGTGCGCCGGATTCGGTTTTGGCGCACGCGGCTGGCGCAGACTATCGCACGCGCACGCTGTGCGCCAGCCGCGTGCGCTACTTGTGCGCTGAATTCTATGAATTACCCTGTAAATGAACTGCGGATCTTGTAATAGGAAATTATTAAGTTTTCAAACAGAGGATATCTTGTTAACATCCAACAGATTAAAGGAGGTACATACAGGAGCCTGATCAGAGATAATAATGTTGGAGACCGTAAAATAAACAATGGTACCTACAAGGGTTTTAGAGGAAAAAATATGATCTTGATGGGAGAGTGTGTTATGTGGAGATGAGTGAAACATATAGTCAAGTTGTGTGGGATGGGAAAGCCTCCAGGAATCAATTAGGCCCGTTTCAGCCAGACAACCCAAACAAAACTTGTGAGATTTGGTAGCTTTAAATACACAGCTGGATCTCTGATCCAAGAACGGGTCAAGGATCTGACTGTCATCACCACACATAATTAGATTAGTGAAGCTATTTTTAAGTATCATTTGTTTGACAGGGACCCAACAATTAGTTTCGGGTAGAGTTGGACCATAGATGTTCAGAAAAGAAACATGTACAGAGCCAATCAGGAGCTTGACCCACAATCATCGCCCATTGGTATCAGCATCCTGATCCAAAATGTTAAAAGGTTGTTTTCTACTAAGTAATATGGCAACACCATTTTTCCTGGTCACTGCAGGACTAGAGATGACTTCCTTGACCCAGAGGGATTTGATCTTCATTGCTTCATTGCTAGATAAATGTGTTTCCTGTATGCAGGCTACAGATGGTTTGAGTTTATTAAGGAGAGATATAATCCTACATCTTTTAATTGAATTGTTGCAAGGCTGTGTATTTGATTGATCATCTGGCAGAGAAAGATACCCTGTCTGGAAAAATGTTCGGGTCTGACGAAAAGGGGGTGGAACATCACATCAATCCAGTCCATAGGAGGACTGAAAAATCATTGGAGAACCCAATCATTTTGGCTTTTTTATAGGTATGGGATCGCAATTTTCCTGGGACTTTCATAATGGTACTACATGGCCATATGATGGCAACATCTGTCAAATGGTGTTAGTGCATGGACATATTATGGCATTGCCTTGCAAATGCCTATGTGATGCCCATCAAGATCTAAAAAGTTGGCTTTGGAAATGCTTGCTTTTAGCAGGAATTCAGTGGAAGGAACAAATGCATGAGCACACCTATGGCTTATAAACCAAGTTGCTAAAGGCCCAACAGACATTTATATTACACCAGTAGCCATTACCTTTAAGAAGGCTGCTCGGAAAGCATAGAGCTAACTCAAATAGAACCTAGAGTATGTATTTTTGGTGTGGTTGCAGGTAGCGGGTTGTTTAGCCATAGGGACTTGTTTTACCCTAGTCAGTCAATGGGCCTCATTACGACCCAGGCGGTAAGGGGTTTACGGCAGCGTTAACAGCGCCGACCCTTACCGCCTGAGTACGAGGTCCCTTAGCGCCATGGCGGATTTAACACCTGCTTTTAGCAGGTGTTAAAATCCATGGCGCTAAGGGACCTTGATGTTAATTACGCCACCGTAATTTACGGTGGCGTAATTAACGCCTTCCCCACTCCCATTATGCCCTATGGGGCAAAAATGGGAATGGGGAAGGGTAAATGGGGATTGGGGACTTACCGCCCCGCCAAGGTCGGAATGG
This sequence comes from Ambystoma mexicanum, assembly GCF_040938575.1. NCBI lineage: Eukaryota > Metazoa > Chordata > Amphibia > Caudata > Ambystomatidae > Ambystoma > Ambystoma mexicanum. The sequence goes on from NC_090925.1 coordinate 673,671,865, forward strand.
GGCGGTAAGTTCGCCAACCACCATGGCGTAAACGTAGTTTACGCCATGGTGGTAAAGTCACGGCCCAGGCGGTAACTTACCGCCTGGGTCGTAATGAGGCCCAATAAGTAGGTTCTAATGCTAAATAACACCCGTAGGCTGTGTGTCTCTCACATCCCATCTCTCTATTATTTTCATGTCCGATTACAAACGTTTCAGCTTGTAGGCAGAAGTCCAAGCGCCGCCCAATGGCCCAAACTAAAAAAGGAGGAAGCCTATTTTCCCAACAAATTGGACTGAGCCCAGATGCCATGTTTCACATGAAAAATTACTAATCGTACTGGGGCACCTACGCTGTGGACAGCACTGTATTGGGCCCATAACATTGTAGGAATGCTATGGAGTGTACACACTACCAAATTAGGGTAGGGGTCAACCCTAAACAAAAACTTTTTTTTAAAAAACTGAAAGGATCAGCACTGCAATCAGACCCAAAAAAGGGAAAAGGAGACTACACGTACCTTAACCCAATCCACATGCACACCAATTGTACCTTAGTAGTTGACTGCCTTGCAGCCAGATAGATACAGCAAGGATTAAAGAAAAACACTTCTGCATCTTCAAGCCATCACTTTCCCACCATAAACTCTACTGTGGGCACCCTACATGAAGACCTTCCTGGATGCCTGCTCAGTGGATGCAGGGGTAAGAGGAGGAAAGAAAGGGGTAGAGACTGGGAAGCGAGCAGAGCAAAGAAGGAAGTCTAAGCTTACCTCGTTGTTCATGGACTGTTTCAAGGCTTGAAGGGAGAATGGAGGGTGAGGTAGTGAGAAGTGATTAAAGAAGGAAGCAGCAGATGGAAGGAGACAGCAAGCACAATGTTTTTGTTGGTGGCTTGCGTATCGATTTCACTGCTCGTTGACTGTCCATCGCGCTGAAGCCCGGCGGTGGCACTTAAACTGCTGCGTGGTCATCCTCGTCACCAAAAAGGGGGAAAAGGTGCTTGTTTGATGTGTAAAAAACAGAGGTCTGCCTCCTTGAAATCCTAGCAAAAGGGCTGTTTGTTTTTGCTTTATGCAGGTTGGAACTAACGAGGGCTTTGAAGTAACAAAGCCAAGCTATGGTAAAAGCCATAGCTGGGCTTCATGGGTCCCCATGTTATTCCCCAAGTCTCTTTCTTTGATGTCTTCTCTTTTATGATTGGGCTGGGGCAGACTCGTGTGAAATTGGAGAGTTCCAATGGCCCCTTTCCTTGACCGGTCACAGCTCACTGGGAAGGGGCCACACGCATTCCAAAGCCCCTCATTCTGCCACAGTAAATGGCTGTCCCACATTAGCCTGAAACAGTGTAATGCATGCACACTTGAACATTTTACTCAGAAGGTGCTTGTATAAAACAATTCTATGATGTGAAGACAAGTCGGGCAACACACAGAGATCTCTGGTTGCAGATACGACATTTCCAAGCATCAGGGTGCTGTAAATCTTGGCAGACTCCTTGATTTCGAAAATAAGGTGTATTTAAAATGAATGTTGAAAACAAGGAAAGGGTGTGTTTTCAAAAAATGGAGACGAGCATGCATAGAACTTTAAACTGAGAGTGCCACCACCGAGCACTGAAGCTAGAGATGAAATAGACAAGCCGTGATAGAGAGGTAGGGAGAGACATAGAGAAACACCAACAGAGGGTAGGGGTACACATGTTATGCTATGCTGGTTCCTTGTGTAGCGCCTGTACCACTCTTGTGCCTTTTCAAAGCACTGTGGGTGAGGAGAGAAGGGAAAGGAGCACTAGACGGAAGGGTGCAACATAGTGTTATGCTATAGTTAGCGGTGAAGTAAATACTAGCTTCACTGCTCCTAGCAACGCCCAAGGCACTGGGCATGAAGAGGCAGGGAGATTCCACTACTTTGTTCTCCTTTTCAAAATGCTCCCAAACGACCCAGAAGTACAAAACTGTCACTGAAAACTGGACAAGGAAGAGAGCTGGGGGTGCCTTTGGTAGTATTTGCAGAAGAAATGGAAGTTTGGAAAAGTTTGCAATCTCACTTCTGAGGAGTGTGGGAGGAAAGAGAAGGCGGGCGGGGGCAGAGTGAATTCTGGGTTGCACAATAAACCTAAGCAAGTTGCCAGGTTACTAATTGCACATCAGCGGCTATCAGTCTGTAAATAATACGAAATGTGCGATATGCAATTATGAATTTATTTTGCTACTTGATTAAGCCCCTTCCAGAGTGCTTGTTTGGGTGGGTGTTCTCAGAGATTGGCGTAGCTGCTACAGATGAAAAGACCGTCGGGACCAGTGGGGACGGAAAGGCCCGTCCGTTCCTCGGGAGGGGCGATCTCCTGGGGGCCGCTGACCTTCTCGTCCGCCTCTCCTCCCCTCCTGTCTTTTCAAGAGTCCCTCAGCTCCCACGAAAGACCCCCTCCCCCACTGATCGCCCCCACACACAGGCACATTGAAGCCACTGCACACACGCACAAAGAGAATACATTGTGCTATTGACTTTAAAGACTGGGGGATGGCTGCTCTTCAGCAGTTCCTCCCTGGACCAGGGGTGGAAACCTATGGGGCCTCTGGGACCCACACACAGCCACAGTGCTGCTGTTTAGCACAGCAAATCCTTTCTATTTCTTTTGTTGTTTTTCTTTTCTAGTTTTATCAGAACATATGGACTGCCTGATGTTTTCAGCGATACCTTTGTTAATTGGTCAAGATGCTCAGAATGCAAATAAGTTTCAATTAATAATACAGAGACCACAATTAGTAGAACGTGGAATTGACTCTTGTTCTGCATTGCGTTTGTTTCATTACATTTCGAATTTTCAAACCACAATAAGTAGAACTTGGAACTGACTATTGTATTGCATTATGGTTTTTTTTTGCATTTCATATTTTGATACCAATATTAATAAACATGAAATTGGCTATTGTTCTGATTATATTTTGTCATTACATTTCGAATTGTGAGACATGCCTGATTTATAGAATTGTGTGCCTGCTGAAAAGCGACGTTGCACATGTTTCAGCACACAAAAATCCTTCCATAGATTCATGGAACCGCCTTTGCGTGCTGTTCCGGGACCTTGCAGGGACTTTGCGCAGGTCCATCACGTCTTTGCGTGGAGTCGGGCACTCTGCGCAACAATCCACACAAAGGGGCCGATTCATAGAATCCAGCGCACAAGTGGCGCACGCGGCTGGCGCACAGTGTGCGCGTGCGGTAGTCTGCGCCAGCCGCGTGCGCCAAAACACATTCAGGCGCACAGCGTATTCATGGATTCCAACAACCACAACTAGCCGTGGCGCAGAGTGGCGCAGCGACCCTGCAGCAGCGCCAGTAACGCCCCCAAGAACGCCCCTCGCGCAGGGAAAAGCCATCAAAATACCCAATCCAGCGCAAAGGGCAGCAGCAAACGCAGAGCGGGGAGCGTGTATTCCAGGGGTGTGCGGGTGTCATCACACGCGATTGGCCTGGGTACGTGAATTTCAGGGGTGCGCGAGAAATTCTACACGCGATTGAGCTGGGTACGTGGATTTCAGGGGTGCGCGAGAAATTCTACACGCGATCGGGCTGGGTACGTGGATTCCAGGGGTGCGCGAGGAATCCTACACGCGATCGGGGCTGGGGGAGCGGGCTGCGTGGATTTCAGGGGCTCGCTTGAAGTTTCACACGCGATCGGGCCTGGTGGAGCGGGCTGCGTGGATTTCAGGGGCTCGCGTGAAGTTTCACACGCGATCGGGCCTGGGGGAGCGGGCTGCGTGGATTTCAGGGGCTCGCGTGAAGTTTCATACGCGATCGGGCCTGGGGGAGCGGGCTGCGTGGATTTCAGGGGCTCGCGTGAAGTTTCACACGCGATCGGGCCTGGGGGAGCGGGCTGCGTGGATTTCAGGGGCTCGCGTGAAGTTTCACACGCGATCGGGCCTGGGGGAGCGGGCTGCGTGGATTTCAGGGGCTCGCGTGAAGTTTCACACGCGATCGGGCCTGGGGGAGCGTGCTGCGTGGATTTCAGGGGTGCGCGAGAAATTCTACACGCGATCAGGCTGGGTACGTGGATTTCAGGGGTGCGCGAGAAATTCTACACGCGATCGGGCTGGGTACGTGGATTTCAGGGGTGCGCGAGAAATTCTACACGCGATCGGGCTGGGTACGTGGATTTCAGGGGTGCGCGAGAAATTCTACACGCGATCGGGCTGGGTACGTGAATTTCAGGGGTGCGCGAGAAATTCTACACGCGAATGGGCCTGTGCGAGTGGGGCAGTGTATTACGTGGGTGTGCGGGAAGTTGAAGAGGTGAATTGCCAGTGTGGGTCCCCCCAGGTCTCCCCCCTACCCCCTCCACGACTCCTGCAGGCAGCCCACACCACAGGGGACTACCCTGCACCCCTGGTCATGTCCCGCAGGCAGCCCATCCACCATGGGCATGCCCCCCAGCCAAGCCACATGTCCCCTTGCACCCCCACCCCCCAGCACTGTGGGGCACCTGCCAGCAGGCCCCCACCCATGTCCAACTCATGTCTCCCACCACCCCCACCCCCCAGCACTGTGGGGCACCTGCCAGCAGGCCCCCACCCATGTCCAACTCATGTCTCCCACCACCCCCACCCCCCAGCACTGTGGGGCACCTGCCAGCAGGCCCCCACCCATGTCCAACTCATGTCTACCACCACCCCCACCCCCCAGCACTGTGGGGCACCTGCCAGCAGGCCCCCACCCATGTCCAACTCATGTCTCCCACCACCCCCACCCCCCAGCACTGTGGGGCACCTGCCAGCAGGCCCCCACCCATGTCCAACTCATGTCTCCCACCACCCCCACCCCCCAGCACTGTGGGGCACCTGCCAGCAGGCCCCCACCCATGTCCCCCTGCCCCCAGGTCCTGACGAAACTCAATCATGGCAGTAATGGGCAGCACACCCAGCACAAACAGCCAGCCAAGGATTGCATCCACCCACATAGTAGATGCAATTACATGATACAACCCCAATGGCAAGTATGTAAATGAACACATGTCCGTCACACACACATACACAATGGGTGCAAGTGAATGTCAAAACCCATATCATGAAATGCATGAAACCAATGAGAAAATACCACAAATGAAAGTAATATAAATATGTATTAAAGATGAAAAAGAACTAAAGAAATGAAACACACAATAATGGGGATGACAAAACAAATGGTCCATGTCCGATAACAAATAGAAAAAATCAAAAAACAAAGGAATTCAAAAACTAATGTAGTCCAAAGGAAAAAAATGGGTGAAAAAAATAAGGAAAAACAACTGAGTCATGGAGAACACACATATAAATCCAAAAAATGTTGTCCAAATAAAAACGATGCAAAAAGAATATCCCAGGGTCCATGAGCCCAACACCACAAATGAAAACTACTACTACCTAACACTACAAATATATACAGAAAAGTGGCCATTGTCCGAGCGGTCCAAAGAAAAATAAAGAAAATAAAGGAAACCTACCACTAACTAACTAAAGAACTATATACAATGGCAGCGGGCAAGTCCTGCGGCTCACTCCGTGATGTTGCCGGCCAGGGCATCATCGAACTCCATGTCGATGTCCCGGAGGCGGGACTCTGTCCTGGCCCCGAGGTCTCGCAGGGACAACCCCGTGTTCAACTCAAACTCCCTGCGAGCTTCCTCGAGGCACTCAGCCCGCCTCAACGCCCGACGCATGGAGAACTCCGCCCTGACCATGGAGAGCCGCTCCTCTTCCGCCCGCTGCCGCTCCGCACCTATCTGCTGGACCAACTGCTCCCACACGGAAGACACTGCCATTCCAGGGTTCTCCTGCCCTCCAGCCGATGCCTGCCCCTCTGATCTTGATGGCCCCGAGCCATGATGCCTCCCACGTCGAGCCTGCTGCTGCCTCCGACGCCACTGCCTCTGCCAGCACGACGGCATCCAGGCTGATGGTATCCACCGATGCCGTCGTGCACGTGCCCTGCCAGATGATGCCGGCACATCCTCCATCTGCAGGGGGACAGTTGCGGGTGTGTCCACCCCTGCTGGACCTTCGACTCCCGACTGTGGCAGGGATGGGGTCCCCACCGAGCTGGCTGCGTTGGTCGGGGCAGGTCCACAGCGGGCCCTGGTGGCATCTGGGCCGGAAGACGGCATGGAGCACGACTGGCGCATAGCCTCCACAGAGGAGGAGAGGGTCGCCAGAAGGCCACACACATGTAGGAAACCCCCGACCATGGCGGCTCCCAAATGGTTCACGTACGCACGGTGCTCTTCGTGATGATGTGCATGCTCCTCCCGGGAAGCATGCACCTCATCACGAATGCCAGCCGTGCGCAACGCGACACCAATCAGGACCCTCTCCACACGGCCAGGGGTCCCCACGTCCGCAGGTAGAGGAGTGTCAGATGACATGGACAACTCCCCTACCTGCGGACGGGCCTGGGATGGGGCATCCCTGCTGGTGCATGGTGGTGCAGTCACAGTGTCAGGGACAGTGACATGCACAGGCCCCTCCACGGCGACCTGTGCTGCCTCCTGCCCCTGGCCCTGGACTGCACCACTTGCACCAGCGGGGATGCCCCCACCAGGCCCCATGTGTGGCTCAGTAGCGGCCTCCTCCCCCTCTGTGGAAACCACCAACCTGGATGTCTCCACGCCGTCTTCCGCCGTTGCAAGCCCCTGTGGGGGCTCACCCACCCCTTCCGCTGCAGCCATGGCGGCATCCCCGCCGCTCTGCTCCACAGCGCCTTCTCCGCCCTCTTCTTCACTTGCCACTGTGTAGAGGGAGACATAGAACACAAGCATTAGGGTACTGTACAATGGTCCCCTAGACAGGAAGCAATAGCAGATGAGTGGCACTGTCATGCATCACTTCCATCATGTCCCTCCACAACACATGGGTCAGTGCAGGCAAAACACATGCAGTAACAGGCATGGCGCATGCCATGGACATTGGCATACATGACCAAGGGACTCATGATTCATACAATGTTGGTTTTGAACTCACATGCATCATGGGCCTTGCCATCACATGCACACACCTCACCGTAGTTCCATCCATCCGGCCTCGCACACCACAGATGCAGTGGGTACAAGGATGACTAGGCTGCATCAGTGAATCTGAACATTGTCACAGACATGTGTCATGCATCCATGGCATTTACAAGTCACAGACACGCAGGTCAGACACACACACATGGACACCATACGTGTACATGGGACCAGCACCCATCCCTCACCCCCACCCATGTCCAGGAACAGAGACTGCCATGCTTCCATGTGTCCATTCCGCGCAGAGCCCCCCATGTTGCAATTGTACATATGCACCAACCATGTGGTTCACACATCACTGTACTCACATGCCTGACCATGATGTCCCTGCACACGCACATACGTACATGGCCTATGTCACACATACAGGCATGTATCAGACAACCAGCACACTGCAACATGCCCTGTCTCACACAGCAATGCCTGGCCACTTACCGGCCAACTCCAGACGGGTCTGCCTCTGAAGGATCTGGGCATGGAGCGCTGGGTCTACGCGTTCCAGGACCCTCATCTGGATGTCAGTCAGGCGTGCCCGGCCCCCCTCCGCGAGGCGCCGGGCCTTATTGAGGGTCCTGGACCTGAAGTCCTCCCAGCGCTTCTTGATGTGCTTGATGTCGCGGGTTGCCACCCCCTCCGCGTTGATGGCAACCACTACATCGTCCCAGATCCTCTCCCGTCCTTCCTTGTCGGCGCGTGGTCTTCCGAAGAGGGCATCATAATGCCCCAGGACATGCTCCACCAGGACACCAACTTCCTCCTCACTGAAGCTGGTGGCCCTCTGCCTCTGTGGCTGGGGGTCGCCACTGGTCTCAGGTGGTGCTTGCCCCGACATGGCGACCCCCGAGGCAGGCGTGGGTGGGCTACTGGGTCCTGGGGCTGGGCTGTGGAGCGATGGTATCCCAGTCGGGAGTCTACTGTTCCAGCAGGGTTGGACACAGCAACTGGACCCCTGCAGATGGCTGATGTGCAGGCACCAAATGGCAGGGCAATGTGGCAGCAGGCAGGCAGGCAGGCAGCAGCAGCAGATGGCTCGTGGGAGGCTGCTCGGGGCTATGGGGGGCAGTAATTCGGCCTTCTGGGCAGGAGCGTGGTCTTCCGTGTGCTTACGTGTGGCCAGCTTGATACGGAGTGAATTTGCACGTGAAAAATCTGCACGTCAGCGTGTAATTCGAGGAAAGGGCCTTAGCGCGTAGGCACGTCAGCACGCGTACGCGATTTCATTGGACCAAAGGCCCTTAGCGCGTAAGCGTGTGTGATGTTTCGCGCACGGGCGTTGCCCTGGCAGGGCTTGGAGATCCCGCGTGCTTTTCGTGCGGTGCGTGTGTTTTCCATCCGTTGGGGTTCACACGCTGTTACTTCACAGCGGGTGTTGGCTACGCGTTCTTCTACACGCAAGGCAGACGGTGGTTGGTACCCCGAACTTCACGCGAGCCCCTGAAATCCACGCAGCCCGCTCCCCCAGGCCCGATCGCGTGTGAAACTTCACGCGAGCCCCTGAAATCCACGCAGCCCGCTCCCCCAGGCCCGATTGCGTGTGAAACTTCACGCGAGCCCCTGAAATCCACGCAGCCCGCTCCCCCAGGCCCGATCGCGTGTGAAACTTCACGCGAGCCCCTGAAATCCACGCAGCCCGCTCCCCCAGGCCCGATCGCGTGTGAAACTTCACGCGAGCCCCTGAAATCCACGCAGCCCGCTCCCCCAGGCCCGATCGCATGTGGAACTTCCCGCGCACCCCCGAAATACACGTACCCCGCTCATTCGCGTGTGTAACTTCCCGCGCACCCCTGAAATCCACATACCCGGCCTAATAGCGTGTGGAACTTCCCGCGCACCCCTGAAATCCACGTACCCGGCCAAATCGCGTGTGGTACTTCCCGCGCACCCCCGAAATACACGTACCCCGCTCATTCGCGTGTGTAACTTCCCGCGCACCCCCGGAATACACGTACCCCGCTCTATCGCCTATTTTACTTCCAGCGGCGCCACTTTTTTGATGCGCTGGGACTCTACCGCCTGCCTTCGTGTGGCGGCCGTGTTTCAGCTTGTGCGTGGCTTTGGCTGTGCGTGGGTTTGCCCTATTCCATTCCATGAATACATGTGGTTCGAGTGCGTGTGGGCGTTCCCTCCGCTTCCGTGCAGTACATCCCCAGTTACGCCCTTATTTTCGCGTGTTGTTCCCCATTCCGCGTGTTACGCCCCATGTCCCGCCCACTTTCTGCTGTGTGCGCTGAGGTTGTGCGCTTTCACTTTGCGCGTCGCGCACCGTCGCGCACGCCTTTCGCGATGTTGCAGTGACTTGTGCGCCATGCACGGGTTTGGCGCACATCCCGCGGTGAACACGCGCAGGGACTTCCATGAATCGCACGCGTGCGTGTGCGCCTGTTTTTTTCCGCTTGCGCATGCTTGCGCATGCTTGCGCCTAGATTTTCGGCGCACGTTGGTTCCATGAATCGGCCCCAAAGTGTGGGACGGGCCTACGCAAGAAATTAATAGTGACGCAACATGCATATTCCCCATTCCCTCTGCAGAATGAGGAAGAACTTACGTGGGTGTGTCGAGGGACCGGCTACGCAAAGGAATTGCACACCAAGCAATGCGCAAACAAAAGCGTATTCATGGATGTGATCATGCAACGTCACGTCGGGTAAAGAAGCACGCTTGCGATTTTACCACCACATGAAAGGACCCGCAAAGTACCAATCGCATTGGAACCAATGAGCACACATGTGAAGTGAGATCAGGAATTTAGTGGTGCATGCACAGAGTTGGGGTGCTAATTGCATTCCCATGGACCCCATGGAGGGCAATGCTGCCAGGCCATAATCTGTTGGAAGTAAGGAATAGATAAAAGTGGCAAAGCTATTCTTCAGCCTTGGCGACTTTTCGCATACAGCATAAAGCCCAGCCAATCTATGATGAACATAATCCTGTTTACTCCGAAATGATCTGAGAGCAGCCAGCCTTGAGTAGTGTTTTGAATAGGGAACTTCCATTAGCGATCAGCCTATTTAACTGCAGCCAAATGTATATTAAACTGCACTCAAATATGAGATTAAACTCACTTGTTCTCCATTGGGTCCTTTAAGTCTTTACTCTCTGCACTGTCAGAGAGGCAGGGTTGCATTGTCCCAATGTGCACTGGGTTACTAATCATTATCGGCCATTCTCTTTAACCCCTTAAGTGCCAAGGCCGAGCATGCTCGTCCTTTTTGGATAGACTTGCATAATAGCCTGGCAGTTTAAACAGAGGTGTTTTGGCTTATCTCAGTTCCCACTCTCCACCTATCCTCTCTCTTTTAAAAATGAACTGTTAACCTGTGTTTGACTAGCAATCTACTGGGACAGTACGATTGACTTGGGCCCTTAAGTCTGTGGTGCCCAGAATTTCCTGGACAATCATGCCGGTTGCCAAGCACTTTTCACAGACAGTAGTGCCCATGCGCTCCGATCTCCCCTAAGGGAGTAATGCCCATTGAGCTGCCGTACCTCAAAGGACATGACTGTGCTTTTCTACTGTCAAGTCCATCGCCTTCTAACTAGCCTATTCCACTTCACTAAATTTAGGGCCATGCAATGGGACCAAGAAGAAGGATTATGTGTCTAGGGGTTATCAGGTAGGAATTCTGGAAGGAAGAAAGCAATGCCTAAAATATACTGGAATCACCATGCCACATATTTCTCATTACATGTATTATTAATTACTCTGTCATCCTGTGTTCATATTTTGAAAAGGGATGGGGCAGATAACAGTGCAGAACTCCTGGGAAGAAGTGGCATCATTTGCAGGAACCTTTGCATGTGGAAGAAGTGTCCGCACAATAGTAAGTGGAAAAGGTGCGTGCACTAGTCCAAGCGGCCACCTTCAGGATTTCTTAGATGACCACGTAGGTGTCTATGGAAAGTGTCTAAGGTTGCCTTTGCTCAGCTGAGGTGGGTGTGAAGTCTGTCAAATACATGCATACTGCTGGAGTGGATAGTATTGTGCAGTATATGAAGCTCTGCTGTACAGCAGAGATACAACCCACATTGGTCCCAGTGAAACCCTGACAATTTAAGAATGCAGAGAAACAATCATTACAGGAAGTGAGCGAAGTAGAAACCAGAATAGTAACGCTTTGTATGAAGGAGAAGATACATATCCTGGACATATATGTGGATAAGAACCTGTCAATGTGTTATGATGATGCTTGAAACTCTTACAGGGAACCCTACTGGAATGCATAGGTAACACTTGGTAAAGTCACCTCTTGGAAGATTAAGTGAATAACTCGATTGTTAAGGAAGCGGGGGACACCCCAGCAACCCCAGAGGTTGCAGATACCAAACACAGGGCGCGGGAGACAACCCTGCAACCCGCAGCACCCCATATTCGGTATGTTCAGACCAAAATTATTTGAAGAAATTTGAACTAATTGTAGTGACAGAATCCGGACAAATCTACCGTGTGTTAAAACAAATTGATGAGAGAAAGATCAAAGTTGAAAGCGCAAAAGGCACCAACTGGAAATAGCAGCAGAAATGGGGACAGCATGTTAAGAAGACAATATAAACAATGAATGGAATGTAGCCATTTGGGAGACAAAGAAGAAGGTAATGGGAAGCAAGGAGGCAGAAGGTATCTTGTGTGGCGCGGCTAGCAATGTGTTGTGCTTCAGCAAAAGGTCTGCCAGTGTATCAAAGAGTTCATGAGAGTTGTTTTCAGGGCTTTAAGTACAATAGCAAAAAGGAGGGGTAAAGCGTCTCAAAGCAACATTTAGTTGGAGTGATGGCATAATAAGTGTAGTTGAGGAGATTTTTCTTAATATGTTCCTGGGGAGTAGGTTAATAGATGCGAACATGAATCTTGTTTGTGTTGAGCAGTACTACCGATATATCTCTGTAGGTTGCAGGGCACACATTCTAGTCCCAATATGATAGCTCAAAGTTTATGTCACCAGTGTCAGAGTTCTGCCTTATTGCTAACCATAATCTTCATTACTCCCAGCCCTATTGGTCCTAAATCCTACTCTTCCTCAACAGAAGGAACTCTCTCTCGCTCTCTCTCTACATATATTACAGAGTAACAGTCTAGTGTCTAGTTATGATTAAGTTGATGCAGCCATAAAAAGATGTACATTTAAGATACTTATAACTTTGGCACCATTCAACAAAGCTTTGCAAAACTCGACACACCTTTCTGAGGAGTGACCATATGGTCCTGATAGTGTGGATTGCAAGTTTGGTATACATCTGTCTAGTGTATATTACCCATTAAGTTTGTGGACTTGTTTTTTAATGTAAATGTAAAATCTGAGAATGGATGTGTTTCTAAAAATTTATATTTGCGTATCCAACCTCACAAAATTAGGCCATTTTGATTAGCCGATGTTCCCCTAAAAAGGTTTATAAAATGCCAATATTGGATTAGGCTCTGCAGAACCTTCTAATCCAGTGTAATAAAATGTGATGGGAAAAGGTAAGTAGAGTGACTTTTAGCAGCCCTCTGAGTCAGGGTTTCACCCCAGGATGTGCGATGATAGACCCCAGAAGGGTGGAATGTGAACTTTTTTGCATAATCATTTGTGCAAATTGTTCACTGGATATGCAACTCTAGCCGTGGATCCACGAATCGCTTAGTGGGATCTGGCATCTGCAGTGGGCAGTTCAGGACTTCACGAGTCAGATAACTCCCCTGGTTTGTTCCTGTCCTCTGAACATTTGCACTTAGTCATTTTTTCAGGTTGCAATGGACAATGACTAACTCAGAGATGTCTCCCAGTGTAAAGTAAGATTTTCATATCAATGATAAATCTTTATGACCTGTGTCAACCCCAGAACCTTTTGCTTTGACTAGGTAACTATTTTACCTTGTCCCAAGGTGAAGGGGAATCATTTTCCCCTCCGACCTAGTCATTTACTCTTTTTATGGGTGACCTACTTATGTCTCTCCTGTAAGTGATTTCAATCTGGCACACACCCAAATCTCGCCCAGCATGTAGTGCACAAATTAAACCAGTATTTATTTGTATCTTTAAGTTCAATATTCAATGATATACCACTCATATCACACCCTTCTCCTGAGATCCCCCCGGTCACACTGAACCAGGAATCAGGCTAGTTTACAAAGGTAAATATTTATTTATGTATTTAGAATTTAAATCACAATGCATTTTAATAGGTAACAACAATCACCAATGGAGTGACAGAACACTGAATAATATATTTAATGCACTAGGAATCAAGTAATGAGCACACAAGCAGCAAAGAAAATATAAATTTTGGGTTGGTTTGGAACAGATAGCACTATGGTTAGAAGTTACCCCTGCAGCACCCCTCAACCCACAAATAGGCAATTTAAATAGATGTGAGGAGAGAGCAGGTACTCAGGAATAACACAGCTCAAACAGAATATCACTCCCACCTTCCCCCTTTAAACGCAAGAGAAAAACAGAATTGACTTTTCAACTGTGAGATTGGCTTTGAAATTGGCCAAGCAAAAACAGCAAATGTAGTCAAAAATGCTTAAATTGTTATACATTTCGATGGGAGCCGCTTTGAACAGATGCAAGCAAACACAAGCAATGATTTAATCAAAAGAAAACATTTGAAATCTCAAAGTCAAAGTGGGAAATAATTTAAAGCTAATTCACACGTGTAAAACTCTTCAAAATGTCAATTTGCGGCAAACTTTTCCTTATGCGATTTTTGATATAACGGGTCAATCGCACTGTTTTGCACTTTTTCAGTTGTAGAGATAGCTAAGGATGTTAGGTACAAGTGGGGGTTGAAATGTTGCGTCTATCTCAAAAACTGAGGGAGTTATGGAGGTTTTAGTGAGAGGAGTTTTTCTAAAATAAAGACACAAATTTTGGAGAAGAAGTTCAGTTTGGAATCAGAAAATATGCCTTATACTTTTACTCAAGGCTAGAGTGTTTAGGCTAGTAACCAAGTCGGGACAAAGTAAGCTCTGAGACTGATTTGTGACATCAGTAACAGATCCCCATCACCTTCCCCGGCGGCACCAGTCCAAAAGACTCAAAGTGGGATTTATATAGATCAGAGTTACACAAATAAGATGACTATGAAAATGGTGCTTTAGCAAATAAACAGAATAAGATAGCACTAAAGATTTTGACACTGTTACAGGTTGTGAAAGTAGAGATAGTTCAGAGATTAGAGTGGAACAAGATAAGCAAGGTATACAATAGTTCTCTAGCATCCTATTAATACTCACAATCCCCTGGGATTTAAGATTTTGGACAATCACGGTTCTGGTCAAAGGATTGGGTCTATCAATGAAGGACAGCACATCAGGCGCGGGACTGGATCAGCTAGGCTGGTCACCAGAATTGCACAGGATCTGCCCTTCTTGTTTCTGGGTATTTCAAATCAGCGGGATAGCGAGGTCATCAGGCAAGCCTTATGGTAGCAAGCCAGATAGTTTCGGGACGGTAGTTTCAGGATGCTTTCTCACACCACAGTGCTTCACTGGGTTGTAAGAATAAGTTTGAGGATTAAGGCCTTGCTGAAAATGGTTCTGCTACTGCTTGGCAAGATTCTTGGCATCTGGATCTGCAAGGATGTTAAAGGCTGGATGGTGAATGCTGGAACAAAGTGCTCTGCTGGAATCAGAAGAGTGAGTGAGTGAGTCCCTATGTGTTGTCAGCTGTCTCTATCCTTTCAAATGACATCACAAAAATGGGTGTATGGGCCGGCTTAACTAAGCTTGCCCCTGTGAACTGGGATTGGATCAGGGACTCATCTCCGCCTTGCATCTGAGTGAATGGATCAAGGACGGATGATGTCACATTTATGGTTTGGCTTTTACAGTCCTTAGAAACCTCCCCTAGCCACTTGTATCAAAATCGATTTTTTTTCCCAAATGCATGCTTATACATTGGTAACCTCTATAAAAATCACACACAAAGATTCCATATTTTATGTAGTATCTGTTCATCAAAATCCCACAGCTGTGAGACCTTGTTTCACCTTTCTGTAGAATTTTGTCCATTTCGTTATGAACACATTTTCCAAACTTTTGGAAAATTTCCACAAATATGTATGTTTACCATAGGGATGTGTATGAAAGAGAAGACTATTTTGAATGTACCCACTAAGCTTAAATATGCTGAACATATATGCGGAACCTGTCTATGTGTTATGACGATGCTTTGAACTCTTATAGGGAACCCTACTGGAATGCATAGGTAACACTTGGTAAAGTCACCTCTTGGAAGATTAAGTGAATAACTCAAGGTCACCACAAGGGGGTTGGACTATGCAGAAGAGTTTACTAGCCACAAATCTCATGTGAGTACTCAAACAAAATTCCAAGGGCAAAGAACACAGTACCAACAGAAAGGTGAAATGGCATATGATGCAGTAACCACTTAAAAGGTTGTCTGGGACGTAAAGCTGACGCCTTGCAGATAATATGGCATACCAGCCAATGACCCATGGATGCTGAATGCATGAGACAGCTTCAAGACACCAACTCAAACATCCTGCTGGGAGTGCTAGGCTGGACTCCACCTTAATAGAGAGAATTTTGCATCTGTGTTATTTGCCCGCAAACGTTTTGTTTGCGGGCAGACTGTCCACAGTAACACTGCTTGCCGCCCCCCGTTTTAACCGTTCATTGTAAACAGGGACCCAAGCAATTTATGTCCCCTGCCTCGATTGCTAAGGAAGCGGGGGAATCTCCAGCAACCCTAGAGGCTGCAGATACCAAACACAGGCCACGAGAGACACCCCTGAAACCCGCAGCACCCCATATTCGGTATGTTCGGACCAAAATTATTCAAAGAAATCCGAACTAATGGTAGTGACCAAATCCGGTCAAATCTACCATGCGTTAATTCTAACAATTTGGGTAATGCGAGAATTTCAGCATTGGAGATGAGAGAAAGCTCAAAGTTCACAGCGCAAAAAGGCACCAACTGAAAATAGCAGCAGTAATGGGAGGCATGTTAAGAAGACAATATTAACAATGAATGGAATGTAGCCATTTGGGAAACAGAGAAGAAGGTACTCGGAAGCAAGGTAGGCAGAAGGTATCTTGTGAGGAGCTGCTAGCAAGGTGTTGTGCTTCAGCAAAATGTCTGCCAGTGTATCAAAGAGTTCATGAGAGTTGTTTTCAGGGCTTTAAGTAGAATAGCAAAAAGGGGGGGGGACAAAGCGTCTCAAAGCAACATTTCATTGGAGTTATGGCATAATAAGTGTAGTTGAGGAGGTTTTTCTTAATATGTTCCTGGGGAGTAGGTTGATGGATGCGAACCTGAATCTTGTTTGTGTTGAGCAGTACTACAGATATATCTCTGTAGGTTGCAGGGCACACATTCTAATCCCAATATGATAGCTCAAAGATATGTCACCAGTGTCAGAGTTCTGCCTTATTGCTAACCATAATCTTCATCACTCCCAGCCGTATTGGTCCTAAATCCTACTCTTCCTAAACAGAAGGAACTTTCTCTCTCTCACTCTCTCTCTACATATATTACAGAGAAACAGTCTATAATATAGTTATGATCAAGATGATGCCGCCATAGAAAGATATACATTTAAGATACTTATAACTTTGGCACCATTCAACAAAGCTTTGCAAAACTCGACACAACTTTCTGAGGAGTGACCATATGGTCCTGATAGTGTGGATTGCAAGTTTGGCAGATTGCAGATATTTGCGTATCCAACATCACAAAATTAGGCCATTTTGATTAGCTGATGTTCCCCTAAAAAGGTTTATAAAATGCCAATGTTGGATTAGGCTCTGCAGAACGTTCTAATCCAGTGTAATAAAATGTGATGGGAAAAGGCAAATGATTTTTAGCAGCCCTCTGAGTCAGGGTTTCACCCGAGGATGTGCGATGATACACCCCAGAAGGGTGGAATGTGACCTTTTTTGCATAATCAACTGTGCAAATTGTCCACTGGATATGCAACTCTAGCCGTGGATCCACAAATCGCTTAGTTGGATCTGGCATCTGCAGTGGGCAGTACAGGGCTTTATGATGTTGGATACCTCCCCTGGTCTGTTCCTGTCCTCTGAACATTTGCACTTAGTCATTTTTTCAGGTTGCAGTGGACAATGACTAACCCAGAGATGTCTCCCAGTGTTAAGTAAGAATTTTGTATCAATGATAAATCTTTCAACCCCGGAACCTTTTGTTTTGACTAGGTAACTATTTTACCTTGCCCCAAGGTGAAGGAGACTCTTTTTACCCTCCGACCAAGTCTTTTAATCTTTTAATGGGTGACCTACTTATGTCTCTCCATAGTGCATGGTTGAAGTTATAGTTTCCTACAACTTTTGCGCTTAGGCTTGGTTGCCCCTTTGGGCTCCCCTGCTCATTTTTCTTTGATGTACTTGGGTGAACTACACTACCCAAGTAGTAAAGAGGAATTTTTATCCCCCTTTACATTTTATATAGTGAGCCAGCACACCCAACCTTATGCGGAGTGCTGGGGGATACATTGTATTCCCATCATTACTTACCTGGTAATATTTTGTTACAATTGCGAGTTTTACATGAATGGCTGGTGGCAGTGGTATTACCTTTATGACATTTAGGGCCTCATTATAAGTTTGCCGGTCCAGGAACTACGGTACCGGTAAGCATGCCGGTACTGTAGTTCCCTGACTGGCAAACTACGAGTTCTGCTTGCGGGTGGCATTGTGGCCACCAGGTCTGACCTAGCAGTCGTACTGGCACCCGCAAGCAGAGTATGTCAGATGCACCGGCACCGTTCTTAACGGTGCTGGTGCATCCGGCTTCCCCATTCCCATTGATCCCCTTAAGGAAGATTTTTTTCTGGCGCAGTGGAATGGGCACATTTTCAGTCTGGCAAGGCTGTAATGACCCGGTAATTGCCCATTTCTGTGTGCCAGAAAAAGAAAATACCAGCGGCAGCCGTGCCTCTATTACAGGCAAGGGTACTGCCAGCCTTGTAATGAGGCCCTTATTCTTTAATACTCGCAGGCTGTTAATTCAGCCTCGGTAAGGCACACAAGGGCCACCATTTTTCAAAAATAGTGGGCTCCTTCTTTTTTTACTATTTCCTGTGTGCTTGCTGTTTCTGAGGTCTTCCCCTGCCATTCGAGGCAGGAACAACCTCGGTGGCTGTTTTGTCTTTAGGAGGAATCTTGTGAAAGCGAAATAGGTCTATATGGTGCCTGGTGACCTCTGGAGTAGAATTAAGTAAATGGGCATACAGCCCATTAATATGTACTGACATGCAGGGGGACCAGTTCATATCCCTGGTGCGCCCCTTGCTCCACCTGAAAAAAAAAGCAGTGCACTGAACCTGCACACCACTCCTTACACAAGCCACTGTAGATGAATGCAGTGTAGGTGCCTCCAAAAGATCTACCAGTGCACCTGGACAATTCATGGATCTAAGCACACACCAAACTTGTTTTGTTGACCTTGTCAAAGGTGGGGCTCAGATCCATCAAAGCAAGGAAAATGAGTTCATCAATGATATACAAAGAGTGAGCCACCACCAGATAGAGTTCCAAGGACTGTTCTGATGTTCCAAGACCTGGTCTGAACCCAAACTGAATGGGGGAAAGAATGTTGTTACATTCCACCAAAGACTCCAATCTCCCCAGGGGAGAACGCTCCCCATGATCCTGAACATGGAGTCTAAAGCAAAATAGGTCTATATGATGCTGAAACACGGTGCACACCCCTTGCACAGATAGCGTTAAAACCCATAGTCAAAATCGGGGCCCAGGAGTCTGGTTCTGCTAAGAACAGGTCTGCTGGAACATTATCAGGGCATGGAGCCCTATTTATTTTTGGACATTTCATGGCTGAAACGATTTCCCCTAATTACAAAACAATGTTTTTATTCACTGGGAATGGCAACTGTTGGGGATCTGTGACCAGCAGTGATTCAGTGCCTGCAACCGCATCATTCACACTATATAGGGGAGAAATATTTGCCACCCAGGCCTGATCAGAAGCCATGACATTAGCACATTCTGACTTAAATTTGTTTAAAGGCCTATTGTTCACTATGTCCCAAAAAAACTTGGGGTCATTAGTGACAGAAGAATTGACCCAGGCCTCCCAAGGCTCGGCATCGATTTCAGTCTTCCTGACGATGCTAGCCCTTTTAAAAATAGCCCGGGCACCAACTATATCCCTTTTTGAAGACGAAGGAGTCTTCAGGGTTTCAAACAAAATACTCTTAGATTTCGAACAATCTAAGTTAAACCAACCCGGCTGCCTCTTTACCAATTGTTTGCTAGCCTTCTGAGTAAATGAATCAGATAAAGTAGACAGCAATGATACAAAATGAGTTAGTATAACTCTCTGATTGGAACTGCCTGAAAAGAAGTTATCTATCTCCCGCCAGTTGTTGATGTCAATGCCCCTCTGCAACCTCTCGCTCTCTGCCATTTTAGTCTAGACTTTTGACCATCAGGGTCAACCACCGGCTATTATTACAGTCCTGTCAGTGCTTGTTTGTCCTGTGTTT
This sequence comes from Ambystoma mexicanum, assembly GCF_040938575.1. NCBI lineage: Eukaryota > Metazoa > Chordata > Amphibia > Caudata > Ambystomatidae > Ambystoma > Ambystoma mexicanum. Next base: position 673,691,348 of record NC_090925.1, read on the forward strand.
TGAGCACAAGCCAGGTAGGAAAAGTATCACCACAAATGTCGCCCAGCGCACTGAACATGATAACATGGTCCCACAATTTAACTGGGATGCATAGGTAATCGATCGTTGAGCGGCCTGATGCTGACGAGAAAGTAAAATTGCCTGGGATATCATCAGGGAAACAGCCATAGGCCGAACGCAACCCTCATTCATGCAGGAGCTTCCACAGCCTGAGCCCCGCTGTGCAAATTCACCATCCCTCATAATAGGAATCGAGATCACTTCCAGATAGTCTTCCGAAGAGTAAAATAGGGCAGTTCCAGGAACGCCACCCATCTTAGCATTAAAATCCCCCCAGAATAAGGAATAGCCCATTATCAGCAGCCAAATTGACCATGCCCTCCATATGTTATGATATGTTATGTTATTAGTATTTGTAGCATGCTCGTTCACCCGAGGGCATCTTGGCACCATGATTTACACTGCAACAGTAGAGGCAGCCCTCAAGACTGGACAAAGAGCTCTGTTTTTAGCAGGCAGCGAAAAGGTTAATGATTCTCAGTCATCCTGAGTTGAAGAGGGAGACTATTCCATAATTTACTTGAAGGCACTGAAAAGGCCCAACCACCCATTCGCTTAAGTTGAAATTTGGGGACTGGAACCAGGCGATCATTGCCAGATCACAACTGTTGACAAGAAACATAAGGATGCAATTTATCACAAAGATAATCTGCCCATCCCTGATGGTAGGCCCGATGAACGAGGCAAAGGGACTTAAAGGCTATTCTCTGTTTTACCGGGAGCCAATGCAGATGATGAAGTACAGGGCTGATATGAGAGCCGTACGGAGTGTATGTGGCTACCCGGGCGGCCTGATTTTGAAGCAGCTGAAGCTGATGGAAAAGGCCAGCTGGTTGGGCCAGAGACAGAGCATTACAATAATCCAGCCTACTGGAAACAAGAGAGGCCATGACCACAAGACGCAGAGGAGGGAGAAGAAAGGCCAGAACCTTCCGCAGAACCCTCAATAGAAAGTTCCCAGTTTGACAGACAGCACAAACTTGCAGTACCATGGACAGAGATGCCGAGAAAGTAGACACCCAATTTATTCACCACTGTCACTGGGACCATAAATTCACCCAGTGAAGAAGGCCAGAAGTCAGAGGACCAAGGACAGGATTTAGGAGAGGTACCAACCACAAGAATCTCTGGCTTGTCCCAATTCAGCTTAAGCCAGTTGGCACTTATCCAATCCCCCACTTCCAGGAGGCAGTCCCTCAGACGAGACAACACCTCACCCCAGTCAAGATCTAATTGGACCAGGATCTGGGTTTAGTCAGCATATGAGCAACACATGAAGCTGAGGAAGCGGATGAAGCCAATCAGTGGCTGAATATAGAAGTGAAATAACATTGGGGACAACGCAGAACCCTGAGGGAACCCACAGGAAAGAGAATACAGAGATGCGCGAAACGGGGAGAGAGAGACTGATTGGCACCTGCCAGTCAAAAAAGAGGTAAACCAAGCCATGACCAGACCTGAGAGGCCGATGGAGGCCAGGCGCACAAGGAGCAGGGGGTGGTCCATGGTGTCAAAGGCTGCTGAAAGATCGAGCAAAATCATGGCCCCAATCCCAGTGCCATCAACCAGCCTGGCCATATCATCCATCACTGAGACTAGCACACACTCAGTTCCCCTCCCGGGATGGAAACCAGACTGGAAGGGGTCAAGTACAGAGGAATTCTCAAAGCAGATAGAAGAGGTGAAATAAGAGATTCCAGCAGTTTCATGAAAAAGGGAAGCAATGAGATAGGGCAAAAGTAAGAAAGAACAGAAGCATCCAGTGACAGCTTCTTCAAGAGAGGGATCAAAATGGCCTGCTTAAGTTCCTTTGGAATAACTCCCGAGCAACAGGAGAGGTTAATAGCCTGGGTCACCAGAGGGGTGTTTTCAGGCATAACATCCTTCAAAACAAATAAAGGGATAGGATCTGAGGGTGCGGCAGATTTTAAACGGGAAATGGCAGCCAAAACATCCTCCTCAGTGAACACTGGAAAGGCAGACCAGCCTGGGGTAACAGGCACAGGGGTGGGATTAGTGGCGAAAGCATCACACTGTGACTGGAAAGCCAGCACAGAAGGCAGAAAGCGAGAAGTAGGTGAAAATGAATTAACAACCGAGAAAAGCCCCTTAAATTGATGAAGAGCTGTTTCTATCTGAGAGGTGAAAAACTGCTGCTTGGCCATTTTACTATCGAAGTGGTAGCTTTTGGACTGGGAGATAAAAAGCAGTTTACCCTCCAGCAATCCGAAGAACGTCATTTACGTTCAGCCTGACACAGCCCTAGTTTGGCCAGTCTAAGTTCGGCAGAGAACCTGGGTTGGGAGGGGCGGTTATGGAACTGAACCACTTTCAGAGGCGCCAGTTGATCAGCAGCCTTAAGAAGTGCTTGTGACAGGCTGGACAGATGCATGGGTCCTTTGGCCAGACAATTAGTCCTGAACATGGATGCCAGATGAGAAATATTCACATTGAGCCAGTTTCTCTTCACAACTGACTGGGATGTTGGTATGGGGAGAGGGAATCTCAAGGGTACCAAGAATGAGACCAGAAAATGATCAGTACAGGGAATATTAAGAAGAGGCAGAATTAACAAATGAGGGAATGAAGAGAAGACCAGATCTAAAATACCCCCACGGAAGTGGGTAGGCTCAACCACATGTTGAGTTAAGCCAATATTAAGAACTCTTTCACAAAATTGGCCTAACATCGGAGGCCAGTTCAGCCTCATATTAAAATCACCCAGGACCACCAAGTTAGTGTGGGTTAGGTGCAGTGAGGCTATAAGCTCCAGGAAAGGCTGGAGGAATTGCATGTAAGAGCCAGGAGGGTGATAGACTAACAAAAAATGAAAAGATTCAGAGGCAGACGAGGCTAGGCACACCAGCAGAGCCTCCATCCCCAACTCATGAATTAAGGGTTTAGGGGTTATCCGGAGAGCAGTCCTTAATATGAAAGCTTTCCCCCCACCAGGATGGGCAGCAACTCTATCTAGATGGAAGATTGTGCAGCCATCAGGCAGAAATTGAGGGAAAATAGGCAACAAGGTATCGGACAGCCATGTATGTGTAATACGGAGCAGATCAGGGCTATGGTAAATCAAAGACACCTGCAGCATGTACTACTAAGGAGCAGCAGTTATGCAGCAGCACATTCAGAGAAGTGTTAGTAAGATTGCCTTTGGGCAGGGGGACCGGGCTAGTCATCCCAAACCATAGAGGAAAAGCAGTATTTGAAGGCGCTAGTGTCAGGAAACTATCACACGAATAGTGAAGTTAAGTTGAGCAGGAAATGCCTGAGGGGCCAGACGGGAACTGGATGGGCCCAGACGGACTTAGCTTTGGGGCATCTTCGGCAGAGCGAGCTCTACATCGCTGCGCTGTCTAGTGCCATAGGTGTTATGTCTACACATGTTATGTTCAAGAGACCAATCCCCTCCTGCGAAGCACTGCCAGGGGGCGGGACTTCCTGCAAATGGTGCTTGTGAGTAAGAAACAAAAACAGGAGTTGTAACGCGAGTGCGAGCCTTGGTGTCCAAACTAAAATAAAAACAGATAAGAAAAAATCTGACGTGTGTGCTAGAAATGCAGCGTTCAGTCACGCGCTGTGGTGTGTGTAAGCCAGCACCTTAAAGAAAATAAAATCAAGGCTAATAAAACACTTTCCCATCACAGAAAAGTAAAGCAACAGTCAGCACCGAGGCAACAACCTTACCGTGTGCATCCGAAGAAAGAGAGGGCAGACTGGAGCTAAGAGCTCAATAATGAACAATTCCCTCCTCTGAAGCCCAGCCGGGGGGCGGGTCTTCATGCAAATGGTGCTTGGGAGTAAGAAAGGAAAACAAGACCTGTGACCCAAATGCGAACCCCAGCGTCCAAAAAGGCCAGGAACCCTCTGACCAGAGAGACCCTGGTTACAAGGAAATAAAGAAAAATAAGGCCAAACTAAAATAATAACAGGTATGAAAAAATAAAACGGAACAGATTCTGTGTCTACTTGAAATGCAGCGCCCAGTCAGGCGCCATGGTGTGGATAAACCAGCACCTTGAAGGAAATAAAATCAATGCTAAGAAAACAATTTTCCATTACAGAAAAGCAAAGCAACAGTCAGCACTGAGGCAGCAGCCTTACTGTGTGCATAACTGAGGATAACACCAAGAGACAGCCCCTGGCGAACTGTGCACGGGGACTATTATAAAAATTGACCACCAACACATCATTCCCACCCATCATGTGGATTCTAACCACCTGCAAACATGGATGAGAGCGTTGTTGCAAAAGGAGAATTGTTTATTGAAGTGGAAACGTTTGCTCTTACTGTCGTTTCCTTTCCGGCATTGCGAGCTGACAAGGGGCTCTTGCCGTGGATAGCTCGCTTCCTGGAGGAGGCGGAGCTTGCCCTAAGCACGTGACAAGCCACGTGATCCATCTCACCACCAAAAAGCAGGCCCATCCGCCCGAGTGGCGAGCGTTGTTGCAAAAGGAGAACTGTTTATTGAAGTGGAAACGTTTGCTCTTACCGTCGTTTCCTTTCCGGCATTGCGAGCTGACAAGGGGCTCTTGCCGTGGATAGCTCGCTTCCTGGAGGAGGCGGAGCTTGCCCTAAGCACGTGACAAGCCACGTGATCCATCTCACCACCAAAAAGCAGGCCCATTCACCCTCGCGGCGTTAAGCCCGACAGGAGTCGAGTCCATTGGCTGTTGTGCGGCTGTTGGGTGCACCAGTAAGATTGGCTCCTGCCCAACGGATGGTTGTTCATGCACGGTTAACAGCAAAAACTGTGCACATTTTTGAAGGGCGGCTAAGTGCAGTCTCTGGCAGTTTGCAGCAGGAAGGCACGAAGGCAGGAAGGTAACATTGTGAATTATACTCACTGGTTTTTCCCTGCTTGTTTCTACTGGTACGGAAGTGTACTACAAGGGTTCACCGCACTACTGACTAAAAGACTTGTGGTACACGGTACTGGAAGTTGCCCTGAAATCCCAGCCAGTCCGCTCGGGTTCAACCATTTATCTGCGGACAATGGTCGGCTCCCCGGCCCCCAAACTTCCTCCAGTCAGGACAATGGGGGACCTCTACCCTGAAGTAGCCATTACAAGCACCACAGTTTCACACGAAAACATTTTGCAACTAAACACGGGAGAGGGGGAGGGGAAGGGATCGAGTGTAGGGGAAAGAGAAGTTACTCATTCACATCTTCAACATCTCTTACAAACTCCACAAATTCTACAAACTCCGGGCCCACCAAAAGAAAATGGAACTTTTTCAACCCCAAATAGAGCGGTGGTCACGGAAGAAACGGGACTGAGTAAGGATCCATTGTTAGGTCCGTCCCCCAATGAAACTCTGCGGGAGGCCTCTCTCAAACTGACCCCTCCAAATTTCACCCCTCCCGCACTAAAGGACTTGGGTCCGGCCCCCGATGATGCAATGGGTTCTCCTAGGTTAACACCCCCTCTAGACGCGAACCCCTTTGTCTTTGGTACTCTCAATGGGTCCAAGGGAGGTCAGCTCTATGCACAAGGACCGGACAAAGGTTGGAAACCCTTTGGGATCTCCCTGGCGAATACTGTAATCTGCCCGGACCTTTCTAGTGTGGGTCAGCAAAACAAGGCGACTCCCCAAGGCCGCTTCCAGGACTACTCTACGTCACGGCTTAGTCACCATCAAACGGACATTTGGGGGTCATACACCACAGCCCCCGAGCGCAAGGGCGCACTTTTAAACACAAGAGGGGGGCAATTTGCCCCAGCAAATAAAATCGTATCTGGGGGTCCCCCTCAAAGATTCCACAAAGGAGTCTTTCCCCAGCAAGCTCCATTTCCGAGCAAACGGCAAAGAAGACAACCATCACCCACAGATGAGGACCTTCTGTCTGTCCTGGTATCTACCCAAGTAGATGACTCTTCTAAAAAGGACCCGCAAATCGATCCTGGAATGGTTACAGCTTTTGCCCTTGTAATGGCCCCCTTTATGAAACTCATAGAGACGCAAAATGATCAGCTTCGGGACCACTCGACAACAATTGCTATGCTGTACTCCAAAATGATCTTCATTGAAGGCTTTGTTACAGCAATCCAGTCCAAACTGGAAAAAAATGATGAACATCCAACTGAAATCTTGAAAAGCATCATCGAGCCGATTATAAAGGAAAAAGAAACAAGGAGATCGGAAAGGCTAAGTCTTCTGCATGGGGGAGTGGGGGGCCACGTGATGGATCTTGATATCCCAGCCTAAACTACAAAACCTCAGTTGGTACCGTCCCCTAAGAGTTCTCCTGTAGATACCCCCCTATTAAAATTCATGGATGCCTCTACTAACACGGACAATACCGTGTGGGCGATTGTCCCCGCAATGAAGGAAAGTGGTCCTGCCCCTAAAGAAGGTCGCCTAGTGACCTCCACTGCAACAAACACCCTGCCGCAGGTGATAGTGGATCCACCCAAGGCTTCAGAATCAACTAATACTATTAAAGTGTTCGATCTTTTCAGGAAACCTAAAACAGGCCTTTCCCCTGCAGACAAAGGTCAACTCAAAGTAAACAAGAAAGGAGAAAGAAATTACGGGAAGACTCCTATGCTGCCGGAAAAACCTACAGGACAGGGGCCTTTGAATACAAGGAAACCTTCAGCGAGATCTAAAATCGTTAGTGGCCTAACTCTCCCCAGGAATCTGACCCTCCCCTCCAAATCATTGATTCACGACAGACCATCAAAGAAAATCGGTGATTCCCCCACCCTCCCACAAAATGTGAGCCCAGATGAGCATCGTCGCCCGCTGGTCAGCGAGAGGGAGAACGAAAACATTGATATTTCCCTTATGGACTTATCTGTTTACTCGGACATGAACACCTAATGGGAGGAGAAGTCAGGAACAAATACATCCGACACAGAAAGTGGAACTGAGGATGACGACTCTGAAGTACAAAACAAAAGCAGAGGTGTTGAGTACAAAGGGGCGACGGAGGGTCTGTTGTTTAAAGATCTGGCGGAGCGACAAGTACACTTTAAAAAGCCCTCATTACCAACGTTGTCGGTGCCGAAAGCGGATTTAGTTAAAAAGTTCAAGTGGGAATCTAGAGTGCACACTGGGAGAGAAGACAAGGCCTGCTCCTTGGAAAAAGGAAGTATGGCTCCGCAGACACTTAGCCCCCTGGACTTTGTAACACTGGAAGACAGGAGGAACTTCCTGGTCCGGAAACTTTCAGAAGTCAATAACCATAAAGGAGATCGTATGGATACGATAAAGGGGATTAAAAGAACAGTCTCATGGGCGGAAAATATAGAGAACAAGCTAGTATGAGGACTCTCTAACCAGACTGTTCACAAAGGGTCTGAGATACACAACGCCCCAGCACACTACAGAGTGCTACTGGAAAGAACCCTGGGTTACGAAGACAATCTGATTATGAATCGGGCAAATGTTATGAGACTCCTGCATTCCCTGGACTACCCTGACCACCTAAAATCTAGGGACATAGACTGGATTGAATTTCACAATGAACAGCGTCATGACAGTGTGATTCTTCACACAGGTGATCGAAACATCAAAACCTCACTTTTGGAGCTGGGTCCTAAACTCAATCTATGTGGGTTCGTGCTAAAGGAGTTGGAGGAGGGGACCAGTCTAGAACGTGTAAGTCCTAAAGACCCGAAACACACATTAAGCAACTCCTTAAATTCTTCCACCGAACTCAAAAAGGAACAGCAGGCAAAAATTGGTAAGAGCGATAGGGGTATACGAGAAGGGGACAACAGAAAAGACCATGTGCGCACTCAACCAGACAAAGCCGGATTGACCCTGGAGAACAGCTCAGAGGACTGGAGTTGGTTAGCAGGGGCCCTATCCGCCAAATCATAACGCCATCAGTGCCCCAGGAGCGCCCAACTCTATCCTGTGTCAAAAGGGCTAAAAATCATGAGTTGGAACACAAGGGGATACTCGCACCTCCTCGGAAATTCATTAGTACATTTGACAACTTACCATGTCTTTTGCCTGCATGAAACCTGGCTGTGTGATCTTCCCCTCTTGGATAGGTTCGAGCTATTCCTAAATCCCGCAATAAAGGGCTTGAAAGGGAGACCGAGTGCAGGCCTCCTGGTAGGGGTAAAGCGCACCAGTGGCTTAAAAGTGCTTTCATCAGTAAACAGGAATCCTTGGATCCAACTCATTAGGATTTCATCTACGACAAAATCTTCACTACGAACCCAAGACTGGCAGCTCCTAATATGTAATGTATATTGGGGTCCAAAAGCACGAGAAGAAGACAAATTTATGGAAGTCCTCATGAAAGCTATAGACGATGCTAGGACGGAGTGCCCGAAACTCGAAATCCTTCTATGTGGCGATTTCAATATGGAATGCTACGATAAGAATCAGAAGAAGATTGAGTTTGTTCCTTTGACCGCCTCTAAAAACATAATAAGAGGAGTAAACATGGAGAAGGAACTCACAGCTAGGAACATCCATATGGTCAATGGGAACCTGTTGGGCGACCAATCGGCCGCTCCAACCTGGAAACGGGCCAATCAAACGAGCACGCTGGATTACATTTTTGTATCAGAAACTCTCTTTGGAAATCTAACATCGTTGAAAGTGGTCCCCACGATCCAGAGTGACCACAACATTCTGGAACTTGTAATTGAGGCTTGGGACAAGTCCCTCCTTATACCAGCCAACACTTACCAAATCAGCCCCTTGAGATAACTCCGGGGGGAAACAGACTACGTATGGGAAGAAAAGAGACGAGCCTGGTGTTGGATTCTTTAATTAAAGACAAAGGTTCGAAACTGATCGAATATGCTGAAGTACTGAAGACCTTTCGAACAAAGGCAGCTGCCACGGGTAGTCACCAATGTACTCGGCACACTTATGATCACCAAGTAGTGACAAAAAAAAAAGCTGTAAGAAAAGCCAGGAGGCGATTTCTTAAAACCAGTGCACCAGTTGATTTATTCCTGTATAAAAAATCCAGAAACAACTACAGGAATTGGATCACGCAACATAAACATCAACTGGTGCAACAAGACAGTGAGACAATGCTAGAACTGTTATCTACTAAAAACATCACTGGTATTTGGAAATTGATCAACGAAATAAGTACCCCTCCGGACTCCAAGATGGTGAATCCCATAGCAGCAACAGTATGGGAAACCCACTTTCGTAATCTTTATTCCAAGGGGACAAAAAGTGGTCCCCAAATACCGTTATCAGCCGACGAATCCTGGGCCATTGAATTTGGAAAACAAGACATCCTAGACCTAATTAAAAAATCAAACTCCTCAAGAGCTGCAGGTCCAGACGGCCTTACTAATGAGATCCTTAAAAAGGATCCGGAAAAATGGGCCTCATTTATGCAGTTATTGTTCAACGATATAATGAGACTAAAAAAGTTACCCAAATCATGGACGACGTCCATAATCGTGCCGATTTTCAAAAAGGGAGATAGGTCTGTGCCCACGAACTACAGACCAATTGCCCTATTGGACGTCGTGGGCAAAATTTTTGCAGCGTTAATCCTGAAACATCTAAACAATTGGAGTTGGTCGACAAATCACTTGGACCCTTGGCAATCAGATTTTCGTAAGGGCATAGGGACATCCCTAAATGTTCTTATCATAAATATATTAAAATGCCTGGTCAACGAGAAAAGCTACAAAAACATCTACATTGAGTCCATAGATTTGGAACAGGCGTTCGACTCCGTCGACCGTTGTATTCTATGGCAAAAACTGAGGAAATGGGGTTGTCCGAACAACCTAAGAGAACCCTTGGAAGCACTGCACACTGGGACAACCCTTAAAGTAAGGCTGGACAGACAGGGCAACCTTTCAAACAGTGTGGAGGCCACGAATGGGCTGAAACAGGGCTGTCGGTTGGCTCCAGCGGTATTTTGTCTCTTCATATCCGACATGCAGGAAGCCTTTGAAGCAGTGAGCTGTTTCCCCCCTAAGATCGCGGGGACTCCTGTGGGAAGGTTGTTGTTTGCGGACGACCTCCTGCTATTAGACCAGACCGCGGTTGGACTACAGCGCCAACTAAAGGCACTTGAGTTGTACATACAAGGTAATGGCCTCCGAATAAATCCGAAGAAGTCACAGATCCTGAGGCTAGGTCCCATCATGGGCGTTAAAAACCTAAGGTGGTTCTTGTCGGGGGAAGTGGTACCAGTGGTCTCAACCATGGTATACCTTGGAGTAACTTTAAACAACAGTATCCAAGATGGTCCGGGTATCGAAAGACTTAGAAGTAAAGTCACGAACTTAGCTTCTCAAGCTCTGTTAATTAAACAGCAATACTGCTCCTTCTCCCTTAGACCACTGATTGTCTTCTATAAACTGAAAGCCTCGCCCATTTTGACCTATGCGGCGGAGGCGAACTTTTTCCTCACTCCAGAGGTTTGGAGACTGTTGGAAGGCCTGTTTTGGAAAAGAGCATTGGGTCTACCGTCATCGATCCCAATTGAAAGTGTCCGTAAAGAACTGGGCTTATCTTCACTTTACGTATCCATGGCTTGGAAATCATTGACACTCCTTGGTAAATGTCTGCACCCACAGGAAAGAAGTGGTTTCTTGGCCATTAATGAAGCCATGACAAGAAAACTGATCCCGGCTCTAACCAAGTGGCAGTCAATCTGCACAGAAATCTTGAATCTTATAGCCCTGGAACCTAAAAACCTTGTGCTAATTCCGCACACGGTAAAAAGGAAACTCCTGGACTGGGATTGGACAGCCACCTTGGAGAGACTTAGTGCCTTTTCATCAATAACCCAGGGCATGGACGAGCATTATCACAGAGGCACCGTGCACCCGTATCTTGACAAATTTCCCTCAAGCATGGAAAGGGACCGATTTTTAAAATTCCGATTAAATCTCCTCCACACTAGAGAAGTTCTAGGGAGAAGAAATAAAAAGGAGGTGCAACCTAGTTTGTTGTGTCGTTGCTGTGGGCTGGAGACTGAAACCTTACAGCACTTGGTGATGAACTGTGTTACCTTATCTAGGCCCAGAGAAAAATGGCTAGGGTCGCACTTCCAAAAACTAACTACTCTATCCTTGCAAGAGAGGTGGACAATCTTAAGAAGGGGAGGAAAAGTATCCAGGACCTTGGCACTGTTGAACTTTGTGAGAGAAATTTTCACAAAACTGGATACTTAGCTACACTTTTTTATCTTTATTACTTTTCCTCCCTATATATAATTGATGTAATTTCACGTTTTTGTAAGAAAATCTTGGTTTCAGTATGCATTTAAAGTTTTCTTGGAAAATAATTGATGCAATAAAAAATAAAAAAAAAATAAAAAGGATGAGATGACTCCAGAGGAAACAGTTTACAAAGTAAGTGGGTTTTGACCAAAATACACAAACCTCCATAGCAGCACCCCCTAGGATTCTTCCGAGTCGCTATGCAAACTGCCACAAACCCATCAACATGGACATCCTCTACTGCCCAGGTCTCCTGTGAACTGACAATATCCGCCTTCGCAAGAAATAATCTGGTCTCTGGGCAGCCCAATCTAGATGTAATACCGGCCACATTCCGTGAGACAATCACCAGGGAATCAGCTGACTGGATAACATGGGACCGATCAGACACAATATTTAAGAAGCCACCACTCACTTTCCCCCCTGTTTGGTTAAGCCAATTCTTAGTCTCTGCGGTCATCCCACATTCCCTAAAGCTTTATCGAAGGTGGAAGCAATATAGGGAATACATACACCTTCTCTCTTGCCCGCTTGGAGACCTCTAAGCTCTTTAGGATGGCCTGCCGCAACCTCTGCTCCAACTCAGTTCTTGTCAAATCAATAATAAGACAATTGGTATTGATGGAAAGATCAATATTAGTACCTGGGCTGGATTTCCCATCAAAGACATGTGCACCGTGGCAAACAGTTGAAACAAAATATCATTCACCCCTAGCACCTCCGATAAGCCCTTTGCTAAGGCGCTTTTATAGGCATTTTTATTTGCATGTGTTAGTCCCTTAAAATGACAGATTAAGTTTGTATTATGCCAACCACTCAAATGATCGACCTTGGGAGACTCCTTCACCATGCCACCACATGGAATTCCCCGAGTGACATCAGTGTTCCAAGTACTATTGCCACCGTCTCCCATATTAAATCCATGCACACTATTCCACTTTCCATTGTGAGCCATGGAAGTAAGTGAAGTGTACTCAGGAGACCCCCGGCCGGCCCATAGAGCCTAGGTTTGCTCCGAAGTACTTTAAGACGGGATAGCTGCACCTTGAGATGTATGGGGGTGCAGATGTATTACTCCAACACCAATCAATAAGGACAATTCAATGGTTTGGCAAAGGGAGTCCGTTTAATGACAAGTACAAAAACGGGGAGTCATGGCAATCAGCAGTGATGTGATAGTCCGTCTCGCTTCAACTCCAACAAACTGTCATGATCTCTGCTTCCAAAAGGTCAGGGTTTTCCCAACTCCCTTGGAAGCAGATCCATAACCCAGGTTCCGAGTGCCAACCAGTCCCAATTGGGACCTTTTGGACCCAGTCCTGGCGCCAGTGGCACCAGGCTCATAAATATGCCCAGTCCCAGCGCTGGAAGCGCTGGGCTCATAATGCTTGGGTGGACTTACCTGCAGCAGACCATGCTGCTTACTTGCCTGCCAGTTGAGCCTCTGATCCTCTTCTGTTTGGAACTACTTTTCCTGTTGGGTGGGGCAGGAGCCACTCCCTAGGTTCAGAACACTGGAACTCTTCTGGAAAGCAGGAACTCTTTTCTTACCTAGGCGTGGCTGTGGAAGGAGACATCTAAGCACTACAGGAGGCTATTTAAACCACACTCGATGGATGAATCTTGCTTTGCGTTATTCTGCATCCTCTGCAGCAGAACGCTCATCGTGTCTTCTGCATCTGATCCTGGGCCTAAGGAAAAAGGCTTCCCATCCTGAATCCAGTCTTCAGCAACACCTATAAAGACAAGAAAGAACAGGTTAGCATTACGGTCTTCAGTGACAGCGCTTCACTTACCTGGTCCATCGGCTGTCACCAACGCCTCGCGCTGCATTCCGGCATCTGAAAGACAAAGGCTTACCTACTCTTCGTGCACTCCGGAGGTCTTCGCACTGCATTCCGGCATCTGAAAGACAAAAGCTTACCAACTCTTCGCACACTCCGGAGGCCTTCGGCGCTGCATCCCGCATCTGAAAGACAAAACAAGGTGCGTTTAAAGACATTGGGGAACTTTAATACTCACGTGCCATTACTCCTCCCACATCTAACCCAGTGGGTATTCCGGCACCCTGCAGCCGCTCCGAACTTGTACCTGCAAAATAAAAAGACAGTTAGAGCGCATCGTGAAGCAGACAACAAGCGCTTACTTACGTGCTTCCAGGCGCTTCTATTCATCACACGGGCTCCATCTTCAACTCACTTCAGCCCGTCATCCGCCATCGCCGGAACCCTGCAAAACAAGAGACATCATTACTAAAGACTTTTAAAGACATTAGAATTACTCGAAACTTACCGTTCGTGCAGTAAACGACGGACAGCAGTCCTCTGAAGTCAAGAGGCCTGCTCCCCTTATCCAGTGAAGAAACTGGTTACAGCACCCTGCCCCGAGGCAGATGGAGAGCACGGCGTTCACTTACCTAAGACATCTTACCCTTCGAGTCAGACATACAGTGCACAGAGGTCCAGCCCAAAGAGCCAGCCGTGTGTTACACATCACCTTTGAAGATACGGTATACGCCCAGTCAAGACCGGCGCCTTTACGGGAATCAGGTGAGCGTTACAGAATGCAAAGCCTACCGCAAAACTCCCGTCCAGGCGCTATGGAAACCTCGGATACCGACCAGCCAGCCCAGTTACTTGGGGAACTAAGGGCAGAAGTGCATGCAGCCCGTCAGGAAACGAACGCTCTAAGAAGGGAACTGATTATTTCCAAGGAGCGAACAGATGATCTCGCTAGACAATTGCTACAGTCACAAGCCGGACAGACCCCGTTACCCGCATCTGGGGGAAATCTTCCTTCTACATCCTCTATGAATCCAGTGCAGATCAACCTACCTGGGAATGTACCTCTGGCTCCGCCCGAACGATTTTCTGGTGACCCAAAGAGGTTTGCAGTATTTATCAATCAGTGCCGGTTGCATTTCTTATGCCGGCCAGCAGCCTTTCCAACTGATCAAGCTAAAGTAGCTTTCGTGCTTTCGTACCTTAGTGGCAATGCGGCAGACTGGTCGATCCCTCTAGTAAATCAAGATGATCCGGTCCTCCATGATTTTCAAGCTTTTCAGCTCAGTATGGAAAAACTGTTCGCAAGACATTCACAGGGGCAGGCCTTGGACAATGAGCTTCTTTCGTTGCGACAAGGTAATCAAGACCTTTTGGCTTATATTGCGTCTTTCAACAGTTGCAATTATGCCTCTATTGCGGAAACTCAGGGCACTTTCTTCGAGACTGTCCGGTGAAACCTGCCAAGAAGGCAGTAGGAGCTGCAGTTACCAAAGTTACAAACTCTGAGCAGGGAAACGACCTCGCCCGACAAGAATAGAGGTCCTCTTGCCGAGCGTGAAAACCAGTTCCGTGACCTCGCATTTCGGATACCTATGGTCCTCATTAGCCCTGATAATCCGGATCGATTACATGCAATTGAAGCTTACGTCGACAGCGGTGCCATCGGCAATTATGTGGATCATGAAATGGTTTTGAGGATGAATCTAACTCTTTGTCCCAAGGCTGTAAAGGACGTCATTACTACGGTGGATGGAACGGAGATAGCCTCCGGACCAGTAACGCATACCACTCAAGAAGTGACGCTAGTAAGTCAAGATGGACACCATGAGAAGATCGTGTTCGATGTGATCAAGGCTCCTCAGTTTCAGATTATTCTAGGAATACCTTGGTTAGAGAAACACAATCCTCTGATCGATTGGCGAGCAAGAACGGTCCAGTTTCCAGAATGTGTCTCTACTTGTCACCCTCCACCTGGTGTTGCACTGGCAGCAATTTCTTCAGAGACTCCCCAGTTACCTCCCGAATACCTAGAATACCAAGATGTTTTCCGGAAGGATCAGGCTAACTCTCTACCTCCTCATAGGTCTTATGACTGCCAGATAGACCTGATACCTGGATCTACTCCTCCTTGTAGTAGAATTTATGCCCTCACCGAGCCTGAGAACCTTCACCTTCGACAATACCTGGATCAATACCTGGCAAATGGGTTTATTCGTCCTTCCAAGTCCCCTGCTTCTTCAGCTTTGTTCTTCGTTCCAAAAAAGGAAGGAGACCTTAAAACTTGTATAGATTATCGCTCCCTGAACCAGATCACCGTCAAGAATAGATATCCGTTACCTTTGATCCCTGAACTCCTGGACCAAGTCAGAAAAGCATGCATATATGCAAAGCTGGATCTTAGAGGAGCCTACCACTTGGTACGAGTAAAAGAGGGCGATGAATGGAAGACGGCCTTCCGCACCAAATATGGGCTATTTGAATATCAGGTCATGCCCTTCGGACTTTGCAATGCCCCGGCCGCCTTTCAATATTTTATGAACGATGTCCTCAGAGAGCTCATAGATGTGTGTGTTGTTGTTTACATTGACGACATCCTCGTTTATTCTTCATCGGAATCTGAACATCGGAAACACGTGAAAATGGTCCTCGAAAGATTGCGTCAACACAAACTTTTCGCTAAGTTGGAAAAATGTGTTTTCAACGTGACTGAAGTTGAATTCTTAGGATTCATATTATCACCTAGCGGAGTGCGTATGGATTCAAAGAAGGTCGATGCAGTTCTCAAATGGCCATCACCATCCTCCGTAAAAGGTGTGCAAAGCATGTTAGGCTTCGCTAACTTTTACCGCAGGTTTATCCCCGAATTTTCTCGAATAGTCCAGCCCATCACTGCCTTGTTAAAGAAAAACAAACGTTTTGAATGGTCTACCGAGGCGGAACAAGCTTTCCAGGATTTGAAGACTAAATTCATCTCTGCACCAATCCTAAAACACCCTCGCCCCGAACTCCCCTACATCGTGGAAACTGATGCTTCAAGCCTTGCCATGGGGGCAGTTCTATCACAAAAGGACCCGGTAACCAATCAGTTGCATCCCGTGGCATTTTGGTCCCGCAAATTCTCGCCTCCTGAAATCAATTACACGATTACTGACAAGGAACTTCTGGCTATCAAGTCTGCCTTTAAGGCTTGGCGGCATTATCTGCTGGAGGCCCGACACACCGTTACTGTGATTACGGATCACCGAAACCTGCAATATTTGAAAACCGCAAAAGCCCAATCCTCTAGACAACTCCGTTGGGCATTATTCTTTGCCGAGTTTGACTTCATAATTACCTATCGACCTGGTACAAAAAACGGTAAAGCTGATGCCCTTTCTCGGATGGGAGTGGAAGAACACTTGATCAACCCTAAACCTGTACCAATCATTCCCGAACAAAGAATTCTGGGTGTAATCGCCACACAATCCATAGAGGAAGTTAAGGATAAAGCCCGGCAACTTGTAACTCCAGCAGTCATACAGAATTGGCATCTGCAGGGAAAGGACTTTGCAGTAAAGGACAACTTATTGTATTTCTAAGAACGATTATACCTGCCCAGCACAGATTTACAGAAAAAAGTAATCTCTTGTTATCACGATTCTTTAATGGAAGGACATCCCGGTATGGCCAAGACCTCAGAAAAGATCAAGCGCTACTTCTGGTGGCCGTCTTGGAAAAAAGATAT
Source organism: Ambystoma mexicanum (assembly GCF_040938575.1). Classification (NCBI taxonomy): domain Eukaryota; kingdom Metazoa; phylum Chordata; class Amphibia; order Caudata; family Ambystomatidae; genus Ambystoma; species Ambystoma mexicanum. The sequence goes on from NC_090925.1 coordinate 673,708,100, forward strand.
CAGAGACTTTATAATGTCCTGTGGATTATGCGCCCAAAACAAGAGTCAAAAGGAAAGACCAGCAGGCCTCTTACGCCCTATTGACATCCCACCTCGCCCTTGGCATACGCTTTCTATGGACTTCATCACCGACCTACCTCCATGCTCCGGATACAATACGATTATAGTAATCGTGGACTTATTCTCCAAGATGGCGCATTTCATTCCGCTCAAAGGCTTGCCAACAGCAGCAACTCTGGCCCGAGAATTTCTCGAAAACATCGACCGACTGCACGGTTTTCCTTCGGTTCTAATTTCGGATCAAGGTAGTCAATTTATTTCTCATTTTTGGCGAAGTTGCTGTCGGTCGGCTCAAATTGATGTGAGACTATCGACCAGTCACCACCCTCAGACCGACGGACAAACCGAGAGGACCAATCAAACTCTGGAACAGTATTAACGCTGCATGCTGCAACAAACTGAAAAAACTTGGAAAGACATCCTTTGGATAGCCGAATATGCCTACAATAACTCTGTCCATTCGGGGACTGGGAAAACCCCGTTTTTTCTTTTATACGGCAGTCACCCTCGAACCTCGGAGTTGGATCTCCTCCAAGATCTTGAAACACCAGCAGTAGACTACCTGCATTCTACAATCACCCAAGCCTTTAAGGAAGCTGTTTCTCACCTTCAAAGGGCTAAAGAACAATACAAGAAAGGAGCAGATCAACATCGGAAGGAAGCCCCTCAATATCAAGTAGGGGATCAAGTCTGGTTATCCACCAAATATCTACCTCTAAAAGGGCCACGCACATTCAACCCAAGATACCTTGGTCCCTATTCCATCAATACCATAGTAAACCCAGTAGCGGTCAAGTTGGACTTGCCCCCGCACATTAAGATACATCCGGTCTTCCACGTCTCTCTATTAAAACCCGTGCAACCTCAAACCCGACTAACTAAATCTCCAAAACCCATCCTAGTTGATGGAGAACTCGAGTTTGAAGTCAAAAGCATTCTGGACTCCAAGATCTCCAAATCTAAACTATTTTACCTAATTGACTGGAAAGGCTACGGCCCCCAAGAGAGATCCTGGGAACCTGCTGAATATGTCCACGCTCCTCGCCTAATCAAAAGATTTCACTGAACATTTCCTGACAAGCCAAAACCCCCGGAGAAGCCCGGTTTGGGAGGGGCCTTGAGGGGGGGTACTGTCATGATCTCTGCTTCCAAAAGGTCAGGTTTTTCCCAACTCCCTTGGAAGCAGATCCATAACCCAGGTTCCGAGTGCCAACCAGTCCCAATTGGGACCTTTTGGACCCAGTCCTGGCGCCAGTGGCACCAGGCTCATAAATATGCCCAGTCCCAGCGCTGGAAGCGCCGGGCTCATAATGCTTGGGTGGACTTACCTGCAGCAGACCATGCTGCTTACTTGCCTGCCAGTTGAGCCTCTGATCCTCTTCTGTTTGGAACTACTTTTCCTGTTGGGTGGGGCAGGAGCCACTCCCTAGGTTCAGAACACTGGAACTCTTCTGGAAAGCAGGAACTCTTTTCTTACCTAGGCGTGGCTGTGGAAGGAGACATCTAAGCACTACAGGAGGCTATTTAAACCACACCCGATGGATGAATCTTGCTTTGCGTTATTCTGCATCCTCTGCAGCAGAACGCTCATCGTGTCTTCTGCATCTGATCCTGGGCCTAAGGAAAAAGGCTTCCCATCCTGAATCCAGTCTTCAGCAACACCTATAAAGACAAGAAAGAACAGGTTAGCATTACGGTCTTCAGTGACAGCGCTTCACTTACCTGGTCCATCGGCTGTCACCAACGCCTCGCGCTGCATTCCGGCATCTGAAAGACAAAGGCTTACCTACTCTTCGTGCGCTCCGGAGGTCTTCGCACTGCATTCCGGCATCTGAAAGACAAAAGCTTACCAACTCTTCGCACGCTCCGGAGGCCTTCAGCGCTGCATCCCGCATCTGAAAGACAAAACAAGGTGCGTTTAAAGACATTGGGGAACTTTAATACTCACGTGCCATTACTCCTCCCACATCTAACCCAGTGGGTATTCCGGCACCCTGCAGCCGCTCCGAACTTGTACCTGCAAAATAAAAAGACAGTTAGAGCGCATCGTGAAGCAGGCAACAAGCGCTTACTTACGTGCTTCCAGGCGCTTCTATTCATCACACGGGCTCCATCTTCAACTCACTTCAGCCCGTCATCCGCCATCGCCAGAACCCTGCAAAACAAGAGACATCATTACTAAAGACTTTTAAAGACATTAGAATTACTCGAAACTTACCGTTCGTGCAGTAAACGACGGACAGCAGTCCTCTGAAGTCAAGAGGCCTGCTCCCCTTATCCAGTGAAGAAACTGGTTACAGCACCCTGCCCCGAGGCAGATGGAGAGCACGGCGTTCACTTACCTAAGACATCTTACCCTTCGAGTCAGACATACAGTGCACAGAGGTCCAGCCCAAAGAGCCAGCCGTGTGTTACACATCACCTTTGAAGATACTGTATACGCCCAGTGAAGACCGGCGCCTCTACGGGAATCAGGTGAGCGTTACACAAACTTCATACAAACAGTGACATTTATATAATAACGTGTTACACTTAAAAGTTAACATGCAATTCTATTGGCTAGGAAAAGGTAAAATTAATAAAGGTACTATATCTGTATATGGTAACGGAGTGAGGGGATTGGATAAATACTGTCAGGTGGGCGTCTAAGCCCTTCCTTCAAAAATGACTACTGTAGACGTCACTAGAAGTACAACGTCCCATTGGTTCTACTAACTATAGGACCCTAGATTATTTGGTCCATTGTGATTGGGTTGGCACCAACCCCATGCATACATTTCCACTTTACTTAGCAGCACACAGAATGTACAGCCAGGTGCAGGGTGCCCCCTCAGCTACCCGGCCTTCCTCCAATTAAGGGTATAATCATTTATCACTTAAACAACTATGTGTCAATTATGTTACTGTGGTTGGCCTCGAAACTGCATCTTCTGTGTGGGAAAGGTTCAATATCTCTTCCTGGGCGGATGCCAAGCATAGGTGTGAACTTGTGCTTCTCCTCACTCAGATGGTCATGTGATGCTTAAGCTTCTTTGTGTTTCGACATTGTTCTCTTCCTTTGGGTTCACAATATCTTTATTCATGGTGTTTTGTCTCAGTGTGTCATATTTTGGTTGTCATTTCTTCTATCTGTTAGTCTGTCCGGGCTCTCGTGACGTCGCCATTCGTCTTCCATTAAGGCATTTTTGGTTTCTTCCGGGATGGTACTTAGGCAATATTCATTTTGTCTCATTTGTTGGTAGGTTTTTCTCAATGGATACCTTACTGTCCATGGTTGTCTGGTTATTGGTACTTCAATAGGTGTTGCTCTTCTGATGGGTACTGGGCAGAGCCCTACTCGGCTCTCTGCTGGTTTATTTGCTCATCATACGTCACATATTTTGGTGTGAACGTTCCTGGTACTTCAAAATGGGCGATGGGAGTGCAGGCTTTATTTGGGACCTCCTCTACACTCCCCCCTCTGGGCGATTCATCGACCACTTTCACCTCCTTCCTTGGATTCAATTAACTCAATTCTTCAATATTTATCTTCACTCCATCGCCTGGGTTCATTCCTTCTTCATCTTCTGGATTTATACATGATGGTTTGAAAAAGTTTCTCTTCGGAGTCCATATCTTTATTACTCCCTTCAGGCTTCCTGCTGTTCTTACATGTTCGTCTTTATTCCATGTCATGAGTTGACATTGGCCATTTGGGCTACAGTAAACCCATCTTCCCACATAGTTTCTGTGCTTCCTGGTATAGAGAAACTTTCTACCTTCTGGCACGTGCCTGCTGGCCTTCACAAAGTCTCTTATTTCTTCATCAGTCAGGTCTTTGGGCTTCCATCCTGGCTTGACATCAATCAGGATCTTCATCCCTATGGCTTTCTTCGCAGTTTTCTGGCATTGCGAGATTACTATATTGATTTTTTTTTAAAATATATTTTTATTTTATCTCAACCAAACAACATTACAACGAAACATAAATAAAACACATCAAACAACAAAACCAAACGAACAAAAAAAATAAGGCACTGCAATCCCCCATCGCCCCCCCCTATGAGCCTGTAGAGTGTCCGACATCAGTGTCCGTTCCATGCGATGGGGCCTCATCACTCTCAAGTCCAGCCGAGGCCGACCCCGCACCAAACAGCTCAGCTAACAATAACTTCCATGCCGTGAGAGAGCCTATTTCTTCCTCTTCCCCTGCTATACTGCCATCCTGCCACACTGTCGTTTCGGCATCAGCCCATTTTTGGAGATCTCGCCACCAGACCTCCACTCGCGGCTTATGACATTTCTTCCACCCCATGGCTATCCTTCGTTTGGCAAGCACATAGGCCAGATCTTTAAGTTTCTCAACATGTCGAAGCTTACGCGCCCTGGGATACCCTCCCAGCAGGCAGGCCCAAGCCGAATCCACCTTAAGTGTGATACCCCTCCCTGCCAGCCTCCGCGCCACTTCACCCCAGTAGGTTGCAATCACTGGGCACGCCCAGAACATGTATATCATGTCCGCATTCTCTTCGTTACACTTGGGGCACGCCTGGCACCCACTATCCAGAAATTTAGAAATTCTAAGGGGGGTCATATATGCCCTGTGCGTAATATAGAGCTGTATCTGCTTAAACCTGGCGTTCCTCGATACCTTTTTGTGGTACCCCAGGGCGCGCTCCCACATCCCATCCGACATCGAGGCCCCCATCTCCGCTTCCCACTCCAGTCTCAGGTGCCCCAAATCCTTCCCAACCTTTGTCATCAACATCTCGTACAACCTAGAGACCTCGTGCCCACCCTCTGATGCGTCATACATTATTTCCAGCGTGGCATCCGGTTCATCGGCCAAAGTAGTTTCGGGCCACGTGCTCCGGACCTCCCGGACCACCCTATGATATGTTACATACTGACCCCTATGTAGCCCCGACCCTACCTCCAATTCATCGAACTCCATCAGGGTCCCATCCTGCCAGATGTCGCCCATAGTGACCAACCCCACTGACTCCCAGTATGACCGGATAATAGCCCTCAGCTGCCCGTCTTCCTTCGCCAGGGCGACCAGAGGTAACTGCGGCATACACGGCAAGGGGTCACCCATCATCCGACAGGCACGCCGCCATATGTTCCTGCCAAGGGCTAGCATCTTAGGACGCTCTCTCATCCATGAACCGGTCACCCAGATCACCTCCCGCAGATAGAAGGGGGAACAGTCTCTCCCTAGCAGCCTGTGTTCGGAGGTCTCTTCATCTGAGAGCCACCTGGCCACGTATTGCAGTTGCGCCGCAATATAATAGGCCTCAAAGTTCGGCAGCTTCGCGCCACCTTTCTCATAAGAGTTCTGCAATTTCCACAATGCGACCCTGTTGCGCGTGCCGTGCCATAGGAAATTCCTACATACACTATGTAACCTAGCAAAAAACTTCCTAGGTATCATATACGGGATGTTGTTAAAGTAATGCAGGAGCCTGGGCAGCACCACCATTTTAAGCATAGCTCCACGACCCATCATCGCTAAAGGCAATCTTTCCCAGAACCTCATGCACTTCTCAATCTTTCCCACAGCTAGCTTAGTATTATGCCTGTGCTCTTCCTCGGTCGTGTGATACACGTCAATGCCCAGGTACCGGAAGGAGCTCGTCGCCCACGGGATCCGCAGCACTGGCAACCTCTCCACCGGTATCCCCACATAACTGCCTAGCGGGAATAGTGCGGATTTCTGAGGGTTGACCGCTATGCCGGACAACCAGGCGTACCTCTCCAATACCTCCAAGATATACTGCAAATTCTCTTCCGGATGTTTCAGGTATAACAGCATATCGTCTGCATACAGGGATATAAGATGGCACTCCCCTCCCACCTCTATGCCCACCGGATCGTACTGCTGCCGGAGGTAAATCGCTAAGGGCTCGAGGGCCAGTATGTACAACATTGGGGACCAAGGACACCCCTGCCTAGTACCCCTACCTAACTGCCATCTATCTGACACCACTGCACCCGTACGGACCCTGGCCAGAGGCGCACTATATAATAGCTCGGCCCACCTCATGTAGCCTGGTCCCAGTCCAAACCGCCCCAAAGCCGCCAGCAGCCAGGGCCATCGCACAGAGTCGAACGCTTTAACCGCGTCCAACGCCACTATCGCCATTTCGCTGTCCTCATTGCACCCCCATTCGATCACCCTGTGAAGGCGCCTATGATTCTGAGTAATATTCCGATTCGGGACATAGCCCGTCTGGTCAGGATGGATCAGCTTGCCTATCACCCTCCGCATTCTGGCTGCCAGGACAGCTGTTAGGATCTTGCCGTCCTGATTCAGCATCGACAGGGGCCGGTAGGAGCCACAATCATGTCCCGGTTTATTGGGTTTGGGGAGCGGTACTATAATCGCCTCCCTGAGCGATTCCGGCAGCCGCCCCACCTCGAACGCTTCGTTAAGCAACGCCAGCATGGGCGGGAGCACCTCCTCTCCGTACGCTTTATAAAATTCACTGGGGAACCCATCCGCTCCTGGGGCCTTGCAAGTGGGTAGCTGCCGCACAATCTCCCGCAGCTCCTCCAGAGTGATCGGAGCATCCATCTCCTCACGCTCTTCATCACTTATCTTGGGCAGGCCTATGTCTTCAAGTACTACCTCTATCTCCTCCCGGCTTCCCCCCTCTCGATCCTCATATAATGCTTGATAATATTCCGCGAATGCCCCATTCACCCCTTCCTGGGTGTCCTCCTCCACGCCCTTTTCAGTGATAACTGATCGGATCGGGGATCTTGGGGTCTCGCTCTTATACAGCCAAGCAAGAAGCCTGCCCGTCTTGTCCCCCCCGGCATGCAACCTCTCAATGTACTTCCTGTAATTCAGATTACAGAGCCTGTCCCAGTGTTCTGCGCACCTCTGCTGCAGATTAGTGACCTCCTCCGTATCCATCCCACCCTCCTCCAGCTCGCTCTCCAAGTCAATCTCGGCTTTACGCAGATCAGCCAGGGCCCTCCCATTAATCCCTTGGATTTCGCAATGGCAACCCCCCTCATTACAACCTTAAAGGCCTCCCACAAAGTACCAGCCGACTTGACACTGCCTGTATTCGCCTCAAAGTAAGCAACTATCTCCTCCCTCATGTCCTCTCTGAAGACTGGATCCCTGAGCGCTTCCGCCCTAAGGTGCCATGTTGGAATTCGCGCACGTGGGGGACAAAGCTGCCATCGCATGACCAGGGGCGAGTGGTCCGAAAGGACTCTCGCCCTGTAGTCTATCTGGTCACACTCCGCGACAACGTCCGGAGTGGCGAAAAAGTAATCCAGCCTTGTGTGTAGCTGGTGCGGGGCCGAATAATGCGAATATTGCCTCACGCCAGGGTGTCTCGTCCTCCACACGTCTGCCAGGCCAAGGTCTACCAGCAGCGCCTGCAGTACCCGAGCCGCCGGGCTGGGCCTGACCACCCTGTCATCCGACCTGTCCTCCTTGGGGTTTAGTACACAATTAAAGTCCCCCCCTAAATCACCGGACCCCCCATCCCTTCACCAAGTCTAGTGATCAGTGTCCTAAAGTATGTCGCCGTGTCCCGGTTGGGAGCATAAGTATTTATAATACACACTACTTTATTTTCCACAAGCCCCCTTACCATGACCAGCCTCCCATCAGATTCCACAACCTCCCCAAGTAGCTTAAACGGGACATGTGGTGCAACCCAAACCAGCATACCTCTAGCATAGGCAGAATATGTAGATCCAACTACTGTCCCTCTCCACTTTCTCCCCACCAGTTCCAGTTTATCCCGTGTCAGATGCGTCTCCTGTAACAAGGCGACATCTATCTTTTGCCTTTTTAGGTACAACATGACCCTGTTACGCTTAAGGTAGCTGTTAAGCCCTCTAACGTTCCACGTTAGTATCCTAAGGTCCCCCATGATTTATCAGTAGCTCCCTCCTCCCTCCCAGGTCTACTCGCCTCCCCCCTACCCCAAAGACCCCCATTCCCAGTTTCTCTCCAAGGCTCATATAAAAACTGACCCACCCCACCCCCCTAGCCCAACCAACTGCCCAGCTCCATCCCTGGATCTCAGGCATCCCTGTGTTCGGTTCTCTCTGGAACCCAAGTAGAGAACCCGACAGGGTGTCACCCCACACACAGTGACTAACCTAAACACAAACTGGGGTACAAAGAACAGCCCCCGGAGGCTCCCCTCCCGCACTTCCGTATCCGCGCACACGGACCATGTTCCAAAGTCCTAACGCATACACTACCATAACAAAGTCACATCGACTATATTCCAGTCCCAATATTCATAGCCCAACTGGGCCCGCAGCGTCACTTATCTCTTCCCGTACCATCCGCCGTCCACTCATCTGGCTCCTGAGGACAGTTTTGTGCATCGAGCCATTCCATGGCCTCCGCCGGAGTGTCAAAGAACAGCATCTTAGTCTTGAAGAAAACCTTCAGTCTGGCCGGGTAAAGCAACATATACTTGTACCCTGCTGCCCGCAATCGCCTCTTGACCGCCCCAAAGTTCATGCGACTGCGCTGCACTTGCAAGGTGTAATCGGGGTAAGCAGTAATGGTCGCCTCTCCTCGCCGTATGGTGCCCCCCTTACGAAAGTGTTCGAGGATCCTTTCCCGATCCCGATAATTGAGGATCTTGGCGATCACAGGCCTAGGTGGGTTCCCCGGCGGTGGTCTCCTGATCAAGGCCCTGTGCGCCCTCTCCACCGCAAACCCCTGCGACAGGGCTCCCCCAGTGATCTCCTGCAGCAGCAAGTTCTCAATAAACTCAGTGGGATTCTGGCCTTCAGCCCCCTCCGGCAGGCCCACGATGCGCACGTTTTTTCTCCGGGCACGTCCTTCCGCCCTACTTTCCAAGTTGCCCACCCGCTGCACCAGGGCATGGATATCACGTTTGTGTGCAGTGCAGTCCGCCACAGTAGGGCCCATCTCCCTTTCCAAAGTTTCCGTGCACTCAGCCAGGGCTCGCACATCCTGCCTCAGGAGGTTAACGTCCTCCTGCACCGCCCCAACCTGTAGTTCCATAGCAGTTTTCAATTCGGCCACAGCAAGTTGGAGCTTGGTCTCCCACGTCGCCTTCAGGTCCGCGATCGCGGCGAGGACCTCCTGGTTCGTCCCACCGGCGGCCATCTCCTTGGTCTGAGCCTTATCCTTGCTCCTGGCACCTTCCGGGCCGGGCGGCGTCTTGGCGTATTCGTCGAGCGTGGGCTGTTTATTCTTCGCCCTGAGAAGCTTGTTCGACATATCTCCAGTCAGGAGCGTCCTTCTGGCCGCGCTTCGGTCCAGGCCAGGGAGGCACTATGCTCATACGCCACAACTCAGTTGGGAGTCCCAGCTCGCCCAACAGTCTCAGGCACAGCTGTTGTCTGGCGCTCCCCCCAGATGGGCAGGGTCGCGCTGCCCCCTTCGTACCGCTGAGAGGGCGCCCATATGCTGTGGTCCCGATCTACCGCTCCTTTGTCCCCTCGTCAAGCGGCGGCGGCCATTTTGTCGTCCGTCGAGGTCTCGCCATCAGCGCTTCATTCGGCTTTTAAGTACATGTGCGCAAAACGAACCCGTGTAAAAATGTGTCCTCGCGTGCAGCAGAACTTCATGTACACAGTCTTCCCAATCTTCGCCAAATCACAGCGGTCCTTGCGCGGTGTCAGTCGGATTATGTGCGGATCAGCGGGAGCTCCCGTACAGGCACGTCTTTTCACATGGCTTCCAAGCCACGCCCCCCGAGATTACTATATTGATAACACAAAATCCTAGTAATATCATCACTAGTAGGGCTCCTAGGAACTTGAATATGTCTGCCATCTATTGTGGGACCCAAGAGAATAGTGTTCCAAATCAGCTGTCATCATCAACTTCGTCAGTTTTGTTGATCATCTGGTTCTGTAGCTTCGTCAGCATACCTATGGCTTCTGTTAAAGTTCCATTTTCCTCATTGTGAGAAGGTTTAAATGTGCAACATGATTCTCCGATTTTTGCACAAACTCCTCCATCCAGAGCTGTAATCATGTCAAGGACATATCTGTTCTGGAGACATCAGTCGGATGGCTCTTAACTCTTCCTTGATTGCATTCAATCCTTTTAATGTCGTGTTGATGGTCTGTAGTAACTCCCATCTGGTTATCTGCAACCATTCAATATTTACTCCAACTTGGATTATTGTCATAAAAATCGTTGTGAACACTGATGAGGTGAGGCTGAACAGCCTGTGTTCATATGGGATTGCATGAAAAGCTTCTTCTGATTTAGCAGAGAAGTAATTCTCTCTCTTCATCCGAGTTATCAGTTTCACAGATCTCTTCTTCCTCAGGTGAGCATCTGCTTTCAGGAAACTGTCAATATTCAGGTCGCTTTTCGGGATCACCATTGCTGGAACGTGGACTTTCACTATTGTGCATATACCTCCCTAGTCTCTTGGCAGTCTGATATATACTTTGGATCCGCATGCCCAATAATGAGCCATAACTACTGCAGTTGCATGCACCATTTCTGGAGCGTCAAAAACTCGTTCCTAGTGTGCACTCTGTTTCTTGTCTTGAACATAATCATCTTCATCGGGATATGCTGTTTCAGTTGCCAATATTAATGAGGCATCACTACCTACGAACTGGCCTCTGGTTTTGCACATTGCTACATGTGACAGACAATGTGCTGTCTGGACATCGATTTCTACAGCTACGAAGATCTTGGACTTCCCCATGCTTTATGGTAGGAGTGCACAAACAAAGCATTCCCCTTCTGAATTTCGTCTTCCAACTTCTTTCATGTGCTGGTACCAAATGTTGTTTCCCAGATGTGCTGTACTGTCCAGGTAGTTGTTCAGTTCATTGTCATCTCCATGCATGCTTCTCTTGATTCTTAATGTTTTCCTGTAGTTGGCTATGACTACATCCCCGAATGCATCTGTATGGCTTTTTCATGCTGGAGGATTCTCAGGTATCCTGTCCATGGTGCAGGCCTCCTCATCTGTGCCATTTGACTGGACGAGAGTGTGGCAGCTCTTTCCCTCTCCTCATACCGCTTTCTTCTGCTGGTTAAAAATACCCATGCCAAACCCCTGACACTGGTCCGGTGTATGGATGTATTGTAGAACTGGTACTTGTCCCTTGCGTTGGAACATATGTGCTTGGTAATACAGTCTCTGCTTTTTTGTTCTTCAGTCCCTCTTGCAGTTTCCTCACTCTGGCTATGTGCGGAACTAATGAATCTACTATCGGTTGTGTCTGTGCAGAGAGATTCTCAGAGTTGGCTCTTGTTTTCTTAAGTTTCTGATATAACTGCTTCTGTTGGTTTTTGTTTTAACTCTTCTTGTTTTCTCACAACATCTGATGCGGAGTTTCTTATGGCAGGCAGTCTCTTCTTCCCTACTGCTTTGGTTTGTGGTTATGTAGTCATTGACACTAGGCCTGTTTTGTGTGCATTCAGTGTTTGCATGCGTGTAGTTGTCAGTGATATTACTTCATTCATTCCTTGCCGACCATGTCTCTGGCCTTTTTTTTTTGTTTGTGACCACAAGTGTGTGTGTATCATTGCTAATCACATCAATTTCAAGTTCATTCACTCCACTGCCATATCTTCTAGGGACTGGAATGACTATATATGGTCTGGGTGCTTTTGTGGGTTTTATGTGTGCATCATTATGTGGGTGCACTGAAATTGGAGTGCTTTGTGCACCAATAAAGAATGCAGTTCTGATTGTTAATGACAGTAAAACAATGATGAATATGATGCATAGGTACTTTATGCCCCTGTAGGTCAGGTGGCAGCATTTTCTTCCAGAGAAGTGGGGGTGCCTCTCTGCTTGTGGGAGCACCAGATTGCTGCTATGGACCCCATTCTCGATCATTCGCCAAATGTCAATGTTATTAGTCCTTTAACCACTATCGTCTTCTGAGTTCTGAGTTTAAGAGTGTCAGGTGTTCCACAAGTGTCCCCCCTCTCACGAGTGACAAATTGTCTCTTATGTCAGGATACAGTTCCTTTGCTTGATTATGGGAAAAATCTAAATAAAATAACACTTTAGTGAGTCCCTTTACTGTGCATGTTCAATATAGATAAGCTCCCAATCCACTCCTCGGATTTGCTTCAGTCCTGCGGACATAGTGTACGTTGATCAGTGCGGAGGACTAGGGAAAAAATAACAACAAATAGGACATGGGGAGTTCTTGAAACTGCTTCCTTGATCTGTCCCTCGGCGGAAGGCTTTTAGAATCTCCTCAGATAGCTCCGCTGATGGTCAGAGAGTTCCACTTGGAACACAATTCCGTGTAGGAGCATTCCCATTTGTGCAATATTAGCTGGGTTTCTGATGAAAGTGAGGACGTCAACATCGATTGGTCTTCCCACTAGCTCTGGAAAGTTAGTGACTAAGCGAAAGAGGACATTATGGGCCAACCTGGTGTCTTCTGGTGACAGGGACATTCGTCCTGTCTTGCTGAGGTTTGGGATTATATGTTTTCTCCTAAATGTGAACAATGTCTGCACTGTCTGGTCTCATGGAGTACAACTAGAATTATGATTTTATTTAAAATATGGCTTAAATGTTCTGTATTTGCTGGGTCTCGAAGGAATGTGAGTATATCTGTTGTTTTCCCACTGAGAGTTGGACAGTCTTCGATTATGCGAAAGAACAGTGTGTTGATGAGCTCATCTATTTCCGCCTGTATTGGGAACATTTGATTCTTTCTCACTGTACTCAGGGAGTAGGATACATTGTTTGGCAATGACAGTGAGGAGTTGTCTTGTTGTCTTTTTGTTTTCAGGATCTTGTAGAAAGTCAGTGACACTGGTGAGCCTCCTTACCAATGACGGGGTGATCTTAGCACTAGATCAAAAGAGGTGACTGCATCCTTGGTGATGTCACTACTGCGGGACACCATAAGTGATTCCGAATAGGGTCTCGGTGTGGAATGAGTCGGGATACTGTGTTTGCTTCCAATGTAAGTGTCCTCGGTCAAAATTTGGCATATTCTTTTCTCATCAAAGCTTAAGTATGCCTCAGTCCAAGGTTCAATAGTCAACAGCCTGTGTTGTGGCTTACACATGCAATTTTCTTCTTTACCCTGCAACTAGGATGCACAGAGTGTCTGTTTTGTATGTCCTTATCCCCTTTTTTGCTTAGAAGAAGTGTCCAATTTAAGCCCAATTTGCAAAAAGTTCTTTGTCTTTGTCTGGCTGGTCATGCGTCCTTCTCCCGCATCATGGATCTCCTCTGTACGTGCAGTGGTTCTTCCCCGTCGCTCATCGATTCCTCTCATTGGGGTGCAGGCAGGGGGCCTTCTCCGATGTAGGGTTTGAAATCGCCGAGAAAAATCCATGCTCTCCTGCCTTGTAGTTTCACTGCGGATGGAGTGAAATCCTCCACTGCAAAAGGACTGTTGAATCTTGGCTCGTCCCACTTTTTCCTTGTATGATTCTTCACAAGGACAGTGTCTCCAGGGAAGACGGATGGAACACGTAAACCTTGAACTTGGTCTGTTGTAGTATCTCCTTCTGTGTTCTGTGCTGCCCTGCACCCTTTTCGTCATCGCTGCAGCTGGTCTGAAATTAAAGTAAGGCAAGATGTCATGCAGTTCAGATAGTTTTGCATTTCAGACCCTAAAAGCTCTCCTGTTGACTGTGCATCACATCTAGCTCTATCTCGGGGTGTCAAAGGAGTTTGCATTCTTCTTCTTGTGGCTATCTCGTGTGGCTTAAGATGATGCCGGACCTGGGTTAGTTCCGAAGTGCGTACAGTGCCAGTGGAAGGCAGTGCAACCATCCCTTCTTTAGAGCAAGCTTCAACTTGCCTATCCTTTCCTTTAAGAAGCTGTTGAGCTTCTCACAGATCCCATTAATTTGTGGATGATACACTGACGAGAACTTGTGCTTTATATTAAGCAGCAAGCTAATCTGCTCGAATACTGCATTGACAAAGTGAGGGCCATTATCTGACCTCATGACCTCGAACACCCCCACCTGGGGAACACTTTTCTCACAAAAAATTTGGCCACACCGGTAGAGTCTGGGTGTGTACATGGATCTGCCTCAATCCATCTAGAGAATGGACACACCAGAACTATTAAGTATCTGTACCCGCTACATCCTTGAATCATGTCAACGTAATCGGCATGCAAGTGTTGAAAAGGCCCATTTGGCCTTGGGATGACTCCTCTCATTACTTTTAATGTGTGCCCTGCCATAAATTGCTGGCAAATTATACAGTTTACCAAAAAGAATGCAATGTGCTCCGCTAAATTCGGTATGAACCAGTCTTCTGCGAGTGTTGCTGCTAGGTTCTCTTTTGTCATGTGCGCCGGGTAATATAACTGCTCCAGCGCTATTTTTAATAGGGCTACAGGCATTACTGGTTTACCAGTGCTGTCTTGTCGCCACAAGGTGTCAGAGGGGTTTAAAGAACACCCTCGATGTTTCCACAGGTTCTTCTCTTCCTGTGGCACCTCCCCTTGGAGTTCCATTAGCTGTGTTTCTCCCAAACTACTGTAACGTTCAGGTGCAGTACGTGTAACCATCATTCACTCGTTGGCATGGATAACTTCCACTTCCATGATTGTTTCACTTTTGGATGCCACACACTTGGCTTCCGTGTCTGCTGCTTGATTCCCACGTGAGATAAAATATGACCCCTTCGTGTGGGTGGCGCATTTCATGACCGCTATGCCCACTGGAAGCTGTAGTGCTTTGATCAGCCTGTCCAATAAGGCTGCATGCTGCACTGGCGTGCCGTCTGCTCGGAGGTAGCCCCTCCTTTTCCAGCACGCTAAGCCTGCGTGTACTGTCGACGTCACATAGGCGGAGTCACTGTACACTGTTACTTCCTGGTCTGCATTATTTTCAATGGCGATAATTCTGCAGCATGTGCTGAATAATGATACGGTATTTGTGCACTAAGAAGCACTCGAAACTCTCCATTCATTGTGTGCTTCATCACAGCAACGCCTGTGTATCTTTGCCCATCATTTTGGTCAATCCTTGAAGACCCGTCGATAAAGACGATCTCTCCTTCTGCCAAGGCATTTTCTTTCCCCCTGGGGATTTCATCATAGAGTTCTTCATAATTTGCACAGTCATGTATGGGCTCTGCTTCAGTGACTGGCTCTGCTATGAACATAGCTAGGGTTACCATCTTACATCAGACTATTTTAATTGATGGATTTGATACGATCACTTCATAAGCAGAAGCTCTCTGAGATGGCAATGTGCCCTTTGGTTTCTCTAGAATGGCAAATAGTGAGTGCTCGACGCACAACATCATTGAGCAACCCATCACAATGGTTGTAGCCTTCTCTATGGCAAACGCTGCGGCAGCTAAACTTTGTTCACACAGGAAATGACCTCTCATTACTGGGTCCAAATTCCCACTGTAGTATGCCAGGGGCTTGTACCCCAACGTGGTTCTCTGTGTGAGTACTGCCGTCATAACGCTGCCATTTGTGTGTGAAAACAGGTAAAATAATTGGGGATCCCTAGAACTGGTTTTGTGCAAATGGCTCTTTTGAGTTCAGCAAATCCTTTCTCCATGGTCCCAGACCATTCAATCTTTTCTTTCGTCACTTCGGCCTTCTTTAGGGCCTCAAGTAAAGGCTTAGTGTAAGTGCTATAGTTGAAGACCCATGCCCTGATGTAGTTGAATAGGTCTAGAAAGCTCTCCATCTGTTTTATCGTGTGTGGCTTAGCCATGTTCAGTATGGCTTCAGCCCTTTCTGGGGTCATTTTCTTTCCCTCATGTGAGATCAGCTGGCCTATGTACAGCACTTCTTGTTGACAATATTGTAACTTTTCTTTGTCAACCTTATATCCTTTCTCAGCCAGTATAGTCAATAGCTGAACAGAATCTTGCCTGCATTGTTCTTCTGTTGTGCTACAAATTAAGATTTCATCCACGTATTGCAGGACGACACTTTATAATGTGATATTGCTCAAATCCATCTGCAGGACTCTGTTAAAAATAGAAGGAGACTCACAGTATCCCTGTGGCAACGTTGTGCTTTTCAGACGCTTTTGTCTGAACGTGAATGGCGTCAGATCTTGTGCGTCACGGTGCAACAGGATTGAGAAAAATGCATTTTTCTGGTCATTCACCGTGCAATATTTTGCCTCAAAAGATATATTACATTGAATTGTAGCTGGGCTAGCGAATAAAGGGAACTCATCCTCAACAATATCATTTATTGGCCTTAGATCTTGAATTAGCCTCCGCGACCCCCCTTTACTTTTTTTCACAGGGTAATCTGACGTATTACATGATGACTCTGACGTCACTAAAATGCCTTTCTATATTATAGCAGAAATTGTCTTAAAAATCCCCTCATCTGCCTATATGGACATGGGATATTGTCAGGCTTTTGGTAGAATTGCTCCTGGTTTCAGTTTAATCTTCACTTCTCCAACCCCCTTCAGGAGGCCTACGTCTTAGGGGCCTGTAGTCCATAGTGAGACAGGCACCTTGGCCATGTCGTCATCAAAATATTCAGGACGATTTAGTGCCATCATCATTCTTTGAGGTACTTCTCTTTTAATCATCTTTACCCAAATGGTGAGACTCACTTCCACCATTGTCTCTCCCATATCTGTTTGCTCTTCAAACAGATCGTCATTGGTGATGTCGGTCACTCGATATCCTTCTTCAGTGGCGATTACTGCGCACCATTGTCGGCCCTCGTCGTCATAATCATCAATCAAGGCCACTCTCCCTCGCACTGCAGCCATGTGTATCCTCAAGGGAAATACTTGTCCCTTCTCCTCATGCATCGGTATTCTTGGTATGAATAAGAACTCATTAGGGGTTCTCATGACATTTTCTGCAAGGCCTGGCAATCCTGCCATAAGCACACGCATACCATATGCAAAAATTTCAGGCTATAATGGTATGGCCCTCATGGCTACGTGTCCTGGGTATGCTCTAATCATTTCTCATACATTTGAGTAGTGCATTCCTGGAGTGGAACATACTATGCCCTCCTCCGTAAACGAGATTGTCATGTTTAATTTTGTCATTAAATCTCGATCCAAAATGTTTACTGGCGTCTGCCGAGAATATAGTAAAGGCAAATTCATTTCACATTCTCCTATTGAGACTGGAAGTGCATTTGTGAAGGGAACACGACTGGTAGCTCCTGTAAAACTATGAGTATCTATGGCCTCGCCAGACAAGGAAAACTTGCCTTCACGTATGAGTGTGTTGCACCCGTGTCAACTAAGAAGGTATTTCCCTTATACCCTATAATGACATCCACCCTAGGTTCCCAGTGAGGGTCTGGAGTCACTGATAGGATAGAACACATCAGGGTTCCCAGTGAGCTGTCCTAGTCTATATACAAATTTGTGCTGGTGAATTTCCCCCATTCCCATTGTTACTTCCCATTCCAGGGTTCATGGTCTGCCCTGTAGTCATCGTCTGCGATAGTTGCAGTGGTGCCTGTTGGGTTTGTCCTTGTGGAAAATTCCCCATGCTTTGCGGTTGCACCCCTTGTTGCGCTCCTGGTGCTTGTTGTTGCACCGTGTGATTCTGTGTACCACGCCTTGATTTCTGCATGTGCGCGCCAAATGCCCTGTCATTCCACACAGCCAACATACTGGCAGTGGTCGGATCATTTGCCCGTTTGACATATCTTGATTACCATTTTGCATTTTTTGAAAACCTCCTTGGTTATTTTGGAAACCACGCTGATTACCCTGCCACCCTCTTCCCCTAAATCCTCTTCCCCTGGTGTAAAACCCTGTATTGCCCTGATTATTCTGCTGTGGATTAGTCACCTGCTGCATGCTTGATTCAGCTGTGCTAGTTATCATGGTTCCCTCAAGAGCATATTTTGACAATTTCTTTTGCACCAATTTTGCTTCCTCACCCTTTCGAGCAGCTTTCTTTTTGCAATTCTTTTCCTGCAGCAGTCTACAATAATGTGTGATGTCAACTGTATTTCAGCCCAAGGCTTGGCTTCAATTCCCACCAATTTCTTGAGTTGTTTCAGCACCTGCTCTGGCAGCCCTTGGCAAAATAAATGGTAAAACTCAGGTATAGATTGTGTCCAAGATTCATGAGTCTCAAGACCCATGCGTCTTGAAAATTCTGTATGTAAATTAATGGATCTTCAGACTCCTTCATTTATCGCGTCATTATAGCTCCCATATCTGAAGTATCTGGGAATAGTACTCGTAGCGCTTTCCCACTGCAGCCCTACAGTTGTTAAATGGAGCTCCGTCATGCACGCTATTAATTGTGGTTATGCCAGGGTAGCCTGCTCGTGCCCACACATCGTCTGCTCTCTCACCAAGTATGGCGATTAGGAGACCCTTAATGTCCCCTATGGCTAACGTGTTTCCTCCTGTCATTTTGTCTAACTCATGTATCCACTTTCCAGCTCCCGATGTCAGCATTGGCAGCTTGCTTTTCAAATGTTCTCGATCCATGTGTGGCCATGAAATATATAGTGGTCTTACTCCCCCCTCCTCAAGCAACGGAAATTGGGATGCACAGCCCTCTCTCTCTTCTATCATTGTTCTTCTGTTGATTGCAGGGGTAATATTCCTGCATCGCCCTCTGCCTGGCAATGTCCTTAAACAGTCTACATAGGGCGTTGATGACACCCCCCTCTGACCATGAGATACTTCTTCATGTCGGTCAGACTGTGTGGCTGACTCTGATACCCTCGGTGCAGACTCGCTAGTGTCTGACCATCCTATTCCTTTTTCCCTTGGGAGTCGTCTTTCGCTCCGTCTCTCCTCCTCTTTCTCCTTTCACTCTTCCCTTTCCGAGTCGGACATTGTCTGTCCCCAACTAGTGCCCCTCCTTGAGTCCTCCTTACTCCTACTTATTTCTAATCTATCCAGGGATAGGTCTCTATTCCCACTACTTCGGGAGACATCCTCAGTGTCGTACAGCTGACTGCTCTCCAGGCACTCATCTTCCCCCTCCCCTTGGGGTGTTTGTTCTAACCCCATCTCATCATATATTCTATCGATCATTTCTCCAATGCTTCTGGTGTCGAAGTCATCTTCCATATTTTCCCTAGACATGCCTGGTACTGAATTGTACGCAGGAAAGAATTCTTCTATATCTTCCCAATCTACTACTGGATCAGGTTTTTTAACCTCTCTCCCCAGATAATCAAGATCGTGTGCTCTCTGTCTTCGCTTACGTTCTATATCATCATCAAATTATTTGCGTTTCCTCGCCTCTTCTCTGACCCTATCTTCTTCCTTTCTCTTTTCATTTCTACGTTCATCTGCCCTTCGAATTTCCTCATCTATGTGTCTCTTTATTCTTTTCTCACGTATCCTTTGCTCTTCCTCTAACCTCTGCTGTTTCTGTCTGTCTTGATTATTGGCTGCTCTTGGGTTGCGATCAAGCTGTCTCTCTTGCTCCTTGCGATATAGCTGTTCTCACCTTTGTCTGTCTTTCTTATTCTTTTGTCTCTTAACTCCTTCTCTTTTCCCTTTCCCTGTACATCCTCTATCCTTTCCCTTGGTTTTGCATCATCGATGCCTTTGCCATCAAGTTTCAATAAAATGTGCCCTACCATCCATTTGTCTTTTGCAAATGCTATCTCATCAGTTCTATCTTTGTTTCCCTTCCATCTCTTCTCTTCTCTCTCTTTGTCGAGAGATGCACTTGTCTGTGCCTGATCTCTTCTTTCGTCATCACGTCTCCCCTTGTCCCGTGGGATTGTGGAGGCAATATTCTTATCCTTAACTTTCCCTTGATTTTCGTCACTACTATGTATAGGTGACTCATATGCGGGGTTGCTGTACCCAATGCAAATATGTCGTCACATGTTGTAAGACGGCTTTAGATAAGGACCCACCTTGTGGCCATGACATAAACATCTTGTAGGCAGTCCCTTTAGCCCACTCTGTAATATATTTCTTTAGTTTGGGTGTGTGTTTCGGCAACTGTTTGCATAAGTGTGTCAATTGAGTTATATCCTCCATTCATTAAATCTGTTCCCTTTCCTCTTATATAACACTGGTCACCACTTTCGTGTGTCTTGAACAGTTCCAACAATGTGAGCGAGCACCAAACACTGCAAGCTCCAATCCAAATTTTCACAAAATGTTGTACCGTCTGATTTACTCAAAAACATCAATTCATATGCGATTTTATCTCAGCTATTAAATCGCATAAAATTTAAATCAGTCTTCTTTAAGAATTTATTTTACATATGACGTCACAACAAAAAACATGTAAGACAGATGCTTGACAGACTAGAGGGACACCAGCTGGTCACAGTTATTTCTGCCTCTAATCATTACCCCTTCATGGAGTCTAACCGTACCCCTTTCATGACGTCTTTAACCGTCATGGTAGTCTAATCGTTCCCCCTTTAGCTGGGACTCTGGTTACACGTTTCTTCTAGCCGCTTGTATTAAAAGCGTAGGAATAAGGCAAATCCTCTCACTTCTCGGGTGTCTGCCCCGGTATCCTCTCTCTTCTCGCATGTCCTCACCAGTAACATTTATTTATTTAATTATTCCTGAGTCATTATCCCCATATATATATATATATATATATACAGTCTTCTCTACTTCTAACTATTTTTAGTTTTTTCCTGCCTCCCTCCATTACCTTTTCCCGTTACTTGTTCTAGAGCATGCAATTTTGCCAGAACATTAGTCTTCTTCACTCACCGTTCACATTGTTCCTCTCTGGACCCTCGGGATCACCGCCTTTGTTACTGCCTTCTTCGGTTTTTCGCCCGTTCAGCTGCCCATAGGAATAGGAAGTGATGCGTGGGGAACAAGGGTCCCTTCAGGCCCTGTCTGCAGTCTCTTTACACTACCACTGTCTACGGGGAGCTTCACGTTCTACTCTGCCGAATGGCAAAGGACTTGTGATATTGCCGAAGACCAAGATACTTTATGTCGATGGTCAATAGGTGTCTTATTCAAATCAATAATCGATAATTGATAACCATCAAATCTCTGCTACCAAGTGCACTCAGGAGACCCACGGCTGGCCCATAGAGCCGAGGTTTGCTCCGAAGTACTTTAAGACGAGATAGCTGCACCTTGAGATGGATGGGGTGCAGATTTATTACTCCAACACAAATCAATAAGGACAACTCAATGGTTTGGCAAAGGGAGTCTGTTTAATGACAAGTACAAAAAAAACGGGGAGTCATGGCAATCAGCAGTGATGCGATAGTCCATCTCGCTTCAACTCCAACGAACTTCATACAAACAGTGACATTTAAACTCAAAACTCATCATAATTGACGTGTTACATTTAAAAGTTAACATGCAATTCTATTGGCTAGGAAAAGGTAACTTTAATATAGGTACTATACTAATTACTACTAGTACTAATACTGTCAGGTGGGCGTCTAAGCCCTTCCTTCAAAAATGGACTATGGTAAACGTCACTAAAATTATGACGTCCCATTGGTTCTACAGTGGCAATCAGCAGTGATGCGATAGTCCATCTCGCTTCAACTCCAACGAACTTCATACAAACAGTGACATTTAAACTCAAAACTCATCATAATTGACGTGTTACATTTAAAAGTTAACATGCAATTCTATTGGCTACGAAAAGGTAACTTTAATATAGGTACTATACTAATTACTACTAGTACTAATACTGTCAGGTGGGCGTCTAAGCCCTTCCTTCAAAAATTGACTATGGTAAACGTCACTAAAATTATGAAGTCCCATTGGTTCTACTAACTATAGAATCCTAGAATATTTGGTACATTGTGATTGGGTTGGCTACAACCCCATGCATAAATTTCCACTTTACTTAGCAGCACGCAGAATGGTCAACCAGGTGCAGGGTGCCCCCTCAGCTACCTGGCCTTTCTCCAATTAAGGTTACAATCAATCATCACTTCAACAACTATGAGTCAATTATGTTACTGTGGTTGGCCTCGAAACTGCATCTTCTGTCTGGGAAAGTTCCGATATCTCTTCCTGGGCGGATGCCAACCATAGGTGTGAATTTGTTCTTCTCCTCGCTTGGTTGGTCTTGTGATGCAGACACCGTGAATTTGCCTAGTTTCTCTCAATTTGTGCATTTAAATCTTATTTGGCTTGCCACCTGCCTACGCTTCCTTATCTTGACCTTTGAAAGACATGATATTCTGTTCTTAAGTTTCAATTAGATGTAGCTACTGTTCGATTCTTTTATTGGCATGACCTTGGCTCTCCTGGCACGAGTTGCATCTGCTGAGTTTCGATTCAGCCGTCTCTTCTCATTTTGCTAGAATATGAATCTTGTCTTGTTTGGCCTCTAGTAACCTGAGTTGATTCTGCATTTCGTGCAAAGTGGAATCGCACTTATAATAATGTGTTTCGTTTTGAGGTAATTTATGTATAATGGCGCTTGCCGCTCTATTCTTCTACTTATCATAGCAAGCTGCAATGTTTTCTTAGCTTTATTGCGGTTCCAAGCATATGTACAGGTGTTAGCTGGTTAAATAGCTTCATCCTGCTTACAGCTTAAGCTTCTTTGTGTTTCGACATTGTTCTCTTGCTTTGGGTTCACAATATCTTTATTCATGGTGTTTCGTCTCTGTGTGTCATTTTTTGGTTTTTATTTCTTCTATCTTTGAGTCTGTTTGGGGTCTCGTGACATCACCATTCATCTTCCATTAAGGCCTATTTGGTTTCTTCCGGGACGGTACTTAGGCAATCTTCATTTTGTCTCATTTGTTGGTAGGGTTTTCTCTATGGATACCTTACTGTCCATGGTTGTCTGGGTATTGGTACTTCAATAGGTGTTGTTCTTCTGATGGGTACTAGGCAGAGCCCTGCTGCGGCTCTCTGCTGGTTTATTTGCTCATCATACGTCACATATTTTGGTGTGAACGTTCCTGGTACTTCAAAATGGGCGATGACACGCCTTGCCTCCAACTGCATAAGTGAAGAAAAAAAAAACACTCAATGCAGGTTTGGTATGCAGGATTGGTATGAATGTGGATATGTGCCAGTATATGCAAATACTAATATATGGCACATATATGCACAGGTATATGAAGTGGTATGGACCAGGCACGTACAGATCTGGGTGTCAGCGACTAGTGCTGGCTGCCAATGTATCAGCCGTGGCCAAAGCCATAGCTGTTGTAGTAATACATTTTTTATTTGTCAAAACCATGTTTCCCGTTCTCAGTGTTCCACAGGGTGCCAATAGCACTCACCGCACTGACACAGCACGACACAGAGATTAGGAAACACTTATCTCCCAGGGTCCATGTGGCACTGTTTCCCCCACTTGTCATCCAGAGTCTGATCACTCTCCGCTCAGTCGAAGTCAGACTGCCACATTGGGCGGGCTTCCACAGGCAGGCTGGCAGATGGGTGGGTGGATGGATGGGCTGGCAAATTGCTTCAACTCAAGCTCCCGGCTCCGATGGTTTCGTCCCTCAAGTTAGAGGAACGTACCCTCACATGCTTCAAGCCGCACTGCTTGCGATCTACTCGCAGCAGATTCTGAATTCTGAATTGAGCTGAAACTTTGATGGCACCTGCTGGAACTCCAGAGAGATAATTTGAGTCCTCAAAGTCCCCTCATCACAGTGCTGGACCTTTTCATATGACAAGAATCCGACCAGCGATATTCAACCTTCTTCTGGTTCCTGAAAAGGGCACCAAACCCACAGAGCCACATGCAGCCATGAAGAAACTTGCCTGGAGCCTTCTTCATTGATCCCTGCTGCAAATTTTCTTCTAAAGTCCCATCTTCCGTCTTCGTGACAAAGAAATCCATTGACTGGGTTTTTGGCTGCAGATCCTGAATTCTTCCTGTGACAACTTGTCTTCTGTGCTGTGGTACTGTGTTGCCTGGGGTATTTACTTACGTTAAGCCTGTGTGATTTCTGTAAAGCTTTTGGGGTGTTTTCTGTGATTGGGAGTACTCTCATCCGGTTCACACAGGCTCTCTAGGGTATCTTCTCTGAGGTCCCTGGACCCTAACTAACTTTAAAGTGAACTACTTACTTGTTTGAACAGTCTTCCATAGGAACTCTGACCTTTGACTGCAACAGAACCCTATCTCACCCTGCCTACAGCTGGCACCAAGACCACTAGGGTCCCTCTTCTGCCTCTGTATGAGCTCATGCAATAGCATAGGGAATTACTGGATAAGTAAAGGATTCTGTTTTGAAAAGTATAACAAGTGTTTAAAAGTACTTATGAAAGAGTTAGTTGGCAGCTGTAACTCTGAGAGTGAGCAGTTACAAAAATTCTTACTTACCTTGAATGTGTGTTGTGCCATTCTGAAAACTGTACATAAGGTTAATTTACTCACCAGTGAATTGCGTGCACCTTTTTCCCAAAGATAATGCTGTTGGCTTCACTAACTATTACTTTCAGATAGTAGATGTATATGTTTCCCAGCTGGGTCTTGCTTCCCCTAACTTGCTGTTTAGCCTGTTTAGAATAAGTCTACCTTAGGTTTTATCTACCTAGAATAACATTGAATCATTCATAAAGTGTAACATTTGGTTTTGCTTTCCCTGGTCTGTTTTATACAAGGTCTACACAAACCTTTAAGTTGCTGAAAGCTCCTTTAAAAAGTATATAGGTTTTAATTACCTTGAGTTAGCTGTGTGGCACCCTAAAATAAGTTAAAGATGTATTGCTTACCTCAATCTGTGTTCCACTGATCTGAAAAACAACTGTAATAGTATATTACAACATTAGGTTTTTCCTGCCTAGAATAGTTGTGTGCCATTCTTGAAAAGTGTTCTGTTGGTTTAGTTGACCTTGGTCTGCCTAGTGGATCCTAAATTAGTGTAAAGAGTTCTTGCTTATCTTAGACTGTGGTCCACTCAGCTGAAAAGCAACATTAATTGTATATTATACCAAAACGTCTTAGTCTGAATGTAGTTATAGGTATATACTGTTCCTTGAATCTGTGTCCCACTATTCAGAAAAGTATCCTAATAACAGGGTTAGTTGATTATGTGATGTTGTTGCTGAGTGTCACTGCATAACTGACAGGGTCTACTACCCTTGTATTACAGAAAGTAATCTAAAATAAACTCATGTTTTTTACTCCCCATGAATAGGTGTGGCCTATACTAAATGTGTTTGATAAGGTCTGACTTACCTAGAAATACTTTTCTTTTTCCAAAAAAGGTCTATGCTTTGGTTTGCGTACTTTAAAGCATAGTGTTGTGTTTTTATAATTGTGGTTATATATAATGTGATAGTTCTTATTTACCCAAGATTTACCTTGTTCTACTTGTATTTAAATAAACTCTTAGTTTTTACAAGACATATTGTTTCAGTGTTTCTTTGGACCACATGTGTACTACAATTTCTTTGTACTGATTCTACAGCCCTCTCTCCCTCCTAAAATAAGCCTGGCTACTCTGTCTATGCTACCCTATACTCAGGTGGCACATCCTTATACTAAGAGTGGAGTCTTGTACTGTCTCAGTTGAATGGTTTTACTGAGCCCTTAGTTGGACTTCAGAAAAATGGTCCTAACACTGTTGGCATACAGTGGGATATGTATAGATTGGATTACATTGATTATTGAGATACTTTGTGTCCAAAGGAAAACCATCCAGTAGGTATGGATTAGCCAAAGTAAAGTGTACTTATTGTATTTTACACAAGAACGAACACCATAGGCTTTAAGCCTGAGGCCTTCCGTAATGAACCAATGCAAAACGTGTTCACATTTTGTAAGCAGTATGGTCTCTCCTGTAAAGGAAGTAAGCTAGAAATAATACAAAGTTTGTGGGACCACCAACATGTCTCCACAGAACCTGTGTCTTCATCTACCTATAGTGGTGAAAGTGATGAAGAGGACGTTTTAGGCACCAATCAAAATTCCTCTGAGGATGAATGTGAAGATTCTGATGAAGAGGATAATAGCTCACCCACCTCTGCTCCTCCTGTTCCTGCCTTGCCCTATGCCATAACCCATGGAGTGTTCATAGAATTGAGCCAAAGGAAACTTCTAATGGACTATAACCTGAAGGTCATAAAAATTGAAAGAATGTCTAACTCATCTATGGAAAGGATTTTTTGGACTGCTCTTATTTTTCAGTGTCCGATAAGTTTGAAGCTTTCAGGATCCAAGAGTTGGCAAGCCTCTATGACAGGATGGTTGACATTTTTGTATGGCTGAAAACCTTTGACCGTACTTTTAAAGAGTGTGGTTTGTGTGAGAGCGATCAGATGCCCTAGGTTCTTTTTAGGCTTCCCAAGAATGACTACCATGTGATCTTGGATATACATGAGGCTGAAAGAGGTAACTGTAGTGGGGTGAGACAAACTCTCATAACTAGACATGAGAAGAAAGATTCTCCATATCTAAACCCCTTAAGGGAACAAGAGAATAAAGTAAGGTGTGAAAGTCCAATCTCTGTGTACCCTGTAGGGTCTGTTGCCAGTAGGTATAACAGAAAAGCTGTGTTTTTAGACTCAGCTGAGCTACCTTATAAAAAGGTTCAGACTCTTAAACTTGAAGTAGGAGAGGTCCACTTAAGAGACCACTACTCAGAGATAAAAGGCATTAACTGCCACTCTGAAGGGTACTTAGCTGTAGCACTCACAACTACAACTAGCAACCAAGCCCCTAGGCCCACAAAGCTAGAGGTCACTCATGTGACCCCACCTTTAGCTGCTGCAAAGGTCACACAGCCTCTTGAAAAACCACATACAGTGGAAGTGGTGGTTCAACTAGTTTCCAGAAACCTAAATGTTTCTGTCCTACTACTGGCCTGGTGTAACACCATGGTTAAGGTCACTGGCGTGACCCCACCTTTAGTTAACACAAGGGTGGAAGAACCTCTTGAAAACACACCTAGAGTGGAAGTGGTTCACCCCGTTCAACATTTAACATTGTGTAATAACTTTGTTCAGGTCACTGATGTGATCCTACCTTCAGCTGAGGTAGTAAGTCCCCCTGAAACCTCCCAGACCTGGACTCTCGACCAGCTACTCTGGAGGCAATTCCTAGGGCTGACAAGAACCTTGGAGTTCTGTCACACGCCATTTGTGGTGTATGTGCTTTAGAATAAAGACCTCTTCAGTTAAATCTGAAGTGGTTGAACCACTTGAAACCCCACTTAAAGTGGAAGTGGTTCCTAACACTCTAAAACTCGATAAACCTGAAAACCCACCTACAGTGAAGGTGATCCAAATGGATGTAAAGAATGTAAGTGTTTTAAACAAACCTAAGAGGGCAAGCAGTTTTTTTGACCCCAAGGTAGGAGTTATGTTTTCTCCTTTAGTTCAGAGTGCCCAAAAGGAAACTTCATGGCCTGAAAATGTGAAAACCAAAAAGAGTTATACGAAACCTAAACATAGCTTTCCTCATAGGTATTCTATACAAAGCCTGTGACTCCAACTGCTCCCACAGTA
The DNA here is from genome assembly GCF_040938575.1 of Ambystoma mexicanum. Classification (NCBI taxonomy): domain Eukaryota; kingdom Metazoa; phylum Chordata; class Amphibia; order Caudata; family Ambystomatidae; genus Ambystoma; species Ambystoma mexicanum. The sequence goes on from NC_090925.1 coordinate 673,735,449, forward strand.
GAGATGGGTAGGTGTGCTGACAAGGCTAGGGTCTCTGCTTCAAGAGAGAACTCTAAATCTGCAGGATCCTCTACGTAGGATGCTACTGCAAGTACTTAAGTTAGTAGGGCAATCGCTAACAAAGGCAAATCAAAAACTAGAATCGTAGGGAAATGGGAGTCTAAACCATGCTCTACCATTTCACTTCGAAGTATGAAGCCTTTGAACCACACTGCTTCTGAGGGAGAGGTGGATAGGACCATTAGAAACCTCTCTAGGCCTTTGGGGACTGGTCGTTCTCAAAGCTGATGGAAAACCAGAAAACATAAGTCCAAGGCTAAACATTGAGACTGTAGAATCTTCTACTGGAGACTGAATACTAAATCCTAGTGTTAGGAAGGAGACCTGCAACCAAGGTAAACTTAGATCTCAGAGGAAGTGGAAGCATGTACAATGCTTTGCCAAAACCACTCCAACTAAGATCCTTGAGACCCAACCTGCTCCAGAGGGAGAGGTGGTGAGGAATCATGGAGACCGCTCTAGGTCTGAGGATTTATTTATAAGAATCCCTTTAGAAAGCCTATTGCAGGTTCAGGAGTTATAACACCTCCTGCGGGACTGTTGACTCAGACCCCTTCTTTTAAAAAGAACAAATTGCCTATCAATGATTGCAGGTCCTATAGTTTGTTAATAAACTATTCAACTAATCTAAAAAAAAGAGTTAGAAAAATGTCTTTGTACTGATTCTAGAGCTCTCTCTCCCTTCTAAGAGCTCTGTCTACACTACTATATACTCAGGTAGTACAGTCTTTTACTAACAGTGGAGTCTTGTACTGTTTCATTTGAATGGCTTTACTAAGCCCTTAGTTGGACTTCAGAAAAACTGTCCTAACCCAGATCATGGAGCTCTAACCTGGTCAACGAAGTCACAAGGCACTGGTGAAAGCCAACGTGTAGTAAATCAAAGTAAAATCTGGATGACTCTGCTTTCTGACCCCGAGAAATCATGTTCCGTTCTATGGATTTGTCCGGAAATGTCAGCAAATGTTCACTAGATGTCAGCTCTGAGCTTTCTGCGCATGCATTCCAGTATTATATTAAAAAACGAATAGCAAAGTCAGCATAGCCATTGAGAGTACGTTTTCAAAAATGTTCATACCTCAATATAATCCAAACAGAAACAAGCCATTTAATATGTTCCCCTTAACAACTGTTTATTGTATGGACAATATGTCTTAAAAGTAGCAATTTGGAGTTGATTATTGGTTTTAAAAAACTATAGGGCTGAAAAGAGAGCCACTTGTCAGAGAAGATCTGAATGGACTACTTGCTCAAATGGTGCTTTGTTTTCCAATCATCTCCTAACAAATATGAGCCTGTTCAAATTCTATTGCATAAATGGACCCTAGAAAGCTCACTGAGTCCCATAATGGAAAGCTTTCAGCAAAATGTGATTGTATACTTAGGTTGACAGAGTTATGCCTGGGATTTGGAATGCTTAATTCCTATCAAATTAAATACGCTGCTCTTTTCTGTGGTGCCAGAACCCATTTAACCATCCACTTTTAAATGTGAAAACTGTATAGGTTTACCAAATGATTAATTGTAATCTGTGTGATGAGAAGGGTTTTTCCTCAGTTCATTGTCCTGCATGCATGTTTGGAAATGAATATTCATATACACTTGCCTCTGTCCCCCATGTGACATCCCTTTTCTCGCCTGTACACCATGATGTATTTAAACTTTGGGTAGTGTTTGTTTTAGGGTTCGCTGTACGATTAATGCCAGCCCTTACCTTGATCCATGTCGAACAATTGGAGCCCCATCAAGTTCTTATTTGATTCTTTGCAGTTTTAAATATATAATTTTCCTTTTCCATTATAAAATTAGGACTACAAGCCCAAGAATGCAAAGAAATAGCAAGGGCTCCATTTGCATTATCTGTGATTTTTATTGTTGCTTTAAAATAATGATGCATAATCAACACAGGAAAAACACAGCTCTCCATGATTTGTTTGAGGGAAAAAATATGTAAGCACTGATAAACACATGTTGTGAAAAAATATACACACTGAAAACATAGGGTGTTGACGATTGTACATAGAGTTATTACAAAATTCCTTTACTGATAACGTTTGACTCGTTGGATGGATTTGGATGATATTTTCCAAATAATGGGAAAGATTTGTTACGAAATTTGAAAGTTAGTAAGAAAGCAAAAAATGTTGTTTGCAGCCAACTTCCATTCGTTTTCCCATAGAGAAAAAGTTCAATGTGTGGTAAGCCATAGCTCAAAAAAAGCTGGACAGATTTGGACCAAATAGGAAACAACCTGGGCACCTAGCAATTAATGATTTCCTTGACTGTTCTGGGCTAAATACATGCATCCAGTAGTTTTTTACATTTTACATATTCAACAGAGATGGATGTGCCCTCTGCTCCCAAAAACCTTTGTATATCTCACTTGGTTCTTTGCAGAAGAGAAACTTTTCAGAAATGAAAAGATGCCTTCTTTTTTTGCTCGATGCTAGCGATGCCCACGAGAATACCTGGGGAAGCCGAAAACAAAAAGTGTTCAAAAAGCTATTTGAAGGTGGAAAAGGATGCAATCGCATCAAGCTAGAAGTGGGGAGAGGGAAAGTAGACAACACTTGAAGTTGGGGAGTTTGGAGTGCTCCAGGGAGCCGGTTACAGTTAGAACACCAGAATAGCCGGGGAACCCGTGATTCCTGCGGCAATAATGCAAGATTAACTAAAAATAAACTGTGTCACATGAACCGAAGAGTGGTAGGGGATAATGAGAGATAGCCAGGGAGGGAAAAAACAATTCAGGAATGTGGGGGGAACAAGCAAAGAGGAGGGGGATAAATGGTGAGTTCCTGTGAGGATGGAGAATAGTTTTGATTTGTACGTGTTATTGTGGGCATGCCGGTGGAATCTCGTGAGAACTGGATTTCCATTGCCGTTATTGGGGGAATACTGTGGGAATCTCACCAGAATAGAGAGTGGGGAAAAAAGTATTACGTCTGCAGTTATCACACCTACTAAGTAGGGGGCAATGGGTCTTTGTGCCACTGGCCATAGCCAAAGGCCATGGCTCATTGGCCCCAAAACAATGGGCCTCATTACGAGTCCGGCGGTAACCGAGGCGGTAAAACCGCCTGGTTACCGCCGGACTCGTATTACCATTCCGCCTCCGTGATTCCCGGAATTACCGGGGCATCACAACCCAGGTTTTCCGGGAATCACGGAGGCGGAATGGTGTTAATCCCCATTCCCATTGAGTCCTATAGGACTCAATGGGAACGGGGATCATGAAAACACCAGCAGCATCTGGTAATGCTGCCGGTGTTTCCTCGTCCGCCTGCAGGCGGGTGGTGTTAAAAGCCAGGTCAGACCTGGCGGGAACATCACCTCCCGCCTGCAGGAGTTGTGATCGCCCGGCATGGAAACAACTGTGGCGGCGGGTTTACCGCCACCGTTGTTTCCATACCGGGCGATTGTAATGAGGCCCAATGTCTTGATGCAGCATGTACAATGGCCACTGGTGAAGGCCATGGCTAGTCGGCTGCAAAGAAACATCCTGGTGCAACATTTACAGTTACCAAGACCGAAGGCTGTGGCCACTGGAAATGGTCAAAGGCAATAGCTAGTGGAGCCCAAAGAAAACTATTGGTGCAACATATACAGTAGTGAAGGCTGAAGGCAATAGCTAGTGAGCCCCAAAGAAACCTATTGGTGAAACATGTACAGTGGCCAAGGCAGAAGCCCATGGCTAGTAGGCCCAAAAGAAAACTATTTGTGCAATATGAACAATGACCAAGGCTGAAGGCCATGGCTAGTTTGCCTTAAAGAAACGCAGTGGTACAACATGTATTGAGGCCAAGGATGAAGGCTGTGGCTACTGCCCATGGCTAAAGGCCATGGTTAGCAGTCACAAAAGAAATGTATTGGTGCAACATGTACAGTGGCCATAGCCAAAGGCCATTGCTAATATGCCACAAAGAAAACTTTTGGTGCAACATGTAAAGTGGCCAAGGACGAAGGCCATGGTTTGTGGGTGCCAAAGAAACCTATTGGTGGAACATGTAAAGTGGCCATGGCTGAAGGCCATGGCTATTGGTCCTCAAAGAGAATCCTATTGGTGCAATACGTATGTACAGGGGCCAACATCGAAGGCGGTGGCTAGTGGGCCCCAAAGATACTTTTTTGTGCAACATATACAGGGACCATGGCCAAAGGCAATGACTAGTGGGTCCCAAAGAAACCTATTGGTGCAGCATGTTCAGTGGCCATGGCCAAAGCTCATGGCCAAAGGCCATGTCTAGTGGGCCCCAAATCACCATTGGTCCAACATGTACAGTGACCAAGGCTGAATGCCATGGCTAGTGGACCCACACGAAATATACTGGTGCAACATGTGCAGTGGCCATTGCCAGTGGTCATGGCTCATGGCCCTGGCTAGTTGTCCCCAAAGAAAACCATTGGAGCAACATGTACAGTGGCCCAGGCTGAAGGCCCTGGCTAGTGGACCCAACAAAAAAACCTTTTTGTAAAGCATGTGTAATGGCCACCACCAAACCTGCTGGTAGAACATGTAGAGTGGCCAATGCAGAAGGTCATGGCTAGTAGGCATCAAAGAAACCTAAATGTGCAAAATATACAGTGGCCATGGCCAAAGTCTATGGCCACTGGCAATTGCCAAAGGCTATGCTAGTGGGCCCCAAAGAAACTATAGTATAACAAAACCCTTGAAAGTCAGTGAAAACTACGTTAGTTAAGATAGAGTTAAGGTGATCAGATTTTAAATGAAACATGCATAGCAACAAAACCTTTCAAATTCTGAGAACAAAACTTGGTGAAGGGAGAGCTAAGGTGATAAAATGTAATGCACGCCCCCACCCCCGCCCCATGAAATTCAAGAACATTGACATTCACTACCATGATCAGTTGGCACTGTACATATTTGCATTGCCCAAGGAATGCCATGGCCAGTTAACCTGCCCACTGGTTGTGTCCACCAGCAATGTCCAGTTGACTCTTTGGGTAATAATAAAAAAACTCAATTAGTAGTAACAACGTTTGAAATGTACTACCAGTGGGCAATTTGGCCACTGTGTCCTCTGGGCATGGTGACAGACTATGCCCAGTGAGTACTGTATGTTTACAAGGCACCAGCAGCATGGATCAAAAATATGGCACGAGCACTGAGTGTGTTGGGCATAACTATGCACAGTTGTTACTTGTTGATGCAAGCCAGGCCAGGTCCCCTCGGTTATGTGCGTTTGAGGCACTTTTGGCATGGCAAAATATTATGCTGTGGGCATTACTTTCTTCTGGGAATAGCCACAATGCATTTCAAATGGGCACTGACGATATGTTATCATATACCATTAAACATAAAATAATACTGTAAAACTTCATTAAGCACAGTTTACATTAACATATTTAAAGAAAAAAACTCACTGTCATGCCCACAGTCCATTTGAGTGTGTTTGTGGTGTCTGGGTAAAAGATGAGGCCCAGTGGACAATGCGTGTGCTTACATTGCACAGGGAAAGATGCAGGCGTTGCCCAGGCAACATCATGTACACTGGGCTTGGATACAGGCTAAGCCTTGATGGCGCTTGAGTAATAAAAACGGATCCTTTTCTTTAAAAAATACATTGAAATTCATTAACATGGCCCATGAGCGCCTTGGTCGTGTTTGCTGCGCCTATAGCTTGGGCAAAGGCTATAACTGAGCATTGTGTACTGTGACCATGGCCACAGGTCCTGTGCAGTGATCACTGTATGTGTCTGAGCTGCCTCACTCATGGCCAAACTCCAGTCCCTGTACAGTGTCTAATGTGCATTGACACAGGACATGGGAACAGTGCCCCCCGTGGCCAATTTAGGAATGCTTGAGGTGCATAAATCATAGCAAATGACCACATACTAAGGCTATTTTTATTTAGAAATCATTAATTCCTCAATGGACGTCCCTTAAGATTTTCCAGGATTGGGGAAATGGGGAGTTTTGGACTCCCCAAACTTCAATGTTATAGCTGGGCCACTATAATCATGAGTCTGAGAGTCTCTTTTTTTCTAAAGGTCATCTATCCTTTGCTGTTAGGGCTACCTGTGCTTGTAATTGTTGGCCAGAGAATACTACGTTTGGGGATCCAAAGTTTTAATGAAACTATGATTGAAGACTGTTGAGACATTTCTGGCAATTGGTTACAGTTTAAAAAATAAGATTTGGGATGCTGCTAATTCACCACTCCAATGTCTTCTGGCCTACCTGTGGATTGCCAGCAATGTTCAGTGATTCAGTGGTAGGAAGGTGGTCAACATTTGAGTCCATGAAGTTCGGAAATTTTGACTAGCAACAGGATGAAATAGCCCTTCCTATCAATCATTTCATAAAAATGTTCTCAGTTCTGAGATTTGTGCCTTATGACTTAAGTCGGGATTGGTGAAAATGAATTCCTTATATTTGTATCTTTTAGTTCCGTCCTCCTAAGGAAGGCACCTCCATTGACTGGAAATTAATGTGGGTTATTGGACTCGAATTTTACAGCAAGATGATATTGATATGGCTGCTGCGACCCTTAAATCTAGTGCTAATGTCTGTATTGTTGGCAGCAATTAAATAGCCACACACATTTATCTGCATATTACGATCCTCTGCTCAAGTTATTAAAGGCCTACCTTATCAAGAATGTTGTGCTAGATGTTTGAAGGCTCTAGCTGATTTATGGCATGTTTTCTTTTTCTTTTCAGAAGCTCAAGGACCTTTGGGAATGTGTTTGCTAGAAACTAAGACAGATGACCGAGGCACTGGTGGAGTTCGATCTGTATGATCTGGTTATGGCACAGGACTCTACTGGGGGAATTAGGTTGGAAGGCTCTCGACAGGCATTCTGTTTTAAAGCAATTATCTTGGCTTTTACTATCATTGTACGGTATTGGAAAGATTTGGTTGCCTCAAAGGAATCGGATTGTTTTCCTAAACTCTTTCACGTACACTCCGTTCAGAGACGGGCATTATTAAGCCAAGGTCAAAGAATCAATGTTTTCTGTTCTGGAGAACCTTTGTCAACTGCCTAGAAATTGACTAACACATCTCAGGTATATCTTAATTCGTTATATGCTTGTGTTTTATTTTTATATATAATTGAGAGATTTGGGCTACTTTGGCTTCTCATCTTCTTTCAGCACTTTAGAGATTTTCATATTTTATTTGCATATTATGCACGTTACATCCTGCACCTTCTGTACATTTATATATTTATTCACTACAAAAAAAAACTTTGTTGAGGAGACATTATGGTTAAGTTGCCCTACCAAAAACCTGTGTACTTCACTAAAAAAAAAGTCTACCTCCCCATTATGGTTCAAATTAAAACCGAAAACCCCTGAAATTCGCCAGTTATTGTAAACTAAGCCCTCATACCTGCCATCACCACTGTCCACTGCTAACACTAACACCCAGAACATGAAAGATGGCATCACAAAAGTCATTGATGACATCACTGATGACATCACATGTTTAGCCCCTTTGTTTTCGTTCCCTGCCTTATATATATATGTACATTCAGTAAAAAAACTTTGTTAAATGGATGTTATACTTCACAGTGAAACCAAAAAACACTGCACATTCCCCAATTATGGTAAGCTAACCAACCATAACTCGCACCATCTATGTGCATTGCTACGACTAACACCCAGGACATCAAAGATGACATTTGTGGGAGTTTGTGGAGGACTGTGTGAGAGGAAAAGTACGTTACCATTGTCCCACCTGTACCTTCCCCGCTTCTCCATTCCCCAGTGAACCATCCCCAGACCTTCAAGAAGAAAATAGATGTTTTGACGAAACATCCATCCCTTCTTCCCCTCACAAATCTTCTCCTGATAACCAGCCCGTGTTGAATCCTAATTCCCCTATATTTGTGTCAGTATCTGCTTCCCCCGCTATTTCTTTGGATTGAAGTGTGTGTGTGTGTGTGTGTGTCTGTGTGTGTCTGTGTGTCTGTGTATGTGTGTGTGTGTGTGTTGGAATGTTTTTGTATAGTAGTTGTAGGTATAGAGATTGAGGATTTTGTTTTTTAAAAAGACTTAAAATGTCTGCGAACAGTGCGCCTGTTCGACCTATCCGTAAGGAATGGAATGTGGGTGTTGCAAAGGCAGTACACCTACCCTTGCTAATGTCAAGTAAGATGGAGTTGATGTTCGACCGCAACATCTGTTCAAGTTGTGCGTACATAAACAGAAAGGGGCGTCTTAAGGACATGATAAGTCACTGTGCCGCTTACAAATGAGATCAAACATGTTCGTAGAACACACCAGGAGTCCAGGATGGCTGTAAATGAGCAAAAGGCGCGGTGGCCGGCAAGTTTGTAGTGAACAAAATGGAGTTGTCCTAAGGACACTGGACCTGTCTGTACAGTGAGCATATCATGTATGCACATGCGCAGTACAACCATAAGTATAGCGAAAATCGCGCCTGTCCCTAACTGTCCGTCTCACTTGTGTCACACTTTGAATTAATTTGAGAACCCGAACACTGTCCGTAGGACACTTGCGCGCATGCACAAGTTTGTTACTCTACATTTTCTGTTCAGCGGACTCCCATTTTTGTCGCGGATGTGTTCAGGTCATCATCAGGTGACTGCACCCACGCTGAGCGTGTGGACTAATTTGCGCAGTTTGTGTGCTTCTGCAGCAGTACAAAAGAACTTGTACACACAAGGCAAAATATTGTAGAGTGTAAATATATCATTTCACATAACCCAGACAATAGCTTGCCTGAGGACTTGTGTAAAATTTCCTTACCGCTTTGCAGTGATGAAGATGGTCACGAGGCATACCCCTCCACCCCTATAAATGGCCACACCCCCGAGCGCATCTTCATTGTCCTTCTAGCTATAGCAGATTGCGGTGTACTGCCTTTACTGCTGTAGTGACCAAAAGAAAAGTAATCGGTATGGCCTCCATGGCTGCTATGTGTTCATTAGCCTCTGCACCACCCCCAAACCCGCCACCACCACCACCTCCCCAAGGGCCTGCAGAGATATATACGGGTGAGGATGTAGAGAGCGAGGAGTACCACACCATGTGTGTGTGTGTGTGTGAAGATTCCAAATGGTTTAAATTAGCTCTCTACCTTTTAGCAGAAAACAAATATGAACTAACTGAATGCCTAATATGTTGCAGTTACTGTACTACAAAATTAGACAACAACCACACTTGTTCACATGCTATTACCAATAATTTGGAATTGTTCCCACTATCAAAAATACTGCAACAACTAAATTTGTATGAGAGCATAATAATTCAAACAGTTCACCCATTTCAAGCAATTATACGCCTTCATCCAAAACCAGCAAAATTACCTTCCTCTGAATTGGTTCAAGGCATTCGTGGAAAAGTAGTTTATTTGCCATTAGATCTAACGGAAAATGTACACACTCTAGGAGTGCAACGTTCAATAGAGCATTCTTTAATAGTCTTGGTAAATGGTGTACCAACAAAGGACAAAAAATTTGGCAACAACTGGTGGACTTACAAAAAGTTAGACAAGCATTGCAATATCTAAAAGACAATAACGAGAACTACAAGGAAATAAATATTGATGAAAGCTTAAGGGAAACAACTGAAATAATTCAAGAGCCATCAGAAAGTGGACAATTAGAACTTCTGGATCCTGCTACAGTATCCACTCTTTTGGACCATTACACAATTCATCCATTGCATTCCAATGAAAGCATAGATGATGTACTAGAAACTTACCAAATGCGACAAACCAAAGGGTCACCAATGAGTATGTGGGAAAAAAGTATAGAAGCACGTGCTTTTCCACTGCTATTATCTACTGGCAAAGGTGGAAGATACGATGATAGACCCACTCAGATTGGGGCATCAGAATACTGCTCTTGACAAATGTATTCGCAAGATCCCAGATTTAGACAAAATGTGGAATACATATTCCACCTACTCTATGAAAGTGAATTAGCAACACTATGTTATGGAGTTGCACACATTTTGAAATCTGGAACCCACTTTCAAAATATGTCATCTACGCAGTTAATACAAAAAGAACAGGAAAAAGATGATGTTTTGTAATCAAGTATAACAAATTTGATTGCAAACATGCGTGGTACAAAGGAATACTGGTTCCGACGGCACGGAGACATGCGTTGTATGATCAGAAACCTTGGACCACTGACTTGGTTTGTTACGCTAAGTTGTGCAGAGTATGCATGGGAAGATTTACATGAGTTCCTACGCATAGCAAATAGCAACAAAAACAACATAGACATATTAAAACCTGGAGAACTTAGCTCTCTAGATCCAGTTAATGTGTCAAGATATTTCCATCATCGTTTCATTGCCATGCTACACTTTATTTGCAATAAAACTGTTCCTCCCCTTGGGGAAGTGCAACACTTCTTTTGGAGAAAAGAATATCAAGCGAGAGGAGCACCACATATTCACATGGTGTTATGAATCAAAGGTGCACCGAAATTTGGTCACGACAGTGATAGCACTGTTTTGCAGTTTATCCAAAAATATGTCACTTGTGAAATCCCTTCACAACAGACACATAGTGAGCTGCATGGGCAGATTGTACAATTTCAAAGACATAAATGTGGAAAATATTGTCGCCGCAAATACAAAAACAAAGGTAAATACTACCCCAAATGCCGCTTTGGTTTCCCTAGATCATTTACAGAAATAGGTGAAGTAAACAACTTCATGTCTTCAGTTCGACATAGTGTTAAAGGTAAATCACCTAAGAACACATGTTACATAAAAAGAAGGGAAGAATCAAAATATATCAATGATTACAATGCAATCATTGCACTCTTATGACATGCAAAAGTAGATGTGCAGTACATTGCAGACAGTTCAACTGCTGTTGCATGATATGTTACAGCCTACTTAACAAAAGCAGAAAAACAGAGCCTCAAGACCTCTGGGATGACCTAGCATCAGACAAAACATTATCACAGAAATTGTACAGCCTAGGCATTACAATGCTCTCTCATAGAGAATGTGGCGTCTATGAAGCAGCAGATCGTTTAACCGGTACTGCTTTGTATGGAAAATCAGACAACATAGTATGGTTAAGTCTTGGTCCTGCAAAATCTAGAAAAAGAGTCCTGAAATCATATGAGGACATAGAAACAATTGCCAGAAATGATCCCAACAGCCAAGACATTCTAAAAAACAATTTACTGGACACATACTATCCGAACAGGAGTAGCACTTTGGGAAGCATGTGTCTATACCACATAGCTCAAAACTTTGTATACAAAAATAATGTAAAACCCGATGAAAGCAAACGTAGATATAGAGTGACTGATTGTGAAGGGAGTTTAGTGAAACTTACCAAACGAAGCTTAATTAATCATGTAAAATTGTCATTAAAAACTCCTCAACAGAAAGAACTATATTACATGTCTCTGTTGCAACTTTTCAAACAATGGAGAAAAGAGGAAGACATACTAGAAAACTATGACTGCTATGAAGATGATTTCAAAGAAAATGAAAGCGATATCACCAATGTGAACTTTATGCAGTACAAAACAATGTTACACAATGAGCAGCAACAGGAAGAAGAACTTCAGGCCCAACTAGATTAGGACTCTTCCGACAATAGTCAACCTTCTGTAACAGGAAGTCAAGAACCACTAGGACAACCACTAATAGCAAATGAGGCTGAAGTAGCTATGGCAGGCAGAAGTAGAAAACACCATGTATCAGTATCAAGAAGATACAGAAGACTTAAATGTACAACAAGCAAAACTTAACAAAGATCAGCGCACCTTTTTGAAGATGTTACAAAACAAATTGTACATGGTGTACAACACAAAAATAAAGAATGTACCTGCCAAAATTACAAACCTATACTACTGTACGTGAGTGGTGAAGCTGGATCAGGGAAAACATTCTTAATCAAAATCATCAGCAAGTTCCTTCAATAATTGACAAACAACAAACTGTCAGCTGTTGTAATGGCCCCCACAGGTTAGCTGCTTACAACATAGGTGGTGTCACTTTACACCGATTAGTACTGCTTCCAGTAGAGCATCAAAATAAATTAGACTACTACAAACTTTCTGCAGAAGCTGCAATGGAATTACGCAGAGTATTAAAACAAATGAAAATGCTACTAATAGATGAAGTGAGCATGGTCTCCAACCTAATGTTGGCTTTGATTCACCTCAGATTGCAAGAAATACTTAAAAGTAACAACAAAGAACTCTTTGCAGGGAAACACATTATCGTTTTTGGAGATCTTCTACAATTGACACCAGTGAAATGTGAACCTATTTTTAAAACCTTAGGCCACAAACTCTGCCAGAAAACTGTAGCATAGGTAATGTTAACCTTTGGCAACATTCCCAATATAGAGAATTAACTGAGAACATGCTGCAGATCTCACTTATGCCAACATCTTAAAAAGTATTAGAGTTGGTGTACTATCTCAAGTAGCACAAGCTGTATTGAAAAACCGGCACATTCATGCACTTTATGGCAATAATGCATGTGCAACTGATGTTATGGAACAAATAGCGCACAAAAATGTCAATTGTATGGCCTTAATGCAAACTCTTGCAAGCTGTTTCAAATTCAATGAAACAATGTTAAATAAAAGAAATGCAACCAATGATGGAAATTAGCGCCACAGACAAACTAGACGTACATGGTATGACAGTACCCATGTGCGAGCAAGCCACAACAAGACTAAATAGTTTAGAAAATTCAATCTCCAACACAGCTGGGTTGGAAAAAATATTAAAATTATCCTTAAATTGTAGAGTAATGCTTAAACATAACCTTGACGTCGAGCAAGGGCTAGTTAATGGAGCACTAGGTACAGTTGTTGGCTTTCAATCATACCCACCTGACAGCAACATTCAGTTTGTCAATATTCGCTTTCATAAAGTTTCAGAAGTGAAAAGGATAGGGCGCTCAATTGCTTGATTCCTTCTCTTCAAAGACATGTATGTACGTAGAGAGCAATTTTCTATAACTCTTGCATATGCAGTTACCATTCATAAATCCCAAAGTCTTACCCTAGACAAAGCATTGATAGATATAGGAAACACAGTCTTTAAGGAAGGCATGGGCTACATAGCATTATCACGCTTACGTAAACTTGACAATCTATTGCTAATGAACTTTGATGGAAGTAGAGTCAAAGCTGATATTCCTTGCATTCTAGAATACAATAGACTGTGTTCACTGTACACCCCTCATCTGAAACAATATCCTGTTCCAGACAAAGTAAAACGTGGTAAAAGAAAACTAAATGAAACAGAAATGCAACAGAATCCAACAGCAAATTCCTCAAAGAAAAGAAAAGAAGCTAAAGTTTCAGCAATTACCACAAACAAAGAAGTAACTACTAGGGAATGTAAACCAGGGACGTCGTCAAAGAAGGAACAGAAATTCTGAAAAATGCACTCAGACACAGAACTAGCTGGTCCATTCAAATTTGCAAATGAAATTGGGGTAAATTGCTATGCAAATTTAGCAATGAATATTCTATTTCAATTGCCACCATATTTACTTGCACATTTCAGACCAATTGTGTTTGCAAATGTTAGTGCTTCATAGAAATGTAACAAGCAATCCTGACAACACATACAGTGTTCGTGGAATACGGCAAGTATTGGACGACTGTGCTGGAATGGTGAAATTCACTGTGAACTCACAAGAAGATCCACAAGAATTTCAAATGTACTTGCTATTAGTATTGGAAAACAAAAGCATACCTGCAAATGAAATCTTCCAGATTTCGTACATGTGGAAACATACATGCACTCTCTGTAGGAATGTGATACAGGAAAAAATCCCAAATGAGCGATTTGTGTATGTTTCCATACCAAATTGTGAAAGCATTCCATTTCAGCAACTTGTACAGAATGCAAACCATGGCATATTATGTACTATTTGCAATTTAGACAATCGCTCCACCTTACTGATACAATCACATTGTGCCTACATAATACTTATGCTTCTATGTTATAATGCAGATGGTACCAAAAACATCTGCAAACTGACTGGATTCACACACGGTCAAGTGCCACTTGGAAAGAAAACCTTTACAACAATAGGCATAATCTACCATGAGGAGCTACAACCAATGCAGGTCACTACACTGCATACATTAAAAAGAAATGTGGATGGTTCGAATGTAATGATAGCACCATTACTCTAAATCAGAGATTGCCAGCTAATCTTACAAATGCATATTTAATCTTCTTAAAGCCAAAATTTAATAAATAATGTGTACTTCAAGATTGCCAAAAAATTATGTGAAAGACTACAAACAGTTAGAATACCCCAACAGGTATCTAACTGCCCAAGAGGATGTAGAAACGACACACATAAATGCATATCGCAGATTTGTAGGAGCAAATGCACATGTAGAGTATGCCTACAGGTATCTAACTGTTGTTAAAAATCGGCAGGAAGGCAACAAACATAACATTAATCAGAAAGATAAAGGAAACAGGATACACCAACGACACAAATAAATGAATATCACAGATCTGTAGGAACAAATGCACAGTTGGAATACGCCTACAGGTATCTAACTGTTGTTGAAAATCGGCAGGAATGCAAACAAACATAGCCTTACTCAGAAAGATGAAGGAAACACTCAAAGGAAACAAGGAAGTAGTTAGTACCATAGCAAATGAAGGTTTTTTTTAGTCCGACAAGGATTTTTTTTTCACCAGACCCAAGGATTAGAAAAGCAAACACAGAAACTGAGCACAATGCACAGTACACTGGTTTGTAAACTAAATATGAGGGTAAAAAAAAGGTAAACTTTCTATTATGCAATGTGGTAAGTGTCATAAAATGCAAACACAGAAATTAAAAAAGGGATACTTCCGCCAAGTACGAAAGGCATTTAAAAAATATATGTGGATTCTGAACAAAGTAAGGAGTAAGTATATTGGCAGTAATTTTCTACACACGCGAATCTACACGTCTAATCTATGGTAGTAATATGCTTCAGTGGCTCTAGGCTGGCCCTTGCATCGTCGGTGTGTAACCTACGACCTACGCTTTACGACCAAGGTACAAAGAGTATAGTTCCTAGCCACAACCATTGCTGCATATCGAAACCATGGTCCTTGTAAATTAGCTACTTATAAATTTACTTTTGGGACCATCGTCTGCAGCCATGCAGCCAAGACATTAGGGTGTGCACACAACTAGCGCATTACACCACACCCATATTCACTTATAACTCCACTGCTTATGACTTCAGTCTTGTGTGCATGGCCTTTGGGCATGCAGTCAAGAATCTGGGTCCTGGCCAGAAACCCCACAGCATATCGGAATCATTGGGGCTTGTCATTTCACTATGTACAAAATGCTACGCCCTCCCCAACCATCTTAATGATGTTGCATAGTACAAGTGTACCAATAGCTGTGATATGGTGCAGTAGTCTGTAGCCACAGACTACACACGTGAGTTTCAGGCCATAGAATTATCAATGTATGGGTGTACAGTATATAAAATGCACAGTTGCTTACAACTGCAGGGCTTATTACTTTCTTCAAATACTCTGCATCCTGGCCACTACTACCACACCATATGACATCCATTGCGGCATATAATTACACCACATACAAATGTGCTTCTGGGGGCATGGCCTTCAGCCATGCACCCATGATTGCAGCCCCTCCCCACAGCCGCCTGAGTGATGCACTACCACACCATATCACACGCATTGTGCCTTGTAAGTACACTACATATAACTGTTTTGTTTGGTGCCATGCACTCATGACTGCAGACCATCCCCACAGCCACCTGACTGATGTTGAATACTAGGGGTGTCTCTGTAGCTCTGAAATGCTGCACTGTTTGTGGGCAGGGCCTAACATCTTAGGTGTATGTCCATACATTTCAATATGTGGGCCCTCATTACAACCTTGGCGGAGGACCATGGTGCTATTAGCACCATGGTCCATGCCGCTAAGGTTGCAATTCCGCCATGGTGGATGGCGGAATTACCGCCCCATTCCAAGGTGAGTGGGGCGGTAATTCCCCATTCACCAATGGCCCTTCCCCATTCCCATTTTTGCCCCATAGGGCATAATGGGAATGGGGAAAGGCGATAATTACGGCACCGTAAATTACGGTGCCGTAATTATCGCCAAGGTCCCTTTGCGGCATGGCTTTTAACGCCTGCAAAAAGCAGGCGTTAAACAGCCATCCCGCAAAGGGAACCTTGTAATCAGGCGTTAAGGGTCGGCGCCGTTTACGGCGCCGTAAACCCCTTAACGCCTGAGTCGGAATGAGGCCCATGGTTGTGAAGTGGCTTATAACTCCAGTGCTTACAGGTTTCCTTTTGGGTGCATGCTTGGGTGTATAGCATACAGCCTGCAACCACGCACCCAAAAGTACACATCTTGGACAAAACCACCACACTAGATAAAACCCATGTGGGCTTGTAAGTGAAGAGGTTATAGCTTTGTTGTTGGGTGCATGGCCTTTGGCCCAAGACTGCACACACTCCCCACAACCAGGCAATCGATACGCATTACTATGGGTGTATCCATGGGTGTGACATGCTGCAGTGTTTGTGGCCAGGGCCTAGAGTTTTGGAAGTAAGGCCTTCGGCCTTCGGCCGACGGCCATGCATCCAAGACTCTAGGCCCTGGCCACAACCACTGTAGCATGTGACACCCATGGCAGAGTACTAATGAATACAATACCCATAGTAAAAAGTAATGCAATTACGGCATGTTGGCAATTTCGATGTTTCCTAACACCACGCGTGTCCTAACAACAGTTACAAGTTCCCTGTGCACTCCACGGACTGAAATACTGCCCTTATTGGACCCCTCATTTTCTGTGCGTACTTAGGCCATAGAAAATACATCCTGAAGAGGTTGTAACTTTGTGAAGGTGAAGAACGGTGGTCTGGAGGGGTGCCCAGAGCAATTTCCAGAGGTTTAAGATTAATTCTAAATCTTTCAGCCATCATATTTTTGTTTAGCTCTGATGCATATTGTCTCCACTTTTGTTACATGTATGTGTTACTATTTATTGTTTGATGTTTGTGGTTGATTGCCTCAATACTTTTTATTGACAAAGACGTTCTTGGATCATGCCCTGGGCAATGAGTCCAGTGACCATGACCACAGGTGTTGGGCACAGTGCCCACTGGACATTGCCATTGACCATGCCCAGTGGGCACTTTAAGTGTGCTTGTGTTGCATGAGGCATAGCCTATTGGACAAACTTGGGAACAGTGTCCACTGAGCAATGTAGAATGTGATGTCCAGTGTGCCCGTGTCAATAAAAAAACCTCTGAAATTCATTTCCATGTCCAATGAGCACTTTGTGTGTGTTTTGAAGTGTCTTGTGTTTGGTTGAAGGAAATACTGGGCATTGTGTTTTTATTAACAGTATTATTATTATTATTATTATTATTATTATTATTATTATTATTATTATTATTATTATTATTATTATTATTATTATTTTATTAATTAAGCGTTGACCTAGCTTTGAGAAGCAAAATAACCCTTTACAGAGGTGTACAGCATTACAGATGCAAAACGGAAGGCTTTTCAGAGGTAACAACAGAACACATAAACAGCGGGAGATACCAAGGGGCACAGAGGAGGGGTACAGCTGTACCGGGTGACCGGGATGAGAGGGGAGGGCCACCCAGTACAGCTGTGATTCAGCGTGAGGGACGGCGTGATGGGTCTAAGTGTTGAGGAGAAGAGTCTCATTGAAAAGGTGGGTTTAGAGTTTTTTTCTGAATTGTAGGAGCATGGGAGCGAGTCTGATGCCAATGGGGTGGAGGTTCCATAGTCTTGCGGCATAGACAAAGAAGGTTTGTTTTCTGGTCATTTCCTTATTGAAGTGGTGGATTTCAAGTCTGCATGTGTCGTGGATTGCAGTGGTGCACTGTCCACCGGAGATGGTGAGTTTCTCTGCAAGGCAGCTGGTCAACTTGAGGGTGACTGCCTTAAAGATGATGCAGCAAGGTGATTCGAGTGTGCAGTGGGAGCCAGTGAAGGTCGATGAGGGCCGTGGTGATGTGATCGTATGTGCGTAGACTCTTTATGAGGCATGCAGCCATGTGTAGAACACTTCTCAGGGGCAAACGGGAGGATGACGGGAGGCCTTCGGGAAGTGCATTGCCCACATCCTGGTGGGATCGGACCAGTGCTTGAAGTTGGATCTAAAGCTGTCTGGAGGGAGGCAGGGCTTGACCATTCACAGGAGGGAGAGCTGATACCAAGCTGTCTGAGTTTTCTTAGCTATGTGTGTCTTGAAGGAGAGGTGTTTGTCGACATAGAACCCTAGGGACTTGGTGAACTCGGGTGTGAATCCCTCAGAGTTCATAGTTGATAGCCAGGTCTGGATGTCTGGGTGTTTTTTGATGTTGGTGAGGAGTAGGCATTCAGTCTTGGATGGGTTGATCTTCAAGTATACACTGGACATCTGTCTGGATCGCAAGAGGCAGGTTTTGAGCCTATGGATGTCCTTGATTGAGTTGATCTTGAGGTACAGCTGTCTTTTGTCGGTGTATTGGTGAATGTGGATGTTGTGTGTGGCTAGAAGGGCTCTGAGCAGCTCCATGTATAGATTAAAGATCACAGGGAGAGGATGGAGCCCTGCTGGACTCCACAAATGATGGGTAGCATTGGAGATCTAGGGGAGTCCATCTGAACAAACTGCTTGCGGTAGGACTTAAACTAGCATTAACGGTTGCTGATCCCCATGCGCCGATGTAGGGTGTATGTAAGCACCTGGTGGTCTACTGTGTCAAAAGTGGCTGAGAGTTTGAGTAGAACCAGGAAGCATGTGTGGCCATTGACAACGATGTTGAGGGTGTTATCAATCACCTGAATGGTTGCTGTCTCTGGATTGGTAGGTTTGGAGGAGATTGTTGGTGCTGATGTGTTGCTGCAGTTCTGTGGCTATTGCTTTCTCGAT
The DNA here is from genome assembly GCF_040938575.1 of Ambystoma mexicanum. Lineage (NCBI taxonomy): Eukaryota > Metazoa > Chordata > Amphibia > Caudata > Ambystomatidae > Ambystoma > Ambystoma mexicanum. Next base: position 673,754,404 of record NC_090925.1, read on the forward strand.
GATCTTATATACCAAGGAAAGATGGGTGATGGGGTGATATGTACCTAGGTAGTTGGGATCCAGAGTGGGTTTCTTTAGTAGAAGAAGGATTTGTCCTGTTTTTAGGGTCGATGGGAAGGTACCTTGAGTTAGGGAATTGTTGATCATCTTCTGGTAGGGAAGTAGAGCTACTGCAGGGAGGGTCTTGAGGATGGATGCTGGGAGGATGTCATCTGTATTCGATGTGGCATTGAGGGTGGCCAGGTTTTCTACCAGGTCTTCTGTATAAAGTGTCTTGAATGTTGTCCAGGGAGTGGAGATTTTGCGAAGAGGTATGTAAGGTGGGTTTGTGGATGCAGAGTTGGTGTCTATGTGCTGAATTTGTCAATGAAGAAGGTGCCAATGGCAGTGGATTTTTTGATGGAGTGTGGTATAGCAGGGTTGGATAGGGTTGACCCAGTTCTTGACTGCTTTGAAGAAGGCTCTGCTTTTGTTGTCACCCTCTGCTCTGGTATTCTGAAAGTAGGAGGACTTGGCTGTGTTAATTAGTTGATGGTGTGTTGCTCGGAGTTCATTGAGGAGCACCAGGTCATCGCAGTCCTGCAGAGGCACCAAGTTTTCTCTTGTTTCCTGCTTACTGTTTTGCTGAGTTTGAGTTCTTGCATGTACCATGGTGATCAGGGTTTTGTTTTGCAGGTGGGTTGTTTCAGAGGCACGTGTTGGTGAATGAAGGCTGAGAGGGTGGTGTTGAGTTCTTCCAGTGGAAAGTTGCAGTTCGGTTGGGGGGGTCTGGTCCATGTAAGGTGTAGGTTGGTAACGTCTTCTCTGAGGGCTTCAACTGGTAAGTCCTTGAAGGACCTGAAGGTTTGTCTGCTAGGTTTCTACTGAGAGCGATTGACTGGGGTGGTATGCAGGATGTTGAAAGGCATGGCATGGTGGTCAGACCAGTCAAGAGGTAGAGGAGAGCTGTGGTGGAGAGAAGACAGTGCAGTGATGAATTAGATCAAGGATTGTACCTTTGTTGTGTGTGGGTCTTTCGTGTGCTGTGTTAGGCTGAGTGTGTCGAGAAGGCTGAGGACAGCTTCCTTCATCGGTTTGGTGGCCTTGTTGCCTGGGAGGTTGAAGTTGCATAGGAAGATGCTATTTGCCTGCATGAGGAACATGGTTGTGACTAGGTCGGTGAAGTCTCAGATGAAGGCGGTGTTGGGTTTGGGTGGTCTGTAGATGAGATGGAAGGTGACTGTGTCTGTCGGGGAGAGTGGGAAGTAGCAGGCAGAGGACTTCAAATGAGCCAATGTTGTCAATATCAAATCTGGTGCAGGGCCACTAGGTCTTGTGTATGAGTGCGAGGCCTCTGCCTGTCTTCTTATGTGGGCACGCACTGTTTATAATTACTGAGTAATCACCACAGGCCATGTTCTGGGTAGTGGCCAATGAGCATGGCCACAAGTCATGGGCACAATGCCCATTGTGCACTGCTTTAGGCCATTCCCATTGTGTATTTCATGCATATTTACCATGCATGATGCATGGCTTATGACCGTATCCTGGGCACAATGTTCCCTTGGCATTGTAAATTGTTGTGCCCAGTGTTCAATACATTTTGGTAATGAAAACCCACCTTTCCGAGAACACATCTTTGAAATTCATTGCCATGCTCACACACTTTGGAAGTGTTTGCTGTGTTTGGGGAATGACAAAAGGTCATGCCTTAGGCACACGTTTATTCTGAGTACAGCCACTGGACATGCTCATTTGGCACTCTGTATGTTTTCAGTGTCAAATTTCTATGACAACTGACCATGAACAGTGAACATTGTGGGTGTGATTGCAGAAGTTCCAGTCCCAGCACAGGGTCCACTGTGCATGGCCATAGGTCATATTTAGTGGGAACGGGGGGTGGAGTTGTTTCATTTATCTGGGGCAAGACTGCAGGCCATACACACAGTGCATAGTGGGCACAGGTGTGATCTCAGAGCCCAAGGCAATGCCTAATCATGGGCGTTTTTGCAGTGCCCATTGCATTGCCTATGACCACCGTGTTCAGTGGGCATGGCATAGCAGTATATTATGCCCAATGGGAACATAAATCGTGATAGTATTTTCTGCAGCGTAGCCAAAGACAAGCCTGTGGCCACTGTGAACACAGCCAAAATGTAAGTGTGGGCAGTTTGTCCACTAGGTTCCGTGGTTGTGTTTTCTGTGCCATTGGGTCTTACCAAAGATCATAACTACTGGGAAGTTTGTTGTATTTCTGGTGTCTATAGCATTGCCTTTGATAATGTTGAATTGTCTTTTAAATGGTTTATTTATTAATTCTGCTAGGGAAACACAAGCCCCTTAATGTACAATCCCACCACACAATTCTAGGCAGGTAGGACAGGTGGAGTGTATCTCAAAATTCGAAATGTATTTAAAAGAATAAAGTAATTTCAACTAAGGTTGTCTCCTTCTTTACAGACTGGAGATCACCACAATGTCATAGGCCCAATTACTATTAGTAAATCAAATAATTGTACCTGTCTGTAGGAATCTCATTATTGGCTCTCACCAAGCATTCAAAGCAAATTCATATCTATCTATCTATCTATCTATCTATCTATCTATCTATCTATCTATCTATCTATCTATCTATCTATCTATCTATCTATCTATATATATAGATATATAGATATATATTTTTTTTCAATGACAACATGGCCACCTTTCATTCTGTGTCCACATATTTTAACCTCTTCAAAACATATAATTTTATTGAACATATAATCAGCACAATTACATTCAACTTGTCTCCCCTATGCAAGTGTAAGTTAGTGAAAGTATTGTATGTCATTTAAATGTAGACAATGTTGAGCATACATTTGACTTGTACAGGCTTGAATTTGGAAAATGTAACTTTCAAGGATTCTTGCATTCTGTTCTGAACACATATGTGTGTGGTCTTCTCACAATATATATGTATAACTTTCAATGAACCTGTGGGTGCAACTTTCGCTTAAGTGTTTGTGGTAATGAATACAGCTATGGGTGCAGATTTCAATGCCCATGTGTGTGTACTGATTTCAATCTATTCATACTGAGTTTTCCTTCAGGTCGACAAGTTTGAACTGTAAATGCAACCTTCCCCAGTAAAATGTACAATATTAAAACATTAAAACATCCTTTCCCTGCCACACTAAGCATGGGTCTGTTGAAGTATTCTTAGTTAATTGAACTAATTCCCTGTACTCATTACTGTTGTAGGAACATCTAATTCATGGCTGGATTCCCAAGCGGCAATTATGCATGCTTTCACCTCAGACAATAATGTACCATGACTATCATGACTAAACTATGAGCCAAATGATTCTACACTGGTTTAAACCAAAATTCTATTTTTAATGGTGCTTAGTTTTACAAAACAATTCTGCATTTTAGTGACACCAAAATTCATTCAGTTTTAATTCTTGTCTCTCAATACAAAATGCATTGGGCTTTACAAAAATGGTATGTCACTGTATATTCAATGTAACTGGGAGACATAGGTTACCATATTTAAGACTGGGCCTGTATATTTAATGTGTTCCTTGGCTTCTGCCCTCTGTTCCCCTGGTCTTTACCCTGGACAGCCTATTGGGACAATGTGGAGTTATATTGGGGGTGTATTGACTTATACTTTAAATGTGGCTTTTATTGTTTGGGGGACATAGCTTGGACACTCAATCTGGAGTAACTTGCTCAGCAGGGTCCTTTTCAGCTGCTGTCTAGAACGTCTGTCTCCCGAGTGTGGGCTGTTCATCTTTCTGAAATGGGTCCTTTCCTCAGCCATGCTGGAACCCAAATGTACAAATGATCTTAGCTATGCTCCCTCCATCCAGTTGTATTCAAAATCTTCAATGTTCATCTCCCCACATTCCTTAATAAAATAGCTTCTAAGAGAATGCTTGTTTTATATTGTTTAACTCCTCCCAGATCTTGTGACAGAGGTGTGCCTTCTACCAGTTGCATAACACTGAAAGGGATGGGTAGGTACACTCCTAATGGAAAATGTCAATTTGTTGTATATAACTTTGGACTTAATTGTACCGTGCTCAATAATAATAGTATCATCATATTTGGTTTATCTGTGTTCATGATCACATGCATGAAGGATCGCACTGTGATAAATATTAGAGGGTGTTATTGTTTTTTCCTAATTATCTCCCAATCTTCACCTGACACTCTATGTGAAGTTTTATATGGTTTGGCATATATAATTTCCAGCTACAACATGCAGTTTTGTGTGGATCAGACCTCTCATAGCAGAGATGCGATTTTTTAAATAATTTCAGTTTGGGGTTTTAACAGGTAACATATATTTTCTGATCCATTTCTGAAGTGAAGACATGTTGGCTTCATCTTATAGAGGGCACTTTTGATACATCTCCTGCACACTCCTTTTTCATGAAATCAATGTGCCCAGGCAGAATGTCTTTGGCCTCTCATGAAGATCAGTTAAACTGTTACATGGATTCAACTGACAGAGTTTTATTATGCCTATGACAGGTCTCCTTGAATCCCAGAGCCCAGGCCCATTAGTCAGCATCCGGCAGTAGGTGTATGGGCTGTGCCCTTAGAAACCACCTTCAGCACAATAAATCAATGGTTTTGTGTGTGCTCATGCCTTGTGATATTTCATTCCTGAACTGGGCTTCTAGTGGGAAGTGAATTATGAAACAGTTCCAAGTTCTGCCCAAGGTTCAACAGAAATATACCTGGGCAAGTATTTTCCGAGTTTTAAATACACAATGTGATTCAAAGTGAAATACATACAATGCAGAATAAAATGTGACTTTTAATTTAATTGATGCTCTTTCTGCATGACCTTTTACATTCTTTTAGTTAAAATGAAACATGCCACATTTACTCCTTTATAACATGTGACATGTTTGTAACACAAGTGGGGTTTTCTTGAGGTGTTAAACGCTAAACATGTGCCCTTAGGTCTACAGAATTATTTTAGCATGTAAATGCACACCAAAGTTCTGGGCCTTATCATTTCCACATTTTTTAACATTGATTCAAGCAATAGGTGAATAAGAGTATGCATATCAGTTGTTTATTTAAAGTATAAAATCAGTCCTCAGGAATGATTGCAATCTAAAATTCACTTTTACACAATTCAAATGTTGTTAAGTGCTTTGTTCACACCTCGCATTTCAAACAGGCTTCCTTTTTGCCACAATAGTAAGTAAGATTCACAATCTAATAGGATGTATACTTCTGCTAATAGCACCTCATGTCCTTTCACAGAGGGTTTACACTGCTCCCGATATTTTTGCCCATTATTTGAGCTGCATTTTCCCTTACAGCAATTCATAGTGGCCACTGCTTGTATTAACAGCAGCTCGGACATTGCTGACATTTGCACGTTCAAGTCAAGAAGCTTTTTTTTGCGAGTTGGCGGCCTCAATGAGAATATTAAGGTCCTCTATGGGGGCGCGTAAATCATATTGGGGTGATTTAAATTTGCATTGTTTGCACCCCACAAAGAAGGGGGAGGTCCCACAAGGAAAGAAACCCTCAGGGAGAGGTAGATTTTGGGTCGAGTTTCTAGAAGGCTGGGGTCTGAAAATGGGTAATGGCTCTCTTCCGGGGACATCCCGGCCAATTCGACAAGATCACAGGGGAAAATCAGTTCAATAATAGATTATTTTTTTTTGTCCTTCGACCTTTTTGCCCAGAGTGTCTCAATGGTCATAGATAAAAGGGGGGGGGTAGCGACCATTCTAGGTTGGCCCTGACTTTTCTAGAGACTGTCCTTGAAGAGCAATGTAGGTACGGACAACGGCTTGAAAGTAGGAAAGGGAGATTACGTCTCCAAAAATATAAGAGGGATGGGGAGAGTTAGAATAAGTGCCTCAGTGTAACTCCTGACTTAATTCTAAGGCGTAATTGTACCCCAGCAAGCTTTATTAAATGTATCTGGTCCACCTGCCCGCCGAGGAAAATGCAAGTGCATCGTCATGCTTTTGATGAAGCCACAATGCTGATGAAAAAATGTTTGAACCAAGAATTAAGGAGTTTAACAAAGTTGAACCTGGGTTCGAATGAAAAGAGAAAAAATCTAAAGCACTACGCCAGTCGTACAAACACTGGTCGGTGGAAAGGAATGCTATGCGTCTCCAGCATGACAGTGAACTTATGTTAAATTTGGTGACAAACACGGACTCGGGTCACTTCTGGAAGGTGATAAACGCATTGGAGGGTTGTTCAAAAAACTTACTTTGTAATCTGGTCGCAGAAAAGGTCTGGGTGGACTATCTCTCTCTCACCTTTGGAGAGTGTGAAATGGGAACTTCCGCTAGACACACAGAGTTTGGAGTTTGGAGGAAATGATTAAGAAGAGCTTGTCCTCCAAAGCAGCTGGTCCAAATGACTTATTCCGTGTTAAAAGAGAATCCAACTACATGGGCCAAATTGTTAGTCTGGTTATTTAGGGAAATTCTGCTCAAGAAAGCTCTTTCTTCTACTTGTAAGTCGGCCATAATAATACCACTCTTCAAAGGGGGGGGATCGTATTTCACCACTCAATTATCATCCAATCCCCCTTTTAGATGTTGAGGGAAAACTTTTTATGAAGATCCTCTTGGGTGAGGTCGAGAAATTGGTAAAAGATCACAAGATCCTCTCTAAGTTCCAGACTGGCTTTTGTAAGGGCCTCTAAACAGCGCTAAACAGGCTTGCACTCAATGTATTTTCAGAGAAGATGGGAAGGCGTGGAGGAAATTTGTTGCATGGGGCCTGGGTGGACTTTTCTAGAGCCTTTGATCAGGTGGAAAGGTGTAGACTGTGGGCAAAGTTAAGAGCCTGGGGCATTCCTGAGAGGTTGCGTGCCATGCTGATTGAATTCCATAAAGATAATACCATAAGAGTACGACTCGATGCGGAAGGTAATTTGTCTGAGTCCATCAAAGTGGAAAAAGGGGTTCGGCAGGGCTGTCTGGGTTCCCCACTGTTTTTCAATTTATATTTGGCAGATGCGGGGGACTGTTTGAAGCCATGTGCGTTGGCCAGCCCAGTGATCGGTAGATCAAGAGTTCACTGGCTGGTTTATGCGGATGACGTGGTCCTGCTAGATTGTTCGCCTGTGGGACTCCAGAGATTATTGAATGGACTGGACAGTTATGTCAGGGAGAAAGGTATATCCCTTAACCCAAAAAAATCAAAGATTCTGGTGTTCAGACAAAGTTCTACAAAAATTCCCTATAGTCAATAGGAGATAGGAGGTCAGCAAATCGACAGAGCAGAAGAATGACATTTTGCCATTAATGGCCCAGATGAAAAAAATTCTAGTAAAATATTGTAAATTCTCTATCCTTCCACTGATTCAATTTTACAAAGCAAAAGTTATATCAGTTTTACTTTATGGGCTTGAAACTAAACCCCTCATGTGGTACACAGATTGGCAGAAATGGGAGGGTATGGTGTGGAAGAAAGTGCTCAATCTTCCTATGCGTGTATCAATGTGTCTCTTCAGATTCAAACTTGGGTTAAGCTCCTTAAAAAACTACTGCAGAATGGAAACTAATGTCTCTCTTCAGGCTCATCTCAGTTGCACAGGAAAACTCTCTATACAGGGATATTAGAGAGCATTCTGAGAGGGGATGTTCGGAGAGTTTGAGAAAATTGGAAGTATGGGCTCTGGATGAATTATCGAAGGCAAATACAGATTCGGATGCTTTGCTACATGATCCCTGCAAAAAAGCTGGCAGAATTGGATTGGATCATAACAACTGACTTGAAGGCGAAAGCAAGATCCAACCAATTTATAGTAGTAGAAAAGAATCTGGGCTTCATACCAAGCTACTTGGTTAAATTTCTGGACTGGAAAATAAGGAACAATTTCCGCAGAATCCGACTAAATGTAGCAAGAACTGGTGAAGTCTTAGCACAAAGAGGTCAAGGTGATCAGGCCTCAAAGCTATGTGATAGAAGTTCGAATCCGAAAGTCCAAACCTTGAAACATCTCCTAATGGACTGTCAAAGGAACCGGAGAAGCCAGATTGCGACTGTTCACCAGATTTAGCTCTAAGAGTGCTAACTTCATACCAGAAATGTTTTGGGACTGTTTAATTGCTGGTGTCCACAATCTATTAACAGTCACAGTCGTGCAGGTGCTGGCCAGCTGCAATATTGTTTACTAACTATGCTCTCAATATGTCCAAATGTTATGTAGGTCTCACCTCTTTTCTCTTGTCCTTCAAAAGTTTTAAATTATTGTTTAGGATGTTGCCTGCAAAGTTAGAGTAGCGCTGTAGAGATCATAATAGTGTTCAGGATGAATGGGAAATTTTATAAGAAAGGTTTTTTAAATTTCTAGTTTTTATTGCTGTTTAATTTTTAAAATAGTGTTTTATAACGAATGGTTTTATATGTGATAATTAAGGGTATTTTTGAATGTGTTCGTTGATGGTAATATGTTGCTTTTTTCTGTTTCCTTTTGTATATTTTTCTTTGTTTGTTTGTTTAAAGGAAATATTCAGTTGTTAATCGTTTTATAAAAGGTTGTTTCAACCAAACACAATTAAAAATAAAAGTATGCCATGTACAGGTACAATGTTCACTGGGAATGGATGCATGTCATGGACAGTGGGACCTTTGACTGAGTTTGCAGAGGCTGCAGTTTGACACTTCCACAGACTGTGTCCAATGGGTATGACCACAGACCATGCCCAGACACAGCAACCATATTCACTGGACATGGCACAGGCAATTCCAAGTGGGCACCAGTGTTTTTTGTTCCATGGGCATAGTCAGTGGACTGTCACTGACACAGGCCATTCCTATTGGCACAAGTCTGATGTGTTTGCAATGGCAGGTGCATGGCCTTACTCTATGTCCCTGGCATACTATCCACTCTTTGTGAATAAACAGCATGTCCAGTGGTCACCGTGGCTGTTTTGTGGTGCATGGTGCTTGTCCAAAGGGCATGTCAAGTAGGTACTATGTGTCTTTTAGTGCCTTTTGTTGTGTATGAAGTGTCCTGGCATGACAAAAGGCCTTGCCTGGGGCTTTGTGCCCAGTAAGCATAACGATCCAGCATGCCTACTGGACACTTTGCATGTGTACAGTGCCCAGTGGTCATGACAGAATGACATTCCCACTCTGTATTCTGGGCATGTTTGTGGTTTCTGGTGCATGGCCAAAGTCATACCTACCCAGCTTGCACTTTGGGTGTGTTTGCAGTGCCAAAAGGCCATGCACCAGGCACAGCATCCGGCAGGAATGACCACCATCATTCAGTGGGTAGTTTGTGTGTTTGCAGTGTCCAATAGTCCTGACAAGAGGGCATGCCCAGTGTGCATTTTGGGTGAATGTGTGGTGTCCAGTGTATATCCATGGCCTGGCACAGGACCCCAGACACATATTTCCAACTCACGCAACATGGTGCATGCACCACTGCTCCCACTTGTTCTAACTTCGATGTTGTGTAAACAAGGGAGATAAACAAGGGAGATACTTTTTTCCTGTAAAAATATTGAGAGTTTATTTGTACTGCAAGCAGGCATGTCCCACATGTTGTGCAAGCATCAGGCTGTGGGGTAATGTTCACTCTACCAAGAGATTCTCTCTGGTCGAGGGAATGTCATGTCCAAGGAGGTGTCATTTCGGCTGGAATGATAGATGGGCAAAGCAGATTGAACAAAGTGATGAAAACCAAGAGAAGGTTGGTCAGTGCCTGATGATTTAACAGGGTCCATATTAGCCAGTTGCCCAGGTTGGGAAAAAATGAACCCCTAAAGGAAAAGGTGGGAAAGCATCAGGGAAAGTAGTTTGGTAAAGAGGCAAAGAAGTGTGGAATCATTTCCTCTCAGATTGCCAGAGAATCTGATAGATATTTAATTCAGCTGAGGGGTGCAAGAGCTGCCTAGGGCAAACAAGCGGACTGCAGTGGGCAATGCACTCCCACCAAACGTCAGGGAGAACATTCTCGACTACTGAAAAGGTGAAGGATTTCGCCAAACGATGCATAGTACCAACATATGCAACTCAGTCATTTAAGAGAATGGATTTTCCTAATTAAAATGGATTATTTTGCTTTCGTTGCGTCTTTCTTTCGTCGAATATGCATGTAAAAAAAGATGGTCTACTCGAATAAACACAATGCCCATAGCCTGGCGAACAATCCACGGGTATTTAATCCGCTATTTCGTCTGTGCCTCCGAGCCTCTGTTCGCACCTTAGCGCTCTGAAGGTGCCGCTGCGGTATGAGCGCCTTTTGAAGCGACACAATAACATAATAAAGAAATCAAATACAATGTTATTCTTTCATCACATACGACTTTCATTCCTCATCTATTCATTTATTAATGCGGAGAACAGGACAACACAGTGTGTGCATAAATACATCAGTGCGCCTACGGTAAATATGGCCGCGCACAGATATTAATTTATTCCTCATAATGTAATTTGTTCTCTGTGGGGTTCGTCTACCGGCCTGCCCATTATATTAAAAAAGAGGGTGATGTTTCCGAGCTGAACCGCGAAGGGGATTGACTGGGCGAAGCACTGTTACACATATGTTTTTAAATTCATTTTCCCCTTTATTTCATTATTAATCTTTGCTGCTGTGACATGAGGTCACAGCGAAAGGTCCACGCAGTCCTAATGTTGCCAAATCAATCGCCCCGGCATTACCATTTTTATTAAGAGCTAACATGTTTTGGCTGCTGGGGATTTCATTAGCTTGGAAGATGGGATTACAGAAACCCTGCCGGCTGCAAGGTAAATATTTATGTGTTTTCTTCCTTTGCACTCCCTTTACTCTGTTTTGCAACCATGTTCTCTGTCTACTGCCGGCGACGCTGCAACATCCAGAAAGCAAAATGGCCTCCAGTTGCCCGGTTTGTGGTGTGTACAATTCTTGGAAATTCAAAGAAAGTAACACATGTTTACATTATGAACTCCCTCTCCCAATTTCCCTAATTCCCAGACCCTTTTCCTTTTCCCGGGCTGTCAGTCTCGCACTGAGAGCTGCCATTTTAAAATCAATGATATTGCCAGGGAAATTCGACGAGCCATTGCCAAAATTCCAGCAAGCAATCATCTCAGGAAAGGTGCCATATGTGACATTGGTTTGCAGGGGCCATTGTCTTCCCGCTAGATACATATGCTGATTTGAACAAACCCATCAAAAATCACAGAGGACAACACAACTCTCAACAGACTCAGTACATTGAGAACCCTTGTGGCATCTTTTGTGCACTAATTGCTCTGGAGTCTAAGAGGGGTGGTGGGGGGGAGAGAGAGGGGAGCTCAAGCTTGGCTGTGGGATCTGCATTTGCATCTCCAGAACTGCTTTAATATTGATATGATACGATATGATATTTTATTCATATCGCGCCCATACACAAGTGTTTCAGGGCACGACGAGGCAAGGGAGGGGTACAAGGAAGGACAAAACAACGATCTTACTAGGTCCAGTGACATTGAAAACGGGCAAGTGCAAGGGAGAGGGAAGGGGGAAAGTACAAGGGGCAGGAGAGGAGTGGGAAGTGCTAAACACATGATCAAAACAACAACCGGCATTGCGGCCAGCAGGAGGCAAGTGCAAGAATTAAGTGCAGACAATGGGTATCTAATAGGTGCCTGTAAAGGGACTGTAGGTTGCAGATACAGACCCCAAGTGCAGAGGGTTGCTAGGAGGCAGAGCGGGTATGCAGCTAGGTGGGCAGGGATCTGGGCCCGAAATCAGAGGGTAGCCAGGTGCCCAGTGCATAAACAGAGAGAGATCAGAAGGGGAGTGGAAGAGAAAAGGCCAAAGCCAAGTGGAAGATCTTGACGTGCTTCCGGAACCGAAGATGGTTCTCTGATCCAGAGGGAGGCCCCAACTGAAGAAAGATATATACCACCACCTCGTTGCGTGGAGAAAAGACTGACCCTGAGGGAATTGGAGGTGGAGGAGCGAAGAGATCAAGAGGGAAGGTATTTCAGGAGGGAGAGTTGAAGGTATTGCGGACCGAGGCCCCAGAAGACAAGGCCTTGTGGACAATGCAGAGGATCTTGAACTTAATCCTTGCAGCCACTGGGAGCCAATAAAGAGATTTCAGGCTGGAGAGATACAATCCCTGGACTTCAGGCCAAGGACAAGTCTCGCAGTCCTTTTCTGCATGAGTTGCAGAGGGCAGAGAGTGGTAGCAGGCAGATTTACAAAGAGGCTGTTGCAGTAATCCAGCCTAGAGAGAACCATTGAGTTTCTGGGGGAAGGAGAGGAAGGAAGTATACCCCTGAGGAGGTGCAGTTGGTAGTTTGACTTCTTAGAGACGTCAGACATGTGTGGAGAAAAGGAAAATGTGGAGTCGAAGAAGACCCTGAGGTTGTTACCCTCACAGGTAGGAGCAGGAAGAGGGCCAAGGTACTCCAGCCAGAGAGTGACAGGAAAGGAAGGTGCAGGAGTGCCGATGAGGAGGATCTATGTCTGATTGCCATTAAGGCAGAGGTCGTTGGTGGAACACCACTCCTGGATTGCAGACAGACAGTCAGAGATGAGAGAGGGAGAAGAGGTGGCAGAGGTGAGCCTGAAAACAAGCTGAGTGTCTTCCGCATTGCACTGAAAGTTGGATCAGAGAGCAGCAGTGCAATGGCTGAGGGGTGCCAGGTAATGGTTGAAGAGCCAGGGAGAGAGGTTAGACCCCTGGGGAACACCACAGGTGGAGAGTGAGATGGTGGAAAGGAAGGACCCAGGTTGGTCCTGGGAGGGTTGGTTGCAGAGGAAAGTGGTCCTCCAGGCCAGGGCCTGATCAGTGTTACCCAGGTTATCACAGAGTCAGTGAGCAGGATGGCATGGTTCACCACATCAAAGGCAGAAGACAGATTGAGTAGGATGAGGACAGAGAGGAGATTAGAATCAATGTTTAAGAATGGGCTTGCTACCATGAATTGCGCACACAAACACGGTTGTTAGAGCTCATTGAGCATTATTTAATGCAAATCAAAAACAGCCGACACGTGTTTCGAGCTTCAACGCTCTTTTTCCAGGCTGCACAGTCAAATCCATAATTCTTTGCAAATGTACATATTTAAAATCAAATGTATCCAACAAAATATAACAAAGCCAACAGGCCCGAACAGCAATGGGGGGTGGGGGTGGTCAGTGGTCGGAAAAAATAATAGTAATCCAACACAAAAAATCAATATGCATTGACAATAAATAATAACCAATAGTTAAAGAAACACCACATATTGATATTCATGAAAAGGCTATGATATGTTGGCAATATGGTTATCCATCCATAGAAGACAATGAGCACACATAGTGAGGGAAAACAAAAGGTAAAATTAATCAACAATTTATTGGAGTAAGAGCAGTCATGTAAGCACAACCATGGTCACCCATTGTGATATGTAATTAAACAGAAAATTTGCCTCATCCAATATTAGGAATTTACTTTGTAAGAGCTTGTACCAGAAGACTAGTAAAAAACAGAGAAACAAAATATAAGATCAGCATGCCACAGTGAACCACTGGGCACATTCCGAGTTTGGGAATTAAAGTTCAACTAAATAATGTACATATCATAATAATAACTAGCTGATTAGCCTTACCTATAGAGTGATACGTGAGAGAAAAGAAAAATATATGGGGTGCATTCACCGGCTCCACTGCAATATATAAATGATATGTGTTACCTGTATTTCACGTGCAACTAAAAGAGAGTCACATGCGTATGGCCCCTGCCCTTGGTAGATGAGCAGGGGTCTGCGCGAAAGACTTCGCTTACCGGCGTTATAAATAATATATGAATACATGTTGATTGTGCTGATAACTGCAAGGCTAAAACCCGAAGACACAGCACAATCGGGCGGCCATATTGGATGTAGAATTGACAGAAAGCAGATGTACAAAAAAGCAGACAGTAGTCCGCATTCTGGTAATGCCTGTTCTTAGGCGCTGAAATTAAGTACTTAATAAACTGCACATTTTTCAGGGCTTGATAAAGTAAAAACCAAGAAAACCTTGAAATTAAGATTAAATTAAGATTATTGAAGTAACTCTTAAAATGTAAAAATTAGCATGGCGTGTGTCTGAAAATTATGAGTTGGGTGTGCCATTTGCGGCCAATGGAACCCTTAGAAGGCCGGTGCCTGCTAGTGGCTAGATGAGCTTGAACATGAATCGCTGATTAGACTTAGAGCATGGTGCCAAGGAAAAAAGCACATTGAATGTTAATTGAATGATAACTAAATTAGCACATTGAATTTGAAAACGAGCCTCACGTTTGTCTAAAAATCCTGAATTGGGCGTGCCATTTACGGCAGTTGTACCCCTTGAAGGCCAGTTGCCTACATGCGGACAATTGGGGTTAAACATGAATTGGTAAGATGAATTAGAGCATGGTGCCAAGGAATGAAACACAAGGTGACCAGTGTTGTCTACACAGGACAGTTCATTTACAGAGAATATATCTATGCACAATTGGCAAACAGCAAAGAGAAGGTGGGAGAGGGAGCAAAGGCATTTGGACAGTATGACTTCAGAGGAACATCGAAAATTCATGATCACTGTTGAGACCAACAGATACAGTACGGTACTGGCAAATTAGTTGTGCTTTTAGTTGCCTTAGTTTAAGGGTCAGATTGCTGCCACGTTTAGGCAAAGTTACTTTTGCCATGCCGGCAAACCTGATTTTGGACTTGTTGTCCATTTGATGATTTCTTTGCCAGTGTATGGCCAAAGAATATTTTGAATCCTGGCTTGAAATAGTGGATACATGCTCTAGTATCCTAATCCTGAGAGGATGAATTGTACTACCAATGTAGGATTTGCCACACACACAAAGTATACAATAAACACTAAATTTGGAGTTGCAATTAATAAATGCATTCACTTTGAAGATTCCCAAGTTACCAAAATCAATTTGAGAAACCTCTAGTGCATAGCAACACATGGAACATTTGCCACATTTGTGAAACCCAAAGTTACTATTCTGACTGAGCCAAGTTGTCACTGGTTGCTGGCTAGGCATGAATGATGGTGAAAGCAAGTTTATAAGGTTGCTTGCCTTACTGTAAATAAAATTTGGAGACGCATCCAACCATGGTGCTATCTCTTGGTCAAGCTGAAGCAAATGCCAATGGTGATGAACAATTTTATATAGGTCAGAGCTATCTGAATTGTAGCATGTAATACATTTTAATTTATTAGTATGGCTAGAATTAGATCTTGTTTTAGGTATGAGTAGGTCAGCCCTCTTCATGCTTTGGTCAGTACGTTCAGCTTTCAATACAGTGTCTCGATCGGAACCTCTAACTTCAAATGTGTGTCGTAAAAATTGTCATTCTTGCAGAAAATCATTATCATTAGAGCAATTTCTACGTGCTCGAATGAATTCACATTTTGGCATGTTGTTAATGACTGATTTTTGTGGCAGCTAGACGCATGCAAAATTGCATTACTTGCAGTAGCCTTGCGAAATGTTTTGGTTAGATTTGTGTTATCCTGCAGACTGATTGATAAGTCAAATAATTAATACTTGAACTACTGCACTCGAGGGTGAATTGGATACCCCAGTCATTATTGTTCAGGTAACTGACAAATTCAATCAAACACTCTACAGTATCCGTCCAAATCAGAATCACGTCATCAATATAACGTTTCCAAATGTAAATAAATTTGACAAACTCATTGTCCAGGAGGGCATATCTGCCCTCAAAGTGGTGCATGAAAATGTTAGCAAGTGCCGGGGCGTAGCTAGCACCAATAGCCACCCCGATTTTCTGTTTGAAATAACAATTGTTAAAGAGAAAAACATTGTTACTTAAGGCGCAAGTTAACATTTCTTTAACCATTGTAATGTGTTCAAAAAAGGATGCAGAATGTTGGCTATAAATATAATCAACACTTGCAATAGCTTGCGTATGGTTAATCGAGGTATATAATGCTTTAACATCAAGCGTAACCAGTAACATACACAGTATGACTTTTAATTCATTAAGAATTTGCAAAATATGCATAGTGTCACGTATGAAGGTTGGAATCGTAATCACTAAGGGTGACAGACATTCATTAATATAGATAGAAATGGGTTCCATTATTCCACCTCCACCACTCAGAATAGGCCTGCCTTCTGGTATCTTTATGAATTGTTTATGTATTTTAGGCAGGAAGTATGCAGTTGGCATGATGGGTCCATTTACAGTTAACAATTGTTTTTCCACATCTGTAAGCAATCCCAAAGAGTGCCACTCGTTAATTAATGAGATCACTGTTTGGCGAAGGTGAGGTAAAGGGTTAGCTGGTAGTTGTTCATAGCAGCCGGGGGAATTAAGATGTTCTAGTCTCATACTAATATAATCTTGCTTGTCCATAAGTACAACATTCCCCCCTTTGTCCGCTTCTTTAATAATTAATGAATCCATAGTCATTAGTTTACGTAATGCCAATTGTTCAGATATAGACAAATTAATTGATACATTTCATCAGGCTGTAACCAATGACATCCATCATTTGGAGGATATTTCTGAAAAAAGTAAAAAACATAAACATAATTTGTCTATATCCGAACAATTGGCATTACGTAAACTAATGACTATGGATTCATTAATTATTAAATAAGCGGACAAAGGGGGGAATGTTGTACTTATGGACAAGCAAGATTATATTAGTATGGGACTAGAACATTTTCATTCCCCCGGCTGCTATGAATAACTACCAGCTAACCCCTTACCTCACCTTCGCCAAACAGTGACCTCATTAATTAACAAGTGGCACTCTTTGGGATTGCTTACAGATGTGGACAAACTATTTTTAACTGTAAATGGACCCATCATGCCAACTGCATACTTCCTGCCTAAAATTCATAACCAATTCATAAAGATACTAGAAGGCAGGCCTATTCTGAGTGGTGGAGGTGGAATAATGGAACCCATTTCTATCTATATTAATGAATGTCTGTCACCCCTAGTGATTACGATACCAACCTTTATACGTGACACTATGCATATTTTGCAAATTCTTTCTGAATTAAAAGTCATACCGGGTATGTTACTGGTTAATCTTGATGTTAAAGCATTATATACCTCGATTAACCATATGCAAGCTATTGCAAGTGTTGATTATATTTATCACCAACATTCTGCATCCTTTTTTGAACACATTACAATGGTTAAAGAAATGTTAACTTGCGCCTTAAGTAACAATGTTTTTCTCTTTAACAATTGTTATTTCAAACAGAAAATCGGCGTGGCTATGGGTGCTAGCTACGCCCCAGCACTTGGTAACATGTTCATGCACCACTTTGATGACAGATATGCACTCCTGGACAATGAGTTTGTCAAACGTATTTACATTTGGAAATGTTATATTGATGACGTGATTCTGATTTGGACGGGTACTGTAGAGTGTTTGATTGAATTTGTCAGTTACCTGAACAACAATGACTGGGGTATCCAATTCACCCACGAGTGCAGTAGTTCAAGTATTAATTCTTTGACTTATCAATCAGTCTGCAGGATAACACAATTCTAACCAAAACATTTCGCAAGGCTACTGCAACTAATGCAATTTTGCATGCGTCTAGCTGCCACAAAAAGTCTGTCATTAACAACATACCAAAAGGTGAATTCATTAGAGCACGTAGAAATTGCTCTAATGATAATGATTTTCTGCAAGAATGCCAATTTTTACGACACAAATTTGAAGTTAGAGGTTATGATCGAGGCACTGTATTGAAAGCTGAACGTACTGCCCAAAGCATGAAGAGGGCTGACCTACTCATACCTAAAACAAGATCTAATTCTAGCATACTAATAAATTAAAATGTATTACACGCTACAATTCAGATAGCTCTGACCTATATAAAATTGTTTGTTGCCATTGGCACTTGCTTCAGCTTGACCAAGAGATAGCACCATGGTTGGATGCGTCTCCAAATTTTATTTACAGTAAGGCAAGCAACCTTAAAAACTTGCTTTCACCATCATTCATGTCTAGCCAGCAACCAGTGACAACTTGGCTCAGTCAGAATAGTAACTTTGGGTTTCACAAATGTGGCAAATGTTCCATGTGTTTCTATGCATTAGAGGTTTCTCAAATTGATTTTGGTAACTTGGGAATCT
This sequence comes from Ambystoma mexicanum, assembly GCF_040938575.1. Classification (NCBI taxonomy): domain Eukaryota; kingdom Metazoa; phylum Chordata; class Amphibia; order Caudata; family Ambystomatidae; genus Ambystoma; species Ambystoma mexicanum. The sequence goes on from NC_090925.1 coordinate 673,772,461, forward strand.
TTAAAGTGAATGCATTTATTAATTGCAACTCCAAATTTTGTGTTTATTGTATACTTTGTGTGTGTGGCAAATACTACATTGGTAGTACAATTTGTCCTCTCAAGATTAGGGTACGAGAGCATTTATCCACTATTTCAAGCCAGGATTCAAAATATCCGTTGGCCATACATTGGCAAAGAAATCATCAAATGGACAATAAGTCCAAAATCAGGTTTGCCGGCATGGCAAAAGTAACTTTGCCTAAACGCGGCAGCAATCTGACCCTTAAACTAAGGCAACTAGAAGCACAAGTAATTTTCCAGTACCGTACTGTATCTGTTGGTCTCAACAGTGATCATGATTTTTCGGTGTTCCTCTGAAGTCATACTGTCCAAATGCCTTTGCTCCCTCTCCCCCCTTCTCTTTGCTGTTTGCCAATTGTGCATAGATATATTCTCTGTAAAAAAAACTGTCCTGTGTAGACAACACTGGTCAGCTTGTGTTTCATTCCTTAGCACCATGCTCTAATTCAGCTTACCAATTCATGTTTAACCCCAATTGTCCGCATGTAGGCACCTGGCCTTCAAAGGGTACGACTGCCGTAAATGGCACGCCCAATTCAGAATTTTTAGACAAACGTGAGGCTCTTTTTCAAATTCAATGTGCTAATTTAATTATCATTCAATTAATATTCAATGTGCTTTTTTCCTTGGCACCATGCTCTAAGTCTAATCAGCGATTAATGTTCAAGCTCATCTAGCCACTTGCAGGCACCGTCCTTCTAAGGGTTCCATTGGCCGCAAATGGCACACCAAACTAATAATTTTCAGACAAACACCATGCTAATTTTTACATTTTAAGAGTTACTTCAATAATCTTAATTTCAAGGTTTTCTTGGTTTTTACTTTATCAAGCCCTGAAAAATGTGCAGTTTATTAAGTACTTAATTTCAGCGCCTAAGAACAGGCATTACCAAAATGCGGGCTACTAGCTGTTTTTTTGTATATCTGCTTTCTGTCAATTCTACCTCCAATATGGCTGCCCGATTGTGCTGTGTCTCCGGGTTTTAGCCTTGCAGTTATCAGCACAATCAACTTGTATTTACAGGAGCGTTTCTTGCATGCGCAAGGCTCCTGTTATCCGTCTACGTGGAGAAACGCCAGTAAGCGCACACTTTCGCGCAGACCCCTGCTCATCTACCAAGGGCAGGGGCCATACGCATGTGACTCTCTTTTAGTTGCACGTGAAATACAGGTAATACATATCATTTTTATATTTCAGTGGAGCCGGTGAATGCACCCCATATATTTTTCTTTTCTCTCACGTATCACTCTATAGGTAAGGCTAATCAGCTAGTTATTATTATGATATGTACATTATTTAGTTGAACTTTAATTCCCAAACTCGGAATGTGCCCAGTGGTTCACTGTGGCATGCTGATCTTATATTTTGTTTCTCTGTTTTTTACTAGTCTTCTGGTACAAGCTCTTACAAGGTAAATTCCTAATATTGGATGAGGCAAATTTGCTGTTTAATTACATAGCACAATGGGTGACCATGCTTGTGCTTACATGACTGCTCTTACTCCAATAAATTGTTGATTAATTTTACCTTTTGTTTTCCCTCACTATGTGTGCTCATTGTCTTCTATGGATGGATAACCATATTGCCAACATATCATATCCTTTTCATGAATATCAATATGTGGTGTTTCTTTAACTATTGGTTATTATTTATTGTCAATGCATATTGATTTTTTGTGTTGGATTGCTATTATTTTTTCCGACCACTGACTACCCCCACCCCCCTTGCTGTTCGGGCCTGTTGGCTTTGTTATATTTTGTTGGATACATTTGATTTTAAATATGTACATTTGCAAAAAATTATGGATTTGACTGTGCAGCCTGGAAAAAGAACGTTGAAGCTCGAAACACGTGTCGGCTGTGTTTGATTTGCATTAAATAATGCTCAATGAGCTCTAACAACCATGTTTGTGTGCGCAATTCATGGTAGCAAACCCATTCTTAAACATTTTCTCTGACGTAGCTACCTTGGCAGGGCAACCACAACTTGCTCCCATTTGCAGCCCGATAACACACCCCAACTCTAGGCAGGGCGCCTAACCTCAACTGTCCACCACTGCCAACATTTCTTAACGATATTAGAATCAAGGTTAGAGAGCATTGTTCTTACACAATTGGGTATTGTCACCCTCAAATCTTCAGGGAACAAAGGCGAGGATGGCGCTCCTCAGAAGAACGGAAGGTCTGCCTTTTTGTCCGAATCATACAAAGTTCACTTGCACCATTTCTCATACTGCTCAAAAGTGACCAAATATGTGAACAATATGCAAGACATATCCTCATGGCAGTGCATAAAGGTATTAATAATGACTTGCTGAGGTTTTGGAGCATATTCAGGCAAAATGGAACCAACACCCTTTTTTCTTAGAGCAATAGTGCAGGAAAATGGGGCATATGGCGCACAAATAATCAAATCTGTAAAGGTAACTGTGTACATCACTGGTGCCAAAAGGGTATCAATGAGTCTAGGCCCCTACGGAACCTGGGTGGGTGTGGATGAAGAGACAACAGTTGTTACAGTTGATCCACACAATTGAGTGCAATTTCTGATCCTTGGGTCCGAGCCCTGGCACAGCATGGCTAGACATGGTTTGAATGAGTGTAACATTGTGCAGTGTATCCTGATATCAAAGTGTTAAAAGGCACAGCAATGCATGAAAAGGCATATCAAAGTACATCATGGGCTCCTCCACATAATCCTACCACTTGCATCTACTTATGGCTATTTTTTTTCACTTTCTTTAATGCGTTGCCACTCTCAAACTCTCTCTCTTTCTTACCTTCTCTCTTTCCATCTATCTTCCTCCATCCCATTCTCTCTACCTCGATCTATCTCTCTCCCTCTCTCTCATTATTTTTGTTGTTCTCTCTCTCACTCTCTTGCTAATAGATACATTGTACTGTGGGATATTTTAACCCATGCCAGTGCGCACCTCACTACAGCCCTTTGCCAATGGGGTAAAGGAAACTGCCAAAAATGGATGTAGTAAACACTGTGCGTGCCACATTTGCAAAACTGTGCATGGTTCACAAATCATGAAAAGCTGCACACCATGCCACACACAGTCAAAGTTGGTGTAAAAACAGGACTCACTGAATGTCAGTGGGTGCTGTCACCTGTCAAATGAAGCAAGGCCACAGAAGGGCTAAAATCCGAAAATGCCTTTAAATGCAGCTTTCCTAAACAATTGCAACATTCAAAGTGCTGGTTTGGTGCTAATTTCAGTCATTTTCCCAGTGAACTATTGAAATGAAAAGTGTGCTGAAAACACAGATTGTCCAGGTGGCTCAGAAATAAACCGGGCTTCACTGACTGACAGCTGCATAAGAAAATTAGATGTCAAACCCAGTTTAAAAGTGTTTCTTTTTCCTGAAGAAACTGCAAAAATGTGCCTATTTAAAGCATGTTGTGAAGGGCTTATTTCTTTTAAATGGTCAAATCCCTTGTACACTGTGCTTATTTTTAGATTTGTAAAATGAAAAGACTAATTTAGAGCAACCCAGTTCAAGTTAACTGCTTTATTCTGAGTGGACAGTGCCTAGCCTGGGAAAGATTGACACTTCACTTCAAACTTGATACTCCTTTGCTACAGGAAGCCTTAATGATTCCCACATATTGACAACAAGGAGCACAATGGACTCATCAGACTTTCGTCTCTGGCTGAGCCTAGAACAAATGACAGGCTGAGCATTGACCTCTGCTGGCGAGGGGCAGGATACTTCACTCTACACCCACCCTGATCAAAGGGATCTGACAACTGTTGTTTGTTGAAAAGAGAGAAAAACAAATCTCTGTTCAAAGGAACTTTTGGTGTTTAAATCTTTATTCTGGTTAGGTTTCAAACTCTTTAACTGTGCAACCTGAAGGAGGACAAATCTAAAAATTGGTAGATGTTAACCTAATGTTAGGCCCTGCTTTGAAGACATTAATGAAGCCTGTACCATCTAAGGAACCAAAGTTACAGGAAAGCCCGGATTGTAGCAAAACTCTTGATGCTACGCGTCTAAGATTGTATATTCTTGCTTCAGTGATAATCACCCAGATTGAATTATTGAATTAGAAAATGTCAGGCCAAACTGTTAGGCCAAACTGTTATGATTAAAATTGATACAATTCCAAAGAATGACAAAAACAGCTCTCACAGAGATGGGGATTGAATGTGCAGATAACCCATCAAATATACAATGTAGGTGTCCAGTTTTATTATGGGACATCATTTTAGAAAGGTACATTTGTGCAAAAGGTAAGTTTTGGTCAAAATCAATGTGGGAGTTCTGAAATCCCATCATAAAGATGACAGCTCTGTTCTAACTGCCAACCAGAACAATGCAAGTGTCTTTGGCCACTCAGAGCTGTGGGGGTGTGCTTTGAAATTCTGCCCACCCTCTAAACTTTGTGATGTCACTTGGTAAGATAAATATAGGCACTTCTCCACACATAGACTCACACTGCTTCCTAAACTCATCCAGATTTCTGTGCCATGCTCTGTTCCTGGCTTCTTCATCCTATCCAGAACTCTTCACCTTGCAGCTGACTCCATATTTCTTTAAGAATCCAGAATTTAGCATTGCTGAACTCGTTCTAGCTAGACCCAAATTCAAGCATCCCAAAATCTTGAGGGGATTTAATTGTGATTCACTCTGGCTTGCTACCATTAAGGCTTGCCCGCTGAAACCTGCATTGTAAATGATTTCAATCCGGCACACACCCAAGTCAATACCTAGCGTGTAATGCACAACTTAAATCCTTATTTTTTTATGTCTAAAAGTTATTTTATTCTGAACGATGTACCACTCATATCACGCCCCTCTCCTGGAACCCCCCGGTCACACTGAACCAGGAATCAGGCTGGGTTGCAAAGTTAAAATATGTATTTATGTATTTACAATTTAATCACACTATGTTTTAATGGGTATTCAATAATCACCAATGGGGTGATGTAACACTAAATAATCTCTTTAATACACAAGGAGTAATAATGAGCAAAACAATTCAGCACATAAATAATACTTTTGTGTGTGTGTGTAGATCGGATAGCACTGTGCTTAAAGGTTCCCTCTGCACACCACTCAACCCCCCAATGCGCAATGCAAAGAGATAGGAGGAGAGAGCAGGTATTCAGGAATGGCAGAATTCAATCAAAACAGCAAACACAAGAGAAAACAGAATCGACTGTCAAGCTGTCTAAATGGCTTTTAAAGTTGGACAAAAACACTAAATCTGGTTTAAATTGCTGAAATTGTTATAATTCTTATGGGAGCCACTTTGGATAGTTGCACACAAACACTAGCAATGATTTAATACCAAGAAACAATTTGAAATCTCAAAATGAAGGACGGGAGCAATCATAAACTGTTTTATACGTGTAAGAATTTCCCGAAAACGAAATTCACGGCAAACTGTTCACTGCGCGATAATCGCGATAACAGGATAACTGTAAGGATTTGGGAGGAAGTTATGGATGTTTTAGTTGAGGTCGTTTTTTCGAGATAGGTGCAAGAGTGGAAAAACGGGAATGCACTTTTAAAATGACAAAAAGGATTTCTTACACTAGAGGATAACTATGAAGACAACGAATACCACACAGGAACACAGCCACTTGATTGGGGCGACTGCCTGTAATGGTCCCGCCTTCTTCAGATGAGAAAAGATCAGCGCAGAGATAGTTTTAACAAAACTAGCACAGGCGGAAGATAGGAGGGATTGGATAGAGAGTTCAGACAATTCAAAAGTACTCCTAACAATGCAAGTTCTGAAGACAAGATAGGATGGATTTAAGACTGGGATTGTACTAAGCAAGGTACATTTGCTAGTGACACAGTTATATCTATAGATACTCACTACATATGTTTCAAATGGAACTGTCAGGATTCTGGTCAGGGATTCTGGTCAGGGATTCAAGTTAGGACAGACTGCTGGGCACATCGGATTTGGACAGCATCAAGGCACTCTGGACACTGCACGGCATAGGACTAGATCTGATCTGCAATGCACTCCGGTCACAGCATGGCACAGGACTGGATTGGATCTACCCCTTTTAGTTTTGATGATAAGTATTTCAGCAGGCAAGCAGTACAGCACAGCCTGGCTGTATTTTAGTTCCCCTTAGGTTTGTGGGGTTGGTTCTGGAAATTGAGGCCTAGCTGAAAATGGTTCAGCTATGCAATGGGTTCTGCTTTGCCAAGTTTCAGGAGTCTGGAGCAAGGAAGATGGAAAGTTCATCAGCAGGGTGCTCTGCCAGCATTCGTATGGTGGTTGAATCTGTCTCTGTTTTTCTGACCTCGGCTGTCTCTATTTATGCTATTCTACAGGGGGTGTGTGTGCTGGTTTAGCCTAAGCTCGCCCCTTTGACAGGGAATTGGTCAGAATCACCTCTCTACCTTGATAGGAGGAGAAAAACAGTGTGTCATCTTTAGGATGTGGGTTTATGAGGCTTAGAGTCCACCCCTAGCCTCTTGAACACAAAATCTACTTTTGACACCATAGATATGCAACCTCTATAACAACCACATATATAGATTACATATTTTGTACAGCAGCTACTCCGCCAAACCCTGTAGCTGTGGATCTTGTGTCTGCTTTTCCCAGAATTTTGCCCTTTTCATCAGGAACATAATGTCCCATTTATCAGCAAATTTCTGCAAGTGTGCGCGTATAATGTGGGCATAAGTGTATACAGTTTCATACTTCTAGCAGAAATACATTTGGTGTAAAATCACATTTTCTGCCGTTCCCTCCAAATGGCGCCTCTTGAAATGTGCCGCCAAAAATTAGATTTACAATTCTGTTATTTTTGTGTTTTTGACAATTCTAAGTGGCAAGTTATAGGTATTTAAACAAAATGTTCTTTGTGAATGTTTAGCCACAGATGGTTGTTTGTTTCCGCCTCCTTCTGTCTCCCTGCAGTTCAGGAGCAATCTCCTCCCTGTTCTCTTGGCAGAGGCCATTTTACGACTTGTCCTCACACCTAGCCTTTCCTGCTTTGCAGCTGTTCATTGTTTCCTTCCCCGCTGCAGACCAGGTTCTTCCCCACCTTATAATTGCTGTGATTTCCTGGTGTAGGGAGCTGGAGGGGGCGGACTTGCCTCTGTGAGGAAAGTTGTTATTCCAGTTTGGTTACTTTAGCCAGGCTTAAATTTAAAGGTTAACTCTGTTGCATTTTTCCTTAGCTTACAACAAACTAGTGGGATCAAATCACAGCTAAATACTTCTTCAAGATTTTAAACCATGGAATCAAAATAATTACAAGATGGGTTACTCTCAATAACAAGCCTCTTAGCTTGCAAACATTTGATTTTAGTTTATACATGTTTAAAGTTTTAATCCTGCAGGCCCCTGACAGCTGTCATTCCGGTGGCCGAGGGTACTGCGCCCAGATTTTGACAGATCCAGAGAGCCACTTTTGCTATTGAAATCCCTTGATGCTTTTAGCTTTTCAGGACATTTTAAGATCACAATGGTTTCATGCACTAAGTGAATTGTAGCATCCAGCAAGAATTCTGGATGTTTGAGGGTGTTATGTACCGGCATTGGGCAGTTTCAGCAACAAAGAAAAAGTGATTTAAAGCAAGATTTGGGGATTTCCTCTAGAAAAGCACTGCTTTCCCTTCTGTACTCTATCTTCACATGTTTATGGAGCCCAGTGACATATTTCAGGAGTGAGATCTCTGTTCCACCACTGACAACATGCATGGCAGATTGGGCAACCATCTTTGTGTTTTGCAATGTGCGATTTCCAGAGGTTTTGGCGCGCACAAGGATTTTGCGGCCATTTGATGTTTTCTGGCACCATCAGAACACAGTGATGCCGCATGACAGAGCAACAAGTGGGTAGAATCATCCCAGAGCATCCTGCTATCTACCGTGTCCAGTGACCAGAAGGGCCCATCCAAATCCATTCTGAGGTGCAGTCCAAAATTGACCAGAACCGCACTGCTGATCTAATCCCACCAGAGGTATACCTGACCCGATCCAATGACCAGAACCCTGACGGTCCAATTTTATTACAAAGGACTGTACGTATCAATAGGAAGAACTGTGACCCATAGTATACTTGCATTGTCTTATCCCAATCTCAACCCATCCCATCTTTAATTTCAGAACCCTAGTATTATCAGAACCATTCTTGTGCTGATTTTTCTCATCTGTTTTAGAAAACAATAAGTCATTAGTGATTTTGAGTAACTAAAGTAAATCCCAGAAAGAAATAGAGTATCCACCATGTGAAGGGTTACGCTGGCCACGTAACTTTGGAGAATCCCGGGTGGCATACTCTTTTTCATAGTCATTAATATAGTGTAATAAAACCAATCTGTCATTTTTAAAACCGAATTTCTGTTTTCATTTTTGCGCCTTTTTTTGCAAAAACGCCTCTCGCTAAAACCTTCATAACTTCTTCAACTGATATAGATATAAACGAAATTTCAACTCTCACTGATACCTAAGACCCTTAGCTACATCCACAACCAAAACCCTTTTTTATCAAAAATCGCATAGTGATATTTTGCCGCAAATTCACATTTTAGCAAAAGTTTTACACGTGTCTTTTTCCCATCCAAGTGTTTCTTAACTCCCATTCTGATCTAAAGTGTGTACTATTTTTGATCTTGTAGCTCATGTGTGTTAGGACCTGTTTAGCACCGCTTTCCTAAGAATTTTTATCCATTTAAGCATTTTTCTCACATTGCACTGTTTTACTAAGACATTTTCACCTGTCATTTTAAAAGTGTCAATTTCCAAAAATGGTTTTCTCTCTTGTTTGGGGAGGGATGATTGCATTTAAACTCTAGACATTGGCCCTCATTAGGACCCTGGCGTTAAGGGGTTAACGGCACCGTAAAAGGTGTCGGTGCTGTTAAACCCTTAACGCCTTACTACGAGGTCCCTTTGTGGTCTAGACCAGCCGTTAAAGTAGGGGCCCGCAAAGGGACTCTCGAGGTAAGTATGGTACCGCAATTTGCGGTACCGTACTTACCGCCTTCCCCATTCCCATTATGCCCTATGGGGCAAAAATGGGAATGGGGAAGGGCAATGGTGGCATGGGGAATTACTGCCCCACCAACCTTGGAATGGGGTGGTAATTCCCCATTCCGCCATGGCGGACTCCGGCATCGACCATGGTGCTAAAAGCACAATGGTTTTCCGCCGGAGTCCTAATGAGGGCCATTGTCTTTCATTCCTGAATATCTGCTGATTACTGACATCTGTGTAGGATTGATCATTTGTACCTTAAGTACCTTGCAGGGGAAAATATTAACCTAAATGCTATCCGTTCACAAAACTGTTCTTTTTTCTGTGTCTGCTATTTTGCCTTTTTATAAGTGAATTCAATTGCTTTACTTATTTTCTGAACTGTATTGTCACCACTTGGTGATTGCTGCCCCATATATATATATATATATATATATATATATAAAACTCATGTGTGATTTGAATATTAAATAAATAAATACATCTTTACCTTTACAAACTAGCCTGATTCCTGGTCCAGTGTGAGCTGGGGGGTATTTTGAGACAGGTGTGATATGAGTGGTATATCATTCAGAATATTGAATTTATAGACAAAATATATAAGTATTTAATTGCGCACTACATGCTAGGCGAGACCCGGGTGTGTGCCTTATTGACATCCTTAACAGTACACTGACTGTGTGCAAAAAGAATTGTTAAATGGCAGATTAGTGGAGGGGGCTAACTGAGGACAGTACTCATTTCATGTTGAGAGATGTCTCTAGCAAAACTGTATCTCGCTCACTTTCTGTGCCTACTGAAGAATGCTGTGAATTCTGCCTGTCGGGCAAAGAGAGGCATTGGCCAATCAATCAGGGCAGGGGCCAGAATCCCTGGTCGTTGCCACCAGTTGTATTCCCCAATACCCCCGACAGACCTCACATTTCACTTTCATCGGGTGATGAGACAGCTCTATAACTCCAGTCTTAAAATGTTGCTAGAACCCTATGAGGTTCTTCATGGGGAGGTCAATGAGATGCGAGGCAGGAAATACACATGGAGGAGTGAGGATCCCTCACAATGCCCCACAGGCCACGTGAGGCTTGCTGACAGTGAAAGAAGGGAGCCACGGGGATGGAGACGCCGACACTGGAGTAGAATGCACAATCCAAAACTCTACACTCTCAAATCTGCAGTATCTGGCCCTTCTCACAATCAAAAGAGTGGGACTTTGCAGGACACACAACTAGGATGAATGGTTTCCATGGCATATATGAGCATTGATTTGTAGCTCTACAAGCTGACTTATAGGACTATGGAGAATGCCTGCAAGTCACAAGCAAGGTGCCCTTTTCCCAGGGCCCGGGAATACAGCTGAAGCTAAGGCAAGAAGGTCTCTGAGATGGTCCATTAAGCAGGGTACACTGTCCCTCTGTCTAGAATTCCCCACTTCTCAGAAGAAACATGTATTGTCAAACAAGTATGCTGGATTCACCGAATCATATGGGGCTGCAAGCCTGCAACTAAAGTTTTGCTTGATTCTAGAGAGATTGTGTATACACTTGGGAGGGTAGATCAGGGGCAAGGTGCTCGCCTGGGAAGCAAGACCACACAGAGCAACACAGGTTTGATCCCGGGTCCACGCTTAGAAAGCTCTGGGTATTAAGCGTGTTTTAAATAACCAATTAAATATAAAAAATACACTGGCATTTCTAGAGCTGTGAGTCTCCTACTGAGAAAATGGACAAGAAGCAACAATGGGGGTCATTCTGAGTTTGGAGGCAGCCAAACTCGGGTCCGGGTCCAGGTAGTCGGAACGGGGACTTGCCGGGACATTCTGACTTATGCGGACCCGGTAAGTCCCCATTTCGAAAACCGTTCCCCATTCCCATATGAGCCCCCATAGGGCTCAATGGGAATGGGGAAGGAGCTAATAACGGGCCCGCAAATAGTGGGCCCGTTAATGGCTCCATGGTCCCTTAACAGGTCCCGCTAAGGGCGGCTGATTGAATCAGCTGTTCCTGGGTGGACCCGCTAAGGGACCTTGGAATGTGGCGGGAGGGGGTTAATGGCAGCGGCATCCTTACCGGTGCCGTTAACCCCCTACCGCCATACTCGGAATGACCCCCAATGTGTCAAAACGCAAGAAGATTCTGGAAGTCACAAATGTGTCTGCTTACAGAAATGTTTCAGGGCTGGCATAGAGTCCCATCAGACATCCCTGCCAATAGTTCTTTGGTTATGGCAAATCAATGTATTATCATTGATTATCTTATGGTAAGTGTAGAAGACTGGGACCATATTGGCAGCATGAGCGTAACCGAAAGGGGCCATGCCTCACTAACCTTAATTCTCAAGTTTGAAGGACAATGACCAATACTTCACAGCATAGCAAATATACCAATGGTAGAAGTATTAAGCAGTCCTGAGGCTCGAAAACTGTCATTGAAAAGAACCTTAAGCACCAAATAGAAATGTGCTGAACGGCATAGAGAAGAAATGTCAAATTGTGAGAATGGATCGGCCCATCAGTAAGGCATCATGCAGGCAATGACTACTTACGAGGCAAGGGCAAATCAACTCTCTGGGCTGCAGCTCTCTGGCGGGAAGGCCCTTGCTGTGCCTGTGGAAGATGGCTATTTGGCAGCATCCAAGAGACGTAGGTTAAGAGAAATGATTGCCTCACGGAAGAACGCGCTGTAATTTGAGGTCTGAAAGGTATTACTGGAAGCAGTAGAACAACCAAATCTTTTGCTGTTTTTGCACACTTGCAGCTAAAGGTACAGATTGAATAGATTGAAAAAACATGTTCATCTTGCTAATAAGAGACTTTGCATGTGTGCGTGCTTTTGGCATCTGACTTGTTGATATGTATTAGTGTGCATGTGAATGCACCTTTGCAAGAACTTCCTTACATACTTGTTTACTTCCAACACTTTGTTTTACTGCTGAGAGCAAGTACTCTCACTACACCGTTGAGCTTTGGCTCCAGTGTTTGAACTACATTTCCCAGCTTCTCTGGGACGCTCATCAAGAAATGTCAGGTGCTTCAGCGTCAGCGCTTCTGTGACAAGCCGGTCTTCACCATTCCACTTTGGACCGCGACAGAGCATCTTGGCTTCTTCTGAGCATTACAACTTAGCTCTCAAGTAAGAGCACATTACTGTCCGGCACCCTTTCACCTACAATACTCTCTCAGCTTTCATCAGCATGGGTTTTTCTAACACATTGAACCTAGATCTGGCTGCCCAGAAAGCTAGACGCTTAAGAACAGTCAATAAATATTTACATGAGAAGCTTGATGCACTACCGAAACACAATCTGTGCACTCTGCCCTCTCCAACATGTCTCCCAAATACCTCCTTAGCCTCCACGAAGGATACTTCTAATTTAACTGCAGTTGGATAGGGGATTGCTGAAACCTCCAGCTCTGACTCGCTGCGTTCAGACCGATTCGCTACCCTGGATTCTACGGTGCGTCTAGCCAAGAGACACACGGCAAATGCCCTCTGTCTCAAAGTCACAAGGGTTTGCCCCGACTATCCCAGTTCTATCACTCTTGTAGACCCTATTTACATTGCAGCTGATGACATTCTTTCAACACCGCTTTTCGCGGGCGCTCAGCAGCCTAACAGCACAGATTTGCCCCGTCAAGCGCTCCCCTTTCCCACGCCACAAACCCATTGAAGCCTGTGGACTTTTCCCCAGCAAAGTCCTTAAATTGTGCGTTACTGAACACCCGGTCACTAAACAAGCATGGTGTGCATATCCACGATTATGTTCTTGAAACAGACCTAGATATTTCTTGCCTCACAGAGACCTGGATAACTGAGACCAGCGGCCCAATGATTTCCGTAGTTGTCCCAGATTGATACTCCATCATCTGTCAAAACCGCTCCCAAGTACACGGGGGAGGGATGGCGGTTATCGTCAAAAAACAATGCATATTTTTCAAGTTTTCTAGCCATTGCCAGAACTGTGAAATTCTACACCTAAAAAGGAATCCCACCCTACACAGCTGTGTCAACCGTATTGTCATTTAACGTCCCCTCTTGATATGGCAGATTTTAATGAGGAAATTTGACGTCTCCTCAGAGGATTGAAATACCCAAACTTCTCTACTCTCCTTGTTGGCGATTTCAACCAGTGGCTCTACAATAACCACGATGAAGAAGCTGCTGCCTTACTACCTGGTTCTAAATAACAATACCCCTTGGATCTGGTCAGACCAATATACTATTGATTTTTTAACTCAGCTTCACAACCCTCCTCCAAAGGCTAAGAATCCTCTAAGGAAGGTTTCCAGCCGCAATTACAAAAAAGTGCACACCTCTGACATACAGGAATTTATGGATAACATAATGTGCTCCACACAGAACACTGACTCCCCAGAAACTTTAGTCAATGTTTTCAATTTCACACTCAGCTGCTTCATAGACTCGCGCCTATAAGGACCAAAACCATTAACGCACAATACAAGCCACCATAAATGGTGTACTTCAGACCTTAACCTTTTTCTTTTCAAAAACCAAAAGGAAAGCTTAGTCTAAGATTGTATGAAGGCCCAACTGGCCTTCGAAACTAAGGTGTCAAAAAACCAGGGAGAGGAGTAAAGGACATGGCCAAGGAATTCCCTGACATACCTCCAATGTCTGAATCCACTACGGTAGAGCATCTCAAATGTTCATTCATTCAACTCTAGCCAACATTTGGCCTTCATCCTGCCCAGAAAATATTATTCCTTCCAAACGGGTGTTTGTGAACAAAGAAATATTTGCCCCTGTTTTGGTCCGCTTTGTTAACTCTTCATTTCAATTCAAACTGGTGCCCACTTCTATCAAGGAGGTTAGTGCCAGATCCCTTGTGAAAAATTGTCACTGAGACCCCAATGACCCCAACAACCTAAGACCAATCACTAACTGCAAATTCTTGCTAAAATATTTGGACAACATTGCAACCCCTCAATACCAAGCATTTATCGAAAATTCTGTGATTTTATATCCTAGGCCAGAGATGTCCAGCTCCAGGCCTCAAGGGCCGGGATCCTGACGTGTTTTCAGGATATCCGTCATTAATATTCACAAGGATATATTTGCATACATTTAGAACCATTGTATGCAAATTTATCTCATGAATATTAATGAGGGGTATCCTAAAAACCTAACATGGATCCGGCCCTCAAGGCCTGAAGTTGGACAACCCTGTCCTAGGCAAACAAGCTTTAGACCTCTTCACAGTACGGAAACGGCCCTAATCGACCTACAGTCACATATGCTTGATATTACAGGTAAGGGAAATGCTGGCCTTCTGGTCCTTTTGGACGTTTAGGCCGCCTTCCATCTTTTGGACCACAAACGTCTCCTTTCCTCCCTGAGATATGTTTAGTTTAGTTTATTATTTGTAGAGCTCACCAAACCGTGGGGTATCTGGGCGCTTAAGCAAATATTTGTTGTTACAAGAGCATGAACAAAGAAGCAGCAGACGCGTAGCTTGTTGGCAGAGCTTACACATTGGTCAACCATGCCAGCGTTATAATAAATACAGGAAGGCAATACACAGTTGGGAGACAAAGCAATTTACAGAGGTTAACAACAGATACAACAAAGTAAGAAGAACACTTAGGACATAGTAAGTGCTACATTTAGACTTATTGGTCAAATAGCCAGTCTTTCACGTTGGTCAATGCTGTGAAGACTTTATGATATGATATGATATGATATGGCATTTGTAACGCGCCTATACACAAGTGTTTCAAGGCGCGACGAGGCAGGGAGGGGGGAAACAAGGGGAGGACAGACAACGATCCTACTAGGCCAGGTGTCATTCAGATCGCGCAAGTGCCGGGGTAGGGGGAAGGGAGAAGTGCAAGGGGAAGGGGAGGGGGGAAGTGCAGTACAAGTAAGTAGAAAAAAAAAAAAGAAATCACTTGGATTGAGGCATTGCTTTCCCAAAGATTATCCAGATTATGTTGGGTTGAAGCTACTTGCCTTCATTTTAATCTCTACGCCAGGCCCCTCTCTAATGTCCTGGAAAATAATAAAATCTTCTTTACGAACTATGCCGACGACACCCAGCTAGTTCTGGAACATTCTAGAAACTATAAGCAAGCCCTGATATGCCTCACATACACCTATGCTCAGATTGAGTCTTGGATGAACCATCAGTGGATGTGCCTAAAGGGTAGCAAGATCGAACTTCTGATCTTTGGTCTCGCCCATGTAAGAGGCAAGCTGCAACCTGATTATCATTTCTTTGCTATTCACGACTGTAGTATCCCAGTCGTGGAAAAAAATAAAGACTCTAGGGTCCTATCTGGACTCCTCTCTTAGTGCAGATGTGTGCGTCAGCCTGACCTCCAAATCATGTTCGTATCATTTTCACTTAGGAAGATTCGCCTGATTCTCTCAAAAGCCAACTGTGCCTCTCTTGCTCGTGCCACTATTCTTTTGCACCTATATTATTGTAATTCCTTGCTACTTGGCGCAGAAAAGGAAAGCTTGGCAAAATTGCAATTCTCCCAGAATGATGCAATGAGAATTGTTAAAGGAAAATCCAGGAAAGAACAAATCTGTAGTAGATGGAAATCCCTCCATTGGCTGTCTATTCTTGCACGTATACAATTCAAAGTGCCCATGCTCGTTCACAGATGCCTCTATGGACACTCCCCTGTATACCTGAAAAATATGATGGATACCCACCTTCCTGTAAGAGCCCTTCTCTCCTCACGTAAGGCCCAATTAGGGACTGTGGAACACATTACCTTTGCCCCAGAGACTCAAAACAAACTCTGCCAGTTTCTGTCGACAACTTATCTATTTGAGTAACTTCCACCTTCTCTTCTGGTAACGTAACCTGAATTGTCCCGTCACTTTATTCATCGTATTGTGCTAATGTTTCCCCCCGCCCAGAGCCCCGATAACTGCAGCTTTTGACGCTATATAAATAAATTAAATAAATAAAATACATCACTGCAGCACAGTGGGTAGAACACATATGTTTTAAAATGAATGGTGTGCCACAAAGGAGATTGCATCATGAACTGTAAGTGAGTTGGTGATAGGTACTAGAGCACCCCTGATGTGATCACCCCATATCTCATCCTGGAGGAAATTAGAAAAGCAATTAGTTCCTTGATTTGCTATAAGTATGCAGGCCCAAATGGGGTCGTTGACAAATTTATCAGGAATTGTCAAAAACATTGGTCCACCGTTACTGGCAAGTGTCTTCTGTTAAACTCCTTGTATTTAATATGGAACATCCTTTTTATTTTAGTGATTTCTCCATGCTGAACTCTTCAGCTAGATTTCTCAGTGGCTGATGCAAACAACCGTTCAACTTGGATATGTGGAAGGACTGAGCACAACACAGTTTAATATGACCATGAGTTAATAGTTCCCAAGTGTATTAATTAGGCAATAAAACCAGAGCCTGTGGACCATTATCGCATAAGGTAATGCCTCCGGGGCTGATAGTTACCAGGCCCGAGCGTAGCAAGGGTGTTAACGAAGGCCCTGGTGGCATTAACTTATGCGGTAATGGCCTGCAGGCAAGGGACTTATTGCCATTAGTACCCCTGCCCATTAGACCGGGATACTAATGGTGTTATTTTTTTTTGGCTGCAAGGGCTATTGTGTTTCGCAGCCAGAAAAAAAAAGTTGAAAAAATGGCTGCCGCAGACAGTAAAATGTAGTCAATTTTCTCTTTCCATGGCAGTCATAGTATACAAAAAAAATGGCAACCATGGAAGGGGAGAATGGACCACATGTAGTTCATTCTCCCCTTCCATGGCAGCCATTCAAGTAAATTGTAAAAAGGTACACAAAAAATGGTTACCATGGAACAGCGTAGTCCCTTCTCCCTTTCCATGGTGGCCGAAAAAGAAAAAAAAATAAGTGACGCGAGGGTCATGCAATCGCATGAGTGGGCTTACCATCAGATAAGGCTTGCAAACTAATCAATCGGTTTGTTTGTAAAAATACCTGCGCCGTGTACTAATGGCTTTAAAAGCCCTATCTACCGTCCCTTCATGAACATAACATACAGTCTTGATAAGTTTATCTAGTCAAGTTGTTTAAGCGTCTGGCAGTTATGGGCCTAACAATGAAATGAATATATATATTTCCAGAAACACAAAAAACCGACTATGGGTTGTGTAAAGTATGGTTCAGAAGAAGAGGTGTCTGACCCAGTTCATTGTTCCTGGGAAACGCCAGAACTCAAACTGCATTGCATTCTCTAACTGATACAGGCCACTGATGTAGGAGACTGAGGTCTTATGACAAACCGTCAAGGGGTTTAAAGCTAAGAAAAGTTTCTGTAACAAACAGTGTTCCTCCAGGACCTAATAAAAGGTACTTCATCTATACCTGCAGACTATCATGAGGTCACATGAGGTCACATGCTCAGGCTGACTCTGAGAATATGAGAAATTGTCTAGTATGGGGGTCAGATGATCACCATTTCAGGTTTTGTGGCGTGACCAGGCTATACCAATTACGTTAATGCACGTTTATACTGGATTTTGATATGGAAGAATGAGGCAGCAGTGTTTCCATGGTCCGCAAATCGATGAGCCAATATCCAAGTTTGTCATCTGCTTTTATGTGCCATATTAAGATTTGTACTGAACAAGGGACCATCTCGCTTGCCTTCAAAACTGCTTTCATGAAACCCTTCCATCAAAAAAAGGAAGGCACACCAACCGATCCAGCCAACTACTGCCCAATCTTCAACAAGCCTTTCATCTGCACAATCCTCAAAAAATCCAAGTACTATGAATTTCAGGAACACATCAGGATCTATAATCTCCTTGACAAATTCCAACATGGATTCAGGCGAGGGGAAAAGGATCCACATGCTAAAAACAAACTAGCGCACTTATCCTACTGGACATCTCTGTGGAATTTTACAGGATCCGTTGGAAGTTCCTACTGAAGAGACTCGAGGACATTGGGGTAAAGGAAATCAACCTATGTTGGCCTATGTCTTTCCTAAATGGGGAAAATTCAAACAACAGTTATGGCATGCTTTCAGATCATCCCCTCACAACCTGATATGCGGAGTACCCTATGGCTCTAGCATCTCCCCTCTTCTCTTCAACAATCTACATAACCCCCTCCTGAAGCTCATCATCAACATGGGCATGACATGGCCTCAACTATGCAGAAGACATACCAATTATCTACAAACTCACCCATGACCCAAGAAGAAATATACCGAACCTCAATGCCTGACTCACACATATGGACTTCTGCATTTATTCAAACATAGTTAAGCTCAACTCATCCAAAACAGAACTACTGCCGAGAGGTGCAGCATCACCAAACATCACATTAGTCCCCGGCCGGTAATAATGGGACCTTCCAAACTCCCGAGACTAACTGTGAGAACCCCAGAGGTCACAATGGACTGTGACTACACACGAGAACCACCGGTTAAAGCGCTCATGAGGCGTTGTTTCATCCAACTCTGTATGCTACAATGACACATCATGTACAACCTGACCTTCACACACAGAAGCATAACCGTTATCGTTCTGGCACTAGCAAGACTCAAGTCTGCCAATAGTCTTTACCTTAAACTACTGGACTCAAGAGACTACAAAGAGTACAAAATGTGGCAGTCAGAGGCTACTTATACCGAAAAGAGACCAACACATCACCCCAGCACTCCACAATGGCTCCCAATCAAAAGGAGGATCCACTTTAAAGCCCCATGCATCGCTCACTAATCCTACTAGGGCAGGGGCCTAGTGCACATCAGAAGGACATTCTCACAGTACATCAAGGGCTCTACGATCAAGTAAAAATGCACTGGTAACAGTGCCATCCTTCCACCAGTAGTGGCATGCAGGTTTCACTACCTCCTCTTGCAATACAACTCTCTGAAACTCAACACCCCAGTACAGAGAAAGACTGCCACCAAACCTTCATAAAGCAGCAAGAATCCTGGCTCTTTAACTAAATCCACTGAGGGAAGACATTTGGAAACCCAGAACCATAGACCTACCCGTCTGATTCTCTTTTCCACTGAAGGCGACTCAAAATTAAAAACCTAACTGAGCCAACTGCTCATCGCTATGCTTACATCACCCTTCGGCACATTAATGGACAACATTGGCCTAAGAACTACTTAGCCTTTTCAGTCGTAGGGCTCTCCCCTCTACATAACATACTCCCAAATGGCTCTGCCTATCGGATTGCAGCATACCAACACACACGAACATCAAACAATGGGCATCGTCTAGTAAATTACATGTTTGATATTGATTTGTTTAAATACATATGCAAGGCTCTTCAGTTAACCCTACCAGCATGTACCGTAAAGGTGCACAAAAGAGACCAATGGCCCTTTCCTTCGTAATGAGTGGTCGCAGTAGTCCATAAACTACACCAGATGTATGCAATAGTTACAAGTCTTCTTTATACGAGGTCAGATGTGTAATGTAACACATTACGCATCTTGTACATAACTAAGGCAGACGTGACACGCCAATGCATTTCGGACCCGCGGTCCTTCATTAGGTCAACGTCTGTCTTCATAGAGTAGACCAAACTCAAAATCGGAACCACTTGACCACTACGCGAAGATTCCTATCCCCAAGAGTTCACAAGGAGAATTCTCAAAAGATGCAGTGAAAGAAGCCGCAGTGCATGTGAAGGCATTTTGAATCTCCTGACTTCTGACCCACACCAATCAACAACGCAGGTTTTGGGTCTGCCTCTGTCGCTATCTCACTAATCACACACACAGCAAGGCAAAGAAAATGGCAGACGTGTGCTATAAAAACCACTTCATTAGATTATTATTATTATTATTATTATTATTATTATTATTATTATTAGTATTATTATTATTATTAGTATTATTATTAGTATTATTTATTATTATTGTTATTGTTATCGTTGTCATTACATTATTATTAGTATTATTGTTATTACTATTATTATTATTATCGTTATCATTATTATTACTACTATTATTCCACTTCAAATGATATGTGAAACAAGGATTTGTATTAAAAATGCCAATGCTCAGTTATTTCGGAATGGCTGCCCCTGTTTTTGGAAACTGTCTCGTGCCGCTGTCTTTACTTCAACAGGGGCTTAGAACTGTCTATGGGAAATACATCAGAAAAGGCCACTGGACGAGAGAGAGAATAGACAATTAAAAAGCTGGCGGCAAGGTTTTATCTGCCAGTAAAAGCCACAACTGCCACCAGATCTGGATGTGATGTAGACATATGTATGCGTCCTATTTGTGCTCTCTTCACTTGGCACCAGTCACAAACCAAGCACAATGGTCTAAATCATCTTTGTTTGAGCTCTTCGGTCTGTGCACTCAAATTTGAATAGAAACATCTATGCCCTCTTCATTATTTTTCACTTTTTTGTTTTGGCCCATGTGGTAGAACTTTAGTGCCATGAGAAGGGGCGTTGTGAAGCAGCATGATTGGATTGCCATGGCAGCTGGCAATGCTTCTTGTATGTATCACCTGCAGCACCGATTGTTATTTATTTTGTTTTCCATCCTATCAACTAAGGAGGGCTTCTTTTACTATATTTCGGTCTATCACATTGCTGGAAAATGTGTCACAGGCTTTCATGTCATAGACTTGCTCCCTTTGGCTACCACTCTACCTCGTCTGTCCCTGGATTCGCACACGAGGCATGGAGGATGAAGGGAACGATGGAATCCAAATCATGATTTGAAGATTGAAAGCTCTTCGCATCAGGTAAGGGGTATTTCAATGTGAATATTAAATAATGCAAAATGATTCTGTATAGTACAGTTGGAATGGCATCAATGCAAAAAATGGTGTAGATGGGAAGCATTACAAATGGTCAGTAACTTGTTAGGGTGCCTTTTCCAAGAGAATGGATGACTCATAGTAGATAAATTGAGACTACAGGACTTGGTGCCTTTACATGCACACTTTAAACACTTGGTTTGCAGAGGCGGGATTGGCTGTGATAATAGGGGATGGGAAGTACTAATTTGGTTAGTAAGTAGATCTAGGCCTAAAGCTATCCCTATTGATGGAGTGGACAACTAGAGTGAAGAAGCAGGAACTTGAGGATGCACTGGAGTGAAGAGACAGATTGAGGAAAGACTATTGCCCGTTTGTATGGATAACATGCTTTATGCCTGTCCCCAGCCTCTAACCTTGGGACTGGGTACTGATCCCATGATGCATTGAGCCAACGTGATTCCGAGACTGGAGGGTTGCCCCTCAGATTTTCCTCTCTGCCTGAGAAATGCAGCTTAAATGGTTGCTGCATGCAAGTACTTGGAGATATTTGTACATAAGTATTGTGACTGTGAAGGTAGGTTTTAGCGGTGTGAGTCCTAAACCTTTAACTAAAGAAGTAGGTTGACGTCTGTGTAGATTCCAACAAGTCCACCAGTTCCTTGAAGCTAATAGCCTCCTCAGCCTCTGTCAGTCTGGCTTTCTCCCCGGCCATGGAACTGAAACAGCCTTACTTGACTTTCATTTAAAAAATGGATGCCATCCGTGACTCCGGTAAACCTGCCCTACTCCTCCACTTGACCTATCAGTGGCCTTTAACTTGCTAGACCATAATATCCTCTGACACTACTTCTCACCCACAGCGCACTTCTCCCCCAATGCCACAGCCTGGATCACATCATTCCTGCAAGGCAGAGCCATGAGTCTTCTGTGATCAGGCCTCTGCTAAACCTGACCTAATCCTACGCAGAGTTCCACAGGGCTCTTGCATATCTCCTACACTATATACTATTTTCACTAGACCACTCTTCAACATTCTGGAGTCGCTTGGTATCACATACACTAACTCAGCGGATGACAAACAAGTCCTTCTCCCCTTATCGGGTGACTATGTGCTAGACACCAAGACTCTCAAGGATGCCTACTCCACCATCCAAGCCTGGATGGCCGAAAATGGGCTGTGTCTAAATGGAGACAAGACCGAAATTACTCATGGTTGGCTGCACTGAAACCTTAAAGAAATTGGACAGCCAATACCTAGACTTCACGCTCGACAATACACTAATCAAAGTATCCAGTCAGTAAAAACCCTCAGAGTCTACTTGGACTCCAGCCTCTGCATGTCTAGGCAAGTCAACGCCATTTCATCCTCCGCAGCCTACCACTCTTAAGCTTCTCGATGAGCTAGACCCTTCCTGTCTAATGAAAACTGCCTCACCATTGTCAGAGCCATTATTGGGTCCCGTCTCGACTACTGCAGTGTCCTCTGCTGACACGTCAGCAAAACACTTTGAGAAACTCCAATCCATCCAAAATAATACGCTCTGTGCAGCCATTGGCATTCCCAGAAGAGATCACATCTCTGTTGCCAGGTGACAGGTCACTGGCTACCTATTAAAGAACATTGGCCGTTACACATAAAAGCATTAATCATTCAGCCCCTAACTACCTAACCCAGAATAAACAGATCAGCATCCTGCAGACCAACCAGAACACTGTATGCCAATCTACTCACAGTGCCTAAAGTCAATCGAGCCAGAGCTGGCGGCTCCAGCTTCCCATTGATTGGTGCCACGCAATGGAACACCCTTTCACCCCACCTCAGAGATCTACCTTCCCTCCAAGCTTTCCGTAAAGCCATCAAGACACTGCTGTTTGTTCGAACTCTACAGCTGCTTAGTGTCGTACACTATGCCATCTAAAGCGCCATCTGTGAACTACCTAACTGTATGTAATACTTGCTGTGATATATGTCTGCCTCTCTGCACACGTTGTTCTTTCTCTCCTGACCTGCCCACCCCTGCCCTCCCTGTCCCCTCTTCCCTTTCTGTCCCCTCTTCCCTTTCTCTCCCCTCTTCCCTTTCTCTATTCCTTTCCTCCCAATGTTATGAAGCACAAAGAAGGATAACGAGCAATCCCAGCACCTCAACAGAGAGCTTGAATGGGGTAAAAGTATGCATTTTAAAGTACGTGTATCTGTAATCAGTGATTAAAAGTCACGTTTTAAATATTTGCAACCAATGTTAGGGGCCCTGTGCAGATACATATGCTTGTCCATCCAATCATGTAGCGATCTAAGAATCTCTGTTCCCCCACTCCCTTCACAACTGTTACACTCATTGCTTGATAGGGGGACCTGTCTGCAGTCAAAACGAGCTCTCCGATAGACCCCTGTCCCCCTTCATCCATGCTGGACACAGAATAATTTACAGATGTATTTTCAATTACGGTGTTTGTGTCCGAGCATTGGCACAATACCTGGTCTAATGAGGCATGTGTATGGGCATGTGTATGGGCTGTGGTATAGCTGTAGTGCACAGAACAGGTTCATCTACCCCAGCATAGGCACAGGACCCGGTCTAATAATAGCAGGTAAGAGGCATGTGCACGTGGCAGCTGTAGAGCTGTATGGCACAAAGCTGGTACATCTACCCCAGAATAGGCACAGACAGAGTGACAGCAACATGGAAGATACACATAACAATATTAGCAATCGTCACATTTATATAGAATTGTGAATGTTATCAAGATCCACACTCAGATAGCATTTTTAATGTTATCAAGTTCCACACTCGGATGGAATTTTGATTATTAGCCTGTGTCGCTTCTAGACAGATTTGTGAATATTAGCAATTGCCACGCTTAGAATTGTGAACGTTATCAAGTGCCACACTTAGATAAAATTGTGAACACTAGCACCCAGACAGAACTGTACATGTTAGAAAATGCCATGCCGGGATAGAGCTGTGAACATTACCATGGCGCCAGACCCAAATGGAACTGTGAATGTTAACAATGTCCACACTGGTTAGAATTTGTGAACACTGGCCTTAGTGGCATCTGGTCAGGAATGTGAATGTTACCTTGTGGCGCATCTATATAGATTTGTAAATGTTGGCAAGTGCCACCTTTGGCTAGGATTGTGTACATTAGCCAGCGTCGCACATATTTTAAAGGGCTCTCAAATCTAGGTATAGCCTCCCCCTTTGTCTATAATATGGTAAAACGTAATGCTATTTGATACCTGGGCCTCTCTCCCACTCTGCAGGACTCTCAAATCAAGATGTAACCTCCATCTATGTGTATAATATATTGAAACCCAACTATTGTGAAACCTAGACCTTTCTCCCACTATACAGGACTCTCATCTCTAGGTATAGCTTCCATCTTTGTTTACTATATGGTGAAACGTTATGCATTATGAAACCTAGATCCCTTCACGACTTTGCAGAACACCCAAATCTAGGGGTGGCCCACACCCCTGTCCATTGTTTTATGAAACTGAGTGTACTGTGAGAACAGGGCCTCTCCCCAACCATACCAGATTCTCAGAATCCTGGCATTCACCGTACTGCGAAGGTTAGCTGCGAAACATATAACCTACTAACCAAAAAGCAAACATTTTCTGCATATTGAACTCAGCAAAAACGCACACAACCACCTCTCACACAACAACCCGCATACACTTCACCACACCACAACAACAAACAAAACAACACATAAGCCATACCAACAGCACGCAGGGACTGACACTGACCCGATACTCGCACCAAAGCTCAGCGCACTGTGTATACCGAACTGAAGCTGCCAACAGAACACCACTCATCTTACTCCCTCTTCACCCTCCTAACCCATCCCGCCTTCTCGTTTGCAGATCGGTCGGAGCACCTGGAGACCAATTCCATTGGTGACAGTGCATGGTACAAATACCTTTAACATTTAACATTTAACTTTGCCTACTCCTGTACAATGTGCTTTGTTGTGTTTTCTTTCCAGCTCCATTCCCCGCTGTCACGTGCGTGCATGGCTGATCACCCTGCACTGCTGCTAGAATCACTAAGAGGTGCATTTCTCCGCACCTTAGCAGAGCAGTAAACACCAATGAGTCACAACCCTCAGTATCCCCATGCTCCCTTCATGCCCTTCTGAACTGCTCCATCCATTGATTAGCCTCCATAAAGGACTGGCTTTCCCTCACAATCCCCCCGGTGCTGGGAGGCACAAGAGGGTGCACCTAAAATCCTCCCCCTTTATT
Organism: Ambystoma mexicanum; assembly: GCF_040938575.1. Classification (NCBI taxonomy): domain Eukaryota; kingdom Metazoa; phylum Chordata; class Amphibia; order Caudata; family Ambystomatidae; genus Ambystoma; species Ambystoma mexicanum. The sequence goes on from NC_090925.1 coordinate 673,797,477, forward strand.
TGCTCTATTCCTTAACTATTTGGACACTCTCAAGAGAGCTCTTTGTGGGTCTCCCTGGAAGAAGTTGGATAAGTGGGGTATTGACGAAGGTTTACTAAATGTTTCAGTGTTACTCCAACAGGTACTTTTGCTCAGGTCAGGCTGAACTAGGAAGAGGCCTTTTCTGAAAAGATGAAGATCAATTGAGACGTTAAGCAAGGCTGCGCACTGACCCCATTCTTGTATCACTTATTCCACTGATACATGGCCGATATTGAACCCTCATTAGGCAGTATGTATTTGTCTTTTGTAAATTCTTTGTGTGTGTGCAGTAGCACCTGGAGTGTTCCAAGCGCCAGATTGAATTACAAATAAATGATCTCAGACCCAAATAACCAGACAGACAAAAAGAATATGGCAAAATACAACTTTATTATCAGCACAATAAAGTAGGGAAACCTAGTGAATAAACAGATTGCAGCTCACTCACTCTTAATGCATTTCAGTTACACAAAAGGTTATATACCTTAATATATGTCAGCTATGGTGTAAGTAACACAATTGGCTGCCCCTTATCTGGTAGGCACGCCGTGAGCTACATCTAGCTTCGTATAATACAGATTAATAGCAGAATAACTGCAGTGGATTGGTATCAGCAAAAATGCATAGTTCATCGCTACATAGGCCCTCATGATCAGTTGACATTCTCTCCCAACCTTGGACATTATTCTCTTTAGCAGCACTTAAGCAAAACGAAACCCAGGTGCGGGGAACAACAGCAGGCCACTGCCCACTTGGCCAATTTGCCTACTACCTCTCATCAGTTAGGCCCTATCTCTCATCAGTTAGGCCCTAAACCAATGCTTCTTCTTTGTAGTTGACCTTGCTGACTGTTCTCTTCTCAGGAACTTTTAAGGGAGTGAGCGCACATTGTTATCTCCATCTGGAGCTTAAGGAATACACCTTGTTTTCCAGTCTTGTACCAAGTGTAAGCAGATCACAGTTTTGTCCATTCTGACCTTTTATTTAGTGCAATATAATTCAATTATACTCTGTGAAATTACTCCTCTTGGCCTCTGGAGATTTGTTACTCAGTCTTGCATACACAGCCTCCATCTTAGTTTGTTCAATACTTGGCACTAGCAAATATTCACTCCTTTGCTTAATCTAAGAGAACTATGTATTGTGTATGTCGTTTATCCTCTTTGACTCCTCTTGTGCCTTGCAATTATTTCTTGGTGTGGCATCTTTGATCCCAAACCAAACAGATATTCTGTGTTCATCGCAGGAAGCTGTTTTCCAGCGCCTGTCAGCTCGGCAGCCATGGCCTCTCTCCACAATGCTTCTTGTTTATTATTTATACAGAGTCGACGTTCATCTTTTCATCATGACCGCTTTAACCGTATTATATTTTGTATTGCAGCAGGCTTCTATATGTTTTATCTACCTTGTGTTTCTGCGTATGTACATCTACCGCATATCTTCTCACTTATCTTTTCATTGTATATGCTTTCTTCATATTTGCATGTTCAGTTGCTTTGTTACTTCAGTCACATCTTTATTCTTTAAGCATTCTCATGTCGTTTCAATGTGCCCTCATGTCTCCTTGTTATGACATCACTGTACTCTTGTCATATATCACTTATAGCTGTTCTATGTTCAATGGTGTCTGCAGACATCCTTCTACAACATCAGTACGAAGGTACATTTGATACGGTAGTCTGAGTGCATAACGTCTTTCATATCTTCAATGCAGTATTGGGACTATGCTAGGTGTCATGCACAGTGCCTTTTTGTTGTTCCAATATGACAGAGGTGAGGGGTGAGCACTAGAGATGACGTGTACATCTGCCTCTCTACATGTCTGTGCAGTGTTTGCATAAGTGCATGTGGGTACTACCACACTCTCTCCCAGCCTCGGTCTTGGGTGCATAGAAACACATGCAAAGGCGTGTTATAAATGCCATATCATATATCATATCATACATAAAGGAGCCTGCGGCAGGCATGCAGGAACAGAGATCTGAGGAAGGGAGGGGACAAACTGCGGGACCATGAGGTTGTGCATTTGTTTGTCATAAACAGCCCGATTAGACAGATCTGGGAATAACACAGAAACAATTGCACTGCCCCAGCAAGAATGAAGGTGGAGTGCATACACGGTCTCTGTGATTGTGCACATAACTCTCCTCCCTGTTCATTTAAAGTGTTAAGATGCAATTTCCCTGTGCACACTGGCACCTCGCAATGCACATCCCCGGTAACGAGTGCATTTGTAAAATTAACATACATCCCCCAGAAACACCACCCTATGCCATGGAATGATAACAGATGTTTATTGCCATCCAGCTTTATATTCCAAAACTGGCAGGTGTGCCAAGTGCGCATTTGAATTCATGATGAATCCCAGACCATGCTTGGTTTGGACTGTGACTTCGTAGTGCATCATGGGCCTGTTGTTCGCCGTTCTCTCATTCATATCGCGCGCGTATTGCATTTTGAGTGCCTGAGTGCCCAACTGAACTGATCGACTGCTTACACTTCTTCAAGCCCTGTTCTGCCATTTCCTCCTCGCTCTGCTTTGTGCTGGTGAACGATTATGGTGGAGCTGGAGAGCGCATGCAGCGGAACCTCAATCAAGGGCCGCAATAGCCCTGGCAGCGCCTGGGGTAAAACATAATCGCATCACATGTATTATTCCAATATCTCCCTCCATCACCTGTTGCTTGCCTCAGCATCCTCACTGTCCAGGATGCCTTTCAATGTCTGCATGACTCAGATGGTTGGAGTCTTGGCAGCCATAGTGGTACCCCTTGCACAATGACACACCCAGCTTCACATCGGAATTTGAACCGAGCCCCGATTCGGTACTCTACCCACTTCTGTCAGTTGACACCTTTGATGTCCATTACTTCGAGACTCCTTTGGTGAATGTGTAACTTGCCGCCATGACCATTTTGAGAAATGTTTAGGCCTGTGTTTAACGATATCTTCCACAGCCTAAACCTCCAAAGCTTTCAAAGCTATGCCGCCGCCTGACAGAATTACTGCATATCTCTCAAGCAGCTTCACTGCACCCTGGGACGTAATTTCACCAAAATGCCAGGGGTACCGGAAGTGACATCACATGACCCTTGACCTCTGATGACATCGCAGGAAGTGATGTCATTTGACCCCATCCAGAAAATGACACACCACTGCAAGTGAAAGACCACAACCTTTTACCCCTTAACAAAACAGGAAGTGGCATCACAGCATTGTTCCTTGGTACACTACAATGAATATGGTTAGAATATCACTGTAATGTGATTTACATTTCGTACAAGAATTAATCACCATATGTATCACTAATATCAGTGTGTATAGGCCCATATTACCAAATTACTGTGAATGCAAGTAGACATCCAAGGCCAAATAATAATGATGTGTTATTATATAGTAGTTACGGTTAAGCGCTTTACATAACACAAATATAAATACAATGTGACCCAACCTTTGTTGGTACTCATTTATAGACCTCAGAAGGATGAAAGGCTGAGTTAGCCTGCCGGGATTCGAACCTGCAACTCAAATACAGAGCGCTCATCCTACTGAGCCATTTTACCAGCTATAGCTATTTTAGTGTCTATAGTAAAATGAGCAATTACGTGTCTGAATGTTCTCAAAGTCAGAAAGCAAATGACAATCTAAAGTGGATACCAATAAACTGGTAATTGAGATTTAACAGCAGGCCAGTTCATCTGCAGGTCTGGTGCAAAGTTGACCACATGTCAAGCCTGCGTGGATCTACTTTTTAGGATTCAAAGGTTGGTAAAATACATACCATTTGGAGGGTTCATAACTGTGTATTAAAGAATTTAGAATAGCGCAGGGAAAGCCACGCACTCACACGCCATCCCGTACTCTGGCCACTTGTTATCTCATACATGCAAACAAACATTCTGAACAGCATGCCAGGGAGATAGGAAAGATTGACACATTACAATAAAGCATTTATTGTGGTACAATGAAATCAATGGCCACTTGATGTGCCACGGTCAAGTATGTATACACTGTACACAAGCTTTTAGGCACAAGGATGTTGTCAAGTGATGGAGAACACTGAGATGGAATGTATTGTGATGATCGTAACAGAGACAACGGCAGAAAAGGAACATGCTATAACTGCAACTTGCGAAAAGCAAAATACATATAGTTGCATTGGGAATTTGAGGTGTTTAAGAACAGACTAAGGGCCTGATTCACAGAAGTGTTGTATAAAAGCGCAATTCCATTGAAAAACGATCTGTGAATCAGACCCTAAATCTGACTAAATTAGTAACTCACCCCCTGAAGTGTGCATAAAATAAACCTTTAATGAGTCTAGCCATTATTGAATAGAATTCCAGAAAGACTATTTGTTATTCTTATTCTTTCTTATTTAGGGTCATTGATCAAAGTCTTACACTTGTGGAACCCCTGTTTTTTCAGAGGCCTGGGCAAGCAAGCCAGCCACTCCAGAAACAAAGCCACATGATGCTGCCAAGACCCAGGTGCGTACATTTAAAAACATTTAAAAAATGACTTTTTTTTCTTTTTTTTCTAGGGGTAGCAAGTGAGACCAGAGGGGTAGCAAGGGAGACCTCAGGGGTTGCAGTTGCAACCCCTGGTGACCCCAAATGACATCCCAGTCTGCACCCTCACCATATCCCAGTCAATTATCCCCAAACCCTCTCCATAATCCAAAACGTTTTGATGAGACTTTCATCCCTTCTTCACCTGATACCAATCTTGTTGAAACCCCTAATTGTTTCTGTTTCTGCCTCACCTTCTCTGTCATAAATTATTAATATATGTGAAATAAAGTTAAATTTTCATATTGTGTTGTAATTACTTCCCATTTTTTATTTTTTTAGAAACAATGTAGATGTCCGCGGACAGCGCGGGTGTTCTGAAATGTTCGTAAATAAACAAAAATGGAGGTGTCCTGAAGAACATTATACCTGTCCGTATTGTACGCTAGAAAGTTGAAACTGTTCTAAGAACCCAAGCGGTGTCCTGAAATGTTCGTAATTAAAGGAAAATGGAGGTGTCCTAAAGAACACTATACCTGTCGGTACTGTTCGCTAGCAAGTTGAAACTGTTCTAAGAAAACAGGCGGTGTCCTGAAATGTTCGTAATTAAACGAAAAAGGAGGTGTCCTAAAGAACACTATACCTGTCCGTGCTGTTCGCTAGCAAGTTCAAACTGTTCTAATAACCCAATTGGTGTCCTGAAATGTTCGTAATTAAACGAAAATGGAAGTGTCCTAAAGAACACTATATATGTCCCTAGTGTTCGCTAGCAACTTTAAACTGTTCTAGAACATACAAGATGTCCAGAAATGTTTGTTTGATGTGGGACGCACTTTTAATTAATTCAGGACCCGAACACTGTCCGTAGAACATCAACGCGCATGCGCAAACCAATGTCCGTGCATTTGGTGTCCTGCGGACAGGATCTTCCTTCGCGGACCTGTTCACGAAGGGATCATGTGACCGCGCCCATGCTGATCGTGTGTTCTAAATGCGGACACTGTTCGTGTCCCCGAACAATTTAAAAGTACATTTTCGAGTAATCCACAATATTTTTCCATAAAAACTCATCAATGCAAAAGTCCAACATAATAATCCTGAGTTTCTACATATCTTTTGAAACTTTTTTAACCCTTTTTTGTGTTCGATCTGTCTGCGGGCAGCGCGCATGTCCACGAACCGCATACAAGCACCCCTATAAAAGACCACGCCCTAGAGCTGATTCTCATTGTGTTTCTAGCTATTCTTCAGAGCACAGCTATTTCTCCAGCAACTTGCTGATTCAACCATTGAGATGGCATCCCTGGCTGCAGAACTGCCACCTGGTGCTGCACCTGCTTCAGCACCACCCCCTCCACCACCACCACCTTCACAAAGGGACTGAAGAGGGGAACAGGAGTGAGGATGCAGAGGAGGAAGAAGAGGATGACGAGAATGAGGTAGAGGAATTCCCTACTACCCGCACTGGACGTGAGTCTTGGGTGTGGCGGTTATTTTCCATTTATGGAAATAGTCCTAAGGCTCGTGCGAACCGTGTTATCTGCAATGAGTGCAAAATGATACTCAGTCGAGGTCATTTCACTCTGGGGCTATTCGCAAGGCTGTACCTTGCGAAGAACGTAGTAGTTTGATTTCCTCTACTTCATCCTCCGTTTCTGATCCTGTCACCACAAGGACCACCTGTGTGGGACAGCATCTTCCTCAAGCTGCCTCACAGGCCACACAGAATTCTGATGACCCTTACCTTTCGAGGGTCACAGTTGTATGTATGTACTGTGACACAGCACTCTGCAGGGGGGAGCGACTTCGGAGTGCTTTTGAGACTATCATCTCAGAGCACGAGAAGATCTGCTCCCTACCCAAATAAAACTCACTCTACATCTTCCTCTCTCAGCTCACCCTTTCTTATCCCTGTGGTTGGTGTCCCCCCCTTTACCCTCCTTTCCCCTCCTCTCCTAGTGTGTCGTGTCTAAAAAACCAAAAGAAAATACAAAATTACAAAAATCAAAAAAAAAAATGAGGCTCTTTTCAGAGCCGCCTTTCACAGTTAAAAAAAAAAGTGAAGATAAATAAAGCAGGGCCCTTTGTATTTCTTAAAAGTCCGCGGGCAGTTCGCGAACATTAAAAAAATTGGGGTGCTACCCTATTCTTACCATTGCATTGTTCTCTGGGAGGAAGTGGTGGCTCTGAAAAGAGCCTTTGGGAAGTGTTTGTATGTCAAAAATTATAAATACTTAACACCTACTTCAAAATGGATGCTGTACTTCTAAAAAAGGTCGCACTGCATTTTGTACATTTCTCAGAAAAATCTGATTGCCAGCATAAGTAAAATGGACTCCATCTCTGCGAAAAATGTATGTAGTACACAACATAATATTTTCATTGTGAAAAGAGGACATGCCAAATCTCTTAGAAATGCACAAACAGCCTTATTAACGTTGCGCCTTGCTTTTTCCATTTGTGGACCAAATGAAGAAGAACGAAGCCACATTTGTCTCTGCACAATCCGTGAAAATATTACTTGAGAATTAGAAAACATGTCCATGACTTTCCCAAGTCCTTCTTTCACAGCAAATTGCAAAGAAATTCCAGACACATGTCCTAAACTGTTCCCTCCACAATGAATTACAATTATGTCTGGATGTTGCTTTGTTTCCAAAGTAGCACAGAGAGGTAGCAAGTCCAACCACTTCATTCCACATACTCCATGCCAGTGTACTTCCACATGTGGGAATCCAAGATCTACAGCTACTCCACAGCTTTCTGCATGCACCTTCAACCAATGTATCCACGAATCTCCCAAAATCCAAACAATCTGTTTTCTGAAATACACAGCCATAGCTATCTGTTGTTCTCTCAGCAAAAAGAGTATCTGATAAACTCTCTCCTGGCACAACACACCCACTAAACTTTCCTGACCAATCCCTTTCACTGCTCATTCTCATTTGCATGACTTCTGAACCCAAAAATCCCCGGATGTAACTCCCGATGTCCGCGAACTACCGCCATGTCCGCGGACATATTGTAACATGAACAGCCCTTCTACCATTTCCAATTCACTCTCTGTGCCATTCCCTCACTGGATGTAGCTAAGAAATCACATGACCATGCACCAATCACATTCAAGACCTCTACATCTAACTGCATCATCATAGATCAGCACTGCAAATGTTCTGTGAATTTCTCTGAGTACAAGTGTCATATCATTGGCAAGCACCATCTACAAGAAATACTGTACAAGTCTCCAAGATTTCTACTTGCAGCTCCATGCATATCCATATGCATGAACACAAACTACAGGTATGCATATTTTCTGTACAGTACATGAACACATTTTCAAACTGACTTTTAGCTTGTGTAATCTGTAAAATGAATCTACTGTCTTTTTTTTATTTCCTAAAATCAACTATCACTTATAAATCTTTATACTATTTACTTTCTTTATACACACACTATCAAATCATATTAAACTAACATTTTTTAAATGAAATTTATAGACTACATATATTCAAACAAAATTGCATGCATGCACACTCTATGTTCCAATCTCAAAAAATAATACTTATACAATTACATATATTTATTTATTTATTTATTTATTTATTTATTTATTTGATTACTTTAATTTAAGCATGACATTAAGGTACTATTACCTAGAACAGCTTAGTTACAGAAATGGTGGTACTCAGTGGTACATTATGAATTTCACAAGACGTACTGAAGATATTTTGTTTGTTACAGTTACTCATTGCAATACAATTTGTTCATTAAGAACATATCATATGTATTGAACTGATGCAACGTATCTTATGTGAATAAGATAGTTTTAATGGTTTTAAGGAAGGCGCTGAGGATTTCAATTAAAAAAATCAATATCTAAATTAAAAACAATGCTATATATAAACAAAATTACTAATTTGTTTGTTTGCAGTGAAGACCATTTTCCTGAAAAGAAGCAGCCGAATTTCAAGAACAAAGAAGAACTAAGAATTAAACTGCTCATTTTAGAAAAAAAGTAAGTAGAATATCATTATAATATTTGTATTATTACTCAAACATACTGTAAAGTTCATTCATGTTATTTCTTTGGCTAAAAATAGAGATTGTGCACCATTCTGTCCAAAAATCCCCATGTCTTAAACAGTGATTTACAGCCAGAATGGCGCACAAATTCCTACTTTTGGACACACAAATTACCCAACTCAACCACTAGAATTTTCATATTATAAAACAAACAACTGTTTTTATTGTATACATTAGATTTACTATTTGTACTTCTCCACACCACTAGCTTATTTTTTTCTGTCATCTGAACCTGAGTTTAGTAACATATTAATTGAAGAATACACATCCCTACTAGTTGTAGTTCCCAATGCACAATCAGACACCATTACATACATCATCTTACTCAAACACTCATGCACACAGCACACATACATTGCACAACACCCCAACCCATACCTTCTTTATTTTTTTCAACAGACCCTAAATAATGCCTACCAAAAGTCAAGTCCGTAGAAAGCAACGCATAAGTAGAGCAAATGAAAAAAAAAGTGTCCAACATAAGCATCCATCTCTAGCAGAATTTGTAAAATAAGTTCATACAAAACAGCAAATACAGTCATTTAGTGAAACACAAGAAGTTTCAAGTACAAAAACTTCAAAATGTAAAACAAACCAAAAAACAATTAACAGAAAATCAGCTATCACTACAGATAAAACTACTTCTTTAAATTTTAATATAGTGCAAAGTAAGCATACCAAGAAAAGTATTTTATCCAAAATGTTCCGTCACAAAGTCCTTCAAAATCTTATAAAAAGAGGAGAGAAATCAGGTTCAATGCTTAAAACCTATCGTAGGAAATTAATTTTAGAAGCGTTGATAGATAGTGCAATTCTTCTCAAAAGAAAGTTATTTATTTTAGTGTGAAAGACGAAATCAAAATTAAACTACTGCAAAATATGGATACCTGTCCAGTGCGCAAATACACAGGACTACAAGGACATTCATTGGCCTGCATTACAGGACCTACTTGTAAAACCACCTTCCATGATATCAAAAGAATATCAACACATCATTCAACTGTAAGAAATCTAGTCTATAAACTGTACTATGCTAAAAGTCCTGCTTTAGCACTGGCAAATTTAAATAACATTCTTCTACATGGTACAGCAAAAGACCTACTTCAAGAAATTGACTATATCCAGAAAAAATATTTTGGAAGTGAAAGCCATTTACAGAATGAAATAGCTTTAAACCAAATTAGCAACAATTCTACACATGGCAACCTTTTGCTAAACACATACAAAAAAGAAATACTAAAATTTAAAAGTACATCAGCTGAAGTACCAAACCATGTATGTGTACGTTGCCGCAGAACTTGTTATGAACGTAACACAAAAACTGTAGACCTATCATATAAAATGGAAGACAATGAAGATTCTAAATGGTTTGAATTAGCTCTCTACCTTTTAGCAGAAAACAAATACAAAATAAGTGACCCCTTAATACTTTGAAGTTACTGCACTACAAAACTTGACAACAAGCAAACTCCTTCACGTGCTATCACAAATAATTTGGAATTATACCCACTACCAAAACCCCTACAACAACTTAATTTATATGAGAGCATCATAAATGAAACAGTACACCCATTTCAAGCAATAATACGCCTTCAACCAAAAACAGTAAAATGACCTCCCTCTGAATTGGTAAAAGGCATTCATGGAAAAGGTGTTTATTTACCATTAGATCTAAAAGAAAATGTGCATACTCTAGGAGTGCAACGTCCAATGCAGCAATCTTTAATTATCTTAGTAAATGGAGTACCTACAAAAGACAAAAAAATATGGCAACAGCTGGTAGATTTACATAAAGTTAGACAAGCCTTACAATATCTTAAAGAAAATAATGAATATTACAAAGAAATTAATATTGAAAAAAACTTGAAAGATACAACTGAAATAATTCAAGAAACACAAGAAGCTGGTCAATTTGAGCTACTAGAATCTGCTACAATATCAAATACTTTAGACCATTATACAATTCATCCTTTGCACTCTAATGACACCATTGAAGATGCACTGGAAACATACCAAATACGTCAAACAAAAGGATCACCAATCAGCATATGGGAAAAAAGTATAGAAGCACATGCTTTTCCTCTTCTCTTTCCTACTGGCAAAGGAGGAAGGTATGATGATAGACCTATTCAAATATCAGCTTCAGAATACCGCTCATTACGGATGTATTCTGAAGATCCCAGATTTAGACAAAATGTGGAATACATATTCCACCTACTCTTTGAAAGTGAACTAGCAACTTTATGTTACGGAGTTGCACACATATTAAAATCAGGATCCCACTTTCAAAATATGACAGCTACACAATTATTACAAAAAGTGCAACAAAAGGATGAGGTTTTGCAATCAAATATTACAAATCTATTAGCAAATATGCATGGTACTAAAGAGTACTGGTTTTGACGTCATGGAGATGTACGTTGTATGATCAGAAACCTTGGCCCACCCACTTGGTTTGTTATATTAAGTTGTGCAGAATATGCATGGGAAGATTTATATGATTTCCTACGCATATCTAATAAAAACAAAACAAACATAGATATACTAACACCAGGAGAACTTTGTTCTTTGTATCCTGTTAATGTTTCAAGATATTTTCACCATCGCTTCATTGCTATGCTACATTTTATTTGTAATAAAACATGTTCCTCCCCTTGGAGAAGTGCAACACTTCTTTTGGAGAAAAGAATATCAAGCCAGAGGAGCACCACATATCCACAGGCTTTTATGGATTAAAGATGCTCCCAAATTTGGTCAAGACAGTGATGCCACTGTTTTACAGTTTATTGAAAAATATGTCACTTGTGCAATTCCATCAGAATCCACAAATAGTGATCTTCAGCCACAAAGTTTACAATTTCAAAGACATAAATGTGGCAAATATTGTTGTTGCAAATACAAAAACAAAGGGAAATACTACACCAAATGCCGATTTGGTTTCCCTAGACCAGTTACAAATACAGGTCAAGTGAACAACCTCATGTCTTCAGTTAGACATAGTGTTAAAGGTAAGTCACCTAAAAATACATATTACATAAAAAGAAAAGAAGAAGAATAATATATCAATGATTATAATGCAATCATTGCCCACTTATGGAATACCAACATAGATGTGCAGTACATTGCAGACAATTCTACTGCAGTTGCACGGTATGTCACAGCATACTTAACCAAAGCAGAAAAGACAAAGCTCCAAGACCTATGGAATGACCTGTCATCAGATAAAACAGTGTCTCAGAAATTATAAAGCTTGGGCATAAAAATGCTCTCCCATAGAGAATGTGGATTATATGAAGCAGCTAATTTTATAACTGATACTGCATTTTATGGTAAATCTGAAAATATAGTATGGCTAAGTCTTGGTCCAGCTAAATCTAGAAAAAGAGTCCTAAAAACATATGAAGATATAGAAACAATAGCCAAACATGATCCCAACAGCCAAGACATTTTAAAAAACAATTTATTAGGCACATACTACCCAAACCGAAGTAATACTTTGGAAACCATGTGTCTATACCACATAGTCCAAAACTACACATACAAAAATAATATAAAACCTGATGAAAAAAAAAGGTAAATACACAGTGACAAACTGTGAAGGCAGCTTAGTTAAACTCACTAAACCAAATTTATTTAATCATATCAAATTGTCATTGAAGACTCCTCAACATAAAGAAATATATTACATGTCCCTGCTACAACTCTTTAAACCATGGAGAAAAGAAGAAGAAATACTAGAAAACTATGACTCATATGAAGATGCTTTCAAAGCAAATGAACGCATTATAACTGATTTAAACTTTACACAATTCAAAACAATGTTGCACAATGAACAGCAACACGAAGAAGAACTCCAGGCCCAACTAGATAAAGACACTCGTGACGGTAGTCAACCTTCTGTAACAGGAATCCAAGAACCACTGGGAGAACCACTAATAATAAATGAGGCAGAATTAGCTATGATAGAAGTAGAAAACACTGTGTGTCAGTATGAAGATAAAGAAGACTTAACTATACTACAATCAAAACTAAACAACGAACAATGTAGCATTTTTGAAGAAGTAACAAAACTAATTGCACCTGGTGTACAACATGAAAATAAAGAATGTTCCTGCAATAATTATAAACCTATAATACTGTACGTCAGTGGTGAAGCTGGTTCTGGCAAAACATTCCTAATCAAAATCATCAGTAAATTCCTTCAACAATTGACAAACAACAAACTGTCAGCTGTTGTCACTGGCCTCACAGGTTTCCCTGCCTACAACAGAGGTGGTGTCCTTTTACACCGATGACTACTATTGCCAGTAGAACACCAGAACAAATTAGACTATTACAAACTTTCTGCAGAAGCTGCAATGGAACTACGCAGAGTATTAAAACAAATGAAAATGCTACTAATAGATGAAGTGAGCATGGTCTCCAACCTAATGTTGGCTTTGAATCACCTCAGATTACAAGAAGTACTGAAAACAAACTATGAAGAGCTCTTTGCAGGAAAACACATTATTGTTTTCGGAGATCTTCTTAAATTAACACCAGTAAAAGGTGAGCCTATTTTTAAAACATTACGACACAAGCTCTGCCATAAAACTGTTGGCAGCATTGGAAATGTCAACCTTTGGCAACATTTCCAATACAGAGAATTAACAGAAAACATGCGGCAATCTGCAGATCTCACTTATGCCAACATCTTAAAAAGTATCACAGTTGGTATACTCTCTAAAGAAGCAGAAACAATATTGAAAATCCGGCAAATTAATGCACTTCATGGCGATAATGCATGTGCTACAGATGTTATGGAACAATTAGCCCACAAAAATGGCAATTGTATGGGCTTAATGCCAACTCTTGCAAGCTGTTTCAAATTCAATGAAATAATGTTAAGCAAAGAAATGCAACCAATAATGGAAATTAGCGCCACAGACAAATTAGATGTACATGGTATGACACTACCTATGTGTGACCAAGCCACAACAAGACTAAATAGTTTAGAAAAATCAATCTCAAACACAGCAGGCTTAGAAAAGATATTAAAATTATCCTTAAATTGCAGAGTAATGCTTAAACGTAACCTTGACGTGGACCAAGGACTAGTTAATGGAGCACTGGGCACAGTTGTTGGCTTTCAATCATACCCACGTGACAAGAAAATTCAGTTTGTCAATATACTCTTTGACAAACTTTCTGAAGTTAAAAGGATAGGATGCTCAACAGCTTGATTCCTTCTCTTCAAAGACATGTATGTACGCAGAGAACAATTTTCTCTAACTCTTGCATACGCAGTCACAATTCATAAATCACAAGGTCTTACCCTAGACAAAGCAATGATAGATATTGGTAACACAGTCTTTAAAGAAGGCATGAGCTACGTAGCACTATCACGCTTACGTACACTTGACGGTCTATTTCTAATCAACTTTGATGCAAGTAAAATAAACGCTGATATTCCTTGCATTTTAGAATACAATAGACTTTGCTCACTATACACTCCCCATCTAAACACATATTCTGTTCCACAAAAATTAAAACATTATAAAAGAAAAATAAATCAAACAGAAAAGCAACAGGATGTCACTGCAAATCCTCCAAAGAGAGTAAAAGAAAGTAATACTTCATCAAGTACCACAAGCAAAAAAGAATCAATTAGGGAAAGTAAACCAGGTACTTCTTCAAAGAAGGAAGACCAACTCGAAAAAAAAGCAGTCAGATACAGAACTACATGGTCCATTTAAACTCACAAATATAGTTGGTGTAAGTTGCTACACAAATGTAGCAATGAATATTCTATTTCAATTGCCACCAATTGTTGAGAACATTTACTTACACAGTACAGACCCATTGTGTTTGCAAATGTTAGTACTTCACAGAAATGCAGCAAGCAATCCTGACAACACGCATAGTGTTTAAGGAATAAGACAACAATTGGACTACTGTGCTGGAATGGTGAAATTCATTCTAAACTCACAGGAAGATCCACAAGAATTTCTAATGTACTTACTACAAGTACTGGAAAACAAAAACATACCTATAAATGAAATCTTCCAGATTCCATAAGTGGAAACATACATGTACTCTCTGCAACAATGTGACACAAGAAGAAATCCCCAATGAACGCTTTGTATGTATATCAATACCTAATTGTGAATTCATTCCATTTCAGCAACTTGTAAAAAATGCAAACCATGGTAGATTATGTTCTACCTGCAATTCAGATAATCACTCCACGTTAATAATACAAACACATAGTAAATACGTAATACTAATGCTTCTACGTTACAATGCAGATGGTACCAAAAACAACTGCAAGCTGACTGGATTCACACATGGTCAAATATCACTTGGTAAGAAAACCTTGACAACAATAGGTATAATCTACCACGCAGAAGCCACAACCAATTCAGGGCACTACACTGCATATATAAAAAAGAAATGTGGATGGTTTCAATGGGCCTCATTACAACTCAGGCGGTAAGGGTTTTACGGCGGCGTAAACAGCGCCGACCCTTACCGCCTGAGTACGAGGTCCCTTAGCGCCATGGAGGTTTTAACACCTGCTTTTAGCAGGTGTTAAAATCCATGGCGGTAAGGGACCATGGAGTTAATTACGCCACCGTAATTTACGGTGGCGTAATTAACGCCTTCCCCACTCCCATTATGCCCTATGGGGCAAAATGGGAATGGGGAAGGGTAAATGGGAAAATGGGGATTTACCGCCCCGCCAAGGTTGGAATGGGGCGGTAAATCCGCCAACCACCATGGCGTAAACATAGTTTGCGCCATGGTGGTAAAGTCACGGCCCAGGCGGTAACTTACCGCCTGGGTCGTAATGAGGCCTAATGTAATGATAATACCATTACTCTAAAGCAGAGATTACCAGCAAATCTTACAAACGCTTATTTAATGTTCTTAAAACCAAAATTTGATAACTAAACTGAACTTAAACCTCAGTAAACTTGTAGTAAAAAATATAAACTGCTAGAATATTCCAAAAGCTATCTAACTGCCCAAAGATTCTACAACAATTAATCACATAAATGAATACCACAAAATTAGAGCAAAATAGACAATTAGAATACGCCAACTGGTATCTAACTGTCCCAAAATGTAACAATATCCAAACAGATAAATCAATACCACTAACATATATAAAACAAATAGACAGTTAGAATACGCCTACTGGTATCTAACTGCTCCAAAATTTCATAATATCCAAACAAATAAATAATATGTTACTGCTCCAAAAAAATTGCAACAACCCAATGTATAAAGCATTAGCCAAAAACAACAAATGAACACTGAAAACAAACAAACAAATAAACTGTAGCATAACAGAAAAAGGTTTTTTTTTAATCCAACGTGGATTTTTTTTCTCCCACAGACGCAATGATTTTAGCCATAAACACAGAAACTGAGCAAATTGCACAGTACTCTGGTTTGTAATCTACTAAATATGAGGGTCCCTGTCATGTCTCTCCTTGTCCCTCGGGAACTTAGAGATTACATCTTTCTCACAAATATTCTCTGGGCCCTCATTTCTGCTTTGCACAGGAAACTCATATGCCAGGTTGCTGTACCCTGTCACTGCCTTAAACTCTCTTAATGGGTATAACCCATTATCTTTCTTACTATCGCCGTCTGCTTCAGAAGGCTCCTCACCCCATTCTTTGCATATATTCAGTATCCAGTCTTCAGGAGGTGGCTCTTCTCTTTCCTCCTGGTACATTTTCCAGAGCTATAAGCTTGCTAATCAATTCTCTAACTTTTTTCCTTTATATGCTGCATGCAAATATGTCGTCATATGCTGCAGAACTGCCTTTGATAGTGAACATTTTATCTGCCGTGCCCTTTGAGTGAATGTTTCGGCAACTGTTTGCAGAGGTGTACAAGTGGAGTAATATCTTCCATTCTGACTCGTCACACTTGACTGTCAATATTCACCCTTACACTTACACTTTGCAGATTTGTTTACTTTGACCTTTGCTCTTATTAGACTGTTGCATACTGCTTTGATATTTCTGGAGGGGAAAGATGGGTGGTTGATGAAAGAGTAACTGAAGTTGGGGGTCCATTTGAAGCATTGGCCAGTTCCTCTGTATGATCCTCTTGATCTTTTTGCTCTGAGTAGAATGGGTGGTTATTTACACCATAGATTCACTCTTCTTGTGCTGTTTCGATGTCAGTAGGGTTTCTCTGCCTATAGCTTCAACTTTCCCAGCTCTGTTTGCAATGAGCGTAGGGTTGTATCCCCTTTCATGAAATGTTCTATGGAGGGAAACTGATTGTCGTTCGTACTCCTCCTTCTCCGAGATGTTTCTTCTGTATCTGAGAAACTGGCTCAGTGGTACACTGTTGCTGGTACGGCATGGGTGAAAGCTAGTAGCTAGCAGGAGGTTGTTTATGCTTCCGCGCGCTACACTCTATGAAGCATAAGGAGATCAGTTAACCACGATTCTCCTTCTTAGTGATTAGGGAAACTTATCACTACATATAATAACATTTTTTTATCTCAACCAGATTATACAGTGCAAGAGCGTCAGGTCTGCATTCCCACTACCCGGTTCCTGAAGTAGTCAGCACTACCGGGTAAGACATTTTTCTCTTCCCCTAAACATACATTACCGTAATTCTATGCTCTATTATAGTTTTGCCGAATAGAGTGATACTATTCTTTCATTACACAGGTAGGATTCCAGAACAATGTATGGCCACGTTGCCTAGCGATATAAGGTCAGTACCTCTTAGATCTATGAATGCTCACATAAATACTCACATATTGGAATAGTTGAACTAAAACAGTATATTTATTATCCTTTAGGCTAATACGCGAATAATATGAACATGCCCTTATAATATCACAAAACAAATTGCCTTTGCCCTGAAGATGGATTCATTTGAATTCGAAACGCACCGGCATGACTTGATTTGAGAGGAACTTTTTTGATTACCCATTTTAGAATTATATGGGATTATATGATGACTGCAACATGAAATATAATTGTTGAACCATGTTGATACACCCTGGTGATTTATTTTGAATGATTCATTTCATTGTACTTTTGACATTATCTTGTGAACACAGATGGTCATGCTTTTCATGAACATAAACCTTAAGATTTTTTCTTCACTGAATCTTCGTTCTTATTGAATATGATCTCTATACATGGAAATGTACTTTGATACTGTTGTTTACTAAATAGAGATGAATTGGATAATGTGAACTATTTACCACTGTGGTCTACCGAGAGAAGCCCTTGTATAGGTATCTTCTTGTTTCTTTAGATTATACAATTACCCTGGGATACTGAGTCCCCTGAGGAGTGCATCATAGGGTTAACGATTGGCAACAAGCGGTTGTTTTTTGTGCAGTTTTTCCCTGGGTCTCAAGTGGCCTCGAGACTTACCCTATTGCACCTGAAATAATCTAATACACTTGCTCTAACTTTTGAATCACCTCTTGAATGTTGAAAACTGTGAGAGAAATCCTATTTACTCAGTTGTGCCTCCCTCAACACACCCCTTCTTGTGTACTTTTCAAGCCATCTTTTATAAACATAGAAATATGCAACATATTTCTATGTTTATAAAAGATGGCTCACATAGGCCAAAACCATAGTAAGGTACACATTCAATTATATAAATGCTTCCATGCATTTACATATTTGTTTGTGTACCTTACTATGGTTTGTGTACTTTTTTAGGCCATGCCCAGCCCCACAAACCATTCCCAAGATGAGCCCCACCTGATTTCTTACCCCACTTGAAGCCCTGGTTATAGCTCCATCTCACTCTGTTTATCCATCTTCCCCTCACTGTTTCTTTTACGACCCCTAACCACCTACTTTTCATTCTCTCGCCTTTTTCCTGTGTTTTTCTCCCACTTCAGTCCTTTCTATTCTTGCGCTACACCTCCTGCTCAGTCTTCTGTTTCCTCTACCTCTTGTTTTTTTCTTTTCTCGTATCCATGTGTTTCCTTTTCTGGTAACAGCAGATTGCTTAAAATGTGAAGTAACTATACAGTTCTCCTGGCTCTGTTCCAACCACAGCCCACAAAGAAAGATCATGCACCAGCTTTCTGCCGCTCGCTGTGAAGGGCTCAAAGGCGGGTGCCGCTTTTCTCTCTGCCACTTCTGCTCGATGTGCCGCGCATGACACTAGAAGAAAATATGGTTCAAGATGCACAAGCGAGTGATTATGGCTTCAGGTAAAATGGCTGCCTTTCAGATATCAGGGTGAGTCGCAAGCAGACTAAGAAAAATATCCCTTCCACAGTCCTGCATAGCAGAATACATTCATATATAGGAATAAAGTGCCACTGTGTTGGCACAGAAACTATGTGTCATGATCAGAACATGGAACCCATCCGCATGGTGCGCAGACAGGGAATGAATTACGTTGCCTGAAAACGTTTGCATTAACTCCTTGTTGTGCTTGCCCTAAAGTGCCTCAGAATCAGGGGTGTAGGAGAAACTCAAAATCTGGGGGGGCAGCGGACACGTTGGGGACTTTGATACAGACACAATACAAACTGCCATAGGGCTAAGTGCTGAAGCATTAAAACTCCTATACGCATACGTGTTGTTAGATCTATTTTGAGAAAGAACATCAAATAATGGTAGTTTTAAAAATCAAAGACATACTTCAAAAAAGTTGTAGTTTTCTCATCAATGGCACAAAATGTAAAGATGTTTGTAATTTTGATCAAAACAGATAAAAAGCATG
Source organism: Ambystoma mexicanum (assembly GCF_040938575.1). Lineage (NCBI taxonomy): Eukaryota > Metazoa > Chordata > Amphibia > Caudata > Ambystomatidae > Ambystoma > Ambystoma mexicanum. The sequence continues at coordinate 673,816,814 of NC_090925.1, forward strand.
TGTGCACTGCTAAAATAAATGTTCAAACATTTGAAATCTAACCACAGGGATCTTAAGGAAATATATGGGCCTCATTACGAGTGTGCCAGTCCAGTAACAATTGTACCGGCACACTCCAAGCCTGTGGGAGGCTGCCGTCCCACCCGCCATGTCTGACCTGACAGGTGGGATGGCAGCCGCCGGCAGACTTTCACGGAAGCACCGGCACCGTTAATAACAGTGCCGGTGCTACCGTCATCCCATTCCCATTGATATGGGACTCAATGGGAATGGGGATTAACGATTTTCAGCCCCCTGACTTCCAGGAACACTGGGGTCCTAATCCCCTGGTGTTTCTGTGAAGCTAGGCACCAGAATAATTCACAAGTCCGGCGGCAGCCTGCCGGATTTACCGGCACGGCTACCGCCTGACTTGTAATGAGGCCCTAGTTCTCTAAATGTCATTGAAAATCTCGATGTTGTTGTGGTGAGGGGGATTTGATATTGTTATATTGTTCCACTGATGTTTTGGACTTGAATAATGATTTATTGAAGGTCAGAATAATTGGTAGTCTTTAATGCAAAAAAAGCAAAAATTAATATTTGAATGATGTTCCTCCAAATGAGGAAATAAAGTTCAGAGATATGTTTCTGCACTGCTGGACTCCTGTAACATTATGCACAGGAGGGAGAACCTTACCGTTGTCTAAAAATCAATTTTAGATTCAACAATCAAATAATCCAGATGCATTTTATGTTTGTTTTTTAAATGTACCTTTGGAGCTATTGCTACACAAACTATTTTGGAGCTTTATATCACTGACAATGCATTGGTGGAGAAAGCCACACTGCTTGTGCCCTATAGCACCAAGGTGGCATAGTTGGAAGGAACCCATATAGTGTGATTTCTGTTGCGTGGAGAGCTGCTTCCGGGGGAGGTTCAGAGTCCTAGGGCCCCATAGCACTAACAGGACTCTACTGATGGATGCTCACTCAGAATGCTGAAGATAACACATGGATGGTGAGTGAGAGGAGTTCAAGGCAGACCCCTCCTCACAGCATTCACATGTATACACCATTGACGTTGTCACCAACATTCACATGCAGCATTAAGTGTGTGGTGTCTGTTGATCTGCTTATTGATAAAACATCTCACCTATCCATAAAAATAGCCTGAACCAAAAGATAGTTTGCATTTCACAATGTATATTATGTTTTCATACACATGTGCTACATAACACACACTGGTTCAATTACAATGGTACACAGACCAAGCAGAAATACAATTATATAAAATACATTCAGTATGACAAATGGGATAAATATGAAATTCCATCTAGACCAATCAGCCCCATATCCTTGATTGCTGTTTGCCGTCTCCTTCACCATCTCTCTTTGGAAGAATAGCCACATAGTGAAAAGTGGCAATTTTATTCACAGTCAGAGAAGATCATGAAAATGTTTTAAGTTTTTTTGTGGCATTCAGTATGCATGACACATTATTTTGCTATTGCTTATTTTTCTTCCAGATCCATATTTATATTTATGTATATTTCACACAGCAATATGAGTCAGTCTTTTCTGATACATTGTTGAATGTAGCAAGGGTCATTAAAAAGCACTGAAGCTTCTATCAGCCTCGCAGGACAGGAAGGAATTCAACATTTTGGAACGAAAACAACGCCGAGCAGTACAGACTCGACAAGAAGCTCAAAATCAGAACCTTTTTAATAATGAAAACAATAAAGCATGTCAGATCCAATTACTCATGAGCCTTTTATCATGCCTGCTGTAACATGTTAGACACCACTTAGAACAAGTATTGATGAAGCCAACAGTTTTGGCTCATCTGTAAGCATTCTATAGGCATTGCCATAATAACTCTAATGCTAATTACCAGCTGTTTTCATCATGAGCCCAGAGAGTATACACAATGCTGGGGTGGTTTGTGAGTGTACATGGCTAGGGGCTTGTGTTAGCTGGAGTTGGTGTTTGCAAATGTGCAATGCTATGATCTCCCTGGTCCGTTTTGGCATGTTTATTACCAAAGCACATTTGGGCAAATGTTACACTGCTTCATGCTTCATAATTAAAGCAGTTCCATAATGGTGAACACGGGCTAAGTGTCAGTCTACAGTCGTGTTGTGCTGGACTGACTGCGTGCAACCTCCTCACTTGTTTTGCAAGTTGTGCTCCTGAATTACTTTCAGACATAATTTGTGCTTTGGATAAGTATGATATGATATGATATGGCATTTATAACACGCCTATACACAAGTGTTACTGCTAAGTACTGAAATACACTACACTTAAGCAATATCTCTTTAAGGCCTTGGCTTTGCTGGGGCCGCTGTGTGAGCAGACGAGCTCCACCCACCTTCAGTTTATAACATTGCTACATCTATGAAGCGATCGCAATATGGGCTAGGTGGCAGTCTGCAGTCGTGTTGTGCTGGACTGACTGCATGCGACCTCCTCACTTGTTTGGCAAGTAGTGCTCCTGCATTACTTTTGGACATAGTTTGTGCTTTGTATAAGTACTGCTAAGTACTGCAATACACTTAAGCAATATCTCTTTAAGGCTGTGGCCGGGCCAGGGACACTGTGTGAGCGGACGAGCTCCACCTCCCTTCAGCGAAGCGGACGAGAAGTGGGCTAAGTGTCAGTCTGCAGTCCGCAGTGCCATCACAGCCAGCCATCAGCACCTTTAGGTTTACTCTGCGACACAGCGCTGGAAGCAACTTGCCCTTCTTAAGTACAACCTTCCGAAACCCTTGTTGATACTAGTGTGCCACCACTTTAGTTGCAGGTCCATTGTGGAATCTATCAAAGGGACTACCTTAAAAACGATCTGCTTTGCAATAACATATGCTCGCTTGAGCGGTCACTTGTCTACTGCACCCTGCCTGCCTTAGATCACTTTTGATATGACCAGCCTGTCCGCAGCGGCGCATTAAGTAACTAGTTTGGACGGCCAATGGTGTTACCCATCGGGCTCAAAGGATGATGGCGGACACTTTGACTGCTGGTTATGGTGAGGAGGAGGGGGAGAGAAAAAAAAATGCAAGGGCTCTTACTGAGTGTCACAACCTCGGGACCCCAGCCCCCTGCTAGATGAGGTCGTGAAAGAGGGGGGTCAGGAGCCCCACGCTATTGATGAATTCTCCACTCTGACTTAAAAAGATCAAGCTCTCTCTAGGCCTGAATCATACCCGATTGATACTCAGGTTTACATCAGAGCCTCAACTGTCTCTGCCAGGAACATATTTGAGAAAGAGGGCACACTTGAGTATGGGTGTTACCCCAATCTTCTATAGCTGTCTTTGACAGCCTTTCGAATGGATGAGGATGGGGGAGCTCCCAATACCTTGCAGTCCCCTGCAATTTAAGCAGTAAAGGGAGTGACTCTGGCTGTCCGTGAGTTGCCAGACTTGGTCCAACAATTGTTGGGGTCAGTTCCCTTCACTTGCTCACTTCACTTCCCTTTCTTGCTCGTTCCAACATCACAGGACTTGAAGCCAGATGATAATTCAAACCCGCGTGTTTACAGATTTGGAAAATCAGCCCTAAGGGGCCTCGCAAAAAAATAGGACCAGATGGCAACCCCGAGGATTGGCACCAGAGCCCCTCCTTTTTAAGCAGCTTTTCTTCTATCGGAAGACGGGGAGCACGTTCTTGTCTCGAGACTTGGAGCCTGAGGGTGAGTCACCCAGTGGGGCTGCATCTGCTGATACTCGACAAAAAGGTCTCTCTAAAATGATGGGCCGAGGGCTGTGGAATCTGACCAAAGATGTGGGGGGGGGGGGGGCTATTGAAAGAAAATCCTAATTCTTAAGGAACTGACTTCGGGGATCACCGCTTTTGAGCCCTTCTCAAAAGAGACCAGCTGAGGACTCAGAATCACAGTCCACATCATATGTAAAAAGGAAAAAGATGGAAACCCCTTGTGATGGGGACCCCGCTAAGGGGGACTGTCTGTGTTCTATCTCAAATCCTGTGAGTCCTTCACCCCCAGCTCAGGAATAAATAGTAATAAATCAAGAAGGAAAACAGCCAAACCCACAACAGCCCTTGTCGGATGAATATCTTCTAATGGACTTGGCCGCAACCCTAGTGAGGACCAGGTACCGAGGCCTCCATCTTTTGTCGCAGGTTTAATCGCGTCACTCACCTTGACCCTGACTCCATTCATGAAACTCCAGGAAACTTTGAGTGAGGACATCAGAGACCAGACAACAGTGATTGCCATGCTCCATACAAAACTTGTCTTTTTTAGAAGGTTTTGTTACTGGCAGCCAGGGTAATCTGGATAAGAACAAAGAGAAAATCACCAATATACTGAATACTATCATTGACATGGCGACCAGCGATAAAAACAAAGGTGAAGTGATGCGAATAAAGTCATCTTCGAGCATACAAATATAAAAGTTGCACCCATGCCGCCTGCTTACCTTCAAGCTAATGACAGAGCAGTGGGTTTCCCGCCTCCTCTTAGTTCTAGGAGGGGAACTCAAAGCTACAACCACACCCCAACCGCTATAATAAAAGATGTTGTGAATCTGGACCCAGTCTCGGGCGTGTGTGGCTCCTTTGGGGACACCTCTAAAAACATGGATCCCTTGCCCGCTATAGCCCCCCGTGATAGTGGAAACAAAGACCATTGTGCTCAGGAAGGCTTGATGGCCACTGCAATCGCTCAACCCAAGAAGAAGTATGACATTTTCTCTAAACTGTCTGAGGGTGACCTGGCTAATAGTAAGTTCCTGCAAAGTAAGATGACATCCTTGGAAAGAAAACTGACAAGGGAAAAGGATGATAACTGCTCAACCCCTCCTATCCAATGTGCTCTGAAACAACTTATACTCAAACCAACTAAGACGATGAGACGGACATTAAGAAATCTACTCCCTGCAAATCTGACAGAAGGGAAAGATATCGAAAGGGCCCAACCTCCGAGGAAATCAGAATTACTCCTGTGCCTCAAAGGGATGAGATGGCAGCTAAAGCACCAAGGCAATTACAGGAATAAGTAGACAAAGATGACATGGGAAACCTAATTAACCTATCGACATATACCTCTCAGGATGAAGATGAACCACCCTCGCTATGCAGCTCGCCTGACCATGTTAACCGAAGCGTAGGATCTAGCTCCAGCGAAGAAGAACGTGAAGAGAACAATCAACAAAGTGACTCTCTTAATGATCGTCCTAAATGTTAATTAAGAAGTGGCATAACAAGGACTCAATTCTACACAGAGGGGCCCACTGACTTAGTCTAATTGAGGTCTCAGATTCAGAGGAGCCGAGGGTGGAAAGCTTTAAGGATTTGACAAACGGCCGTGCAGTGACTGGTCGGAGTATATCTTTTCAAACGTAGGGGGATCGAAGACAAATCTGCCAAAAAAACCTCAACACTAACAGCAGCTCTAAAGGCATAACTGTCAAAAAATCAGTATAGATACACCATGACAGAACATCCCCAAAATCATCCAATGATTTCAATGAGAGGAAAATTGAGGCCTTGGCGAATATTTCTATTTATAACGAGACTTTTAGGCTTTCCTTAGAAATAGTCTTATTGATTAAGGATAACCTGATCCTGAAAAGAACTAACGTTCTGCGTCTCCTTTGCAGCATCCCAGTGTTTAATCATATTCGCTCAAATGACCTGTACCTAGTGGAGTTTCTGGAAGAAGACCGATTGGACAAAATAACCATGTACTTATCATCAGCCAAAAAAAAAGGATACTCTGCTAAAGACTAGGGACAAATTGCTAGTTCCCGGCTTCGTGTTAAGTGACTATGAGACCAAAAAACATGATCAAATCAAAGGTAACAAGGGAGCCTTTGGGCCGGCCCATCTCGTGTATTTATTGGAAAAACTCGCCAGGATCCCAATCCACCTAAAGAAAGCCCTAGGTTAAATGAAAGAGTCCACCCAATGAGACAAAAAGTCTGCCGTCAATAACTTGCCTAACTTGCTTTGCAGAGAAAAACAACTATAGGCAGAGAGATAACAAAGAGAACCCCAAAGATCATCGGCATAATTTGGATGAAGATGACTGGGGATGGCTGGTGGGGGCCATGGCCTCAGACAATGCTCAACTATAGCTCAACTGTGCAAAGGGGGGATTATTGGGGCCTCAAGTGGGCACCCTAATGAGAGTATGCTGCTGGTATACAAAAGGCTTTCTCCACCTGTTTGGGGAAGGAGTTCCCAATGTCCAAGAATTTGACATCATCTGCCTGCAGGAGACATGGCTCAGGTCCCCCCCTATACTGGATGGGTATACCATTTACTTTAACCCTGCGGAAAAGGGCCTGACTAGAAGGCCTATGGTGGGCCTCCTGATTGCCCTAAACAACAGTAGAGGTTATAAAGTAATCTTGGAAAGTCAACCATCCCCATTGATTCAGGCCATACAAATAAGGGTTGGGCCCTTATTAAAGGGGTCAACTAAGACAGTTATGGTAATAAACCTATATTGAAACATTTCCTCCCCAAGGGGAAAGGGGGTTTTGTCCACAGTTCTAGCTTTGATCAATGAGGCAGGCCAGATGACCTAATCTGGAGATTCTATTATGTGGTGCCCTTAACAATTATTGCTTTGATGTGTCACTAAACCTCTTTGAAGATCCTATACCATCGGCCTGTCTGCTAGTTATGAGAGTTCTACACTGGAGACAAGAATTAGAGCTGAGCAGCATGTATCTGTTGAATGGCCACATTGTGGGGGATCACCCTGTTAAATCAACCTAGAAAAGAGGCAAGAAAAAAAAGATGCTGGACTATGTTTTCACATCAGATACCCTATTCATGCAACTATCCAGCTTAGTGGTTAATGAAACTAACCATAGCAACCACAATATTGTAGTAATTGCAATTGCTAAGTGGCCCTCCAGGAAACCTGATATGATATCAGCTGATATGGAAGTTGAACCTGGAAGAAATAGGATGAGACTTCAATTGTCAACTGTCTCAGGAGTAGCCCCTTCTGCAGATGGAACTGGATTTTACTTGGGGAATTTACAGCTTGAAGCCTTTGATGCAACTGCCTCAAATAACATTAAAGTAGGCTTCTCGTCACGTCACAAATTCGATCCTGAGATTGCGAGGAAGGAAAAAGATCTCAATAAAAAAATTAGAGCAAACCACTACAGAAATACAGAAGAGGCCAAGGAATGTTCAAGGTTGCTGAAGCAAAACTTCAAAAACTGGATGAAAAGCCATAAATGCTGGATGCTACAACAGGATGTGGAAAACATGCTACAGATACTGTCTACTAAAAACACTGCAGCGATGTGGAGACTTATGAATGCCCTCCACGCCCTCCAGGATTCTCTGTCTTTAAATCTGATCTCATCGGAAATTTGGAGTAATCATTTCGAAGCCCTATTTGCTCAGTCCAGTCACCTACAAATCCATACGCATGTCTACTGTGAGGGCCCTTGGTTGTTCTCCACTGAAAAGAGTGAAATCATTGATCTCATCTACAAGGCAAGTAACTCAAGGGCTGCTGGCCCAGATGAGACTTCAGACCTGATGTGGGAATGGTTTGAAGTAATTAAATGGAAGCGAAAAATTCCAGGCTCTTGGACTTGCTCTACCATTGTTCCGATATTTAAGAAGGGGGACAGGGTGAACCCAAGCAATTATAGGCAAATTGCCTTATTGGACGCTAGAGGCAAGATCTTTCGCTCATGCGTTCTTAAAGCCCTTATGAACTGGAGTAAGTCTACAGCGCACTATGATCTGTGGCAAGCGGGCTTAATTAAAGGTTTGGGGACATCAGTGAACCTATTTCTCCTAAACATCCTAAAAGCCTAAGAGAAAAGGAGGAATGGGCAAGAACTGTTTGTGGCCGCAATAGACCTGGCCCATGCATTCGATACAATTGACATACAATTGCTGTGGGCGAAACTGGAATCTTGGGGATGCCCAGCAGATATAAGGGAAGGTTTAAAACTACTGCACGACTGCACCTCATTGCGTGTGAGATTGGACTGAAAAGGACACCTGAGTGATCCAATTCCAAAATTTAGTGGCCTCAAAAAAGGTTCCCCCCTGGCACCAGCTATTTTTAACCTCTTCATCTCGAATGTTAGCAAGGCACTCGATGCAAGTAGCTGCTTCCTCCCTCCCCTGGCAGGAGTGGCAATTAGTCGGCTGCTGTATGCCGATGATTTGATCCTCCTGGATCAAACCCAGGTGGGCCTTCAAAGGCAATTAGATGCATTGTAAAGCTACTTGGAAACCAATGGTTTAAGGATCAATGTAAATAAGTTAAGGATCCTCATCTTTGGTCGCAAAAAAGGAAAGAAGACTGCCAAAACCAAGGCCTGGTATATAAAAGGCAAAAGAATTTAAGAAGCAACGTCACTAATTTACCTAGGGCTATGCTTAAATGAAAGCGCAACAGCTTCACAAAGCGAGCCTACACAGTGAAGCAAGGCTAAGGGCCTGGCTGCTCAAGCTTGCATAATCCAAAAGTGATATTGAAAATTCCCTTTGGCCCCAATAATTGACTTCTATCGTCTGAAAGTCTCTTTTACCCTGACACATGGGGCCAAAGCTTAATTTGCCCTGTCTGCTGAGGTTTGGGGAAAATTGGAAGGTATTTTCTGGAGAAGAGCTTTGTGTCTGCCCAACTGCGTCCCCAGTCAAGTCATCAGGGTCGAGTTGGACCTGACCTCTCTCTATGCTAGCACAGTGTGGAAAACTCTTTCATTCTACAGAAAATGCTGTGGAGAGGACATGGAAGGAGAACTGGAAGTGCTTGGAAAAGCTATGTCTAGAAATTCTACAGACTCACTACTGAAGACCTGTAAATCACTGTGTTTAGAGACCTTGAATGAGCTGACAGAGTCTGAAGAGTCCCTATTGAGCAATCCTGCGTGGGTCAAGATAAAACTATTTGACCTTGATTGGATCCTGTCTTTGGAACATAGGTCTAAGGCTAAACTGTATGGAAGCAACAACTTCCCTGACATTAGAGCTAGGGGAACGTTGTCACCCTACTTATCTAAGTTCCCGTGTAGATATAGTCCCGGCCAATTTTTGAGGTTCAGGTTAAACTTGTTCCCAACCAAGGAAATTACAGAAGTACGAAAAGTGCCAGAGTTGTGGAATTTCCAGTGCAGACTGTGCAACTGTAAAAGGGAGACTCTGTTACATCTGAGCTTGCTATGCCCAGGATCGAAGGAACTAAGGTCAAAATGGTTGGGCAGATTTACTAATCAGTTGCATACTTTGACAGCCAAAGAGTGGTGGACAAGGCTGATGTTGAGTAAACAGGTATTGGCCACCTTGGCATTACTGGCTTTTTTGAAAATAGTGTTTGTGCTAATTACAGAGGAGACGGAGAGAATTGAAGAAGTTAAGAACCAGTGAAGGGGGCCCCCGAATATACCTTTGGGGGCTTCACCCTGAATGGTAAATGGAACTTGAAGTGTATCCGATGATGTAAAACTAAGTGGGATAGCTTACCTTGATATTTCTTCCTCTTCGGATTATACTGTTTTCTTTTTTTTTCTTATTTGTGATACTGAATTTTAATGTCTAAATCTAAAATGTTTGTCGATTAAACCAAATGCTAATACAAAAAATGGTGAACACAACTCAGAACAAATTTCCTTTTAATCTACCTAATTCATTTAAATGAAAATCCCTTCTCACACTTTTTAAAGTAGTTATGCTTTGCCAACGTTTAGCCAAAATTAAAAATAAAAGTGTGTATATTACAAAAATGACATTGTTGTTATCACTTCCTGACACAATCATGCAGCTTCTTAGGACTCTTGTAATCAACAAATGTTTCTACGATCCAGTCAATGACACTCATGTGATCACTTTCAGTAAGATGAAAGTCTGAGTTGGCTCTGATGATATGCAGCTGGTGCATCAACCTACTAAGCTATTTTACCACCTACATCATGTCAATGTAGTAAATGGCCAGAAAAGTTATATAAGCACACATTTACTGAGCGTATTTACATGTGCTTATGAGCAAAATAGCAAATCTTGGTTCTCCAAAAATTGAGTTAGTCTGCCAGGTGGCTTTGGGGCGGGGCCAGCTGAAGATGTTTCAAGGCTGGTTGGGATTTTCAGCATGATGTTTGGAAGCCCCCTTTGTCTTACAACTGGTCAAACAGTCAGAGGTTCAAGTGGGGTGTTTAAAGTATAATGAAGTTAAAAGAATGCAGTGAGGTGGTTAATAGCTACATGTTATCAGGGAAAGGCAGACAGCAGGGGGTTGAAACATTTAAATATCCCCTGAAAAGCTAATAATTGCTCTTTGGCAGCAGGATGCTAATGATGGGAAATTCAGAATTAAAATGCAACGAGGGGCTAAAAACATCCCTAGAGCCTGCCAGAAGGGGGTGACGGTCTGCAATGTGTGCACTGCACACATTTAATGCCCAAATTAAAGGGTTTTGTTTCTGTTTCATAGGACTTCCAATCTGGGACACTTGCTCTCTGCCCCCAAAGCTCCATGGCACATTTCAACTGAAAAAATGTAAAGGCTCTGACACCATCCCTGCTCTGGGGTGAGTGGGAAAATCAGCAGGTAGATCAAGCAAGTAAGTCCAGTAGGAAATGGGACCAAGAAGTAACTTTTCCAGGGCTGAGGTGAGTGGGTGAATGATGTTTTACTTATGCATGTCTTTTACTTTGTCTTTCGTTCTGTACCTGGGTTGTGATTTGCAGAGGAAATGTTGCTCTCCCAACCAAAAATAGTTAGGCAAAGTCCCCCCTCTTGTAAAAAATGTATCTTCCGGTAACAACTGTCATACCTTCTCTCTGTGGCAAACTGAAATATCCAGCATGTGTTTAGCAGGAGAGCAATTCGTACCTTGCTACATCGAAAAATAAAGCAGTTTAACAGTAAATGGGGGCAGGACAATCTGAAAAACATTTTCCAAAGATGCGCCCGCATGTGCTTTTGTCACAGTCCAGTGGATGTAGTAGCGCCAAGGAGGTGTTACATCACTTTTATTCAAGCAATATGCCACTCGCCGCTGGGCCATTACCAAGTCAGCTAATGCCCCAGGGCCCATGGTTACAGGCCCGAGCGAAGCGAGGCCCTTAACGAAGGCCATGAGTCATTATCTGACTCAGTAATGGCCCCGCGGTGAGGGACATATTGCTATTAGTACCCCGGCCTGCAAGACCGGGGCACTAAAAGCATATTTTTCTCTCCCAAAACACCACAGAGTTTTGAGACAGAAAAAAAAATGTCAAAGAAAATGGCCGCCAGGCAAGGGAAAATGGAGTCCATTTTCCCTTAACATGGTGGCCATCAGAGTTCCCAGCGTGTTTGCTCTCGAAAAAAAAAGGTAAGCGCGGTTGGGAGGGCGGGCAGGCGATTGTTAGAGGTGTGGGGGGCGGTGGTGAGGGAAACACTCACCTGAATCCACGGCAGGGTAGTATGGCAGCCTCCAGCCCTGCAGAGGCTGTTAGCGGGATTGCACTGCTCCAAGCCTCCTCATTGGCTGAGGGGCTGTCACACCCCCTCACCAGGGACAGAACAAAGCTGAGGCTTCGAGGGATTCTGCATGGGGTATGGACTGGGCGAGGGCCATTCAGAATGCTTGTTACATTCTGATTGACCCTTCGCTGGGAACTAATTGTTTTTAATACATTACAAAATTACAGCCATTCTATTTGAATATTAATATATTTTAAACTCTGAATCATACAAAATAAATATTACTTAGTGATTTTGTGGGCTTAACATTAAAATCTTGAGACAGCATCCAGATATGCGCCCACTCATCCCCTACTCCACAGAACAGTAGCCTTAATGGCCAATTCAAAGGTAGCAAAGCATGGTCTGTTTACATTTCTAGAACTTGGGAAACAAAGTCATTTTTCTAAACAAAAGGCCATACTTCCCAATTGGATAATCCAACAGCCTTTCTTTTCACTTGCTCCAGTTTCTGGGGGGATCAATCATATTGTACCCCCCTGCTTAAAGTTGTGGGGGTATATATCCCCCTGACCCCCATTTCTTAAAGCCATGCTCAGAATACCTAAGAATAAGAATTAATATGGCACACAACAAATCGGGGCCCTTGTACGAACATTGTCACCATTTTACAATGTGCCAATGTACCCCCGCACTGCTTGAACAACGAGGGAAGGAGTGTCTGTTCCCCCTCCTTGTCAGCTGTTTGTTTTCATGAGCATTTAAATAGTTTCATTTCCGTGCCATGAAACTATTCAAATGCTTACAAAACGAAAAATATCTGATTGTGCGTTGGGCGGAAGGGCTTTTGTTCCTCTACTGCCGAGTGTAGGTAGGCTGAAGTGTTAGGCATCTTGCAAAATTAGCAAGTGCTGCTCCCTTCAAAGAGGGGAGGCTGCTCATTCATCAACTCAGCCTTGATTTATTTATTTATTAATTTATTTATTTACTTATTTATTATTTATTTATAACGCGCCGAAGCTCGCAAGCATCAGGGCGCGACACAAACACAAGGACATAAGGTTCACAAGACGGCACAAGTAGTGTAGGAACGGAGGAGCAGAAAGAGTGTAGCCTAATGTTGAAAAGGTGACTACGTGGTTATTTAAAGAGAGTGGTCTTTAGCTGCTTCCTGAAGGGTTGGATGTTTCTTTCCATTCTCATACTGCCAGGCAATTTGTTCCAAGGAGAAATAGCCAGGCTCGGAAAAGCTCGACCTAGGCCTGTGGATTTACCCGGAAGACTGGAGTTGAGTAATCCTTGTTTTGCAGATATCAAGCTACTGCTTGGCTCATACCAGCTGAATTATTTTCTTAGGTAAGCTGGGGCCGTGCCGTAAAGACAGTGATGTACCAACGTAAGTGATTTAAAGATAATACGTTCCTTCACAGCCAACCAATGAAGGTTGTTTCTGTCCTTGGTAATATGTTCCCGTTTAGTTTTTCCTGCAATGGACCTGATTGCATTATTTTGGATGATCTGGCATTGTTTTAGGCAGTTGTTACTGGCGCCAAGCATTAATGCGTTGCCATAATCCAATCGAGACAGAATGGTGGATTTTGCGATCGTGGCACTCTTTTTAGTGTTTAGAAATGGTCGAATACGGCAAAGGAGCCTCTGATAGTAATGACAGTGTCGCTTCAGATATGCGGTTTGGGCTTCTGATCCTATTGAAGATTGTAAGTAGATACCAAGGGTTTTGACTTTGTTTGATTCTGTAATAGAGGAGTCTTTTATAGAAAATGAGGAGTAGTCTGAGTCAAGATTATTTAATGCTTTTACGGTGCCAAAAGTCATGAGTTCCGTTTTGCAGCTTTTAAGGCACATCCAATGTGCTATCATCCAGTTTTCAATGGTGTCATAGATGACAGATAGCTTTTCCTTGTCTATGGAATGATTTCCGTTCAGCTCCAGAATGAGCTGAGTGTCGTCTGCGAAGTTGGTGAAAAAGATTCCAAGCTGTGATAGAAGGGTGCAGAGACAGCGGATACATAAGTTGAAGAGTAAGGGGGAAAAACTAGCTCCCTGAGGGAATCCACAATCCACAGGTTTGGGCAAGGTGGAGTGCCCTCTGCAAGTGATTTTAGAGATCCTATTGTCCAAGAATGATGATATCTAATCAATGGCGTCTTGGGAACAGTTTCCGGCTGAACTTAGTGCCTCTCGGAGCTTTCCGTGATCAAGCAAATCTAAAGCAGCCGAGAGGTTTCAGAAGAATTAACAGTCCTGCTTTGCCTCCATCTAAGATGCTGAGCATTTTTGTCTGCAAGTCTAGCAGTGCTGACTCGGTGCTATGTGCACTTCTAAAACCCGATTGTGGAGGGTGTAATAGGCTATGTTGATCTACATATTCTTGCAGTTGTTTAGCAGCAATTTTATCGAGTACTTTCAACAAAAAATTGCAATTAGTAATAACTCTGAGGTTTGAAGGATCTTGTTGGTCCAGTCCAGGTTTTTTTACCAGAGGGGTGACTGTGACTGTTTTGATTCCAATAAGGACTTTTCGGTCCCTAAAAGAAGCGTTTGTCATGTGACAGAGAAAAGGGGAAAAAATGTCTGCGTTGTCTAAAATGAATTTCGGGGGTAAGATGTTTTCAACGCAAGTTGTGCAGTTCATGGATGAGAGAGTATCATGCATGTCTTTAATTGAGACTGGTGAGAATGTGAATTTAGGAAAGTTTAACACTAGGTCAGTAGCCTTGAGTTGAGGAGATGGTGGCGAGTCTGAAACTTTACAGTTTATGATGGCATCTCTAGCTTTTTTGATTTTATTTGAAAAGGCGATTTGGACTGCCTCGCAGTCAGTCAGAGATGGTTGAAAAGGCGAGGAGAGTGTAGATGTTTTTTTTTTTTCGAAGGATTTTAGAATTTGAAACAATTTCAAAGTTGGAAGCACTGTAATTTGATTGTTATAGAATTCTTTCTTAACTTCTGCCAATTTAGTTTTGTATAGGAGATCGCATTTTTTCCAATGTTCTTTGTTTTCCTTTGTAGGGGCTTTGAGCCATGCTCTCTCTAATTTCCTTTTGGCTATCTTGATGGTACTCAATTCTGGCGTATACCAGTTTTGATGATTGGGGTTGGGACGGACCTGTTTATTTTTGAGTGGAGCGTATTTGTCAAGTAACTCCTGAAAGTGGTTACTGAATTTGAGGGCAATAGTATCACAAGAATCATTATCGGTGGTGTTCTTCATGACGTGTGTGAGTCCTTCTTTCAAGATATCTGGTGTAATTTTCTTGAGATTCCTTCCTAGGACAGGTTTGGGAGAATTATCAAAGTAATCAGATTTAAATGTGAGTGAAAGCGTGTCCCAAAGATTGTTGGGACAGAGGACACTCCAAGCTCGTTGTTTTTGCTATTTCTTCCTTTTTTCTCTTTTATTTCTTTTATTTTTTCTAGTTTTGACATTTTACATTTGAGTTTATTTCCATTGTTACTTTCCTGAATTTATTTATCTTTCTGACTCTTTTTTTCTAGCCATCTCACCTGTCAACTGTCCCTTTTTATTTGACTCTTTCATTTGCCCGCCACCCCATGATTTTGCTGCTGTCTCTCAGTCTCACCTCCACTTCTTTCTTAAGCAGTAAATTAGCCCCACTCCCTGCCAGGTTATATGTCCATGGCTTTTTAAAGCAGAGGCCACTGATTCAAACTCCAATTTGTTAGCTCTGCATGCTAATGCACCTGCAGCGGAGCGATGTGTGCAACCGGAAGGTCCAACTGCCGAACACTGGCACAGAGGAATGGGTGAGAGGGAAATATGGATAGGAGGGGAAGGAAGGAAAAAGCGCAAAGGTAATTAAGGACATGGAGAGAAAGAGGAAGGGAGAGAAAGGCAGTGAGTGTGCTAGAGATAGAAATGTGGAGAGTGTAGGAGGGATTGCGTGTTGGGAGAGAGAGAGTATGGGTTACTGGACATGGGAAGGGGTGAGCAAAAAAGAAAGAATGATGGACGCATCAGGGAGTAATGTGTGGAGACAGAGAAGGAGGGATGGATGGAGACTGAGGGAGTGTGAATCAGAGAGATGGAAGGGGCAAAAGAAAACCCAATCATTTGAGTGATGGTGAGAGGCAGTGACATGTGGGATAAGATGGAGGGAGAGTTGGTACAGGTGTTGAGAAGGAGAGAGGGTCTTCCCACCCCGTAGGAGATACCAAATGAGAAACAAACTCTGAGAGAGCACATCCAGGAAGGGTGTGCACATAGAGGAGGGTGCGCGGTCACCTTAGTGGATGCATGAGAAGCTATATGGTAGAAGCAGGTGTGAACACCATCTTGGCAAATGGCAGCCATCTTAGTATTTAGACCCATGTGCAGCGAACAGAAATATGTGAGTTAGTATTAGATCCCTTGCATGAGCACGGACATCACCCCCACCCTGACCAGGTTTCAGAGATCCATAAAATACTCCATTGTCCAAGAAGTTACAGTCCCTTGTGCCCTGGCAAGAATGTGCCTTGCAAGGTCATGAGAAGGGAGCAAAGCGCCTCTTGGCAGTACCATCCCACGGACAAAGATGGACAGATGAAGAAAGACCAATGGTCTGGCATGCCATATAGAGCAGGCCCAACATGTATAAGACTCCTCCAATTAGCATTGTAGAATTGTACTGTATACGATTACATCATCAGTGACATTGTTTGTGCTTATAATGTGCCGCACATTCCTACGGAGCTCAGAACGTTCAGAGGCAGCAGAGTTCTTTGCTGATGCAATTCTATTTTGTAGAAATAAATACTTCTTATCTTTGCAAGCGGTGTCTTGGGCCATTTTCTCTAGCAGTTTGCATTTTTTCTGGTGTGAGCGTTCAGGGTGTGTCTTCAAAGGATAGGAGGTGGAAGGACGGAGGGATATTGGAAAGAGGAGTCAGAAAGGAAGGGTTAAGTAATTGTGTTGATACGCAAAATGGCCTTTGTGGTGTAGGTACTATGCCCCCAAATATTTACACGCAGACACAAACCACAGAAAAACAAAAGGTTTAAAACTGGAAAACAAGCCATAACTCTGCAGAGGCCGCAATGATCCAGGAAGAGTTTTGCCACCCTTGAACAGTTGCAGCAGAAAGACAGGCCCTTTGAAACACAAGGACTCCTTCTGAGGCCCTTTTTGTAACAAGTATGAGAAAATGGCAACCAATGATTGTGTTGTTCACCCCAGCTACTGAATGATGGCCAGAGAGTCTTCTCGAGACTGAGAAGAATCTCAGTCCCTTTCCAACTTTTCATGTGAAATGGGTCCTGAGCCCCAGGAGGCCCCCTGAGAAGCTACGACATGTTGACAGTCTGATGACACACCAACACACTCCTTGAATTTGGGAAATAAAATGTATCCATTGCAGTGCAAATGTTACAGGCTGCCTTTGCGGGTACCTTCAGGCCATCACCTCCCTCGGGCCTCTTGCAGTATCCAGCAACCTTCTTATCACTGTGTTGCAGTTTTACTCCAGTTTCCTCTAAGTTAGCACCCTGTTGTCAAAGAGTGATTTATTGCTTTTCAATAGAAATGTAGGGCTTGATTTACCAAAAAAATGTCAATGGGACTTTACCATGTTAAAACATGTTTTTAAATCAGTGCTTTGGTGTTTCAGCTCCCCTCTGACTGTCTGTCCAAGATTATCTGCAGCTATTCACACCCTCACTTCATTCTTTTGACTGCATTAAAAACCTAAGCACCTCACAAGTGTTCTGGGCTGTTTTTTCCCAGCTGTAGGCAAGGGGGCCCCAAAACATAATTTGAAATGGGCACAAACCAGCCCTGACATATTTTCAGAAATCCCTACTGCTTTGTATTCACTTTGCCTACCCCTCCAGTCCTTGAACTCCATAGTTACTGGTTTTACTCTGATTTATGCAGGTAAAACTCAGGAACGGTTCTATGTGTGACACAAGTTTCTCTTCTGACCAGCTGGTCCGGTGCTTTATATCTAATCACAGAACATTGTTGGCTGTCTCGTCTGTGAGGCTGTGAATTGAATGGGCATGCATTATGGCCTACCTCACTACACACTTTTGGGCATATCTTGGGTTGTTAGTATCTGTTGATTTGAAATTGTCATTCTGATATTGTGCACCTTTTGGACATGGACACCATTATGAATGAGTTTATCATATAGAAACTGCACATGAACAGATATTTGCATAGAAACATTGCCTTCAATAGTGGTAATTTCAGTGTAAGGTGGTTCCCCCAAGGAAAAAGGGGGGAGGTGGCAAGAGTAACTACCAGTAGGAATCCTGGGCAAAAGATACTACATCTTAATGCCACATGTGTGAATATGAATCCGGTGGGATGGTCTATACTTGTCCTATGGGCAGTCCAGTCCCACTGGCCAGCTGCCCCATGTTTGTGCCAGGTCAAATAAACAGTCACAGCTGATAAGCTATGGATAGAGTGCAACTCCTTCTTTATATAATCCGTTTAAAAGAACAATTTATACAACTCAGGGTTCCCAAGTTATATGGCAGTTACCACCTCCTGTAGTACAATTGCAGAACAGCTTATAACAGACTTACATTCTTATAATCTTACATTCTTACATTTTCCTCCAATAGTTATACTTCTCATTTACCCCAGTATGACAGTGGAGGATATCAATACCCTTCAAAATGGTATCCCACTACAAAACTGTTTACAATGGGATCACTAATTACTTACTTACAGTCTCTTTTGAATAAACACAAAATGGGTTCCCTTTAGTTGGGAGCACCCTAGAGCATTCTGTAGCACATATGGTAAGTAACCAACTGCTTCGCAGCCAATAAGAACATATAGTAATAATTGTACACGAGTTAGAAAAATAACACTTTGCTTTCACTGGCAGCCTGTTTGGCGAGTGAGATATATGTCCCTTATGATAACCCCACAGCTCTTTCACACCAGTGTTGCGATGGTAAGAGGGCTTACTCTCATATTGTACCTGGCAGACGCTTTTACTACTTGTGGTGTACTTGCTGGAAAGACTTGCCACATAGATAAATAACCATTCTTTACTTCATGGGAGACATTGGTGAGTGTGGTTTTTATTTTACACATTAGACAAGTAAACCCTCCTTCACTTCATGAAGCAATAGGTGAACTTGGGTTGACAGCTTGGATATTTAAGCCCTCTTTCACTTCAGGAGGTATATTAAGGCACATGAGTTGGCATGTAACTAAGTAAACCCTTTTTCATTTCATGGGATACATTGGCAACCATGGATTGACACGTAAAATAAGTAAACTCTCTTTCATTTTATGAGGTGAATTGACGCATGTGGGTTAACACCTATGGTAATTAAATATGCTTTCACTTCATGGGATACATTGGCGAACGTGGGTTGACCCATAAGGTAAGTAAACCCTCTTTCACTTCAAGAAGCACAGTGGCACACGTGGGTTGACACATTCGATAATTAACCCCTCATTCAATTCATGGGGAACATTGACGAGGGTGGGTTGACACATTAGATAAGTAAACTCATTCACTTCAAGTGGCACATTGGCGAACATGTGTTGATGCATTAGATAATTAAAACATCTTTCACTTCATGAGGTACATTGACGAGGGTGGGTTGACACATTAGATAAGTAAACCCTCATTCACTTCATGAGGTACATTGGGAAACGTGTGTTGACAAATTAGATCATTAAAACATCTTTCACCTCATGAGTTACATTGACGTGCGTGGCTTGAACCCCTCAGGTAAATAAATACTCTTTCACAGTTTGAGCCCCTTCCCAGAGACGGCCGGGTAACATTTACGCCCTCTCATAAGGAGCGCACGCCACTCCATTCGATCCCTCAGCACCATACGGAGCCCCTCGCAATTGGCCACCTCCCCCGCTTCGGAAAGAAAACAACATGGGAAGGGGAAAGAAGAACTAATATGCCATGTCGGGCAGAGGACACTGAGGCAAGCTCAGAGTTCTGACAGAAACTGACAGAACACTTTCTCTCCCAACGCACCGTATTTAACATAAGGGAAACTCCTACGAAGGACCCCCTAT
Source organism: Ambystoma mexicanum (assembly GCF_040938575.1). Taxonomy (NCBI): domain Eukaryota; kingdom Metazoa; phylum Chordata; class Amphibia; order Caudata; family Ambystomatidae; genus Ambystoma; species Ambystoma mexicanum. Next base: position 673,836,250 of record NC_090925.1, read on the forward strand.
CGAAGAGGTTTTCTACCTCTCCCCTTCTCTAATAGGCCACTTAACTATAGTATACGCAATAACCACTTAACCTGAATATTTCCCTTTTTTCGCTCCAATGTTCTCTTAAATACCGCAGTGACAGGAAATACAACCTGGGCCGAACGGATTTTGAAGGCAGGCAAAATACTTTTCTACTTCTAACGGGCCGCACTAAATTGCCAGCTCCGGAAACTTGTTCTCCACTCTTACCTCCTGTCCCAGGAAAACGGGGAAAGTAAGACTCGCGTCTGGTACCGTCAGTCCGCTACCAAAAGAGGCACAATCTCATGGGAGCTTCCAGCCTGAGCTGAGCTGTCTCCTACCATGCTGGATGCTTCATCTACCCTGAGAAGGGGAGAGCGCAGGCCGGCCAGGAATGTTCTGGGGAACTTCATCAGCACGGAGGGCCGGGATACCCTATGCGCTCTTCAGGGCGACGCTCTCTCTCTCTCTCGCCAGGAGGCTTGTCGCCGATATGTCTTCATCAAGGTCCCGTTCACCTGTCCCCAGGACGTGGGACCGGTGACAGTATTTTACTCAAAATCACCTCATGCACACTTTAGTTCCCTCCTGGGCGGGCCGTACCAAGTCCTCCGGGTCCCTAGAGGAAGACAATACCAGCAGACATAAAAACAGGACTGAATGCATTCACATATGAATCCCCCTTCATTCAATAAAAATAAAACTCCCACGCTGAAATGGGTGGGGGTTTACATCAATAAACTGTGTTTTACATTCAGAATGCTTTGTTTGTACTAGTCTTCTGAAACGCATGCAGCTTCCATGTTTTAACCAACACTTTTAAGGTAACTTATTTGTGCAAATTGTGCTAACCTTTGCAGCATTAGGGTTAAGGATTAAGTAAGTGCACAATTAAAAAAGTCTTGCCCCTGTACTGAAAATCAAAAGTCGACACCAATGTTTTTGATCATGCTCTCCTAATCACCTCCCTTTCTGCACTGCAAAGGCACGTACAGGCAGATCGCTCGGCTTCTAAAGCTCACACACAAACAGTGAGCATTAACACATGCAGTAGCTTCAGGGATCAACTCATATTGTGAGTTCACAGCCGCTGGGGAAGGTGGAACTCTCATAGGCGTCCATAGAGGGGGAAAACAGGGGCAATTACAACCTTATTTGCTGCGTTGCCCCTGCTAATTGGTGGGCTGCCCGTGACCCCAACTGGTAAAGAACTCTTTCTAGCTCCTTCGCTCAGCGGTCATTCACACCGTTTCAAGATCTGTTTGATTAGCCTGTGTTCTTTCTTCTGGCCTGAAAGGGACACCCCGGGAATCAATGGGCCATGAATATCATTGGGATGGTGGGCGTCCCTTTTAAAAGCAGTCTTCCTGCATGCCGGGCACACTATTGTTTTACAAATGTGCAGATTACACATGCATACAACAAAACAAAAAAGACATGTTGAAAAATGCTTCTTAAACTTGCATTTACTAGTTTTCTTTAAAATGTGTTTTTTTTGTTTTTGTCTGACTACCACGCAAATACCCAGCGATTTGTGTGCCCCTTCCTTTGTGTTTTATCACAGGATATATTTCTAACAATGTTACATGTTTGTCAAACTGCTTAATCACAATAAATGCTTGTATTGTGCTGACAGCTGTTATAAGGAAATGTAACAGTGGGCTCATGGCTAACAACTTTTGATTTTCATTACAGGAGCAGAAATTCCCCCAACCTGATATAAGCAAGCGACTAGCCCAACACATCCCTTGGCGGAACACATTTTATAGCACTTGTTTTTTATAAGGAATTGCAAAATGTCATAAGATTAGCAACCAATTTGAAATATATAAGATCTCAGCAACTGTCACTCAACCTGCTGAGCTACCCTGGTAGCATTCTACTGTACAGCGGGGTCTATGTATCCCTTAATGTACTGAAAATCACAGCATTACCAACAGTGTAGTTCATGTGCATGACTTCAAAGTCAACACTATTTCATCTCCAGCCACACTGGTCCTGTGCATAGATCCATTGAAGATGTACTAGTGGCGGCTTGTCCTTAATGGGCAAGGGGGGTTGAACCAAAAGCACCCTCTTCCATTATGGCGGACCTGAAGGGCCAGCTGAGGGAGCACTCCTGGGCTGGCATGAACTATCAAAGGGAAACACGATTTCCGTTTCACAGTTCTGTTCTGCAGCTGTGCATGCCCAATGGGCCATGCAAAACCAGGGACTTTTTGCTTCCCCAGTCTTGCATGTCTTATTGGGGATCCTGGTTCAGGAATTGTGTGTTTGTATATGTGAGGGGGTGCTCCTGCACTGCCCTGCAAATACTGACGGAATGGGGCACTTTATCATCAGTGCTCCTACTCTTGCGTAAATGTGCAGGAACCAGGACGCCCTCTTTGCTTCCTTGTTCCTCTTTGTGCTACACTGGAGCTGGCACACTGGGAGGAAACTTCAGGACCAGGGCAGAAGATAAGTTCATTTAAATATGTGTGTGTATGCATGTATGCTTGCAGTGTGTTCCACAAGTGAGTCTATGATGATGGGTGCACATGTGAATGAGGGAGTGCATGCTACATGTGAATGTGTGCGTGCGTGTGTTTGTGCTGGACTGTGGAGCTGATTTTGGTGGGAGGGATTTGTTGTACAACCCCCTACCCCTACCAGCCAATATCAGCTCCCCTTGCAAGGTACTAGCGGGCCAAGGGACAGGCATGGTATTTATTTACTGGCCATCTATGAGAGAAGCCTAATAAACAATGCCATGCCTGCCTCTTGGGGTCCCCAGTGCCTCACATGAACACATAATCACATTCTGTGCTTGCAAAGGTACTGGTGGGATCAGGGGGCAGGCATGGACTTTGTTTACTGGGCATTTATGATATAGCAAGCATGATGCATGTTAGTATGTAGCCGTTGTTGTAGTTTAATGCAGTAGTCTAGCCATTTGTTACTGTGGCATGATATTTTGTATTGGGCATCTTTGATAAAGCAAGCATGATACAGGTTAATATGTAGTTAGAATGACATTTTAATTCAGCCATTCTAGCTGTTTCTTACTGTGGCATGACATTTTATATTGGGCATCTTTGATAAAGCAATCAAGATAAGTGTCATTACATGGTTAGACTGGAATTGTGGTGAAGCCACTCTAGGCATTTCTTACTGTGACATGATCTTTTGTATTTGGCATCATTGATAAAGCAAGCATGATATGTGTTATTACGTGACTAGTCTAGCATTTTGGTGCAGCCAGTCCGGCCATTTCTTACTGTGGCATGACATTTTGTATTGAGCATCTTCGATAAAGCAAACATGATAAGTGTTATTATCTAGCTGGACTGGCATTTTAATGCAGCCAGCGTAGCCATTTCTTACTGTGGCATGACATTGTGTATTAGGCAACTATGAAAAAGTAAGCATGATAAGTGTTATTATGTGGCTAGGCTAGAGTGTCATTTTGGTACAGCCATTCTAGTCATTTCTTATTGTGGTATGCCATTTTGTATTGGGCATCTTTGGTAAAGTAAGCATGATAAGCGCCATTATGGAGCTAGATGGGCATTTTGGTGCAGCAATTCTAGCTATTTCTCACTCTGACATGGTATTATGTATTTGGAATCTATGAAAAAGCAAGCATGATATGTGTTATTATGTAGCTAGACTGGCATTTTGGTGCATCCAGTCTAGCCATTTTATAGTGTAGCATGATATTTTGTATTTTCCATCTTTGACAAAGTAAGCATTAGTGTTATTACGTGGCAGATGTTGAGCACTTTGATCCATCTACCCGGGTTCAAGCACCAGACCTTGTGGGGAGATCTGACCTTCAATCCTCTACTCCACAAACCATCTCGACTACGGGCCATAATTCAGGTATTATGCCAGAACTTCCCCGCTCTGATCTCCAATTGACAGTGCCGGAAACTAAACAAGCAGAATTTACTCTACAGCTCAACATTGCTAGCTTTTCAAATATTTCAGCACATGTAATTCCACTGATGGATTGCTCCACAGGTGAACAGGAGAATGACCATAGCATTCCATCCAGGGTTCATAGGAAGACTAGCGCCAGCCCCCCACGCCCCAAAATGAATAAGAATGCTCCCTTGCACACTCCAGCTAATAAGGATTCAAGACATGTGGTAGTACTAAAATGTGTGCTCCTCAACACAAAAGGCCTCATTACGGGTCTTGTGGTAACCGTGCCGGTGATACCGGCGGGTTGCTGAGGACCCATAAATATTTACTGGCGCCTGACTTCCGGGTAACACTGGGGGATTGCAACCCCGGCAGATGGGAAAATTGTAAATCCCCATTCCCATAGAGGCCTATTGGACTCTATGGGAATGGGGACCACAGAACCACTGGCACCTTTGTTAACGGTGCCAGTGCTTCTTTGAAAACTATGCAGGCGGGTGCCGTCCTGCCCGGCAGATCTGATCTGGCTGGAAGGCGCACGCACGGCAGAGTTGTAGTATGCGGGTCCGGAAACAACCGTGCTGGTAAGCTTACCGGCACCATTGTTTCCTGATCGGCACACTTATAATGAAGCCCAAGGTTTCTTATTAAACATTCAGTGGACGTAGCTGACTATATTAGCATGCACAAAATAGATCTTTGTGCTATTAAAGAAACCTGGCTACGTGATGCCGCAGGACCAGTACTGACACTTGCCTTACCCACAGATTTCAACATTCGGATAACAGTCTGGGGCAAGGGGAAAGGCAGTGGAGTAGCCTTGCTCTGCAACACATCTCTACATATCCAAACAATTGAAAACATCTGCTTAGCAGATTGTGAAATGTTATGGGCTAAGCTTCAAAGAAACCTCAATGAGACAGTGAATATCTTCCTTATTTATAGGCCACCTCAGAGTATGCCAGACTTCTGATCAACCTAAGTGATCTAATTTTGCAGCCAGTCTTAAACCTCAATCCAAAACTCTGATTATGGGTGATTTTAACCTGGGCTATAATGAGACATCAGATACTCAATCAACATTATCTAACGCTACATTTTGTGACCTAGGTTTAACTCAACATTTCAAGAACTTCAAAATGTCAAGACTTCTTCCCATGTTAAGGGAAAAAAATGTGACTGGGTGCTCACTTATAATCTCTCCATCAACAATTTAGGGAGTAATCCTTGCACCTGGGCTGATCAGCATGTTTTAGTTTGGAGTATGTCTCTTCCTATGTACCAGAAGAATAAACCAGATAAGGTCCGGGTTATGCATAAAAACCTGCATAAACTGACCCCAGAAACCATGGCCCCTTTGATAGCAGCCACCAATAATAACTTAGACCTCTTGATCATTGCTGATGCGCTTGTGAAGGCCTACTGTGATACCCTTGAGAGAGCCACTAATCATCTGGTGGCAGTGAAAACCTGCATGTCTAAAGCCAGACCTAACAAAAACTGATTCTCTCCTGACATTCACGCTTGAAGAACATCTAAATTGAGGGCAATGAAACAGTGGGAAAAAAACCACTTTGCAGAAGACAGAACCTGTTAATCCACTGTGACAAAAGCATACGAAAAAGCCATTTTGAATGCAATAAAATTCTACTATGACCAAAGAATCACAGAAGCAGCCTCCGACTCAAGGGAATTATTTAACATTCTCTAAGAACTGGAAGACCCCTGCCCACTTCCCTCACAGGTGATCAAAGATTCTAGTTGGTGTGCATCCATTCAGTGCACAATGACTAACAAAAAAGGGAACATTCAAAAAGATCTTTCCATGAAACCTAACCTGAGGGGAGGGGTTATTATGACTCCCTCAGTGGCATGTATCAATATGGACTCTCCTAAATTCAAATTCCAGTCCATCACTGAGCAATGCCTAATTGTAGTACTAAGACAATTAAAACCAACAAACTGCAAGGATGATGTCTGTCCCGCCTCAACATTTAAATAGTGTGGTGATCAGCTTGCCCCTCTTATTACTACATTTATAAATCTGTACTTTAAGGAAAGTTATGTCCCAGTTAACATCAAGAAGACCAGGGTTTCCCTACTGATAAAACACCCCACTTAGGACCAGAATCTGCCGGGAAAGTACCAGCATATCACAAATGTTCTGTACTTGTTGAAGATACTGGACAAAGTGGCACAGTAACATATTGAAGAGTTTTTTCCATTGATATAATATTCTGGGGCGAAAGCAATCTGGCTTTCGGCGAGGCTATAGTTGATTCCAAGATCAAACTCATGGTTGTAAATCCTTTTCCCCTTCTCCTCCCCTGCACTTGTGCGATCTCATTGTCACTTCACCTAGTAAGTTTGTTGTCTCTGTCCTCTCTCTGTTTCCCACATCCTTGCCTCGTCGCACCTTGAAACACTTGTGTATAGGCGTGGTACAAATGCCATATCATATCATATCACAGCTACCCAACTTCAGAATCTCAGCCATGAGTATTGCCAGTTCACCATCACATGTTTCCCCTTCAAAACACAGTCCAAGGTGCAGACTCTGGGAGTCACCCTGGATCAAGACCTGTCTATGGAAGCGCATGTGAGCAGTCTGGTCACCTGCACTTCATACCACCTCAAACTACTAACTCAGCTTTGACCCTTTCTAGACACCTCTAATTGCGCCATGGTTGCACGTGCCATTATAGGGGCCAAGCTGGACTACTGTGCTAGTCTCCTGCTAGCGGTAGCTAAAGGGGAACTATACCGCCTACAGGTTGTTCAAAACAATGATGTATGCACTGTAAAGGGGCTGGGCAGACCAGACCATATCTCCTGGGCCAGAAGAGACTTGCACTGGCTACTGGTAGGTAGCCGAGTATTGTTTCGGGTACAGTGCATAAAACACTGCTATCTTTATGACCAGGTTCTGGAGAATCTCGGCCAAATGCCTTCTATGGCTGCCTGTTGACAGGACACTACACTCGAACAATACCTCCCTCCTGGTCAACCGACGGTCCGAGAGTTCTTATGTGGTGGAGGGGTCCCTCCCGGACTCAAATGGGAATGGGGAATTACACTTTACCGGCACCTGACTGCCCAGGACGCCGGGGTTGTAATCCCCTGGTGTTACCGGCAAGCGAGGCGCCAGTAAATATTGCAAGTCCGACGGCAACATGCTGGTAGCATAGGCAGGGTTACTGCCGGAGTTGTAATGCAGCACTCTGTCTTTAAAAGGGGATTGAAAGCAACCCTATTTTGTTGATTTACTGCTGCTCTGACATAACTACTGTTTATTCTTTGTTGTACATTTTGTTTAGCGCCCCAATGCCTGCGGGCTATCGTTCAGTGCTATATAAATAAAAGAAATAAATTATATGATATGGCATTTATAACTCACCTGTACACAAGTGTTTCTAGGCACAAATTAACAATATCATTTCTTACTGTGGTATGACATTTTGTATTGGGCATCTTTCATAAAGCATGGTAAGTTTTATTATGTGGCTAGGCTAGAGTGTCATTTTGGTACAGCCATTCTAGTCATTTCTTATTGTGGTATGCCATTTTGTATTGGGCATCTTTGGTAAAGTAAGCATGATAAGCGCCATTATGGAGCTAGATGGGCATTTTGGTGCAGCAATTCTAGCTATTTCTCACTCTGACATGGTATTATGTATTTGGAATCTATGAAAAAGCAAGCATGATATGTGTTATTATGTAGCTAGACTGGCATTTTGGTGCATCCAGTCTAGCCATTTTATAGTGTAGCATGATATTTTGTATTTTCCATCTTTGACAAAGTAAGCATTAGTGTTATTACGTGGCAGATGTTGAGCACTTTGATCCATCTACCCGGGTTCAAGCACCAGACCTTGTGGGGAGATCTGACCTTCAATCCTCTACTCCACAAACCATCTCGACTACGGGCCATAATTCAGGTATTATGCCAGAACTTCCCCGCTCTGATCTCCAATTGACAGTGCCGGAAACTAAACAAGCAGAATTTACTCTACAGCTCAACATTGCTAGCTTTTCAAATATTTCAGCACATGTAATTCCACTGATGGATTGCTCCACAGGTGAACAGGAGAATGACCATAGCATTCCATCCAGGGTTCATAGGAAGACTAGCGCCAGCCCCCCACGCCCCAAAATGAATAAGAATGCTCCCTTGCACACTCCGGCTAATAAGGATTCAAGACATGTCGTAGTACTAAAATGTGTGCTCCTCAACACAAAAGGCCTCATTACGGGTCTTGTGGTAACCGTGCCGGTGATACCGGCGGGTTGCTGAGGACCCATAAATATTTACTGGCGCCTGACTTCCGGGTAACACTGGGGGATTACAACCCCGGCAGATGGGAAAATTGTAAATCCCCATTCCCATAGAGGCCTATTGGACTCTATGGGAATGGGGACCACAGAACCACTGGCACCTTTGTTAACGGTGCCAGTGCTTCTTTGAAAACTATGCAGGCGGGTGCCGTCCTGCCCGGCAGATCTGATCTGGCTGGAAGGCACACGCACGGCAGAGTTGTAGTATGCGGGTCCGGAAACAACCGTGCTGGTAAGCTTACCGGCACCATTGTTTCCTGATCGGCACACTTATAATGAAGCCCAAGGTTTCTTATTAAACATTCAGTGGACGTAGCTGACTATATTAGCATGCACAAAATAGATCTTTGTGCTATTAAAGAAACCTGGCTACGTGATGCCGCAGGACCAGTACTGACACTTGCCTTACCCACAGATTTCAACATTCGGATAACAGACTGGGGCAAGGGGAAAGGTAGTGGAGTAGCCTTGCTCTGCAACACATCTCTACATATCCAAACAATTGAAAACATCTGCTTAGCAGATTGTGACATGTTATGGGCTAAGCTTCAAAGAAACCTCAATGAGACAGTGAATATCTTCCTTATTTATAGGCCACCTCAGAGTATGCCAGACTTCTGATCAACCTAAGTGATCTAATTTTGCAGCCAGTCTTAAACCTAAATCCAAAACTCTGATTATGGGTGATTTTAACCTGGGCTATAATGAGACATCAGATACTCAATCAACATTATCTAACGCTACATTTTGTGACCTAGGTTTAACTCAACATTTCAAGAACTTCAAAATGTCAAGACTTCTTCCCATGTTAAGGGAAAAAAATTTGACTGGGTGCTCACTTATAATCTCTCCATCAACAATTTAGGGAGTAATCCTTGCACCTGGGCTGATCAGCATGTTTTAGTTTGGAGTATGTCTCTTCCTATGTACCAGAAGAATAAACCAGATAAGGTCCGGGTTATGCATAAAAACCTGCATAAACTGACCCCAGAAACCATGGCCCCTTTGATAGCAGCCACCAATAACAACTTAGACCTCTTGATCATTGCTGATGCGCTTGTGAAGGCCTACTGTGATACCCTTGAGAGAGCCACTAATCATCTGGTGGCAGTGAAAACCTGCATGTCTAAAGCCAGACCTAACAAAAACTGATTCTCTCCTGACATTCACGCTTGAAGAACATCTAAATTGAGGGCAATGAAACAGTGGGAAAAAAACCACTTTGCAGAAGACAGAACCTGTTAATCCACTGTGACAAAAGCATACGAAAAAGCCATTTTGAATGCAATAAAATTCTACTATGACCAAAGAATCACAGAAGCAGCCTCCGACTCAAGGGAATTATTTAACATTCTCTAAGAACTGGAAGACCCCTGCCCACTTCCCTCACAGGTGATCAAAGATTCTAGTTGGTGTGCATCCATTCAGTGCACAATGACTAACAAAAAAGGGAACATTCAAAAAGATCTTTCCATGAAACCTAACCTGAGGGGAGGGGTTATTATGACTCCCTCAGTGGCATGTATCAATATGGACTCTCCTAAATTCAAATTCCAGTCCATCACTGAGCAATGCCTAATTGTAGTACTAAGACAATTAAAACCAACAAACTGCAAGGATGATGTCTGTCCCGCCTCAACATTTAAATAGTGTGGTGATCAACTTGCCCCTCTTATTACTACATTTATAAATCTGTACTTTAAGGAAAGTTATGTCCCAGTTAACATCAAGAAGACCAGGGTTTCCCTACTGATAAAACACCCCACTTAGGACCAGAATCTGCCGGGAAAGTACCAGCATATCACAAATGTTCTGTACTTGTTGAAGATACTGGACAAAGTGGCACAGTAACATATTGAAGAGTTTTTTCCATTGATATAATATTCTGGGGCGAAAGCAATCTGGCTTTCGGCGAGGCTATAGTTGATTCCAAGATCAAACTCATGGTTGTAAATCCTTTTCCCCTTCTCCTCCCCTGCACTTGTGCGATCTCATTGTCACTTCACCTAGTAAGTTTGTTGTCTCTGTCCTCTCTCTGTTTCCCACATCCTTGCCTCGTCGCACCTTGAAACACTTGTGTATAGGCGTGGTACAAATGCCATATCATATCATATCACAGCTACCCAACTTCAGAATCTCAGCCATGAGTATTGCCAGTTCACCATCACATGTTTCCCCTTCAAAACACAGTCCAGTCCAAGGTGCAGACTCTGGGAGTCACCCTGGATCAAGACCTGTCTATGGAAGCGCATGTGAGCAGTCTGGTCACCTGCACTTCATACCACCTCAAACTACTAACTCAGCTTTGACCCTTTCTAGACACCTCTAATTGCGCCATGGTTGCACGTGCCATTATAGGGGCCAAGCTGGACTACTGTGCTAGTCTCCTGCTAGCGGTAGCTAAAGGGGAACTATACCGCCTACAGGTTGTTCAAAACAATGATGTATGCACTGTAAAGGGGCTGGGCAGACCAGACCATATCTCCTGGGCCAGAAGAGACTTGCACTGGCTACTGGTAGGTAGCCGAGTATTGTTTCGGGTACAGTGCATAAAACACTGCTATCTTTATGACCAGGTTCTGGAGAATCTCGGCCAAATGCCTTCTATGGCTGCCTGTTGACAGGACACTACACTCGAACAATACCTCCCTCCTGGTCAACCGACGGTCCGAGAGTTCTTATGTGGTGGAGGGGTCCCTCCCGGACTCAAATGGGAATGGGGAATTACACTTTACCGGCACCTGACTGCCCAGGACGCCGGGGTTGTAATCCCCTGGTGTTACCGGCAAGCGAGGCGCCAGTAAATATTGCAAGTCCGACGGCAACATGCTGGTAGCATAGGCAGGGTTACTGCCGGAGTTGTAATGCGGCACTCTGTCTTTAAAAGGGGATTGAAAGCAACCCTATTTTGTTGATTTACTGCTGCTCTGACATAACTACTGTTTATTCTTTGTTGTACATTTTGTTTAGCGCCCCAATGCCTGCGGGCTATCGTTCAGTGCTATATAAATAAAAGAAATAAATTATATGATATGGCATTTATAACTCACCTGTACACAAGTGTTTCTAGGCACAAATTAACAATATCATTTCTTACTGTGGTATGACATTTTGTATTGGGCATCTTTCATAAAGCATGGTAAGTTTTATTATGTAGCTAGATTGACATTTTAATGCAGCCAGCATAGTCACTTTTTTTACTGTATTTTGTATTGGCATCTTTGATAAAGCAAGCCTGATAATTGTTATTCCATGGCTAGGGTGGCATTTTGATGTTCGGACATATTTTCATGCTGTTATATTACTGGTAAAGCCAACTGGAGTAAGTTCATATGTGGGGATGCAGCCATATATTGTCAGAACAAGCGTGCAGATGCTTTCTCAGAGTATCATGACTGGTATTATGCACAAAGTAAACATGAGTAGGTTCTTATATGGGAATAATGACAGATATTGGTGCAGCCAGCATGTACATGTATGGGCACATGCAGCATGAACATGTATATATACTGGCATATATTGTGGGGAAAGGCATCATGAAAATGTGTTGGGGAAATGCTCCTGTGCACTGTTGTTGACTTGCATCTGTTTTTTCATGAGTTACCCTAGAAAACCAATTGCAAATAGCTTGGATTGTTATCATGTTTTTGTTTTGAAAAGTGTGCTGAAAAATGCACCATTTTAAAACATTGTTTTAGAAACATTCTCAAGGGGGATCCCCTCTACCCGAGCCCTCAATTGGTTGTGTCTCCCTTGGTATGCTCTGGCATATTTGGAGGAAATAGTTATGCCCGTCGAATGAAAGAATTCACCAGCAGCCATTGGGGTGTACAGTCAGAAACTGAATACTGTAAACAATTATATGGGGACTAAGTAAGATTCCTCAACCATTGCTAAAGAACCAGGGGAGCAGTTGCCTTTTTCCCCCCTGTACTAGGTGCCTCTATGTGATATTTCATCTGTTACACAGACTGTCCTTAACTATCATTTGAATTTGAGGTATGAGTGGTATCTCTTCTGTTAAACTGCCTCTTTTTGACTGGCTATTATTTAAAGCTGAGCTGGAAGCAATGTCTCTTGTGCACCTTCAACTACACAATGTGCAAACCTGTGCTGAGAGTGATGTTCGCTTGAGTTTAAAGAATGCAGTCTCTTGCTGAGTGTATTGGGCATTTTTGCAACTGTTGAACATGAGGTAACTTTTTAGGATGAATATTAAGTTGATGCAAACCTTTCATTGTCTTGAGCATGCTCCGAACATGCTTATTGACACTTGTTTTAATCAGCTTGGTAAGATATAGGCATATTTAAACTTGTTTGGCCTGTTGACCCTTATTTGAGGTGCCACCAACCTCCCCCCAGGCCCCTGCAAGTGACGTCACTGGGAACTCTCCCAGACACACAGTATTTCAGACGTATTTCTTGAAGCTTTTGCGAAGTTTCTTATTTCCGGGTTTCTAAAAATGATAATGTTTTGTTTCCCCTCACTGCCATAGGGATCATGTGGGAGGCACCGGCACACACAGCCGCTGTCCTTTGGAGGACACATGAACAAAATGGCCACTCATGGCTCAGATGTTTATTGCGCATCTCCCCACAGGGAGCGAGTGAGAATGTGGGCATTCGAGATGGCCACATGCTCACCGCTTTGTCCCCCCCCACGTCCCCATATTTTGTTAGGTAGCAAGTTAGGTTATGGGCCAAAAAAGATTTGCACACGTAGGCAAGTAATTGTATTTAAATCTTTTGAGGTGAAGTAAATTTAGGGGCTGATAACTCTTGTTTTTAAGAGGCTTTGAACCCATAATCATGCATTTTTAAAGCAGGCTGTATTATTTCAGAAACATAGCTTGAGGTAATAAGTAGACAGGTGGCATTGAAAGTACTGCCTGTTTTTAGAAATCAGCAATACTGCTACTTGAGGAGTCGTATCCGTGTAGGCATATCTCTCTCCTTCTGCCATTTCCTTTGCTTTATGGGGGAGGAGAAGACCCTTCGGGCTTGCCCTTGTACTTCTTCCATACTCTGTTATTGGCCGACATCCATAGAGAGGACTGTTTTTTAGGTCACAGTTGTCCCGGATCCTGACAGGATGGCAGTTAAGGCTGTGGCAGGAACAATGCACGGGTTACCTCTGGGTCTCAGGGCAAAGTCTTTCCTGGTGGATGTGGAAGCTGTAATGTGTGACCCTCCCATTGTGTATTACCCCTTTATGGGGATGTTTCCCTCCCACGTGTATTGCCCTTTTAAGATGGGCCATGACTGTGTCATGGCCCAAGCTAATAAAAGGAGCCCCTGCAGGCACGTGAAGCAGAACGGCTGCAGACTCCAACTATGGAACTCCTGTGTCCATCTCTCATTGTGGGCCCACAGGCCTACATCGTGTGATCACGATCCAGATGGTCCTTGCTAGTCTGGGCCCCCTTGGTGGGAGGGGAGAGAAGGAAGAAGTGAGAAGGAGAAGCAGACCACCGCCGCGGAGAAGTGAGAGATGTCCCAGCATGACTTTGCCCCGCCGCAGCCCTCTGTAAGGAGGGTGCTCGGGCACCAGCATCGAAGCATGCATACAAACCCCCTTGCGGTGGCATCCCCAAAGCAGAAGATTCAAGTTGCCCCCCACCAGGGGCGAAGAAAAGCAGCGGCCGCAGCCGCAGGTAATATGTTACCTCCCACCAGGGGAGAGTTGTGGCGGCATTCCCACAAGAAAAAGAAGTGTGCACCCCCTCCCCGAGGGGAGAAGAATGGAGCAGCTGCTGCCACGAAGAAAGTAACGTCTCCCACTTGGGGAGAGAATTGAGCTGCGAGAAACAGCAGCACCCGCCGTGCTGCGGAGGAGGGAGTCAGGCAGAAAACCTCCCCTGTGGCATCCTCCGCCGTAGGGAGGAGCAAAAATGGTGCAGCAGCAGTTGCACCCAAAAAACAACCCCCTGCCGGGGAGACGGTGGTGCTGCCCTGCCCCCAGGCGAGAGGCAAGAAGATGAGGCAGCCTTCGCCGTGCATCCTCCCTAGCCACGGCCCTCTGCGAGGAGGGTGCTCGTGCGGCCAGAGAGGGATCCAGCCTGCAAACCTCTACTGCGTCTGCCGCACTGAGGAGGTGATCGGCTGTGTCCCGACGGTGACCTGAAGCCGCCGGGGCAAAGAAGAGGGAGAGCGCCATCCTGTGAACATCAGGAGGTAAGTGCCCTGCAAGCAATTAGAACGTGCTCCAGTCGGGAGCATTGCTGCAGTGCTCCGGAACAGATGAGCCGTACTGTGATCCTGGGCCCGGCGGTGAAATGGAGGAAGTGCTCAGGTCGGAGCACAATGAAATTAACAAAGAAGTGAGCTCTATGCCGGCGATCACAATATGTGCCCAGGCCAGGAAGCGGTGATGAATGAAAATATGCATGCTCCTTGCCAGAGCTGTTATAAAGAAAGCAGATGGCCCGGGCCATGAAAGAAAATGCCTGAACAAAGATCCTGGGCTGCCCGATGGTATTAAAGTATGCACCTCCATGTCGGAGCAAGAAAACTAAAGGGGGCATCCCAAACAGCAAGTCCCTGGGCACCACTGGTGGTGTGTGTGCATGAGCTCGGAGGGAGCAGTAGAAAAGACAAAAGTAAAGCGCTCCCCACATGTCCCCAGTAAGGGCAGCATAAACCCTGGGACACTCCTGAGGACTGGCAATGATCCGAGGCCCAAACACAGTGAATAAGAAAGTGCTCCAAGACAGCACAGGCAAAGAATGTGCTCCGATCATGGGGTAAAGCTGTCAGTCCCCGGCGCTAACGGCAGTAAAACAGACATTTGTGCTCCATGTCAGAGAAGGGGGAAAGAAGGTCTCTGGGCACTGAATGAAGCAATGCGTTAACAGAGCAGAGTGTTACACCAGCACCAACAATGGCCATTCTGCGTCTGAGGTGGCCCTCACACGAGTATGCTTCTCAGGATTCCAAGCCATGTGCATTTGAACCTCCTGCGTTCTGTGCACTGCACATCGCACTGGCATCATCAGGCCTGTGATGATGCACGTGCAGTACTTGTTAAGACCCTCAAGCATGGACAAGAGGCACCCCACACTGCCAGGTAATCCCAGGACGGCCTCCTATTGCCATGGAGAGAACTAGGCAGCAAGTGGCCCAACACCCTGCAACCAGCGTCACCCAGTCTGCCCTACAAGTGGCCCTGACTGCCTGCCACTAAAGACACCGTGACTGCCTGTCACTAAGGTCATCCTGCATGCCATGCCATCCAAGGGCCAGGCTAACGTGGGTTTGGGGGAGATACCTGCTGGCCCCCCTGAGTTCAGCCAACAACTTGTGTCCAACCAAACCATGCAGCGCTGGCCCCCAAAGCCAAGGAGCAGTGCAACGGGCAAGGTATGGGTTGCAGCTCATCATTAGTGCTTGTGCACCCTACTGTGACCATGGAGGAAAGAGACACTCCTGACTGGGGGAACCTCGCCGAAGAAAGGGGTGAGAATGTCCTGTCACCCGGTGCCCTGTCAACATTACGTGGAGCAGCCTGGATGCCCTGCGATCTGTGTCTCGCTGCCCCAGAGGTCGAAGTGGGCGAGAGCGGTCGGGAGCGGTGCCTCCTACAGTTTTTAATTTTAAGTCTCACTGTTCCTATACTTTTATTTGAAAAAGAAAATGTTCTGGAACAGTTTAGTTTTAAAATAAAAGTGTAGGAAGAAGTTGAAGCTTGCACTTCATTGCACTGCACTGAACACTGCCTTAAATAACAGGTTGTGTGGGAGGGGGCGCAGCGATGGGGGTTGTGGAGAGTTGGGGCAGACCATCAGGGAACATAGTTCCACTACTTACACTTCGACCACTGCGCTGCCCTGCCCACAACATCAAGGGACTATGCTTATGTGGCCCTTGGCACTTGCCAGGAGCGGCTTTGCCGGCCGTTGAACTGTACCATCAATGGACCTGGACCTGGGGAAGCAACTCCTGACCGGACACTCATGGAAAGTGAACTGGTCTCCTGCAGTCCTGCAGTCCTGCATATTAGCTACATGATTAAAGTGGTCTCAGTAAAGAACAGTGATGTGAAGCTGTGATCCCGCAGTGAGTAGGTGTGCATATTTTGCCAGCCGCCAACCATGGCATCTTTTCAGTGGTTGCAGTTCCGATCCCCAGGTTAAAAAAAAAGTTTTGTAAACTGTGTTAGAACTGCCTAGATTCCACCAGCAGTTCACCGACCACAACTGTCACCTGCTGAGTATATTTAGAATGGGTTAGTATGTGTTATGTCTATAACTACCTGAGTAGCTATGTATGTGTCAGAGGCAAATCCTATTATCTGTCTACCCCCAATTTCCAAGTGATAAGTATTTGTCATTCTGTAATGGGGGGGAATTATGTATCAACACTATTTTTTTTTGTTCCTTATGAAAAAGGAGGAGTGTAATGTGTGACCCTCCCATTGTGTATTACCCCTTTTAGGGGATATGTCCCTCCCACGTGTATTGCACGACTGTGTCATGGCCCACGCTAAAAATGAGCCCCAGCAGGCACCTGCAGCAGAACGGCTGCACACTCCAACTATAGAACTCCTTTGTCTGTCTCTCATGGTGGGCCCGCAGGCCTACACCATGTCATCACGGTCCTGCAGGTCCTTGCTGGTCTGGGCTCCCCCAGACCAGCCTGGTGCCATGGGTCCAGCCCAGGCACCCACCATCCAGGATGCTCCAGGCATCCCCGGTGCTCCGGCACACAGCCTCTCAGGGCCCTGCCCTGCAGCAACCAGTAAATCCGGATGACCCTGGCATAACAGCATAGTGCTGGGCCCCCCAGCACCAAAGAGGCCGGCCGCGTCACTGCCGCCGGCCCCACAACAGAAGCGCTAGTTAATGGTGCAGCTCCCTAATTTTATAATGGACTAGTGCTGTTGCTGACTCGGTCCACACAATTATAGAGCTGAAAGAGAAAAGAATATTTACAAGGAGGCAAACTTTGAAAATGTGCTTTATTGAAGCTACAAGATTGACTATGTAAGTTTTATGTATGTTATTGCCATTGTCAATACGTTTTCTTGACATTGATTTTTCGTCTGCAGCCAACCTCTTAGACGTGTCCTTTTCCCCTAAGCATTCCCTAACACGTGGCATACACAATGTCATACTTTCTTGGCACATTGTAATGGGGAGCAATCCCATCCCCCCTATCTACACCACCGACCCTTTTCTCCTTTGCTGTTTTTTTGTCTGACATTTTAATTGGTGGGGGTCATGTCCTGATACCTCTTTACCTACCTGCCAAACCATATACACTTATATGCAATATTTGTTTTAGTTTAACAATATATTTCAATATCTGTCTTGTATGTCTGTACATTAATGGTACATACTTAAACATGTTGCTAACTTTACTTTTTGTCTCAGCAGAAATTGCAGAGGTGGGGGCGGCGCCGAGGGATGCGGCCCCAGAGCAGATCATGCAGTACAATATCTCTTCATGGAACCCAAGCCTGACATTTTGCGTGAAAGCAAAGAGCATTTTGGGAACATAAGAATGCCCCTAATTTTAAATGTGAAACATATCAGTGATAGTGATTCAGCAAGTCACCCTTTAGAGTGAGTAATGCAAATTGGACTCTGCTCTTTTCATTTGTCACAATGCTCACCCTAACAAAGAAAATAGTTGTAAAGGGCAAGACATATATACCAATATGGACAGCTCCTAAACAGGATGTGAAGTTTTGGCTGGTTCTGCAGTAAGTGTTGTATGCTGAGTCTTGGGCTGATCACGTATGAGAGCCAGGGGTTGACTGGGAGCAAATGAGGACTTTGAAATAATGTTCAAAGTGGCCCCATAATACACATTTTCAGCAAGTCCAACCCTTTTCCTATGGGACCATTTGGAAATAGTACACAAAAGAGGCCCAGGGTTCAGAGGCCTACCGGAAAATCGCCAGAGTTCCCTAGCCTCTTTTCTCCCAAGCATTCACACTACTGTCTACCACCCCAAAGTAATCGGGCTACATACTTACAATTTCCCACCTACTACTCTGTGCTGCAGAAGTACTATGTAGCTCTGACTCGAAAGCCCATGTTAAAGGTTGATGTTAGGTAAGACATGCCGCAGTGTTAAAAATAAATACTTTATTTCAAGCTTCAACAAGAAACTATAGTTTGTGCAAGGATACTGATTCCTAGCTGACAGAGAACAGCACTTCTGTTGGAATCGACTCATCCCACCCACCTTTAAAATTATCCAGCCTTCCGTTATGGAAAGAGCTTGAGAAGTAGCAATTATGTATAATAACAATCTTGCTGTCGTCATTATGTCTCACTCCTTATGAGTAACTGCTCATCAATGTTATTCAAACTCCAGTGCATCCAAATGTTTTGGCTGGCTATTGATTGGGCTTAATGTCCCCCAGATAGGTCAAGTAGATTGATTGACCATGTACAGGTGCAATCATACAAGAGCTTCTGGGTAGGTCCAACACCATGGTTCTTGTCACATTTCTTTCTGGTTCAGCCAGTCCCACATGCCTGATCCAAAAGCCCTTTTCAGCATGCTTGCTGTTTACCAATCTTCCTGCCTCCCATCTTCAGCGCAACCAATACTACTCAGATGGACCTCCCTGGGATCCCACTCATCCTCACATTCAGAGTCCAAAAGCATCCTCCTCTTAGAGGTAAAGTGACATTTTTGTTTTCAAGTTGGTAAGGTGTGACTCACCAGCACTTACCTGCTTTTTATTGTTTCGCTAAATACATGTATTTACAATGCCAATGCAAATCTCCCTTGCTGCCATGCAAAACAAAGCAGCGAAGAGTCATGACAAGTGGTCTTCCTTCAATTGAGCACCACTACGACACAAAAAAAGAACTATCATCCAAGCAAAGCAGTTCTGCCCTTTCATACTCAAGAAAGTAGCTTTCCTCAATTAACTAAATATCCTCCTCAGTTCTAAATGTTCCAACCTTTGTACCTTTCAAATTGCATGATGATCCACCACTATATTTTCAACAAAGAGTTTTAAATGGTGATAGGGAATATTGTCGAAGATGTCTCAGCCAATCCCAGCACTACATACTAGCTTGAATCAAATCGAATAGGTCAACCATGTTGGGCAGCAATGGCCATGCTCTCCTCTTCAACTGGCTTTCCCACTGTTTTCAGGGCGTACATTTCTACAGATTGTGACCTTCCTGGAGGATTTGACTTAGAGTTGAACAATATCACCATTTGAATCAACCTTTGATCAGTCCCTTGTCACATCTGGGAAGTCATGACCAGTGCCTAGAAAGTAGTGACGTTATGGTACAGTGACGTGAATAGGGGTATGTGTGGAATGTGTAGATTGTGGTATTTTGTGAGTTTCACAATGACCTATGGGAGTTCCACCGAGGACAGTTGGCGTGCCTGGATGTTGCATGCCAGTGGGTTTTCTTATCGAGGACCTGCAACCTGCAACCTAGGCTTGTCATGGTCCTTCCGGAGTCTCCTACATGCCAGGGCGCAATGTTTAGGTGACAAGTCCGTCTTGGGAGTGCCAGTCTGAATTGGGGAGCTACTCTGCTGTGTGTGGTGGGTGGGGGATACAGAGCTCAGAAAACTCACGTATCCCCCTCCATCGAGAAATCGTCTATCAACTGGGGTGGTGCTCATTTTCATTCCCGGCACAGCAGAGAGTAATTTCAGTAGCCCTCGTGAAGTGGGCATGCAAGACTGAGTGCTACGCGGTGAGGAGCGTCGATGGCCCTGGTGTTCAGGAGCAATTTCAAGTGCATGCAGGAAGCCGCTGTGAAACAAGAGTGTTAGTGAGTGTCCTAGCAGTGGCAAGACACTGATACATATTAAAAGACTTGTCACATATTAAAATATCCTTCATCAGGGAACATCAGGGGGACAGATGTGCACTGGTGAAGGATATAATAATATCCACTATGGATTGGTCATGACGTCTGTTCTCCTCTGTTTTTGATTATTGTTCGTACATTTTCACCAATTAATATTAAAATTGGTTGTTAGACTGATATATACGCTACTGTACCTTTGTCTATACCTAACTCTTACACTGAATGTACCATGCCATTGGCGCAGATTTTCTGTGAGCACACAGCATTATGGCTCCCTGGCTATAGAATCTTTTGGTAGTAATCTTTTGATGATTAGCAGCCTCATGGCCTAAACTGCTTAGGAGTTCTAAAGGTGATAGGTAGATTTGAAGGGTCGTTGATTTCATTAGTTTAGCATCCGACTGCAGCAGTTTGGGTTAAGCTTAGTACGTTTTGGTCATGTGTATGCACCGTTTTAATGTTGTGCAGGAATTTGCAGAAAGATTTGGTCACTGGGAAGTTCCCTTTACAGATCAGAGTTGCTTGTGGGGACTCTTCTTATCATAAAGCATTAGCATATTACTTGACAGCAGTGTTATTACTGATGATCACGAGCATGTAGTAAACAGCTGGTATGGTGGATCAGTGACAGTTTTAAGGCGGAGCGACCCGTGGGCAGCACCTGACAAAGGGCCCTAGGTGGGCGGATCATGGAGGCAGAGATTTGGGTGGGCGGAGTTAATTGTGGTCACATGTGCACAATGGCAAACTTTAGGGACAAAAGCTATTTTTTATGAAGTTGTCTTTATTACAGTTACTTGTGTCTAGGGGTCTGACTAAGGGGAAACAGCTGGGCCTCCTCAGCAGGCCTTGCTATCAATGGTAATATTGGAGGATCAAGCCTGCAGCTAATGTTGGAAATGAACATGCTTCAAGGCTAAGGGGGAAAGAGTATTACTTATAGCTTTTCAAGAGCACACAATTTCCTAGAAAAATGTCTCTAAGAAGTATAGCTGGATGAAATGTTTGTAATTACAACTCTGGACATTTTTCACAAAAATACGAAACCTTGTGTAAATATGTCTTTAATAAGTGCACATTTCGCAGTATAATACATTCAGTATTGTGCAACAAAAATAAAACAGTTCCTTGATAGACATTCTTGTGGATATGGTGGATATGTGGTTACTGGCACGAAGAACTCTTGTGAGGAAGTTATCAAGTTGGAGCAGAGTGCGATTTTAATCACTTTATAATTGATTATCATTTGTGTTCCCAATACCTAAGTCCTTGGTGTGATTTCTATTGTAATTGCACACAAGAGTTTATTTCCTTACTTGGGTAGCAATTCTAGCAGTGGGCGTGTATCTCCAGACCAGCTGCATCGCTGGAATACATTGCACAGTTGCATTTCTTGGGCATGCTCGGGTTAGCAGAGATGTGGAGTGGTTGGGACGTTTTATTCAAGATTTTATTTTTATAGTAATGTATCTGCGGCCCTGGTGCAGCTCAACAGCAAGGTTGTGACAGATAGACAAGTTGTTGTCAACTAAGACAGCTTTAGAATGTGGTATTGAGCTCCTGCTGCCTGTGGTGTTGGTGTGTGTGTGTGGTAGTAGCAGATGAACAACATCATCAGTGCTGCTTTGATGTGGCTCAACCCCTGTGTCATCGAGTTATTGTGATGGGAGTGGGGTAAGAGTCCTGTACACGCATATTAGGTTGCGCTGTGGTACAGTAGTGGTACCAGGTAATTTAGTCATTGTGCCTACTGCAGCCGCATAGTCACGGCAGAAGAATAATGTTGTCAGTGCACCTGAGATGTTATTTAACCCCTGTCGTACCGATGTGGGGGCGATAGGGGGGCAAGCGTGCGGGTGTACATGTAACGATTCTATTCATTCTCAATGCAGCAATGACGTGGTCATGAGGTTTATTGCATTTGCTTGCTCTTCAAGTATCATGCTAAGGACTTGTTGAGAGTGGTTGTTTTTGTACACATGTGAAGGGTTGACATCTGGTTGGTTCGGAGGTTATCGTTTATCCGTTGCTACCTGTCTTCTAACAATGTTGCCTGTCTGAACTTATCAGAGGGCTGGAATGGCGTATAGGTTCTTTTCTCTTAGTTATTATTCCCACGTCTGCTCTCTGTTCCTTCTCACTCGTTTGCTCTTCTCTAACGTGTGTGGCCAACTAGAGCACTGTTGTTTCTCTTTTCACATAGAATCTAGCTGTCTTGTGTGTGTACTGGTGTGGCACTTCCCAGGAGCAGAGACCCACTGCATTGGTAGAGTGTATTCACCTGTGGAAGGGGAGTATGTGTGGAATGTGTGGTGTGTTTAGAGTAGAGTGTTTAAGGAAAGCCATATAGCTTCAGGATACACTCTCGCTTTCCATTCCCTAGGTGGGGAGGCGTGTGTTGTCATGACTGGTACCTGGAAGGTAATACTGTTATGGTACAGTGATGTGAGTAGCAGAATGTGTGGAACGTGGTGTGTTTTTAGTTCCACAAAGGACACTTGGTGCACCCGGGTGGTGGGCACCTGTGAGGTTTTCTTATGTCGCTTCTTAACAAGAACCTGCAGCAATAAAGTACTCTCACGCTATTCCTTGGGCTCTGCACCATCCCTCCAGAGTCTACTACATGCCAGGATGCAACAGCATCCTTCTAGGATCTTGTCACATCTGCTTACTCTTAAGGTTAATCCCTTTGTCAAATTATCCATGATTTTCAAAGTCAGTTCTTTATTCATGGTAATGACGTCCTCAGGGTTATCTGGGTTTAGATGCCCCTTCTGAATAGATTACTTTTCAATGCAAGATGAAGATCCTAATGTATGGACTTCTGACCTCCATCTAGATTTCTTGCCACCAACTGGATAGCTCAGTGGCTACACGCTCACCTTTGAAGCAAGACTACCCGGATCAACACAGGTTCGTACCCGGGTCCATGCTTCAAAACCTCTGGGTATTAAGTGCGATATAAATAACCAATTACTTTCCTGACCGTGGTCCAGTTGTGAGGAATCTATGCATCCTCTTAAATGCACAACTGGCATTGGAATTCCAACTTTCTGCCACCACTTCCCAGCATGAATTCTGCATCTCAGAGTGCTTGCATATGACCTTTACCCCACAATAACATGTCCCATGTCAGGTTATCCTTTGTGTCTTAATGTTTACACAATAGCCATTGTGCCAAATCTATCATAGCAAAGAACACTAGTTGACACAAGCAAGTGCTAATTAAGGCTCTTCGTTACCTGATCTATCTCACTGGACATTCCAATGAACACATATTATATATATCGTCAGATGTTGAAATGGAGCATTATCTAGCCTGGTAGCACAGAAGTAAAATGTATTATCTTGTCATGTCGAAAGTAAACTTAATCTGCGACACTTTGCCTAGCAATACATGTCTGGCTCTTTGTTAAGTTGTGGTAAAGGTTATGGTATCCTCCAATTTGCTTTTTTGCTCCAGGGTACCATGAAGTGCAAATGTTTAGTTTAGGCTTATGAAACACACCATTTGGCACAGGTCAAGAACCACCATTCTTGAAAAACAAGCGAATCAGGGGCTCACTTTACACCACCAACAAAGAAAGACATCTGTGGGGACATCCAGAACATAATAGTCAAAAATACAGATCAAAGAGTCACAGTTGTTGTACTGAACACTATGGACTGCCTAGAAGAAGAGAAAATGCAACTCACAGATGCAAAGAATTATTCCCAGCTGCAAGATTCTTCAGCCAACAAATGTACACAACTCCCTTTACAACTATTTCTAACCAACGAGAAAAAAGAAGACTCAGAGCTACCTTCCAGCAATAATTATATCTATCATGGATGTGGAATCTCTTTGTACCAATATCCTATGTAGAGTGCCAGCCTGTAGAGAATTAATGGATCATCAATATTCACACATAGCAACAGTAACCCATCTCTTTAAGGTAATATCAACACGCATTCACTTTTAATTTGGCAAATATGTCTACCTTCAGCCGATTGGAACATCAATCAGCACTAGCATGGCACC
The DNA here is from genome assembly GCF_040938575.1 of Ambystoma mexicanum. Classification (NCBI taxonomy): domain Eukaryota; kingdom Metazoa; phylum Chordata; class Amphibia; order Caudata; family Ambystomatidae; genus Ambystoma; species Ambystoma mexicanum. The sequence continues at coordinate 673,860,319 of NC_090925.1, forward strand.
ACAGTATGACAACTTTTTATTTGATGTCAATTGATGTAGTGTGGTCTTATGTAGCACATCTTCTTCCATGGTGATGGCCTCTTGGTACATGGGTCTGCAAGGAGGGACGAAGGGGAACATTAGTGGGAGCAGGGTGTGGAGCAAGTCTGAAACCTGAAGTGTTGATTTGTTGGAATACGATTGAGATGGAGTGTGCAAAACCTGACAGATTATATTACTCGTCAAAGTACAATGACATTCAGATATGCATTGCGTTCACTCCAGTGTCCTGAGATGCACTCTGGGGGTTATACAACAAATAATCCAAGAGAGCAATAAAGACCTTCCTTGGTCCTGGGCGAACCCACATGATGAGTACTAGATCAATTTCCCAAAAATTATAAATATGCCATTCAGCAATCGACTCTTTAATACATCATGTCAGCCAGCATCTTCATATTTTAAGAGATATTGGACCATACACTGCATTTAAAAAAATGAGTGATCATGTATTTCTTTTGTCGTGTTTTGTCTGTATTCTAGATATGATCTTTGACCGGTTGGAGTGACATGTTTTTGACATGTTTTTGAACACCTTTTTGTAGGAGTGTAGTCATGGATATACAGTAGTTAGTGGGATGTGGGTTGCAATAGGGTTATATTGTATTCTTTCACAGATATTTTCCCTGATGAAGGATGTCTGTATGTGAAATGCATTGGATGTGTCCACTCTGTCCTCTTGATTTATGAAGATGCTAGATAGTGTGATGTATCAAAAAGTAAATTACAGATTTTTATGTTTATAATTTATGGACTTTATGAGAAATGTTAGTGGTAGTCATCTTGAGGCTTCACCCAGTGCCTAGAAAGGTCTTCCTTGCATTTGGTTTAACCGGTGTATGCTGCATCTGCTCTAGGACACTGATTTAGTAGAACATAAATACTACTGTTTTTTAGTAAAGAAGGTCATTGTGAAGTTGATAGGAAGCATAGGACGTGTGTGCAAGAGAGACTTTGGTTGCCAATGTATATCACAGGGGTTCAGACAGCTCCAGCTTTTGCTCAATTACATTTGCATGACGCATATCACATATTCAATGAAAACATTTTGTTAAAGGGACATTATGGTTACAAGTAAAACCGAAACCCCCCAGAAATGTGAAAGTTATTGTAAGCTAAGCTGCCATAACTCATGCCACCACGTACACTGCTAAGACGAACATCGAGTACATGAAAGATGACATCACAAATGAAGTGAAGAAAAGTGATAGGTTTCTTAACATCAGGTGGGGCAACTAAGCCCTTCCCTAAAATATGTCACTATGAACTTCACTAAATACACGTTTTATTGGCTACACAACTATAGGACGCTTGAACATGCAGTCCCCTATCATTGGTTGGCTTCTAACCTCCGTCAGTACCTTCCCACCTATGTATAGCAGCACGCAGACTCGGTGTCCAGGTGCTGGTGAGCCCATCTTAATCCTAGCTTCCCACCAATTAGCATATCCATCCAACATCACATCAGTAGTCTGCCGTCAATTAAGGCTTTGATCTCAGCCTTGGAAATGTTCCTTGCACTTGAGAATTCAGGGGAGTGAAGGCACGCTCTGCCCTCGTGTGTAGGTGTGACCATCATGCTCATCCAACTTCTTCTCCCCACGTGACTAAAGATAAAAAATAAGCTTCTAGTGTATTAAAATACTATTTTCTAATAGACCTCTGACGTCTTCTTGTTCTTTGTCCATGCCTCCTGAGCTTCATTCTTTCACAGAATTTGTATCCATTCTCAGATTACATTAGCCTGATATGGCATTAGCTTCTTGGCTCGTCCAGCCTTGCCTTTCTGAGTTTCTCCTGTGTTTCACTTGTTTTCTAACTGCGACACACTGGAAAAACGGTCTTCCTTCTATTGCTCAGCTCTGCTATTGTACGTACTGGAAACGTCTATCCTTTACTGACTCCAATATATATATATGTACATGTTGGCGCATGCCGCAATCTATTCACTATAAAGCTCGCCTCAAGAATACTTTGTCTGGTTGCGTTTCTTTGCATATTTACACGTGTGAAACAGCTTGATAGCTTCAATGTTTCTGCAACATAAGCCTCCTCATCTTAAGCCCAAGATGACACTTATCTTCGATAGTTTCTTGATGCCTTATAGAATTGCCTGCATTCTCTAGCCTCTGCATCTCCTTTATGCATGTCAGTCTTGCCTTGTGTGACGTCATCATTCATTTTCGCCATTTATGTGTCTTGTTTTTCCAGAGTTTTTTTTCAAACAGTCATCGTATTGTCTCGTATGCAGGTATGGTTTCCTCAATGGGAACCTTGTTTCTAGGATTCTTCTTGGTATCTGTAATTTGAATGGCTCTGTATGTCTCTCATGTTCTAGCCCCCAACGTATGGGCAATATGGGCGAACTATTTGAGGTTGCGTCCTACTTGTACATTCCAAACAGTTGATTCAGGATGATCATATATCATCCATGCTGTGCAAATAACCACTCCTACTTCCCAGCCATCAGATGATAGTACTGATCCCCAATTCTGCATCTGGCCTCTGTTCTTCCAATGTCGGATGTCTTCTTCAGTTTTTTCTGGACTCTCAAGTATTTTGTTTACTTCCCATCTGATTCCAGCTCCTTTTACTCCAGGCTTTTCATATCTGATCACGTGATTCTTGGTATGAGCTCTATTTCTTGTCTTTGTGTCTTACACATAGTCATCTTCATCTGGATCTGTCCATTCAGTTGCCCATTTGAGATAGGCATCTCGACCCATGAACTGGCCTCTTGCTCTGCAGAGCGCTATGTGTGACAAACAATGTGCTGTTTGGACATCTATTTCAATAGCTATGAAGATCTTAGACTTCCCCATGCTATAAGGCAGGAGTGCACACACAAAGCATTCCTCCTTCAAGGTCGTCCTTCCTACATCCTTCATATGCTGATACCAAATGTTATTCCCCAAATGTGCTGTACTGTCCAGGTAATCATTTAGCTCATGATCATCCTCCCTAGCACTTCCCTTAGGTCTGGATTTCGCCTACGAGCTTCTGTAACCATCTTGTGTAGCATGCCAGCATAGTTCTTCTTTCTAACCCACTCATGGACACATTTACCAGTGCACCGGGTGCATTTAAGTGTGTGACCTGTGTAGGAGAAAGTTCTAAATGTTTCATCCTATAAACATACATTTTAAGCATAAAAAGATCTTGCATAATCTCTATGTGTGATCTCTTTCTAAAAGGTAACCCAGGTTAATTCATCAGAGGACCAGGTGCTCTTGTGTGTACTTCTAGAGTAGGAACAATTACATAAGGTCTTGGCTGCCTAGTAGTTGCCACGTCTGTACCATTCTCTTGCATAAGAGGATACACAGGAATCTTCACGCTGTTTATTTACATAATAAGCTGTTGGTATTGTAAGTGAGAGCAGTATTACTATGAACAAGATACAAGTGTAAAGTGTACACAAACACAACCACTTAAAGCAATAATTTTTGGCACATCGTGGACGTCTCCTGTGATCTGCCATGACGAAGTTACTACTGATGCTGCCGATATTACTTTTAAGGAAGGAAAAAAATAACTTTTAATGGGGCAACATGATGCACTTATTTCTGGAGTCTGCTGAGTCAGCTTCAAAAGTTCCTCGATCAGCTTCAACAGGCTGATTATACAATAATGAACTCAAATTCTGAATGGATGCCACAAATTGGCTTCTGACCAGACGACATAGAGATCTTCTTTCGTATGAAACAAAAGTACTTAAATCAGTAGATTTTTTTGATCATCTCCCACGAGTCTCATTAAGTTCTTAATGTTCTTTCTGAGTAGCCATTCACTTGGTTTATGATGTCTCTCAATATTTCATTGAGCGCTGCATTGTTTCTAAGATCTCTCAAGAAAGTTTGGACGTCGGTTTGTCTCCCAACAAGATGTGACATTCCTCTTTCAGATAGAGAAATAATGTACTGGCCAATCTATGTGCATTTTCTTGTGACAGGGGCCTTTGTGTTTTCCACACTGAACTCAGGGAGCTGAAGGATCTGATCAATGATCGCTACATGCAATCTTCTCACAATTTGGCTATTCTTAGGATCTTGCAAAAATAAATGAATGCCATTAGTTCTCCCTACCAGTGAAGGGTAAGCACACAAGATGAACAAGAACACAGTAAGAATGATTCGGGAAACGTCGTCATTGGGCACCATCATAGGCACTTCCAAAAAGGAACTCAGTAAGAAATAAACCTGGGTACTGCTCCTTCTTTAAATTGTCAAAAAGAAACTCCAGATTTGGCATATCTTCTTTCTTTAAATGAAGGCTTAAATATGCCTCAGTCCAATGTCAACAAACTCCTGTGGCTTAACAACTGTTTCCCTTAACTCTTTGTTTAGTGACTGAAAAGAGTGTCCCGGAGTAAGCCACAGTCCAATAAACTCTTTGTTTTTATTTGGTAGCAGCTTCTGCGTCCTTCTTCCTCATCATGGACCTAGTCTTCACGTGCTGTGGTTCTTCCCCGAGGCTTTTTTTGGATGGGGTGGGGGTGATGCAGGCTCTCCAGTATAGATCTTTACATCGCCAAGGAATATCCATGCACGCCTGCCTTGCAACTTGACAGCAGATGGCATAATGTCTTCTACAATGAAAGGGCCGTGAAAGCGAGGTTCGTACCACTTTCTAGTGAAATTGCAGATGAGGACCGCATCTCTGGGAAGAAGCTTGGGAAAGCAAATCTGGTCAACTTTGGTTGCTGTGGTATCTCCTTCTGTGTTCTGCGTTGCCCTATACCCCTTTCGCTTGAGCTGATCTGAAATGACAGAGATACTTGAAGTCATACATGTAAGATAATCATGTAGCTCCTTTCCTAACAATTCTGCTGTTGGCTGGGCATCACTTCTAACCTAGAAAAAGGTGTGAGAGGTGTCCTCATTTGCCTCCCTGTCGCTATCTCGTGAGGGGTAAGATGGTGATCTGACCCTGGCTGGTTTCTCAACGCATATATTGCCAGTGGTAAACAATGCAACTATCCTTTTTTCAGAGTCAATTTCAATTGGGCTATTCTCTCCTTAAGCAGGCCATTGAGTCTCTCACAGACAGCATTTGCTTGCGCGTGGTACGCCGATGAAAACTTGTAATTTATACTAAGCAACACGCTTATCTGTACAAAGAGTTCATTAACAAAATGGGGGCCATTATCTGATCTCAATACTTCACATATTCCCCATCTAGGAAACACTTCTTGTACAAAATTTTGGCGGCACATGTGGCATCTGGGTGAGTACACAGTCGAGCTTCATCCACCTTGAGAAGGGACATACTACTACAATCATATATCTGTATCCATTACAGACTTGCAGCATGTGGACATAGTCGATGTGTAAATGCTGAAAGAAACCATTAGGTCTTGGAATAACTCCTAATTGTGCGCAATGTGTGCCCAGCAGTAAACATTTGACATACGATACAATTTACTACATAAAATGCAACATGTTCTACTATATTTGGAACAAACCAATTCTCCTTATTGTTGCAGCGAGGCTTTCTCTAGTTGTGTACGCAGGGTAGTGTGGCTGTTCCAACACCACCCTTAATAAGGCTACAGGCATCACCGGTTTGCCAGTACTGTCTTTCGCCACAATGACTCAGAGGGCTTTAAAGAACGCTTTGTCTGCATCCACAAGTTTTTTTCATCTCAAAGTTCTCCCAACTGATTTCTAGATAAATTATTATAAGAATTTGGCACACTCATCATTACCACCATGCTTTCATTCACATCAGGCGTATCAAATGACGTGATCCTTTCTGTACATGCAAAACGTTTAGCTTCCTCATCTGCTTTTTGATTTCCTCATGAAATAACATCTGCCCTTTTGGTGTGAGCTGCACACTTTATGACTGCTATGGCTACTGGGATTTGTACTGATCTAACGAGTCTGTGCAATAAGGCTGCATGCTGTACCTGAGTGCTGTTCGCGCGGAGGTAACCCCTCCTTTTCCAACATGCTAGCCCTGCATGCACCGTTGACGTCACATAGGCGGAGTCACTTTACACTGTTACTTCCTGGTCTAAATGATTCTCAAGAGCAACAATCAGCGCAACTAATTCTGCAGCCTGTGCCAAAAATTGAGTGCCACCTGTATATCCTTGTCCATCATTTTGATTAATTCTAGAACAACTGTCAATAAAGACAATCTCCCCAACTGCCAACGCATTTTCCTTCACCATTGGGAGCTTGTCATAGAACTCTTTGTAGTTTGAACAATCATGTGTGTGCTCACCCTCTGCCAGTGGTTCTGCTACAAACATGGCAGGATTCAATATTCTGCATCTTACTATTTTAATTCCCGGATTTGATATGACCACCTCATAGGCAGAAGCCCTTTGAGATGTCAACGTACCTTTAGGTTTTTCCAAAATGACAAAACATGCATGTTTGAAAAAAACAAATTCATAGAACATCCCATTACTATACTGGCAGACTTCTCAAAGGCGAAGGCAGCAGCTGCCACAGATTGTTCGCAACGGAAGTGACCCCTCATTGCTGGGTCTAGAATCCCACTGTAATACGTGAGGAGTTTGTACCCCAACCTGGTTCTCTGCATGAGTACAGCTGTCAGAACAGTACCATTTGTGTGTGAAAACAGGAAGAATTCCTCAGCATATGTGCGATGCGGATGATACCCAGCTCATTTTCAGGCTACCCTCGGTCTCCTCCTCTCCTTCCCCCCCTCTCTGACTGTCTGTCTGCTATCTAGGAGTGGTGTGCCGCCAATGATTGCTGCCTTAATGCCAGTAAGACTGAGATATTACTCATTGGCACCCCCACTCCCTCCTTCCCTGCAGCTCTCTGCCCAGCCTCTCTTCGCCCTCTTCCTGCTCCCACCTGCAGGGCTAAAAACCTTGGGGTCACCTTCGACTCCACACTCTCCTTTAATCCTCACATCTCCGACATCTGTCATAAGTCACACTACCAGCTACACCTCCTCAGAGGTATTCTTCCTTTCCTCTCCTTCCCCCAGAAGCTCACTGTCTCCAGAGCCCTGGTTCTCTCTAGACTGGACTATTGTAACAGCCTCTATCTAAATCTGCCTGCCTCTACTCTCCGCCCTCTGCAACTTATCCAGAACAGGACTGCAAGCCTTGTCCTTGGCCTGAAGCCCAGGGATCATATCTCTCCAGGACTGAAATCTCTGCACTGGCTCCGAGTTGCCGTGAGGATTAAGTTCAACACCCTCTGCATTCTCCACAAGGGCTTCTGGGGCCTGAGGCAGCAATAACTTTAACTTTCTCTTCCCAAATATCTTCCTACTTGAGCTCTTTGCTCATCTGCCTCCAACTCTCCCAGGGTCAGTTGCTTCTCCAAGCAACGAGTTGGTGGTAGATCTCTCTCTTCGGCAGGGGCCTCCATCTGGAACAGCCTTCGTGCCTCCCTGAAATTCGTGGAGAACCATCTCTGGTTCCCGAAGCACCTCAAAACCTTCCTCTTTGCTTCTGCTTTCTCTCCCCTTCTCACCTGTTGAATTCCTGGATGAAACTGCAGTGGTTACCTGGACACCCTTCTGATCTCGGGCCCTGGCCCCGCCAATTGCACACCTGTGCTGCCTCCCTGGCAACCCCCACACCTGGGGACTGTTGTTCTGTATCCCTACTTTCCCCCTACCAGCAATTATGTCTGCTCTTACCTGCACATGCCACAATCTGGCCGTTCTATTATCATAGTTATTCTACTATCCCATGTACTGCACTTTCCCCTCTCCCATCCGCCCGCACTTATCCCTTTCCCTCTTCCCATGCACAGACGCAATCTGAATGACACCTGGCCTAGTAGGATCGTTGTCTGTCTTCCCTCTGTTTCCCCCTCCCTTGCCTCATCGCGTCTCGAAACACTTGTGTATAGGTGCGTTACACGTGCCATATTATATCATATCATATCATAATTAGGAATCCCTAAAACTGGGGCTGTGCAAATTGCTTTCTTCAATTTGTCAAACCCTTCTTCCATTGCCTCATTCCAAATTTTTTTTTCCAGATTTACTGGTGCTTTTTTCAGAGCTTGCAACAAGGGCCTTATATATGAACTGTAATCAAAGACCCATAATCTCAAATGATTACATAGTCCCAAAATTCTCTGCATATGCTTTATAGTGACTGGCTTTACTGTTCTTAATATAGCCTCGGCCCTTTCAGAGTAACCTTATTTCCTTCGTGCAAGATTAACTGGCATATGTACAGCACTTCCTCCTGACAGTACTGTAACTTTCCCTTGTCTACTTTATATCCTTTTTCTGCAAGAATGATCATCAATTGAACTGAATCGCGTCTGCACTCTTCCTCTGTGGTGCTAGAGACCAATATGTCATCTACGTACTGCAGTACAATACTTTCTAAATCAATATTGCTCAAGTCCATCTGTAGGACCCTATTGAAAATTGTGGTAAAAGAGTGCTTTTCAAGCAAGTTTGTCTGAACGTAAATGACATCAAATCTTGTGAGTCCGTATGCAATGGGATTGAGAAAAACACATTTTTCAAGTCAATCACAGTGAAATATGGTGCTTCAACAGGTATATTACATAAGATTGTTGCTGGATTAGCAACTAGAGGGAACTCGGCCTCTACAATCTGGTTAATCGATCTCAAATCTTGAATTAAACAGCACAACCCTCCTTTCTCCTTTTTGATTGGATAGATTGTCGCATTACATGGTGATTATGACATCACTAAAATATCTTGTTCCATCATAGCAGATATTGTCTTATAAATACCTTCATCTGCCTCTTGAGACATTGGAGACTATCTTGCTCGAGGTAAAATTGCTCCTGGTTTTAATTCAATTTGCACTTCCCCAGCTCCCTTCAATAGGCCTACGTCATAGGGGCCTGTTGTGCATAAAGAAACTGGTTTGCCATATCTTCATCATAATACTCACGGCATGTCTGTGCTAACATCATTTTTTGAGGTACTTCATGTTTATTTGCTCTCACTCAATAAGTGATGCTTGTTTCAAAGTTTACTTCGTCATTTGATGGATGATCTCTAAACAAGTCTTCATCTATGACGTCAGTCAATCTGTAACCTTCCCCAATGGCAATCATGGTGACCTATTGTCTGCCATCATAATCAACTCTGTCAAGCATAGCTAATTCTCCTCGCACTATAGCTGCTTGCAACTCTAAAGGAAAGACTTGTCCTTCTTCTTCAAACATAGATATCTTTGGTCTGAATAGAAATTCATCAGGTATTCTCAATGGCTTGCCTACTAAGCCTGGCAGCCATGTCAACAGAATGCGTATTCCGTAATAAAAAAACATCTGGTTTTAATGGCACTCCTCGTATGGCTACCTGTCCTGCAAAGACCATAACAAACTCGCTAACGTTTAAATAATACATTCCTGGTGTTGATCATATTATGCCTTCATCAGTAAATGAAATTGTCATATTCAACTTGGTCATCAAGTTTCAACCCAATATATTTACAGGTGTCTACCTGGAATACAATAACGGTACAGAAATGTCACACTCTCCTATAGAGACTGGTAGTGCTTCAGTAAAATGAACTGTACTTGTAGCTCCTGTGAATCCTTGAGTATTCATGCCATTTACAGACATCAAAAATTTCCGCTCCCTTATACATGGGTGCGTTGCACCCGTGTCTACTAAAAACGAAAAAGATTTGCCTCCCATATTAACGTCAATCCTTGGTCCCTCTTGAGGATTAGGCTTTACTGATAGTATTGAAAACATCAAGTCTCCCAGTGAGCTGTCCTATTGTGGGTACATTCTCATTCCCGTACCTGTGAAAGGATTCCCTCCATCAACAGTGACACCCCCTATACTAGGGGTCATTAACTATCCTGTGCTCCTGCTTTGCTGTATCTGCATATGTGACTGCTATGACAGCCCCTGTGTCAGATTCATTGTTACCTGTTGTGTTTGAAAGTCTTGCTGTACTTTCTGCTCTTGTGTCTGCTGCATTGTCTGATTCTGGGCAAACCCATCTCCATTCTGCTGCGAATATGCAGGCGGGTTTGACATCCCCCCTCTTGAGAGTTGCCCATTCTGCACAAACCCTTGGCTTCCACACATACATGCCATGTGCTCTGTCCTTCCACGTGTCCAACATTTAGCCGGTCTACTAAACTGTCCTCCCTGCATACCTTGATTATCATTCTGCATATTTTGGAACCCACTGTGGTTGTTCTGGAAGTTTTGCTGATTATTCTGGAAGCCTCATCCTCAAATGCCTCCCCTTCCCCGTGGTATAGATCCATTATTACCTTGATCAAACTGCCTTTGATAATTTACCTGCGGCATGTTTGCTGATTGCTGTGAACCTGATCCGTCCCCAATAGTCAACATTGCCCCTTCAATAGCGTACTTGGAGAGTTTTTCTGCACTAACTTTGCCTCTTCACCTTTTCTAACACCATATTTCTTTCGATTCTTTTCTTGCAGAAGCCTGCAATAGTGCACAATGGTCAGCTGAATCTCCGAACATGGCTTTGCTTCCATGCCCACTAACTTCTTGAGCTGCTTCTGTACGGGGTCTGGCAGTCCTTGACATAGTATATGATAAAACACAGGTATGGATTTCCCCCAAGCCTCACGTGTCTCCAAAGCCCACTGCTCTTGAAAGTTCTGAATGTAAACAAGCAGATCAGCCTCTTCCTGCATCTCTTTTTGTCATTATAGCTCCCATATCTGATGTGTCCGGATACAGCACTCTAAGCACTTTCCAAACTGCCGCTCTACAATTATTGAACGGTGCTCCATCATAAGCAGTGTTTACTGTGGTAACACCAGAATATCCTGCCCTCGACCAAACATCATCAGCTCTTTCCCCAAGAATAGCAATCATGAAACCCTTAATGTCCCCTATGGATAATGTGTTTTCTCCTGTCATTTTCTCTAGCTCATGTATCCACTTCCCAGCACCAGAAGTTAAACTCGGGAGTTTTCACCTTAAAGGAATAGTGCTCTCAAAAATATTATTGTCCCGAGCGTTCGGGCATGTGTTTTTAAGCATACGTTGATCAATCATACAAACATATCCTATTCACCTTACCGTAGTTTTCCTCACTTTTACACATGCAAAATCAGGCAGCAGGGTGTGGACATCTTGTGCTAATCTTATCCATTGCCACATAGCCCTAAGGTGAACTGCCCTGGCGGCACTAAATCATATCCCCCGCCCCTGAAGCTGACATCACTATACACGTATGGCCCATTTCACAATGCCATTGCATGTCTCGTGTCAATGTTCTCTGCGTTCCAGCTAATGATGTGATAAGTATAAACAGACCGCTTCTCATCAGACAACATCAGATTTGCTTTTACAAACATTTCAATGTTTTTTTTTGGAGTATTCTGTGCCTTGTTTCTGTGCTCTGGTCAGCTACCTTTGTTGCTTGTAGCCCATGCGAACATATACTAGAACCATTACTATGATTTTTTTTGTTTGCCCTGTAATGGCAACAATACAGCCCTACCAGTACGAGCCGGAGTATTCCGAGGTGAAATTCCTCGAAAGAGAAAGATGCGCAAACGATGGGGCTTCGAATGACAGTTGGGATGACGAATCAACAGATCAAGAGCTGGAGCCTAGTCGCATTGACAGCGCTTCCAGCTGGTGCACCTGCAATCAGTGCACGCTAATTCCAACCGAGGAGGAGAACTGCTGCTGCCGAGAAAACTCTGGATGCTTGTCCTACATATCGGAAGGTGAGACACGGCCGCAATGCGTTACCAAGCTGCCAGACTTCAGGGCAGCCTGCCTCACATGGTTCGTGTGGAGGATTATGATGGTGCTTATGCATGAACTTCGAGCAACAGTTCGCCCTCGCAATCCAAGTAATGAGTAAGTGTACTCTAGTTGTGATGTCACTTAGGCCACTACCATTTCATGGTTGTCTCCTATATTGTCGTAACTGTGATCTATCACCGTCATATTAATGTAGTCTTGCAATTCTATAAATCACTCGCGATTTGAGGAAATCATACTGGTCATCTTATGTTTCTTTCACGTACAACCAAGAAACAATATATGTGTGCCATCAACATCAGCAACAAAATAAAATACAACTGAACTTTTATGAATGGTTGTTTCAATTTTTCAGTGAATCAAGGACCCGCTCACTTGTCCTTGCAGTGCTGACTTAGTGGGAACGGCTGAGGTGCCAAACACCATGTACACTTCAAAGGTATCTTCCGCCAGGAGCCATTGTTCACATGGCCTCCCCAGACCCATTGTCTCCAGGCAGGCTCCCCTGAAGCAGGCCGGGCCCCTGCAATCCACATAAGTGTGTCTCTCCCTTCATCAATGTTTCAGGCCTTGTCTGCACACCTTATGCCCATCCATCCCCCTCCATTATCAATGGCAGTTCGCACTTGTGGATGTGCGCTGCCAAGGAGGTTGGCAGGCATGGGAACGGCCAAGGTGCAAAACACCATCTACACTTCAAAGGTATCTCACGCGCAAGGGCCATTGTACATGTGACCTCCCCAGACCCAGTGTCTCCAGGCAGGCACCCCTGAAGCAGGCCACGCCCCTGCTATCCACATAAGACCATTCCATAAACACGTCACTCATTCACATACACACCCACTTTTCTAATTCTTTATAAACCAGTTGATATTTATCATCAGAACATCTGTCAGCACTGCAAGTCAACTCTTGATCGTTCTACCTGAGAACATCTGTGACCACTGAAAGTCAGCTCATCATCATGCTACCTAAGAACATCTCTGAGCACTGGAAGTGAACTTGTGATCGCGCTAGCTGTTCTCCTGCTACTAACTACCCTGCTTGCGGAATCTAACTGTTTGTTGGTCAAGGTAAGGGCAGGTCACCTAACCATCTCTTCTTGATCTCTAAATTTCTATCTATTTCAAACAAATGTACCCAGTAGTGTAATGTTCATTCATCTCATTGCAATTACCATTGGCTTCTGTTTAATTTGTTCTGTTCTCAATATATAGCAATTGTCATCAGTGTCAATTGAGATAGAATTGCATCCTTCGTGGACCGTGTCCATAAGCATGTTTCCTTTTTTTCGTTAAAAGTACATTCAACGGACGAGTAACATGTTACGATTTGCGTCACATTAATCAATTCTGTATGAAAGTTATCCTAGTGTATAGTTGACTACGCTACACAGGTTTGCTTCTGTGACCAAAACAAACATTGCAAAGAAAAATGTATGATATAATTCCATCTTTCTCACACATTCATGTAAAAACTTTTTTAACTATGTGTACTTTTTTATTTTACAGATTTTTCATCAATGCTTGCTTGTATGGTTTACGGTTGCCGTTCTAAGACCCATACCAAACCTAAGGGCACAATAATGCATATATTCCCAAGGACTATAGATCTAATAAGAGAATGTGTGAGATATTGTGGATTTGTGCTGGGCGAACTTGCAAGTAGAGCCCAAGATGTCTTGGGGGACTTGAGGGGTGATTGATTCAGCATCTGCAGCCTGCGCTTTAGCCCGGATATGTACGACCAATCGCAGTACACAAAGAAGCATCAACTCAGAACGTCTCAGAAATTGCTTCCAAATGCAATTCCAACTAAATTCATGCACACGCTGCCTCAAGTGAGTCACGGTTCATGAATTAGCTGTAGGCCTTGGGGTATGGAACAGGTAACTACATGAACGGTTTGGTGCTTTTGTTGTAAATGTTTCTTACTAACTTTTGCATATTTACCAGATTGTATTGCTTTATAACTATACCCCATTTTGCTAGACATCTGTCCCTGGTTTTAGGAGCATCATAGAAACGTATTTATGAACACAGAAAACTATGCCATATTGCCCATCGAAATAAGCATAATCGTAATCAGTTGCTTCACATGTCGATTCTTTTAGGTGAGCATATTGACTGAAGCACAGACTATCTGTAGTGACAGCATCATCAACACATCTAGTATACAAATGGTGAGCCATACAGACTTGCTGAAGTTCATATTCTTGAGAGTTGGATCTTCCCACATATCTAATGCAAATCTAATTTTCCCTTTACCACTTCATGACAATGCACTGAAAATGAAGGAGCAAGATTCTGCATCCATTTCTTTTCCGGAGTCAACAACAACTTCGAGTGCTTATCAGGCAGTTTTATTTCGCTTTTCGATTACGGAAATGTATTATGCATGGAATTTTAGATAACATGAAATAGTTTACGTATCCTATCGTTTGTTTACATAATCTTTCATTTATGGGTTTTCATTTATAAGTACCATTGCCTGCATCCCATTGTCTCTGTTCAATTTCACTGTTTTCATCCATAGTAAAACAAGTACTTTGTTACAGGGTGATGCTGGTACTTCGACTACAATTACATCATCCTTTGGAGCTGGTCCAGAGTATGAGGTATAAATACTGACAGTTCCCTTGAATGAAAGAAAGTAAATCCTTCATCTGATACTATTAGACAGTGACATTCATATAAACGTGCAGTTTTTCAAACTTTTATCATTTCAGTTCTAAAGTTACAGTTTCTACCGTAATGCTGAATACAATGCAAAATGCTTGAGTGCAACATTACAATCAGTAGGTTTTGCACGGTGATCTCTCATCGAGTACACTTGCCATCAATAAGGTGAAATTCAAAATGTCTATTTTGACTAAACGACGTACACTGTTTACGAGGGTATGTATGTAAGCAATTTGTGCGATGAAAGAATTTGATTTCAAATACGAATTACTTTTTTAAAATTAATATTCTATTCAAGGGATGTATACAAGGTTGGGAATTAGAAGTGGAGGCACATGGATCAGAGGTAGCTGACCAGCTTGCTGGTGCGGTTGTTACAGTGAAGAACATGGTTTCACAGAAAATCAAGAAAACAAGGGTAACTTACAAACAATTTTGTTTACGAAAAGTGTTTTGAGCTGGTGTTACCTTCATAACGTATTTTTTTGTAATGTAAAGTGCTATATACTGTAGGTTGGATTTACATTGAAGATGTTTTTACAACCCATCTCCTAGAGGCCCAGAAAGAAAAGAAGTGTAAAGACACAGACAACAAATGAAACCAAAGATGTTTCTTGCCAAACAGATTTCACCATGGAGCAACTATTATTTGAGGCATGGCATAGTGCAGTCAATAAGCAGACTCAAGATGCTTTTGTCCAAAGGCCAGAAAATGAATTGAATGTGACCGGCGAAGCAAGCAAAGTGTTTTTGGACCATTGCTACAATGTGAGAACTCGATAAGATGAAGAAGAAACTGAATGTAAGGAAGATGCTTTTGAATTACTCAATGACCATTTCACTCAATCTACACCCGCGCAAAAAAAGGGCCACCCAATAAGCAATCGGCATTGATGGTTTCTCCAATTTGTGTGCAAATAACACAAGCTGAAATAACAGATGCTGAAGCCTCAACGAAATTGACCGAGGAACTTTCCAAAGAGCTTGACTTCAGTGTGTCCTGTTTGGCCGATATGTCCACCACAGTTGAGTCACAAACCACTTTCATGCAGGACCATAGTCTAGTAAAGGAGCACAAATACATTGTATTCGACAGCTGCCTAGAAGAGAGTAGAGTATACTGATGCTGAAATGTGTCTATCCAGTGAGGGGGGGAAGTATGCAGGCAGCTATTGGTGAATGTGACTCGTGTATCACAAGGCACTAACCTGAAAATCCAAGCCATCTGTGCCCAGCTCTATGCTACATTTTTGTTCGGTGGTCATGCAGGTGTCTGAATGTAAATCCTCAGTGGCCATGGAGAAACATGGTTTTATAAAATCCCTGGAAGATCTCCAATCGCGGGGAATGCAAATAGCCCTCATAGCCACTGACAGACATGTTTCAATAGCCAAGGCCATGCGAGAGCAGTTTCCAAACATTCACAATCAATTTGATGTATGGCACATTGCCAAATCAATCAATAGAAAATCACAGCTGCTGGTAAAAAAAAGGGTGCTGAAAATATTTTACAGTGGTCCCAGTCTTTTAGCAACCATCTTTGGTGGAGCTCCAAAACCTGTGGTGGGTCTGTGGAAATTCTACTTGAAAAATGGCAGTCATTAATGCACCACTGTTCCAACGTTCACTCTTCGACATAAAACCTAAATTTTCACCGATGTGCACATGGACCTTTATCAGAGGAGCAGGAACGCATGAAGAAGTGGTTGGTTCCACCTTCACCTCCACACAAAGCTCTTGAGAAGACGGTGTTTGATAAAACTCTATCAAGAGATCAGAAGGGACTCACAGAATTCTGTCACACGGGAGATTTGTAGGTGTTCCACAATATGTGCCTAAAGTACAGACCAAAGAGATTGCATTTCAGCATAGACGGGATGCTATATTGAACATTACTAGCGGTATTAGTGCATAACGAGAACAGAGGGAGAGAACAATCGAGGACTGCATGAAACTTTGGGATGATTCGTTACACAATGGCCTTTGCGAAAAGAAGCAAAGAATGGGTGGTCAAGTCAATATACCAGGAAATGAAATTCGATTTTGTGAAAGAACTCACTTTGACTGTGATGAACATGCATACTCACGGAATCGTTCATGATTTTGTTCCTAGGACACATACATTGCCACAAAACATTGCAAACGTGCCATGTCCACCGAAAGCAGACCTCGTGGAACAGTTCACTTACCGGTCCAAATGATTAGCAGCTATTTATTTGTTCAACAATATTTATATAAATTGTCCAAATAAAGCGTCCAAATTGTCTTTTCAAATGTATTCTCTTTGTCAATTGTCCAAATAAAGCATCCAAATTGTCTTTTCAAATGAATCCTCTTTGTCAATTGTCCAAATAAAGCATCCAAATAGTCTTTTGAAATGTATCCTCTTTGGCCATTTTTTTTGCAAGAAGTGCCTTTTGGAGGATGCCATGCTTTGTAACGCTGTGCTTTCACACTTCCCGCTTTCGTCGAACTCTTGTGCGTCCTTCACTGATCGGCAGAGTGTTAGATGGATATCAGCATGAAAGCAACTGTGGGGTTTGCAGTTGCCTCACCAAGCACGTGTCCAAATAGCTGAATAAATACGTGTGCCACAAAGGAACAAGACCTAGGCTAGATAAGAAACTTGGCACACAAGAACTACTGACTGTAAGCAAAACAACGCATTAAAGGGGGCTGTTTGTATGAAATTGGTGCATTGTGACCTATATTTTTTGGGGGCATGTGTTAGGGGTCGTTGCTATTAGATGCCTTATCAGAGGGGCCGATGTTTGATTTGCGGCCTCTGGAGTCTTACGATTTCAAACGCAGTGGGAACAGGTGTCAGTGTTACCAAAATATATGACCACTCCTGATTAGGTATATGGGAGGTGGATTTGAGGTGTTGCGGGGGTAAGGTTTGGGGACCAGATGTGTTCAAAGGGAACAGGGGTCATGGGTTCAGGGGCCCATGGCCCGGCAGGAGGGGGTTGGAGATGGCAAGAGTCAGTGAGCATAGAGGGATTGTGCAATAAGGTTGGAGCAAGGCTTGCCCGGTATTCTCGTACAAGCACATTTTGTCAGGGCTTGCAAAAATGAATAGCTGCATTGCCGTGAGAACAGGAGAAGGGCTGAGTTGCCAGGTGGTGGGGGCTGGCTGTCCAAGTCACTAGGAGAGTGAGCAGTTCACCAGAGGGCCAGAGGGACTCTAAAAATAAGGCATTTGGAAGTAAACTAACTGTAACTGTTTTCATTAAAAAAAAGTACATCACTAGAAATGTTGCACAGTATTGGTGGATGCCAGCAAACAATTTGTTTTTTAAAATATTTCAAATGCCACGTTGGTCTGCAGGGCTATTCGCTCCCATGGAAGTGAAGGTCACTGCGTTTGAATTTTGCTTGTGAGCTGTGCACACACACACATCCTACACAGTATAAGGTTTGATTGTTTTTCGTCCTTGGAAGAAAGATAGGATTCGAAATGGAATGAAGGAAGGGAGGTGTGTAATACTGTCAAATATGATAAGGTTCACCATTCCAAAACTGGACAAAGGAACATGTAATTTCATTTTATGAAAGTTTATTGATCGGAACGGACACTCTGCGTTACGCCGAGAGAATGGAAATGGCGAATATTATGTAAGTTTTACTGTAGACGAGTTTGTAGATGAACGAGTCAACGTTTCATTTTCTGACCGGTATTGCTGGCTTACATAGTAATTGGTTGTTGTTTGTGGCATATTGCAATGACACGCAAAAACAACCTGTGTGTATTTGTCTTTGTCCCGGGCACATGGGCAGTCCAGCACCGAAATGCACGTAGTTCACATCCGGGTTCACCCTAGGTCCACCAATACCAAATTCTATGCTAATATTCTGATAAAAAGATTTCTATGTGTACTTCGAATTCTTCCGTCAGCTTCCACATCTGTATCCCATTGCAAACTAAACATACACCATAGCACTAACCTCTCAAGCACATCGTAGACTCCAACTTTCCACTATGTTTTCTCTGTGTTTCCATTGTTTCACATTTGTGTTCATCATTAGTTTTCAGACAGTGTAGAATTAATGGGTAAATTGATAGATTAGAATAAAGAACGGCAACTGAGACACATTTCTGTTATGATTTCTAAACAGCTACATTCTGCCATTGTGCGAATGTCATCGTTTCCAGATACCAATTGATGGCTTCTTCAGCAGGCAGTTGCAGATACACCTAAATGGCTGGATTTCAATCACGCTGTTTTGGGACGATCGCCCCGGGCCGATATGCCATTTTACGGTACCAGCGTTAAGAAGCAACCTGACATTGTTTATGGTGGTCTAGCAACACGCTGATGCGGAAGCCTTGCAATTCATGGTACATCCAGTGCGCTTCTTGTACCCAAAGGAACACTGTGTGACTCACGATTAACATTTGTGGATCGAGAACATAGAAAAAAATTACCAATGTAGTTGAATATGGAAATCGGCTGATGTTCTCAGAGCGTTTATTGTGAAATAAAAGCACATTAGAAATTGCAGAGTATTGCGGTTTTCTTTCAAAATAATATTGTGTATTCAAAATTGTGATGCGCTGTGCTGTGGGAGGATGTGTGTTGACATTCCGGGTTCTGCGCCAACTGACGTTAAGACGTAGGTGATGACTGGGTGCATTTGGCTACGCTGCCCAGTAACGTCATGGAGATAGGTGAAGAATATCGCTAGGAATGGTGATGTCAGCTTCAGAGGTGGGGGATATGATTTAGTGCTGCCAGGGCAGTTCACCTTAGGGCGATGCGGCAACGGATAAGATTATCACAAGATAGCTGCACCCTGCTGCCTGATTTTGCATGTGTAAAAGTGAGGAAAAGTATGGTAAGGTGCATAGGAAATGTTTGTACGATCGATCAATGTATGCTTAAAAACACATGCCCAAATGCTTTAAATTATCTTTATCCATTTGTGGCCACTGTATGTACTGTGGTCTGGACCGTCCCTTCTCTAATAACGGGAACTGTGTGTTAGGCAGAATCCAATGCAGTTCCCTTAGGGAGCACTACAGGTGAGAGCAATAAATCCCCTTTGGTATCAGTCAGTACCACAAAGATTTAGTTGGTAGCTGTGGCTGAGCAGTCAGACCTATCTCAAGAGGGAGATGAGCAGTATTCAGGGTTTACACAATAGGTAGTACAGTACTATGGAGCAAGGAAACACTGACCAAAGCTTTGTATTAAAAAGAGAATATATATTTATTTTATACACTTCTAAGTCAACACATAATCACAATTGGTAAAGTAAGTTAAAAATTCAGTCAAGGAAAAGTAAATACAGCTCCCTATTCAAAAGTAGACAAGTTTGCGGTAGAGTGAAAATTGAGCTAAACGGCACAGTAAAAACCAACTACAAATGGCACCCTAGCAATTCAACGAAAGGGAGGGGAAGCACAAGTCAAACCGAAATATCTTCAGACACCCCCTAGCAACACTTCCCTGAAGTTTTGTGAACATCTAATGCACAGGAACACTTTAGCCAAAAGATAAGTGAATGACAACTGAGCAAAATGGCACTCCACAAGTTAAAACAGTAGGAAGGAAGAGGGGTTAAGAAGATGTAGGTGCATCAACACATTTCTCATTGAAAACCAATCTAGTGAGAGCAGATCTAACAAATCAGCTAGAGTCAATAGGCCTGAGCCAGAGTCAGTGGTACAGGACCAAGAGCTTAGGAGCAAAAATGTTCTTGTAGCTGCAGTCAATAATTCTGGATAATGATTCCATGTTGGAAGATTTCACTCAATGCCAAAATGGTTCTTTAGAGGAGCTGCAATGGGTAAGAAGATTATCTTTAGAAACTGGCAGTCTGTTGCTACATTAGACAAAGAATTGTGGCTGAATGAAATGCAGGATTTGGGAACTATGGAGGAACGGTTGTATAGGAAACAGCGCAAGATGGGTTTGTTTGCAAAGATTTGGGGGAAATTCTTGGAACTGTACTGAATTGATTTTGTAGGTTATGAGATGTGAACAGGGGGGTTAGGGTGAGTTTTGTTTCATTGATATTGTTATATTTATTGTTTCTATGACTTTGTACATAACAATATTGTATTATACATTGATGTTTTCTTATCTATATTGAAAATAAATTATCAAAAAAAAAAGTCTTTAGTAGAAAAATATTGAAGAGGAAGATGCGAGGTGAAAGACAATGTTAAGAGAGAGGGCGGCTGACCCCACAAGTAGTTAAAGGATTTAAAACACCTTTAGGGCTACCACGGAAAAAGGGCGACCTGGCGGAACAACGTACCTTAAACGTGAAGAATTGGCTCCTGCGGTGGCGGTTGTTCCTGGTAGTTCCTGCAGGTCGAGGGATCCAACAGAGGAAGAGAGGCTCTCGTTGTGGAGGAAGGTTTGAGTCACTGCACTACCCAGGGATGAAACCAGCCGCGGTGCTGCCAAACGAAGTTTAAAAGGTATGCTCCTTTTAATCGCGGCCCGGGTCGATAGCTTCCTGGCTATCCGGTCTCCAAGTGCTGGGCACTGTTGATTCAACCAAGGCAGGTTCGAGGAAGTGATAGGTGAACTGGTTGACCCCACCAACTCAAGGGAAGGAGGCTCTTTCGCTGAAGATCTCCTCTCGTTGTGTGGAAGAAAAGTGGTGAGACGATCCAGGAGGGCTTCACCGGTGGTGTAGATGCTGAAGATGTCTGTGGCTTCTCTCCCCTTCGGTTCCGTAGTTCCAGTGGTGACGTCTTGCTCTTCCAGTCCTCAGGACCCTGCTTTTATGCAGAAAGAGACCCATTCATACAGCCTAGCTGTCACTCACACAGTGGAGTGGTCTTCTTAGCGGGAGACCCTCCAGCCTATCAGGTTAGAGTGCGACCTGAGTTGCTGTGGCAACTCTGTCCAGGGGTTCTACTCCCCCTCCCAAACAACAGACCCACCCCAGACTCAGAGGCGCCGAAAGGAGGGCTTCTTGACAGAAGCCCGCCAAAAGAGCGAACAAAGGATCCCCAACCTGGGTTAGGAGTTTAGAGTAAGACACGAGAAAGAAATTCTATCAAAGTTCTGGCAAATATAACCTACCGGAGTAAAGTTAATAATAAAATAAACCGGCGGTATGTTAGAGGCTGTCAGTAAAAGTATTAGCCTCGAACAATGGGAAAATCCCATAGGAAAATATTCACGCTCGAATATAAAAGGTAGTAACCACTGCCACCAGCCAGAAACTTTGTAGAGGGGGGCTTTAAGGTACCCTCTCGAAAATTAACAAAGGGGAAAAACTATTAACCCCTTCCAGTACTTCCATATTAAAATGGGGTGTACTGGTTTAGTTCATAGAGATTGACTAGTAAAGTCAATGGGGACTTTACATGCCCTGGGAGACAGTAGTCAGTCCCAGGGTATGGAGTCTATGTTTGGGGGTCACTACGATACCCCTGTGTCACTGCACGGAGGGTGCTGTGTAACACATGTGCATAAAGATGGTTCCTATGGGTGAGAGAAAAGATCCCATAGGCATTACACACAAAATAGCCCAGAACACACATAGCAAAGATGCCTAAGAGTGGGAAAAAGAGTCTCACTCTTAGCAGGTAAAAAGAAATAAACCATTCAAATCCAGCAAAGCTGCTGGGGGACTCTATAGGTAAGGGAAAATAGCCATAAGTGAGAATTCTCCCTAACACTGTGACACCCCAAACTCGCTCTCATCTCCCATTTCTTGCCTCGCCATAGCAGGGACAGAGGTTCCGCAACACCTTCCTCCTGGCAGCGACCTTAATCTGTTCACATAAGGTGGCAAGTCCCCCTCTGACCATGGGACCACTCTCTAGGCCGATTTAGCCGCGTCACTGAATCTGACGCCCGAGATGTAGGGAGGTTTAAATCGAACCATCTTACTTCCTTATCCATTGACAAACACCCTTCAGGTCCACTTATGTTACCTCCCTCTTCCCCACGGAATGCTTCTCTGTCTTCACCTGACATCTCCTGTGCCCAACTCGTGTGACCTCTTTCCTCTTCATCATCTCTATCCAAAGTCAGTCTATCTAAAGACAGCTCCTTTGGTTCAAAACTACATGAGGCTCCTTCTTTATCGTACTGCTTTGCACAGGTGACTCATATGCCTGGTTGCAATACCCTGTTGCTGCCTCAATCTCCCTTAATGTGTACAGCCCGTCATAATTTTTACTATCGCCATCTGCTTCGGGCGCAGCGTTTTTTTACTTTAATCTGCTAAAAATACCCTCACTTCAAGTTCATTAATTACACGCTTAGTTCTTAAAACTCTTGAGGTTCTCCTCTTTACATTTACCAATCTCATCTACTCTTTCATCATCATTACACAATCACATAAAACTGCCTGACAAACAAACACACTTGGCCGGCCACATGCATCTTAGCCTTTCTCGTTAAGACTAATTCTGCCCCTAAAAACACTCCTATGGAGTTTGAACAGCCCTCTTTAGAATCGTCTTTAATCGAATCCGACTCCTACGGCATCCGCTATGGGATTTTAGGTGCTGTTCCTTCTGTTACATTCTTTCAAATGGAGGCATCTAGGCGTAATTTT
Source organism: Ambystoma mexicanum (assembly GCF_040938575.1). Classification (NCBI taxonomy): domain Eukaryota; kingdom Metazoa; phylum Chordata; class Amphibia; order Caudata; family Ambystomatidae; genus Ambystoma; species Ambystoma mexicanum. The sequence continues at coordinate 673,883,286 of NC_090925.1, forward strand.
TTATTGCAGCCTCTCCTCACAATACTTCTTAATTGCTTGGCATCTCCTCAAGTCAATTTTAATCAATATTTAACACTGCCTCCCTCTGTTACTTATTTTCCCCTTATCACTTTCTTCACCCACTGCCCATTCACTCTTTTGCCAACTCGCTCAGTTGTGAACTCACCATTCGAATTTTTCAAATTCCATCCCTCAGGATTGTACGCCTCCTCAGTAGCCTCTCCAACCTTCCATTTCATTCAGCTTCCTAAGACGCCGGAAGGGGATTTTGCATGAAAACAAGGAACCGTCTAACCTGGCGTGCAAGACTTGGCGTTACACTAAACCGCTATCTACAGGGACCCTCGCATCCTTTCAGCCGAATGGCAAAGGTCGTGCAATATTTCCGGGACCCCAAAGCTTACTTATCTCGATGGATATCTAACCATTCTCTCAGCTACCACGTTAACTGGAGTTCCCAGCCCTTTGAGATAAGATAGCTATAACCTTAAGATGGATGGGCATGCAGAACTTATTCAAACATTAATAATCAAAACAACTCAGGTAGTTGGCAAAAGGATAACTGTTTTAATATCAATTATCTAAAACAGGGAGTACAACGGACATCAGCGACGTCTCTCATCATGATCTCAATGCATCCTGAAAAAAAGCAAACATTGTCATAGGTAATGTTAACCTACGTATTACCAACGTGATCCTACGTGTTAAACTACAAAAACATATTGAAGAACGTAATTGAACTGGAGCGAACATCTAAGTATATGATCCATACTCGTCTAAAAGAGTGAAGAAAAGTGATATGTTTATTAACATCAGGTGGGGCAATTAAGCCCTTACCCAAAATATGTCACTATGAATGTCACTAAATACAAAATGTTTTATTGGCTACACAACTATAGGACCTTTGATCATGTGGTCCCCTATCATTGGTTGGCTTCTAACCTCCATCCGTACCTTCCCACCTATGTATAGCAGCATGCAGGCTGGGCCTCCAGGTGCTGGTAAGCTCATCTTAATCCTAGCTGCCCACCAATTAGCATATCCATCCATCATCACCTCAGTGGTTTGCCATCAATTAAGGATTTGAACTCGGCCTTCGAAATGTTCCTTGCTCTTGAGAATTCAGGGGAGTGAAGGCACGCTCTGTCCTTGTGCGTAGGTGTGACCATCATGCTCGTCCAACTTCTTCTCCCCACGTCACTGAAGACCACGAAATTGAGCTTCTAGTGTCTTAAAATACTATTATCTAATAGACCTCTAATGTCTTCTTGTTCTCTGTCCATGCCTCCTGAAAAGTAGCTTCATTCTTTCACACGATTTGTATCCAATCTCAGCTTACTTCAGCCTGATATGGCCTTGGCTTCTTGGCTCGTCCAGCCTCACCTTTCTAAGTTTTGCATGTGTTTCACTAACTGTGACACACTGAAAAAACGGTCTTCATTCTTTTGCTCAGCTCTGCTATTGTACGCAGTGGAAACGTCCATCCTTTACTGACTCAAATATATATATGTACATGTTAGCACATGCCGCAATCTATTCACTATAAAGCTAGCCTCAGGAATACTTTGGGGGTCATTCTGAGATTGGAGGTACGTACCGGGCTTTACCGGCATGGAGCAAAGAACGTGTCCGATCTGGTCACAGACCGCTAACTGCGGCCCGAAAAAGCCCGTACCGGCATGATGAGCACTGTACCTAACAATACTGCCATAGAACAAAGTGGAAACAGCGATGTCCGCAAATAACGGTGGCCGTAAATTGTGGCGGGCGTAAATTACGGCCACCGTTAAATAACGGAACCGGAAATATCGTCATCGCACAGGAACGGGAAGGAGCGCGGCGGCCATCTTTAAAAACACAATCCATTGCCATCCTCATCAGGCAGCACCCTTGGGAGAATTTTGAACCCTGGAAAAGGCCATCACACCCTGCAGGAATGCCAAAAGACCCAAAGAAGACAGCAGACTGGCTCCGCAAGCAACGATTCAGCCCAGATGAATTGCAGGCCTTGGTAGACACCCTTGAGCAGCACGCTGACATTATTTTACGCGGGGACATGCGTAGAGAGCCGGTGCTCCGGAAAAAGAACATCTATGCACTAGTGTCCCAGAGGGTGAGCGCAGTCGGCACCATCCCCCGCACCCCCAAGGACTGCCGCAAGCGGTGGGATGACCTGCGGTTGAGGGTGACGAGCATCCTCTCCGCCAACCGCAGCCAGGCACAGCAGACCGGAGGGGGCCCAAGTTCCCCCATGAAACTGATGCCATGGGAGTAGACATGTGCTGGACTGATAGGAACAGAATCCATAGAGGGCGTCGGCAACATGGAGTGTGGGGCACCATCGTCCGCTGATGGAAGTGAGTGTCCAAAGTCAACACTGCCAATGCCAATTACATGATATACACTCCCAAGGGCCGGCCAAGGCACCTTGTCATGATTCCCTCCCCCCCATCCAAATCATGCTGAACCAACTGCCACCCAAGCAAGGCCCAAGTGCAAGGCCATAACGCACATCACACATAGTGCACAAACTGGCACATCCCATGATGCACACTGTGCAGCTGGGTGGCCAGTGTGCGAGTCAGACTGCACAGTACCAGGCCAGGATGAGAGACTCCGACACCTGCATACATATCACATCCATGAATAGAAAGTAGTGCTGTTGCATACCCAAAAGGCCATAAACCCCAAATGACTGAATATGTGAATGTAGCCATGAATGTAATTTGCGTCTCAAATAATCACTCATGCTGTCCCTCTCTTCTACCCCCACAGGCAGTGAGCATGACAGCGAGGAGCCCGAGACCAGCGGTCCCACCACCTCCAAGGGCAAAGGCAGGGTCCGCCGCATACCAGCCAGGAAGGACACATCCACACCGGCTCCTCCAAGGCCCATGGAGGGTGCACCACCCCCATCCCTCCCTGCATCGGCGCCGGGTACATTGTCCGCCCCAAGGTCCAAGGAGTCCAGCATCGCTGGGGAGGTGGCAGCCATGGCCCCCCTGGAAACCGTGGACAGCCCCTTGTCCATCTGTGGAGCGTCAGAGGAGGACTCATACCCCACCGTTCACACCCCAGAGCCCAGCAATTACCCACAGGTCTTGTGCAGCAACTCAGGGGAGCCTGACACACCTGGCCGATGTGCACATAGAGAAGCAAAGGAACACGCCAATCCTGTGCCCAGTCCCCCAGTCGAAGCCCTGGCAGGGCATGTAAGCTCAATCCCCTGCAGGGATGACACCCCGTCAACTGATGCACAGTGTGCAGCACAGCTCACTGCCCTCATCACTGAGGTGATGCAAGACAAGGGCAGGGTGGAGTGGCTTGAGGAACTAAGGTCAATGCGGCAGGTGGTGACGTACAGTACAAACCGCCTATGCGAAGTCCTCAGACGCATTGCTGATGCCCTTGAGGCTGAGCGTCCTACTCAGCCAGCTCAGCAAGAGGACACCCCCTCAACCAGTCGCTCAACCCCGGCAAGCCCACTGCGACGTTCACTACGTTCACAGCGCTGCCAGGACATGCCTCCCCCGGGCCCCGGGAGCACGGAGTAGTTTGCATAGCTGCCACATGTGGCCTTGATGGACACCATGGGACTACTGTTAGGGAGTTGGGGCGAGGGGGGCGGGGGTGAGGGTGTGTTGGGGAGTTGGGGGGAGGGGGGTGGGGTGGTGGAGGGTATGTTTTACACTTATACACCATTTGTGTTGCAAAGTTAAACCTGTGTGTACATTCATCATTGAGCATGTGTATTATGATATCTGACAGTGCATGGTGTACAAGTATCCACACACCCAGTGCCCTATGTCCCCATGTCATGCCACCCTCTGCTGACTTGTGTTTTGGTTTTAATGTCCAATCAATGTTTGCCACACGACATGTCCCTCCAGTGCACCGGCACCATGATGCTGTCCTGCCCCTTCCTCCTCCTCCTACACTTCATCTTCATCTGGTGTTAGCAGTCCCATGTCAGGGGACAAGGCCACGTTCCAAGGGATGCACATTTTGTGCAGCATTACACATGACATGGGGGTCTTGGACACCTTCACATTGCAGTAGATGGGTGCCTCACCCGACCAGCTTAGGCAACTCATTTGTGCCTTCTACAAGCCAAGTGCCTGCTTAATCACCACACGTGCACCGGTTTGGGCAGTATTGTAGGCCTCCTCGGGCCTGTTCTGTGGGTTTCTGACAGGGGTCCTGAACCATGGTGTCGAGGGATAGCCACCATCACCTGCATGTGTAGGCAATAAAGGTAAGTGTTTGGACTGTCATGGTGGAGAACTGAACTAGTCTTACATGGCAGCAGGTCATGTATGCCCATATGCACATGTCCATGGATGCATTTACCCCATTCCTGGCCCCACTATGTGTCCTGTGCAATGGAATGATGTAGGGGGTAGCATCTTCGAGATGGTCTATGAACTATGGCACGCACATCTTGTAGTACAAGCATCGTTTATGCATGCAGCAGTCTTGGGGTTAGATCCATGAAGTGATGTGTACTGTGAGATTCCGAAGTTGGGTGTGTTGGCTGTAGTCAGTGGCATATTCATCATACTGCACTGATCCGTACTATGGTGACTTCCAGGACTCCTATGGGTGTGCCGAACCGGTGATGCGGTGTGGTGTCCCTGCTGGCCTCAGTTCAATCCACTCCCAGGGATGACTCTCCGGTGTGGTGATATGCTGGAGGCAGCAACATAGTGCATATGCAGTATGTCTCCCTATATGCCCTTACAGTGTGTGAGGGCCGCCGATGAGTGGTGCTTGTGTTGTGGTATGTGGCCTTGTCACATGTTGGTCATGTAGTGTTAGGTGTGTGCCTTACTTCATCAATGTGGGATTATGTACTCATGTGCCGTTACACTGGTTCTGTGGCACGGTGTTTGGTGGGGTGCACATCGTGCACTGGCACATTTCAACCCGGTTTGAGTATGCAGGCACCCACCTCATGACACCGATGCACTGGCATGGCATAGTCAGACAACTCACCAAGCAGCCAGGCACGTCGTGCTGCATGTCGCCCCATGTGGCAGGATAGCGTGGAGTTCAGCTGGGCTATTGAGTCATGAGTTGGTCCTGCATGTCGGACCCACCCATGTGTGATGATCTTGCTTGCGTTGCATACCGTCTGCACGTTGGTGGAGTGGTATTGCTTGCGGTTGCGATACGCTACCTCCATGCCATGCGGGTCCGCCAACTCCACATGGGTGCAGTCAAGGGCACCTATGCAATTTGGCATTCCTGCCAAATCATGGGAGGCAACATTTGTGTGTCGTATATCTCCTGGGTAGTCCATGGTAGGGATTTGTAGTCCCTTGTGTGCTTGAGGAGGTGATCCAGCACTTGGTTCTGTGTCCGTGAAATGAACGGTTGTGATATGCCATGCATGGGCCCCACTGTGTGCTGGTAGGTGCCTGTGGAATGGAAGTGGGGCACAGACTCCACCCTCAGTTGAGGGGGGATAGTGGTGCGTATTTCTATGATGCTCACTATCTCATCATTTCTCAGGTCAACTATGGTGGTGATGGTGTCACAGTCAAGCTGTTACAAGGTGTGGATCTGATCAGTGGTTAGCTTGAGGGACCGGACCTGATGCTTGGGAATGGGGGCTGCCGGGTTGGTGACGGTGGCTGCACTGGTGCTGCATGCTGGGCCTGTCTCACACTCCTTCTCCTCCTGTGTCTCCTCTGTGGTGGGGCCTGGTGTTGTTGGTGTTGTTATTGTAGTTGTGGCCTTGCATGCAGGGCCTCCTGCTTCATGTACTGCTACCACTATTGGTATCATCTTGGTGTGGGAGGGGGTGTGGTGTGTGGGCGTGATCCTTTTCTGTTGTGGCAGACTCCATTGCCTACACCTGTGCTGATTGTGTGCACCTGTGGCTCTGGGAACCACTGCTCAGGGTTCTTTACACCTTCTCTGAGATGCCTGTATGTACTCCATGCTAGTAATGTACTTTACGGGCTGAAGGAGGCTGTTATTTACATGTGCATGTTACTTGTGATCAGCTCCGGTTTACGCCATGCCGCTAATATTGGCATGGTGTGTCGCGCGCGTGACCCAAGACCGCTATTTACTGCATCATACTTTACGGTACCGTAAATAGTGGTCTGGTTGGTCAGAATAGCCTGTAGCGGTAAACGATGCCGGCAATCCATTGCCGGCATCGTTATTCACTTACCGCCCAGGTCATAATGAGGCCCTTCGTCTGCTTGTGTTTCTTTGCATATTTACACGTGTTAAACAGCTTGATATCTTCAATGTTTCTGCAACATAAGCCTCTTCAACCCGAGCCTGAGATGACACTTATCTTCGATAGTTTCCTGATGCCTTATAGAATTGCCTGCATTCTCTAGCCTCTGCATCTCCTTTATGCACGTCAGTCTTGCCTTGTGTGACATCATCATTCATTTTCGCCATTCATTTGTCCTGTTTTTTCCAGAGTTTTATTCTAACGGCCATCATATTGTCTCGTATGCAGGTATGGCTTCCTCAATGGGAACCTTGCTTCTAGGATTCTTCTTTGTATCTGTAATTTGAATGGCTCTGTACGTCTCTCATGCTCTGGCTCTCAACATATAGGCAATATGGGCAAAGTGGCTGAGGTGGGGGTACTTGGCTGCTTCTCTACACTATTATTGATGTTTGAGTAACATCCTTCTCAAGGGCATTGCTACCTCATCTGAAGGGATAGAAGACTCAGTTCATGTGGTAGCTGAGAGGATGGTTTAAAATCCATCGACCTAGTAGGCTTTGGGGTCCCGGAAATATCACACAACCTCTGCCATTCAGCTGAAAGGACGTGAAGCTCCCTGTAGATAGCAGATATTAGTGAAAAGCAAGTCTTGCAAGCTAGGTCAGATGGGTCACTTGTTTTCAGGCTTAAACCCCTCCCGGTGTCTACAGGAAGCTGAATGGACAGAAAGTTGAAACGGCTGTTAAAGAGGCAGTCAATCCCGAGAGTCGTAAATTGAAAATATGAATGGTGAGTAAAAACTGATTGAGGTGGCAAAAGTGTCAAGGGGCAGTGGGTGAAGAAAGTGATAAGGTGAAAAATGAGTAATGGAGGGAAGTTTGGGTAAAGTAACTTGAGAACGATGAGTTTTGAATATTAAGTAATTGACTTGAGGAGAGGCTAAGCAGTAATTATGAGGTATCATGAGGAGAGGCCACGATAAAGAGTACACCCAGTTTTCCTGCGTTTTAAAGAACGTAACAGAAGGAGTTGTTCCTAGCGCCCTATAGACGGGTGACGTAGACTACGAACTCGGTTAAATACGAATTTAAAGAGGGCGATTCACAACCCAATTGGTGTATTTTTTTAGGTGTAGGATAAGTCTTGAAGAGAAGACTGAGATATATGTGACCGGTCGAGTATGTCTGTTTGTCTGTTCGTTTTACGTGTTTGAATATGGTGAAAAAGAGGAATTGATAAACGTGAAAAGAAAACACGAGATTTGAGAATTAATTATTTATTTTGTGGAAATTTTATAGATGGTGCTTAGTGAAAAAGTAGATTCAAGTAAAAAACATGATATAGGGGGTTTGGAGCCTGCAACGATTGCTGCACGCTCATATTGTGTTGTTTTTCTGAAACATATTTTTTGAAATCAGCAAATTGTAAAAGTGAATATTGACAGTCTAGTGTGACGAGTCAGAATGCAGGATATTACTCCACTTATGCTCCTTTGCAAACAGTTGCCAAAACAAGCAACCAAGCTTAGACAGTATACTGCGGAATTGGTTAAAGGGAAGGCAGACAAAATGTTCATGCCGTGGCCATAAGGGGGATCCTTATCGAAGGCAGTTTTGCAGCATATGATGACATATTTGCATGCAGCATATACGGGAAAAAAGTTAGACAAGCGATTAGCGAGCTTAGAGCTCTGGAAAATGTACCAGGAGGAAAGAGAAGAGCCACCTCCTGAATACTGGATATTGAATATATGCAAAGACGGGGTGAGGAGCCTTCTGCTCCACCCACTGCGCCTGAAGCAGATGGCGATAGTAAGAAAGATGATAGGTTACACCCATTAAGAGAGCTTAAGGCAAAGACAGGGTACAGCAATCCGGCATATGAGACACATGCGCAAAGCAGCGATGAGGGCCCAGAGAGGAAGGAAAGGAGAAAATGAAAAGACTGATGATTTAGCACTTATACAGAACGAATGGATGGGTGGTCAGATTTTGCTCAAACTCAGTGGTAAGAGCATCGAGGACATAAGGCATAGGGAAGATCGAGACAAACAAGATAAAAAGGATAAAGAAAGAGAGAGGAGATTGAAAGAAGATAGAGATAAAAGGAAGGATAGACAAAGGGGGTCATTCCGAGGTTGGTGCTAAGGGAAAAATGATGCCGGTAAAGGATTGCCAGCATCGATTACCACTACATGCTATTCTGACCAGCCTGACCGCTATTAGCGACATCGTAAATTATGGTGTCTCTAATAGCGGCATGTGTGCAGGCACGCAGCCCACCATGCCGGCATTAGCGACATGCCCTAAACTGGAGGAGATCACAAGTGAAGCAGACATGAAAATACCAGCTTCATGAAGGCGTTTAAAGTGGTTACCGGCATGCCATAAATACCGGCATCGAAGACCAACCATAAAATGCCATGTGCAGTGATCCCAACTGCCAAAGGTGCACACAATCAGCACAGGCGGAGGCAATGGAGTCTGGCCCACTACAAAAGGAGCACACCCACACACCACACCCCCTCCCACACCAAGATGATTCCAGTAGTAGTAGCATTACTGGGGCTGGAGGACATGCTTGCATTGCCACAACAGCAGCAACAACAAAAACGGCCGGCACCACAGAGGTGAAGGAGGAGGAGAAGGAGGGTGAGACAGGCCCAGCATGCCCCACCAGTGCTGCCACCGTTACCACACAAGCAGCCCCCAATCCCTCACATTAGAGCCAGTCCTTTCCACCTAACCCCTGAGCAGATCCACACCCTGTACCTTCTGGACCGGGACACTGTCACCACCATTGTGGACCTGATAAACGACGACATTGTCAGCCTCATTGAAATACGCACTGCCATCCCCCTCTACTGAAGGTATTGTCTGTGCTCCACTTCCTTGCCACAGGCACCTACCAGGACACAGTGGGGCACATGCATGGCATATCACAACCCGGATTCTGAACCAAGTGCTGGATGCCCTCCTCAAGCACACAAGGGACTACATACCCCTACCATGGACTCCCCAGGAGATATTTGATACAAAAGTTGGCTTCCATACACTGGCAGGCATGCCAAATTGTGTAGGTGCCCTCGACTGCACCCATGTGGAGTTGGTGGTCCCGCATGCCATGGAGGTGGTGTACCACAACCGCAAGCAATACCTCTCCATCAATGTGCAGATGGTATGCGACCCCAGCAAGATCATCACACATTGTTGTGCCTGATATCCCGGATCAACTCATGACTCTATGGTCCTGCGGAACTCCACGCTACCACCCCTCATGGAGCGACATGCTGGACGACGTGCCTGGCCGATTGGTAAGTTGCAGGACTGGCACATGGCATTGAAATGGGGGGAGAGATGCACACACCACCATGCTGCCAATGTTGATGTGACTGCACGATGTGCACATCACAGAACACTGTGCCCCAAAGCATCACAAACGGTACATGATACCCAAATCCCATAGGAATGAAGTAAGGTCAACACCTATCACTACATGACTACCAGGAAACCACCCCACATCCCACAACACGTGCACCACTCATCAGCGGCCCTCACCCTCCGTAATGCCATCCAGAACCATGCAGTGCATATGCACTATGTTGCTGTCTCCAGCATATCACCACACAGGACAAGCATCCCTGGGAGTGCATCAAACTGAACCAACTAGGGAATCCACTGTCTTGCACAGGGCCGCCACACCCACAGGAGTGTTGCATGTCACCATGGGAATGATCAGCGCTGATTGCCCAATATTGCACAGACTACTGCCAACACTCCCTCTAAGTAAATCTCACAGAACACAACACCTCACAAATTTGACACTAACACAGCTGTATGCATACACGATGCATGTGCAACAAGACGTCAGTGCACACCATGTATCATCTTGAAGATGCAACCCACACCATTAGTCCATGGCACAGGACACATTGAGGGACTGAAAATGGCGTAAATACATCCAGGGACATGTGCATGTGGGCAACGATAATCTGCAGGCATGTGTGACTAGTACAGCTGTCCATCATGAATCGACTAACATTTACCTTTTATTGCCTCTCATGCAGGTAATAGTGGCTATCCCTTGAAGCCCTGGCTCCTCACCCGTGTCCGAAACCCACAGAACAGGCATGAGGCGGACTACAATCATTCCCATACCCGTACCCGTGTGGTCATCGAGCAGACCTTTGGCCTGTTGAAGGCACGATTTTGCTGCCTCTGCCAGTCGGGTAGGGCACTCCTCTACAGGTATGAGAAGGTGGCCAAGATCATCAAGTGTCATGCTGCACAATATGTGTATCCACCGGAACGTGCCCCTGCCCCCTGACATTGAACTGCTACCACCTGGTGATGATGAAGGGGATGAAGAAGAAGTGGCTGGACATCATCGCGGTGCCGATGCACATGAGGGACGTGCTGTGCGCCAGTCAGTGATTGCACAATATTTCTGACACACATGGCAGCAGACGGTGGCATGATAGTTGGACAGAGGGCACTGAGTGTTGGGGGTACTTGTACACTATGCACTATATATCAATAAATGGCACATGCGCAATGATGAATGTCCACTCAGGTCTTGCTTTTCACACAACGGGTGTACTAAATATAACAATGTTAACAAAAGTGCAAAAACCCTCCACCACCCTCACCCCCCCCCCCACAACTCCCCCCACAACTCCCCCACACACCCTCACCCACCTCCCCCTCCCCCAAAACTCCCCAACACATGTCCCATCAAGTCTCCAATGCCTACATGAGGCTGCCCTGACTATCAATTGGCACTCCCTGGTCCAGGTGGTGGCATGTCTTGCCGGTGCAGGGTACGTGCCGACCTGCGGAGCGGGATCGTCTGGGTCGAACTGGATGAAGACGATGTGGCCGCCTGCTGAGATTTGGTAGCCAGATGCCCTGCCTCCATGGCATCGGCAATGCGGCCTAAAACCTGGCAGAGGGCCGAGACATCCTCGCAGAGCCGGCTGGTGTTATCTGCAAAGGATTTGGCCATGGAGGCGGTGTTCTCCATGATGGACCTGCCTAGAGAGGCAAAGTTTTCACGCCAATCCTGTCTGGCCAATCTGTTGTCCTCAACAAACTGCCGCACAAGCGCAGTCAGCTGTTCTGACCGCTGCGGCAGTGCGGTGCACCTGTGGAGATTGATGGTCCCTGGCTGTCCTGCTCAGCCTCCATACTCATCAGAATGGGACTGAAGTGCCCTTCCATCTGCTCCTGACCAGACTGCTCCGGGGTGGTGGCGTGGTCAGTATCGAGGGACGATATTTGGGGGGATGCCGGTGGACTTGGCGTACGGACCACTTCCAATGCATCGTCCTCATCGGGCACCCATATGTCATCCTGTGGGTCCTCCACAGCCAGGGGTGCTGTGGCTGCCACCTCCCCAGCCAAACTGGACTCCTCTGAATGTGGTGCCTCACCTGATTCCTCAGGATGGCCAATGGGTGGTGGTGCTTCACCCTCTATGGGCCTTGGCGGCACCGGTGCAATGGCAACATGGGGTGTCTTGCCTGTTCGTGCACGGTGGCCCCTGGGTTGTCCCCTCGAGGTCAAAGGGCGGTTGGCATCATCCCGGGGCCTCTTCCGGGGTGTGGTCTTTGAGGGGGTTGCGTCCTACCCATCGCTGTCATGGTCCGAGCCTGTGGGGTCGAAGAGAGGGACGGCATGAGTGATGTTTTGATAGGCATCATACATACATTTGGACAATTGATCACCCGCACAATTGGGGTTAATAGGCATTTGTGCTTGGATGAGCACGTTGTTTGATACATGGGTGGGTTATGCAGGCATATGTCGGCGTCACTCATGTTGGCCAAGAGCAATTCTATCTGACATGCATATTATTTTGGGCCTGCACGCTGTGTGACTCACGGCATTTAGATCGTTGTGTGGTATGTGTCAGGTACGGCATTGCCTTGCAGCAGGCATCTGCATGTGTTTGTGATGCGTCCGCCTATTTTGCTGGGAGTATGTGTGTGTTGGACCATGGCTTGACTCTTTGGACTGACATATTGGTTGACTTTCATCAGACTTGGCATTACAATGTTTTCTTAGGACACTCACCTCCGTCGCCCGATGTTGTGGCGCCACACTCCATCTCGCCAACACCTTCTATCCCCTCCATTCCTATCATGCTGGCGCAGAAGTCTCCCATGGGTGAGATTGATTGGTGAGCTGGGACCTCCTTCTGTTCCCATTTCCTGGCTCCTGTTCACTGAGAGTATATTTCTAACTCTGAGTCGCAGGTCGTCCCAGCGCTTATGGCAGTCTTTGATGGTGCGTGGGGTGTGCCCAACAGCACTGACCTTCTGAGCAACAAGTGCCCAGATCTCCTTTTTTTCAGTATTGCCTCCCTCTTCATGTTGTTGGAAAAAACTATCCCTGCATGCTCCTGCAGTGTCCCAACCAGCATCTCCAGCTCATCCTCATTAAATCTCTCCTTCCGCTGGCGGGCAGCTCCCTTCTTAAGGGCCTTGGGCACAGTTGTGTGATAGGAGGATGTTTTCCCCACAACAGAAGAGTGCAACGGGTCCTGTGTGGTGAGGATGGCAACGGATTGTGTTTTTAAAGATGGCCACTGCGCTCCTTCCCGTTCCTGTGCAATGATGCTACTTCCGGTTCTGCTTATTAGCGGTGACCATTATTAGTGGTGACCGCTAATTACGGTCACTGCTAATGCCGCTTTGGGCCATGCCGGTAGTGCTATCTGTGCTATTCAAGATGCTGCAAAGGGCATTTTTCGTGCCTTTAACGGCATGGCGGTCATGACCTTACTGGCATGGTGCAAAGCTTGTGCCCGCGAAGTCGTAATAGTCCTCTATTAGCAGACTAATGACAGCACGGACGCTATTTACGCCATGCCGGTAAGGACTGTTACATACCTCCAAACTTGGAATGACCCCCAAATACAGGAACAGTTGTATCAAGTTGAACAACTGAGAAAGCAGTAAAGAGCAGAGGAGCAGAGGAAGTATGAAAATAGACAGAGGGCAATTGAAGAATGAAAAAGAATACAAAGAAAGAGAAAGGAAGAGGAGGAACAGAATTTAAGGGATAAAATAATACAAAGATGAAAAGATGAGGAGATGCAGTAGTGGCATGGGAAGACATAGAAGAGTCCTTCCCAGCACATGAGCCAATAGCAGGTCCGTCTAGAGCAAATCTAGAGGATGAGTTTGACTCTAGAAGCATTGGGGAAGCTATCGATAAAGTCTATCATGATATGAGGACTAAGAAAGTGCTGCAAGGGAGGGGTTAAATTGACCAACTCGAGAGTACGCAGAGAAGGAGCCTCATGCAGTTTTGAGCCATAGGAGTTGTCTTTAGATAGACTGACTCCAAATAGACATGAAGAGGAGGGAAGTCCCACGAGTTGGGGACAGGATATGTCAGACGAGGACAGGGAAACCTTCCATGGGGAGGAGTAAGGCAATGTATGTGGCCCTGAAAGGTGCTTTTCAATGGATAAGGAAGTAAGATGGTCAGATCTAGACCTACCCAAATCTCGGGCATCAGAATAATTGACGTGGCTAGATTCACCTAAAGGGTCATCCCATGGTGAGAGGGGGGACAGGCCACCTTATGTGAGCTGGTTAAGGTCACTGCCAGGTAGAAGGCGGAGAGGAACCATTGGCCCTGCTATGGATAGACAGATGATGGGAGATGAGTGTGAGTTTGGGGTTTCATAGTTTGTCTTGTTAGAGAAAGGAAGAGCTAGGCCACAGTATATACCTTGGCCACATATGGATAAGGATAATTTAAGGTGTAAACTCCTGAGTGTAACTTCTGGTGCTGGGAAATGGATACATGAGTTAGAGAAAATCACAGGAGGAAACACGTTAGCTATCGGGGACATTACGGGTCTCCTGATTGCTATCCTTGGTGAAAGGGCTGATGACGTTTGGTCAAGAGCAGGGTAATCTAGTGTTACCAGAGCAAACACTGCTCATGATGAAGCACCGTTCAATAACTGTAGGGTGGCGGTCTAGAAAGTGCTTAGAGTACTGTATCCAGATATGTCCGAGATGGGAGATATAATGGCAAAACAGATGCAGGAAGGGGAGAATCCTGTATTTTACATTCAGAATTTCCAAGAGCAGTGGGCTTTGGAGACACGCAAGGCTTGGGAGAAATCAATACCTCTATTTTATCATATATTGTGCCAAAGGTTGCCAGAAGCAGTACAAAAGCAGCTCAAGAAATTAGTGGGCATGGAAGCAAAGCCATGGTCAGAGATATAACTGACCATTGCGCATTATTACAGACTATTGCAAGAGAAGAATTGAAAGAAAGATGATTCTAGGAAAGACGAAGAGGCAAAGTTAGTGCAGAAAAAACAATCTAAGTATGCCATTGAAGGGGCAATGTTGACTAGTGGAGACGGGTCAGGTTCACAGCAAACAGTAAACATCCCAGAGTTGAAAAACCAAAGACAGTTTGATCAAAATAATAGTGGACTTGCACCATGAGGAAGGGGAGGCTTTTGAGGTAGAGGCTTCCAGAATAATCAGGGAAACTTCCAGGATTATCAAAGTGAGTTTCAGAACACACAAAACGAAAGTCAAGACATGCAGGAGGGGCAATTTAGGAGACTTCCTCCTCCTATATTTTGGACATGTGGTATGTCAGTGCACTTTGCTCGCACATGTAGAAGGGTTCATGCCAAATGGGCAATTCTCATGAGGTGGGCAGTAAACCTGCATGCATATTCGCAGCACAATGGAGATGGGTTTGCTCAGAATCAGACAGTGCAGCAAATTCAAGCGCCAAGAATGCGACAAGACTTTCAAACACAGCAGGCAATAATGAATCCACCAGAGGGGCAGTCAAAGCAGTCACCCACGCAGATACAGCAGAGCACAAGCACGGTTCAGTTAATGACTCCTAGACTAGGGGGTGTCACTGTTGAAGGAGGCAATCCTTTCATGGGTACGGGGATGAGGATGTATTGTCAGTAGGACAGCTCACTTGGAGACTTGATGCGTTCCATACTATCTGTAATGCCCAATTCTCAAGAGGAACCAAGGGTTGACGTCAATATAGGAGGCAAATATTTTTTGTTTTTATTAGACACGGGTGCAACATGCTCATTTATATGAGAGGGAACATTTTTGTTGTCTGGAAATGCTATGAATACTCAGGGGTTCACAGGAGCTACAAGTAGAGTTCCTTTTACTGAGGAATTGCCAGTCTCCATATATGTCATGTCTGTGCCATTTTTGTATTCAAGGCAGACACCTGTAAATATATCAGGTTGAGATTTATTGACTAGTTGAACATGACGATTTTGTCCACCGATTAAGTCATAGGATGTTCAACACCAGGAATACATTATTTAAACGTGAGTGAATTTATTATGACATTTGCAGGACAAATAGCCATGCAAGGAGTACCGTTAGAACCAGATGTTTTTCGCTATGGGATATGCATTTTGTTAACATGGCTGGCAGGTTTAGTGGGCAGGAGTATGAGAATACCTTATGAATTTTTTTTCAGGCCAAAGATACCTATGGATGAAGAGGAAGGGCAAATCTTTCCTTTAGAATTACAAGCAGCCATAGTGCAAGGAGAAATGGCTTTGCTTGATGGGAATTATTATGAAGGCAGACAATGGTGCACAGTGATTGCCATTGGGGAAGGTTGCAGATAGACTGACATCACTGATGAGGGTATGTTTGGAGACCATCCATCAGATGACGAAGTAACTTGAGATGAGCATTACTTATTGGGTAAGAGAAATTAAACGTGAGGTTTCTCAGACGCCCAGAGTATTTTGATGAAGACATGGCGGGAGCGCGAGTTTCATTATGGACAACAGGCCGCTATGATGTAGGCCTATTGAAGGGGGCTGGAGAAGTGAAGATTAAATTGAAAACAGGAGCAATTTTACCTCGAGCACGACAGTATCCCATGTCTTGAGAGGCAGATTAAGGTATTTTTAAGACAATATCTGCTATGATGGAACAAGGCATATTAGTGATGTCAGAGGCACTGTGTAATACCGCATTTTATCCAATTAAAAAAGGGAAAGGGGATTGTGGAGTTTAATTCAGGATTTACACCAGATTAACCAGATTGTAGCTGCCGGGTTCCCTCTGGTTCCTAATCCTGCGACGATCTCATTTAATATCCCTGTTGAAGCACAATATTTTAATGTGATTGACTTGAAAAATTTGTTTTTCTCAACCCTATTGCATAAAGAGGCAAGATTTGACATAATTTACATTCAGACAAAGTCCTCAGAAAAGTACTTGTTTACCCAAGGGGTACTGTGAGTCTCCATAGATTTTCAATAGAGTCCTACAGATGGACTTAAGCAATATAGATTTGAAAAGTTTTATGTTGCAATACGTGGATGACATATTGGTCTGTAGCACCACAGAGGAAGAGTGCAGACGCGATTCAGTACAGCTGATGATTATTCTTGCAGACAAAGGATACAAAGTACATTACAGTAGTGTCAAAAAGAAGTGTTATACATAGGTCAGCTAATTTTGCATGAAGGTAAGAAAGTTACTCCTGAGGGAGCTGAGGCTATTTTGAAAACAGTAAAGCCACTCACGATAAAGCATATGCAGAGATTTGTGGGACTGTGTAACTATGTAAGAGCATGGATCTTTGATACAGTTCATACATAAGGCCCTTGTTGCAAGCTCTGGAGAAAGCACAGACCACTCAGGAGAAAACTGTTTGGACTGAGGAAATGGAAGAAGGGCTTGATGTGTTAAAAAAGACAATCTGCACAGCTCCAGTAATTATACCCAGTAATGAGGGGTCAGTTTCCGTGTAAACAGTCTTTGGCTGCTGCCACGTTTGCCATTGAGAAGACTGCTAGCATAGTAATGTAGAGTTCCATGACGTTGATTGGGTTCCATGTAATAATGTCGCCACAAAAATATCACCATACAAAAATATCGCTGAAAAATGGTTGTTTTTTGTGGCGACATTATTGCATGGAAAATGCGGGGGACACCCCTGCAACCCCCAATTTTTTATTTATTTATTTATTTATTTATTTTTTGCCCCTATCGCCACATATATGGTCACCCAAATAATATCGCCACAACATTTTCCTGGCGATATTATTTATGGCGACCATATATGTGGCGATATTAATACCTGATACCGTTGATTGTTGAACATGCATTGTTTGCCATTTTGGAACAACCTAAAGGCAAGTTGACTTCTCAAAGGGCTTCTGCCTATGAGGAAGTCATATCAAATCCGGCAACTAAAATAGTCTGATGTAAAATTGGGAACCCTGTCATGTTTGTAGCAGATCCACTGGCAGAGGACGAGCATGGTACATGATTGGTCGAATTATGAGGAATTCTATGATGAACTCCCGAGGGTGAAGGAAAATGTGTTGGCAGCTGTGGAGATTCTTTTTATTGACGGTTCTTCAAGAATCAATCAGTACCAATGGCGAGTTTTAAGTATTGATAAGTGCCCGACTACCATCCTACTTTTCGGCACTGGCTGCAGAATTAGTTGCGCTGATTATCGTGCTTGAGAGACACGCAGACCAGGAAGTAACAGTGTACAGCGACTCCGCCTATATGAAAAAGCAGATGAGGAAGCAAAGCGAGTTGCATGTACAGAAATTATCATGTCATTTGATACGCCTGATGTGAATAAAAGCATGGTGGTGATGATAAGTGTGTCTGAATATTATAAAAATTTGTCTAGGACTCAATTGGCAGTGATTCAAGGGGAAGGGCCTCACTATGAGAAAGACTTGTGAATGCGGAGAGGGTGTTCTTTAAACCCCTCTGAAGCTTTGTGACGACAAGACAGCACTGGTAAACCAGTGATGCCTGTAGCCTTATTAAGGGTGGCACTGGAACAGCTACACTATCCTGCGCCCTTCACTAGAGAGAGCCTCGGCGCAACTAATGCAGATGATTGGTTTGTTCCAAATATAGTAGAACACGTTGCATTTTATGTAGTAAATTGTATCATATGTCAAAAGTTTACTGCTGGGCACAGATTGCGCACAATTAGAGAAGTTATCCCAAGACCTAATGGACCCTTTCAGCATCTTCATATCAATTATGTCGACATTGTGCAAGTATGTAGTGGATATAGATATATGATTGTAGTGGTATGTCCTTTTTCGAGGTGGATTGAAGCTAGACCATGTACACACCCAGACTCCACCTGTGCAGCAACATTTTTAGTACGAGAAGTGTTTCCTAGATGGGGAATATTTGATGTATTGAGATCAGATAATGGCCTCATTTTGTCTTTGAGCAAATAAGCTTGTTGCTTAGCATAAAGCACGCGTTTTCATTGCCGTATCACCCGCGT
Organism: Ambystoma mexicanum; assembly: GCF_040938575.1. Lineage (NCBI taxonomy): Eukaryota > Metazoa > Chordata > Amphibia > Caudata > Ambystomatidae > Ambystoma > Ambystoma mexicanum. Next base: position 673,901,805 of record NC_090925.1, read on the forward strand.
GCGAATGGTGACTGTGAGAGACTCAACGACTTGCTTAAAGAGAGAACAGCCACATTGAAACATACCCTGAAGAAAGGATGGTTGCATTGTTAACCACTGGCATTGTACGCATTGAAAAATCAACCAGGTTCAGATCACCATTTTACGCCCCACAAAATAGAGACAGGAAGTCATGACCCACATCCAGAAACCCCCCTGGCAAGCCCATGGGCGAGGAGGGGTCTTGGCTCGGGTCTCCAGCAAACTTAGGCATCCTTTGCCTAGGCCCTCTTGGGGCCAGTCCTGGTGCCTTTGGCGACAGGCTCATACTTAATAAAGACTTGTGTTCAGGGAACTACTTTATTTCAAGTGCCAGCCAACAAGGAGGCATTCACATAGCTTGGCTCCTTGGAACCAAGCTATGTGGTATAGTGTTTTGGGTGTGGTAGCCTAGGAACTACTTTACCTGGACTACTTTCTTGAAGCTATTTAAACCACACCCGACTTGGATAACACTCTTCGCGTTACTTTGCAATCCTGCAACGTGACGCTCATCGTGTTCAGCTGTACCCGCGAACCTCGGAAGAACAGCATCTGTAAAGAGACAAAAGGACATCGTTAACAGCAGCAGCTTACCTGTAATTTCATCGTTAGCTGCCCACAGCTCCTGTGAACAGCACCCTAGGATCAGCACGTCTCCTGGACCTGCGAATCTGCAAAAAAGGAAGAAACAAGGCATTAGACACTTTTACAACATAACGAACTGTGCTGAAAAGCTTACCTCACAAGTCGCCCCTCGACCAGCATCGCCTCGGGATTTCATACACCGGGTGAGCACCACGATCTATGGGAAAGAAAATACAACAGGTTAGCAAAGGCAAGGCATCATAGCGCTGCGCATAGCGCCTACTTACCGCATCAAAGCGCTCTTTATACGTCATCATTTACCGGCGAGACCCAATTCAGCCAATGCATCACATTGAACTTCTGCGCACCTAAGGAAGAGAAAAAGACATTATTTAAACCAAGAAAGGCATGCAAGAATAACAACAATGTACAGCAGCAATAAGACCTACCTGAAAGACTCGCCGGCATCAGTGAAGTAACTAGATCGCATTCGCCCACAAAGGACAACGTGCCCCTGCCAAGAAGGCAGGACGGAGAGCACACCTGAACTAACAACAAGGTGAGGAGAGGTCCAGAGGGGCTGCGGGCATATGGGGTGATGGGGGGTCGCTTACCCCATTTGCCCAGTCTTGAACATTGCCCACCTGTATTCCAGGCAGAACTTCCCTGCTGGTCACACCTGGGAACCGCAGAGAAGGATACCAGAGTCCCTACGGCAGGGTGGCTTCCCCGTGGATACCAGGTGAGCGTAACACAGGGAGGCGAATGAGGGCACCTCTCACAACTCCGTCTAGAACTAGAAGTGATGACCAGACAACAGCAGAATTGTTAGGAAAGGAGCTATGTGATTATTTTACATGCATGACCTCAGGTATCTCTGTCTTTTCAGATCAGCTCAAGCGGAAAGGGTGTGGGGCAACTCGGAACACAGAAGGAGATGTTACAGAATATCTTTTTGGAAGTGCCCATGGTGGTGCCCCATGACAATGTTTCACGGATAGTTCTTGCAGTTTTTTCTGTTCATTTTGCATGCATAGACTGCGCTTGTGGGGAGAACTACTAGCGTTCATCTGCTCCTGCAAGATCCTAAGAATGGTTCAATCGTGAGGAGTTTGCTTTCATCTATCATTGAGCAAATCCTTCTGCTTCCTGAGTACAGTGGGGGAAACGGAAATGCCCCTATAAGCGGATAATTCACATAGACTGGTCAGTTTAATTTTCTATTATTTGATTGAGGAATGCCCTCATCTCGTTGGGAGACAAACTGATGTCCGAACGTTCCTGAGGAATCTGAGAAATAATGCTGCACTTAATGAAATATTAAGAGACATCCTCATGCAGGTAAATCAGTACTCTGAGAGAACACTTAGAACATTTGTTCATCATCGCATAGCCAGCTGAAGCTGATCGAGGGAACTTTTGGAGCCGACTCACCAGCTTTCAGTGTATTGCATAATGTTGCCTGATTAAAGGATATTTTTCCTTCCTTAAAAAAGAGTATAAATGGGCAGCATCAGTAGGAACATTATTATGGCAGATCACGAGAGGCGTCCACGATGTGCAAGAAGCAATTGTTATAAATGGTCGTATTTGTGTATAATCTGCACTTTTATTTTGTTCATAGTGATACTGCTCTCACTCACAGTATGCTCTGCTTATTACTTAGATCCAAATGGAGCAAGGATTCCTGTGTATCCTCCGATCAATGAGAAGGGTATAGATGGGGCAACTACTAAGCAACCAAGACCCTATGTAATAATTCCTATTCCAGTAGACAGAGTAAAATTGCCTGGGTCATTGACCAATATAAGATGACATCTGTCTTTAGAAAAAAGTGTTGTGGGGATTGTTCTTGAGCATCAGAAACATGCTCGAACGGAGAGACAAAGGAAGAGATTGCTTAGGAGTGAACCTACACAGGAAGTACATGTAAAAACACACAGTCCACTGACGAATGTTCCTATGATTGGTCCAATAAGAAAGAGTTATGCTGACATGTTTCATGAGATAATTAAAGAGGTTCATAAGATACGAACAAGACCTAAGAGAAACGCTAGGGAGGATGATCATGAGCTGAATGATTACCTGGATAGTTCAGCACACTTGGGGAATAACATATGGTATCAGCGTATGGAAGAAGTGGGAAGAAGGTCCTCAAAGGAGGAATGCTTTGTATGTGCACTCCTACCCTAACTCATGGAGAACTCTAAGATCTGCATAGCCATTGAAATAGACTTCCAGACAGCACATTGCATATCACACCTGGCATTCTGACATACAAGAGGCCAACTCATGGGTCCAAAGACCCTATCTCATCTGGGCAACTGAATGGACAGATCCAGATGAGGATGACTATGTCCAGGATAAAAAAAAACAAAGCTAAGAGATCATACCAAGAATCACGTGATCAGATACGAAAAACCTGGATTGAAAGGAGCTGGAATCAAATGGGAGGTAAGCTTGAGAGTCCAGATGCAGATCTAAGGATCAGTGTTATCACCAGATGGTTGGGAAGAAGGTGTAGTGATCTGCAGAGACTGGGTAATAATGGTTCAGTACCAGCCAACTATTGAGAATGCACAAATGCTGTGTAAACCTTTATGGTCAAAACTTGCTAAATTACTGACTTGGAAGGAAGACTGAGGAGGACCCTTGCAGATAGTGACTTTGCAGAGTGCAAAGATGTGCTTCAGAAAAAATGGCACAAGTGCATTTTGAGAGAATCAGAACTGTATTCAAATTTTTGAGCCACAAGGAATGAGAATTGGGACAGAAGTGATCATGGATTACTATTAGGCTTGTTGATCTAGAGCGTATATGAAGCTACCCTCAGACTGGGGAGGAGTATGGTCACTAGTGAATGTTCATGTTCCAGCGTTGGTGATTCCTAAAAGTGATTTGAACCTTGACAGTTTCCCAAAAGCAGATGCTCACCTGAGGAAGAAGAGATCTGTGGAGCTGATTAATCGAATCAAGAGGGAGAACTATTTCTCAGCTAAGTCAATGGAGGCTTTTGACTCCATTACGTATAAGCACAGACTGTTTAGCCAGACTTCGTCGGTATTCACATTGATCTTCATGCCGAGAATCCAGGTTGGAGCAAATACCAAATGCCTGCAGATTACCAGATGGGAATTGCTACAGACAATCAACACTACCATAAAGGGATTCAATGCTATCGGAGAAGAGGCACCTTGACAGAGGCCATAGAGTGCTAACGAAGCTACACGTTCAGATGATAGACGAAGTAGAAGACCTCACAGATGACAGGTGGTTTGGATCACTTTTTTCTTGGGTTCCACAATGGATGGCAGACATATTCAAGTTCCTTGGAGCCCAGATCATGTTGGTGTTACTCGGATTTTGTGTGATCAAGACAGTAATCACACAATGCAAGAAGACAGAAAAGAAAACCATAGGGATGAAAATCATGATTGATGTTGAATCATAATGGAAGACCAGAGATTTGACATACGAAGGAATCAGAGACTTTGTGAAAGCCAGTATCCATGCATCTGATGGAACGAAATTCCTGTATCTGAATAACCATAAGAAATATGTGGGAAAGTGGATCTACTGCAGCCCAAGTGGACAGTGCATGCTCATGACTTAGAACAAGGATGATCATGTGAAATCATCTGGATTCCTGAAGGGAGTCATAAAGATATGAACCCAAAGAAGCATTTCTTCAGACAAGGATGTCTATATATGAAGCATGATGGGAGGGTGGTCGATCCATCACCCAGAGGGGTGAGTATAGAGAAGGAGCAAAGTACCCCCACCTCAACCACTTCGCCCATATTGCTTATATATTGGGAACCAGAGTGTGAGACATGTGCGGTACCAATGAAATATTAATACAAAGAGAATCCTGGAGGCAAGGTTCCCATTGAGAAAGCCGTACTTAAATACGAGACAGTATGATGGCCATTTGAATGAAATCCCAGAAGAAGCAGGACAAATAAATGTAAGAGAAGAATGGTGATGTCACACATGAAGCCGAGCTAACATACATGGCAGAGATGCAGAGACAAGAGAATAGAGATAGTCTATACGGCATGAAGAAAGTATCAAAGATTAGTGACATCTTGTGATCAAGATGAAGAAACGTATGCTGCAGAAACGATGAAGATATCAAGTTATTTTGCACATGTACATATGCAAAGAAACACATGCAGACAAAGTATTCTTGAGGCTAGCTTTATAATGAATAGATTGCGGCCTGCACCAACATGAACATAAATATATATAGAAGTGAGTAAAGAATGGATGTTTCCACTATGTATTATAGCAGAGCTGGACCAGAGAAAGAAAGCCTTGTTTCAAGTGTGTCGCAGTTAATAAAGCAATTGAATTACAGAAGCAGATCTCAGTAAGGCGAGACTGGATGAGCCAAGAAGCCAAGGTCTTATCAGGTTGGGGTGAGCAGACATTCGATACAAATCGTGTGAAAGAACAAAACCCTTGTTCAGAATACAAGGACAAAAACAAGGAAGACGTCAAAGGTCTATTAGAAAATAGTATTTTAAATACACTAAGGCTCGATTTTGTGGTCTTCAGTCACGTGGAAGGATGAAGTTGTAAGAACACAATGGTCACACCTATGCTGGAGGGCAGAGCCTGCCTTTACTCCCCTGAAATCTCCAGAGCATGAGAACACTCCCAAGGACAAGTTCAAAGCCTCAATTGACAGCAGACCACTGAGGTGATGATAGATGAATAGGCTAATTGGTGGGAAGCTATGGTTAAAGACTAGATCACCAGTACCTGGAAGTCCAGTCTGTGAGCTGCTAATGTAGGTGGAAAGGTACGGACAAAGGTTAGAGTGCCAAACAATGGTAGTAGGGCCGTGTGATTAAGGGTCCTATAGTTTGTGTAGCCAATGGGATGTTGTGTATTTAGTGACGTTCATAGTGACCTGTTTAAGGGGAGGACTTAGTTGCCCCACCTAATGTTAAGAAACCTATCACTTTTCTTCACTCTCTTAGACGAGTATGGATTGTATACTTAGAGGTTCCTTAAGAGCCTATCACCATTGCCACTAGGTTTTTGTAGTTTTCCACATAGGATGACGTTAGTAATAAGTAGGTTAATGTCATCAATGATGAATTTTTGCTATAAAAGAATGCTTTTTTTGATGCATTGAGAGATCTTACACTGAGACGTTTGTTGATGTCGGTTGTACTCCCTGTTTTAGATAATTCATATTAAAACAGTTATCCTTTTGCGAACTACCTGAGTTGTTTTGATTATTGATGTTTGTGTAACTTCTGCTACCCCATCCATCTCAAGGATATTGCTACCTCATTTTAAAGGGCTGGAAGCCTCCAGTTCACAGGAGATTGTGCAGTCCATCAAGAAGTTTACTGACACATTTGCCAAGAAAATAGACAATGTATGCTCAAATCTGTAACAGATTAACGAGGGCACTTGAGCAGAATGACATACGTGCCGAAAGAGGCAATGATGCTACTGATAATTCTGCCCCCAGCTATTGTGACCCAAAAACAAGACATAGTAGGAGTGTACCACGGAGACACACCCCAACATGACACAGCACATACTGCCTCTAGGCAGTTTTGTGAAGTTGATGTTACTCAGGTAAAGAACTCTCCACACTCTGACAAGTTTCAGTCATGTGTCCCTTTCCACAGGCAAGTTTGATTATTGCAGGTGTTACAGTTGTGGGTCTTGTCCCCAATTTGTACTTTTTATATTATGGTCACTTCCACACTGGTTGATAAAGTTGTGCTTGATTCAAGAGGCATGGGAACCTTCAAAAGGAATTGACACAAGTCCTTTCACCGTCTGATGCAAAGTGCCCTCTGGCAGACAGAAGATTGGTGGTAGAAGGTGCACCTTTAATGGGTAGATATAAGAGAATGCAGTTGTACTCAATATGTGACAAGCAGCACAGCAAACAGCGTTTGGCAAGAGGATGTGTCCAGTGTCCTTAAGGGGCATGTTACGTCACAGCTTTCATTAGCATTTCCCTTTAACATATGGGGTCATAATCGGGCCATACAGTGACTCCTTGCTCAATAGAGATGCCAACCCCTTGCAGCTGCCCTATTCACCTTACTGTGAGTCTCCTGGCAGGTGGGAAACTCCACTTATAAAACTTGGCATGCCAGTGCCAGATGTGTACCTCCCTCTAAGGCATTTCCAATGCCCTCCTTCCTATGTGCCTTCACGTCGGCATGAATCTCCACTTGTCTCATGTGTTCTTCCACAATGTGTAGATGCCGTTGATGGGCTTCAAGGTCCTACAACATCATGGGCCTTATCAAATTATGCCATTTAATTTGCGACATCTTCCACCTATCTTGTCCCCCTCTACTCAACGAACTGCTCCAAGTAGAGCTCTATGGCTGTCAGACCGCCTTGTGTATTCTCCTACTGTTGGAACAACTCTATTTCCCAATGTGGCATGGCATGTGGCCTGTGGAAACCATTAGTGTGTGAGTTCCCCTCTGACATGTGGAGTGTGTGGAAATGTGGGAGGGTTGGGTACCGGGTCTCGATGATGTCTGTGTGTGAGTTGGTCATACCATGGCCCCTGTATCTGGAATCAGCGGGTTATCCATCAGCTGTGCATTCATGCCTGCTTTTTCGTCTGCCTCCTGTGTTGCTGGGATAAAGTGAGTCAGTCAATCAACAATACCTTCATTCGACGTAAGTCAATAGGCACTATAAAATATATTTCAAAATAATATATTAATGTCTTTAAGATATAACACAGATAATTCTTTAAATCATTTTATAAACACTAATCACATTAAAAAGTAATTTAAATAGAAGAAAGGTGAAAGCTCTTTGCATCACAATAGTGGGATGAATCAACTTCTAGGGCATCAGTGGTCCAGGGATGATCATCGGTTTCTAAACCATCAATCAGCCCCACAACTCTAGTACACCAGAAAGGATCCAAACAGAATTGAGCACAAGTAAATTATAAACCTCCTTGTCCACTTTTTGGTAACATGGACGGAACAGCAGGCTTATCTCTGCAAGGTCGTGGATCGTTGGTTAGTTGCAACACAGCGAAAATACAAATATTACCCAATGATAAAAGGGACTGTCCAGTCAAGGTTGTATACAAATATCTACTTTTTTATTATTACAACAAAAGTTCTAGCACACTACAAAATACAACCCACCCTGTAAAGGAACACAGAGGACAGACAGTTTCACAAAGGAAAGGGATGTACTCTGGATACTGACAGGAGGGTAGTCGGTAAAGCAATCCGTCTTAACTGGTTAAGGATATTCGATTTCAGCACCAAGGGAGTCGTAAATGTCACTAGGTACCTTTGGGGAAGAACGATGGGGACAGAACAACAATGTACCTGTTGCTTTAGATGATCTAGATGTCGGTTCCAGGATGCTTTGCAGCTCCTACGACAGAGTTCAAGACGGGAGAAAGCTTTGGGTATCAGGTGGCAGGCAGTTCGGCAAGCGAGGTTGGAAAGACGACTGCAGGCCGGCCTACAAGGAAGCTCAGTGTCAAGAATTTTTGTTTCTGTGCTGGTTGGTGGATCTGTAATGCTGTATGAGGCATCTCAGATGGCTTTGGTGACTGCCGCGTGTTGTGGTCATCCTCCTAGCCTCTTCGCAGGGTTCATGTCATCCATTAAGGAGGACATCCCAAACCTGAGGAGAACATTTGAAGGTAACAGCCTTGTCCTTTGTTCAGAAACTCTCTGGCACTTGCCACCTAGGAGGCTTGCTTGCAGAACCTAGCAGGGCATGCTGTGTTCTGGCTGGGTACTGGTTCTGGAGCTGTTGGATGAGTCCTCTGAGTCTGATATATCCCTCTGTTCCGTTGGAGATGTTTAGGGGAGGGATCTTGCTTCCCTCTTGGAAATTATTACCTACCTTCACTGGCAGAAGTTGTAAGGCAGACTGTACCTTCAGCTAGGGTCCAAATTAGTTCTTCTTCTTACTCCTTTAAAGTCGTCGGATGATCTACTAAGTGAGGAGCTCAGACCTCTTTTTAAAGCCAAATCGGCCCCAGTGATTGGCGTATGGCTAAGCCTACCTTAATCTACCAGTCCTGGGTCCCTACCAACATTCTTCCATTATGTGTGAGGTCAGGACCAGAGTGTTTTGCAACAGGAACGGTAAGAGGTGACAACATGTACTCCTAAGCCCCACCCATCTTCCTGTCTGTTGTAGATCAAAGTGTCTCTCTGGTTAACTGAGCCCTCTTTGGCTCTTGATCAAAGTGCAGGTCTTCCTTGACGTTTGTGGTGAGAACATACTTCTGTCTCCCTCAAATCATGTAGTTCCTCCCTCTGAAAGGGGTCCACTCTGCACGGGTTGCCTACGGTAAATAGTGGACCCAAACATACCATTCACTGACCCTCATACAGAGGCGTGGCGAATAGCTTCAAGTTGACACATTGAATATCCAAGAGGTGTAAGTCCTGCCTTTCTCTTGTCCATTCTGCGATGAAGCCTGGTGAAGGCCTGTTCCAATTAACTCCTATTAGTATGCGCTGCCATCAGCAATTTAGACAATAGGAAGGCAGATCCATGGAGCCTTTGATATTTTAATTAGGCTGCTTGTGGCTGGGGGAAGGTGTCTCCTTCCCCCTTCTGGAGATGCTTTGACGTACCCCCGTGGCTGTCACATTCCAGCTGTACATGACGGTGGAGGACGGCGCCTGTTGGCTGTGTCCTCCCGGAGTACACGTATGCGTTTGTCATACAGTGAGCAGGGAAAATGTGTGCAGAATGGCTTTACACATTTTCGAAGGTTCAAATAAAGTGCATGTGCATAAGGTGGTGAAAAATTGTCCAGGGATTCTCTGGATAAAAAGTCCAGTTTAAATAGCAGGTATGAAGGCCCTGTTGATAAACTAAGACCGGAAGTCTCCATCCTAGTTCGTGACAAAATCACAGCTGCATATTTCACTATGGTCTTAGGTTCAGCATTAATAGATAAAGGATTATACCATTCAGAGCCAATATTAAAGTCTCAATGTGGTGGAGCCATGGGAGTGAACACCCCCCTTCCAGGGTCATTACCTGTTGGAAACATTCCTTATACTTAATTAAATCACTGGATGCCCAAATCTGAAACCAATACAACACAAGCCTAATCCCTATCTCTTCTGTGATAGATCTAATATAGGTTCCCATGTGTAACAAAGCATTAGAGCAGATTTGGGGAAGCCAAAGCAGTTTAAAAAAAAATATGTTTTCAGTTCTAGCTAATACTCGAACTTTTGAATACCCCCAAATAACTGCCCCCTTGATGTGCTCAGGATTTAGCATGTATTTCATATAGCTCAATGGCTCGTGTTTTACGGCCCTGCAACCATATATTTTGGGCAAATGTTCTCACGGCCCCACTATTCCTCTCCATAGTGATATTTGCTCACTCATCAATTTGTGCAGCCCATTGACAATTTTTCACAAATCTAATACCCATCAACACTAATGTTCAGTCTATAACTCTTGGTATATTTGGGGTGAAAGATCTTCAAATTGGCTTGCCTATCTTAATCTCTAGTCCCATAGTTTTACATTTACCACTAAAACATTCTAAGGGTTTCCTGAGCCCTACTGGAGTTGTTTCCAAGAGTACAGAATCATCAGCAATGAAGATGGTAGGTATCCTGTTTTGGCCCAATCTCAGTGAATCCAGGATATTCACTAATAGTTAATTAATAACCTTATTAATGAAAACACAAAAAAGCAGCAGAGCCAATACGCATCTTTGCCTAACTCCCTTAATGACATAAAAGGGGCTTGTTAGTCACTGTAGTGTCGAAAGGCAGATGAATACGGCATTCTTGGTGACTGCCTCTCAGCCGCCTCTCTACCATAAAGGTGAGAGGCACCATGTGCTAAGGCAACCATACCGGTCTTATCCCAGAACCATAGAGATAGACTTGATGTAATTGAAGATGGTGAGAATAAGTGACCCCACTGCTGACTGACACATGAGAATACCATAGACATGAAGCAGATATGCACTCACTGTGAAGAAACACGAACAACAGGTCAAACATGCATTTAGACAGACCCAATATATATGCTGAAATGCAACATGAACAATATACACATATAGCTCGCTAAATGTAGAAACACAACAGTAAAGAGTGGCCATCTTGTATATAAAATGGATGGCAGAATCGCATTAGAGTTAATGAGAGGCCTTGAGGCTGCAGAGAGGTTCAGCTTGCTGACTTAGCTGATATAAAGATCCATGAAGGGTGAACAGTGAATGCACGGCCCCCTATCAAGGTTACTGGAAATAAGGGAGGTCTGCATGGCTCCAAAGAAAACAGACGCATAAGATAATAATTGCCAAGCATAAGACATATTTCTTTTAGATTAAATTGAGAATAAACAGCCTTTGAAATCCAGGTGCCCATTAATTAGAAGCTTAATACTGAATGAGGAATGGATCAACCAGGTCTCCAGTCACCAGAAAGGGTAACAACACCCATATTAATATTAGCTAAAATCATGGTAAAGTTGAGCATATTAATTCAAAACATTGGCCCTCATTACAACCCAGGCGTTAAGGGGTTAACAGCGCCGTAAAAGGTGGCTCCAGACATGGACAGGTACCTGCCTCGACTCCCCACAAATTCCCAGAACAAGAGCTGCCAGACAGGGCCAAGTACAAAGCTAGATGCCCTGGCTCGTGGCTTAGGAAATAAGCAATGGTGTCTTATTTAATTGCAAGAAGTGGCTCCTGGAGTTCTCTCTCCCTACTCCTATTTTACTCAAGTACTCGAGGTTCGTAAAATAGATGCCAACAAATCAAAACTCTTAATGTGATGTTGCCTAGTACATGTTGCATTAACTAATTACCTGTTGTTGAGTAGATGTCTTTTTGCCTTTATCAATTTAGGGGTGGTCCATGGTGGGGCCATCAGATAGTTATATCCAATAAAAAGACTAACCTCTATACATTGTATATGTCTAGTAACCAATCCCTCAACCCTGTATGTTTTCGCAACTAAGTTTGTGATATTACGTCAACAATTACACGTTGTTCATTTATGTTTATTTATTAGGTATCAGCAGGAGATACAAGAAGACTTTCAGCTTAGGTTATACAATCAAATACAGAGATACAGAAATACAGAGATACATATATACAGGTGCATTATAATTCATCGTTTTGTATTGAAAACTTTCAGAGCTCTTGCAACTTGTGCCCTTACTGCTGTCCCTGCTTTATGTGCATTGTCAATAAAGCAGGCTTTAACATTTACTTTGACTATTTCCATTATTCAGGTGCAGGATTTCCTGGCCTGTCTGTTCCGCTTGCGCTGGGGAGTTCCGCCCGCCCCTTTACATGTGGAAGCGATTCAGATGGTTCTAGCCAGTACACTCGGATTGTTGAGATTCCCCGCCATAAGCCTGAGGACTGCGGTGTGACCTGTTGAGACTGGTGAATCACGTGTGAACTGAGACGGTCGACAGGAGCCCCCTTGGTGAAAATCCTGCCCAATCTCTGTGGGCGCCCCGCAGGGCAAAGGCGCGTGGTCGATTGAAGGAAGATCAATAACAAAGGCATCGGCCGATCCACGGATGTAAGTATAGCATTGATTTGGCAAAACAGAAAGATGGAGGGAATTGTCTGTATATTGGGGAATTGTGAGATAATAAAGAATTGATTTATGAGAGGATACCTATAACAATGGGTGCTTTTAAACAGTATGTTCTTATTATATAAGTGCCTAACAAGCAAACAATAAATACATAAATAACCAAGGTGATGAAAGGTTATGCACTAAACGTCATGATGAGGTAGTAAGATATTGATGATAAAGAGATTACCCAAAGACACGGTCATGGAAGAGTGAGATTCCTTGTCATAGCGCAGGAAGACATTTGTGTTGTGTTTCGTTGTGTATTATATTGGAAGTGAACCTACATGTATAGTGATTGCTGGTGCCAGCAGGAGGGTGAAAAGTTGTTTGAATTGTGAAAAGCAAGTATTTGTGGATATTGGTGTATCTTGTAGAGCCCATGTAGCTGTGTTTTGAACACTAAGGGCATGGTCCTGAAAGTGGGCAACGTTTGTGGTGCTTGCCCGAATAGTTGTTGTAGCACAGAAGGTGTTGGGAAGAGATGTAGAAGTTTTGGAAATAGAGGGAAATATTGTTTGAAGGAGAGTGTAAAGGAGCAGTCGGGAGGTAATAATTTTGAAGGTGTATTAAGGTCTGGTGAGTATTGGCAGTCAAGAGTGTGACTTGCCATCAATGGAGAGAGTCTGCTTGTGCATAAATGTAAGGCTCTGCCTAGATATAAAGATAAGATTCAATAATACCATTTGGAATGGGTTAGAGGCACAGCAAGCAAAATATGTATGCCATGGCCCCAAGAGAGAACTCTTTCGAGATCAGTGCTGCAACACATGACAACATATTTTCATGCTGCATACAAAGGAAAAAATTGCAAAAGCAAATAGATATTCTAGAGTTGTGGAAGATGTATGGGGACGAGACAGAAGTGCCACCCATGAGAGTGTGTATGCTTAATCAGCATGAGAGGGAGGGCACAGCACCCTTGGCTCCTCCTCCTCCTCAGAGCATCAATCCATCTGACAAAGTACAGGGATCATATCCATTAAAACAACTGAAAGCAACATGAGGGTACACTAACCCTCTGTATGTGCCCCCGCTTACACTAGTGAAGATGCTATAAATGGAGCTAAATTAAATAAACAAATGCCAGTGGCGATACGCAATGAGTATAATGAATGCTGCGAGTTGTAAGCAAAACTGACGGAGGCTATTTTAGAGATTCAAAGACTGAAAGGGAGGCATGGCAATAAGGAAGAGACAGTGAGTGCCCCAAAGGAGTCGGTGGGAGGACACATTTTACATACATTAGACGGAAGGAACATGGATGATTCTAAAAAGAGAGAAAAGGGAAGTTGGAGAAAGAAGAGGAAGAGGAGAGAAGACAAGAAGAAAGACATGACAGAGAAGGGAGCAGGAGAAGGAAGGAAGAGAATGGGATAGAATAATTGAGGAAGGAAAGGGAAAAGAAACATGAGGGATGTAGAGGAAATTAGAGGAAAAGGAAAGAGAGAGAAAGAAAGATGAAAGGTAGAGAGCAAGACAACAAAAGGAAGAAAGGGAGAGGGTGAGGAAACACATAGAAAAAAGTGAAAGGCAAAGGGAAGTACTAACTAACTAACTAACTGACTAAGGAGTTTCTTATATAGCGCAATCACTCACCCGAAGGTCTCAGGGCGCTTACATGAACATATACAGACATATAACATAAACTAGAAGAAGGGAAGAAAGTAGCTGCCATGGCGACTAAAACGTCCTGAGGGGTGGCCAATGATCTTAAGGTATCAAATAGAGATTAGACATCAAAAAGAAAGGTCTTAAGACGTTTCCTGAATTGTTGCAGTGTGGTGGACTGTTTGAGATGAAGAGGGATTGTGTTCCAGTTCTTAGGGCCCCAGGCCCCAAAACTTGCTTCACCCACTTTCTTCAGAAGGGTACGTGGTTGTGCCAATAGCAGAAGACTGTTTGAGCGTAACGTATGCTTAGGAATCGCTCTCTGCAGCCTAGTTTTTAGATATTCTGGGGCTTTGCCTGAGGGACATTTAATAACTATTACTAGTCCTTTGAATTTAATCTGCTGCTCAATGGAGAGCCAGTGTAAATTTTTCCGATGCTCTGTAATGTGACTTTGGCGACTTAGGCCACATACAGCTCGAACAGCTCTGTTTTGTATAGTTTGGAGACTCCTAATGTTTCTTTTAGAGGTGCCTATCAGGAGGCTGTTGCAGTAGACCAGCTTGGTATTAACTATGGCTACAGACGACCAGAATACGTGTCACTGTTGGCCGCACACAAAACGAAATTTGCGGGAACAAAAACAGGGAAACTGACCCATACGCATTCCTTCGATACTGAAGTGGCAATAAAAAGAAAAAAGCTTAACAAACTGAAAAAAACGGCCATACGAGCTGACTCGCTGGAAACACGGCTGAATTACCAAGCAGAACAAAAGTCCTACAAATCATGGCTAAAACAGCACCGGTTGCTCATGTACCAAAACGACGCTGAAGAAATGCTCTACACTTGTGCCACAAGGAACACTCGAGACTTTTGGTCACTACTAAAATCAACTAATGGGCAGAAGGCAAACGCGCTGGCAAACTGTGTCCCAGAGGCAAAGTGGATTCAGCACTTCACGGAGTTATACCGCTGCCCCACCTCCACGTCATTACATCTCCCCGTCCTCTCAGACTCCCCATGGATCACCCTCTCATCGGTCGAGGACATCACAGAAGCAATCAACAATCTTAAATCTTCAAGGGCTCCTGGGCCAGACGGCTTGACTAACATTGACCTTAAGGCACACCCACTACTATGGGCGCAAGCAATTGGCGAAATATTTACTCAAATTCAGAAAACAAAAGAAATTCCCAAAACCTGGACAGAGGCTGTATTGGTACCTATCTATAAGAAAGGAAACAGAGACATCCCCGCCAATTACAGGCCCATCGTCTTATTGGATGTTATAGGGAAGATTTTCGCAGCACTACTCCTCCGCCACTTTAAAGTCTGGGCCAGTGCCTCCCCGGCAGCCGACATGCTTCAAACAGGATTCCAGAAGGGAGCAGGAACGTCAATCAACCTACTGTTTCTCAACATACTGAAAGCTAATGCAAAGAGGGGTACGGGAAAGGTCTATATGGCAATGGTGGACTTGTCCCAGGCCTTTGACCTGGTAGATCGAGAAAGACTGTGGACCAAGTTAGCCAACTGGAAATGTCCAGACTCGATTCTCGCACCAGCAATGGCACTCCACGAAACCACCTCACTCAGAGTCCGCCTAAACCAACAAGGCACACTCTCAGATCAAATCTTTACAAAACGGGGAGTAAAACAGGGCTGCCCGTTAGCCCCAGCTCTGTTCATCTCGTTTATCGGAGACTTCCAAGACACAATGAAATCAGTAAGATCTTTCCCACCGAGAGTGGGCTCCTCTAAAGTCCCAAGACTGTGGTACGCCGACGACTTAATTCTGATTGACCAGACAGCAGTAGGCCTTCAGAGACAGCTAACAAATCTGGCCCAATACATGGAAGAAAATAATCTGCAAATAAACAAAAGCAAAACTAAAATCCTATCCTTTTCAAAAAGCAAAAAAAAGAGAAAGAAGTGTCCGGTATGGTTTCTCGATGCAGAAAAAATCGAAGTAGTAGATGAGTAGTACCTGGGCATTCAACTTGACAACACTTTAAACGATTCTTCACTTCAAGCCTCGTTATGGGCAAAACTCAAGAACCTGACAGCCCAATCTCGAGCCGTCGACAGTAAATTCGGCAAGTTCTCTTGGACCCCGGTACTGCAATTTTATAAAACAAAAGTAGTACCGGCCATAACATACGGAATGGCAGCCAACCTAACTCTACCTGCTGAATTTTGGCTGAGACTGGAAGGATTTCTATGGAAATCGGTCTTGGGACTTCCTACCGCAGCCCCCATGCCAGCCATTCGGCGCGACCTTGGCCTTCCTTCACTAGCCTCAGTCGTCATGCAAAGCGCGATTCTACTTTACAGGAAAATACGAACTCCTGACTCTCTGCCGATCTTTCGGATATTAGAAAACGAACTGGAAAACGGGAAGTGCACACCATTCACCAACTGGGCGAAGAAAATTGGACAAAAATTAGAAGAAGTCCACTGCACGGACGACCTTCTCATCTCAAATCCTGGGCGTGTGAAGCAAAAGCTTTTAGAACAAGATTGGATGTGTACCAACGAGAAAATCCTAACGTATAAATCCCTAAAAGATCTGCCACCTACTTACAACCGCCCAAAGATTCCGCTGAAATATTGCGAAAAATTTCCTGAAAAAAGGCTGAGAAAAATTCTTTTACGAGCCCGTCTGAATCTTCTGCATACGAGAGAAGTTTTGGCTAAAAGGGCACTGGCAAATTCTCCTCACTGCCGGGTCTGTGGACTGGCTGACCAAATAGAATCTGTCCGTCATCTACTCACCTCATGTCCTGGACTGGCCCACGAAAGAAGGGCCTACTTGACACCACTCATCACGTGTCCGCTCACACTCGACGAAGAGACAATATGGTTTCGGTTAATTGCAGGCGATTCCACCAGATGGTCCAGAGCGGCAGCTAAATTCCTTGAAGTAGCCCTGGCAAAAGCCAGTGACAGTACTTCATCGCCTGCAACACCACCACCATCAACACCAGCAAGTGATCTTCAAGGAAATTCGAGAGTGGTGTCTTAAGTCCTGGTCAAACTTCTTAGAAGCAGTACGAACACAGTTCACTACAGCACAGATTTGTAAAAAACCTTAAACAGATTAACACACAATAAAAAAAAAAAAAAAAATTAACTATGGCTGCTGCAATGGATGCTCAATTGGCTTCAGACAGGTAGGGTCTTTTTTGCCATAAGAGATGTGTAAAGAAGCTGCAAGATGACTTGAGGTAAAATACGTGCTTCTGAAATGTGAGATAGGTATCAAAGTATACTCCCAGCGTTTTTACAGAATCTGATACATGAATGTTGTTGCCGCCAATTACGAAAGCTGTGTAATCTGGGTCCATGTTTTTATGCCTAAATGGTGTACTGATGACCAGCAGCTTTGTTTTTTTATCATTAAGTACAAGAGAGTTAAGAGCCATCCATTTTTGAATGGTATCATAAATTTCATTTACAATAGCCAAATCATCCTTGTAGACCCCAGATAGTTTAATCACTATCTGTGTGTCGTCGGCGTAATTAGCAAATTGTATGCCCATTGATTTCAGCAGATCACATAGGCATTTGATGTAGATATTAAAAAGTAATGGGGATAAGCAGGATCCCTGAGGGACACCACATGTCACAGGAATTTTTAGGGATTTAAAAGATCCCTTGGCGACACACGCATTCCTGGGACCCAGAAAAGATTTTAGCCCGCATACTGCTTCAAGAGAACATAGGATGGTTTTTAGGAGTCTTTCAACTAGTAATTCATGGTCGACCAAGTCGAACGCAGAGGAGACATCCAGCAGAAGCAATAAAGCACAATTGCCCTCCTCAAGTATTTCTGTTATATTGGCCTAAGGTCTAATAGCGCCGTCTCCGTTCCATGGTTGGCTCTAAAACCGGACTGTTCCCTGGCAAGAATGTTATTATTTCCAACAAATTTCTCCAGCTGTATATAGGCTATTTTGTCCAGTATTTTAAGTATAAAGGGAACATTTGTGATGGGACGATAGTTCTCAGGTAGCAGAGGATCGAGATTGTCCTTTTTAAGTAGAGGGGTGATCCATGCCTCCTTTATGCTAGCAGGAACAACAGCTTCCTGTAGAGAAAGAGAGAGCGAGGGAAATGGAGGTAGAAAGAGATAGAGAGATAGAAAGAGAAACAAGTGAAAGAAGAAATTGATGAGATTGTCAGAGTAAGCATGCCCCAGGAAATGGAGAGGAACAAGGAACGGGGGAAGAAAGGGAAAGGAGTTTTAAAAGGCATAATAGGGAAGTGGAGGACATTCTCAGAGACTGTACTCTTCCAGATCAAGATAAGGGAGAAGCAATGCGAAGGAGGATTGGTAATTTATACATAAGCCAGAGGGACGGCGTTGTCCGTAAGATAGAGGAGTGTAGTAGGGTCCCCACAGAGTGGAGAAGATAGACTATTGGAAAAAGTAATGAGAGGATTGCATGGAATGAATCCCCTGAAAAGAGTCAATTTAGAGGATTAAGAAGATTAAGGAAGTGATGGAAGTTGGGGCACAGCGTTTTCGGATGAGGAGAGAGATGAAGGTGAAAACGATGAAGAGGGCACACAAGTACATTCAAGAGGCTCAACAGGGTAAGAGAGAATGAGGTTGTGCTTGGAAGGAGCACATGGAATGCCTGAGCCTGCTAAAAGTTCTCTGGCTCTGGAAATGTGATCAAAACATTTGGCGGCAGGAAGACCTTGTGTTAATAGCTTGAGAAATGTAACCGGGTGAAAGAAAGTTGATGTCACAGGCACCATACCTAAGAAACAGTGACTGACTATGATTGGACAAACCATGGAGTTCATGCAATTCTCATTGTTAGAAAATGGAGAGGACAATGGATAAGGGTAAAGATATTTTAAGGTGCAAGTTACCGACTTTGACATCAGGAGTGATTTATGAATTAGAAAGGATGACAACAGTGATGACACTAGTGGTGGGGGACATAAAAAGCATGCTTGCTTCCTCCATTGGGCAGAGAGCTGATGACATTTGTAAGCAAGCAGGTTATCCGGGGGGAGGTCACAGCTCAGAATACGACTCACAGTGGAGCACCATTTAACAATTGTGGGGCAAGTGTATAGAGAGCAATTAGAGGCAGATTTCCTGAAACGTCAGACATGAGTGCAATTATGACACGCACAATGCGTGATGATGAAGACCCAGTTGCTTATATTCAAGTAATTCAAGAGAGATGGCGGCTCGAGATGAGGGAACCATGGGATAAAACTATATCTATTTTTATCACATATTGGGACTCATTATGATTGTGGCAGTCTGCAAACAAGGGTGCCGGTAAACCTACCGGCACCCTTGTTTCTGGACCGCCACACTCTGAGTCTCTGACAGGTCTGATCTTAGTGGGCACAGCCGCCCCAGTAGGCAGGCTCATCATGGAAGCACAAGACTTACATTTTCTGGAACTTAGCTTCCTGGTCTGCCGGGACTTGTAATGTCCTGGTGGCACAGGGAAGCTCGGTAACCCCCCGGTGTTACGAGGTCGGCAGCAACCCACCAGTCACACTGGGGGGTTACCGCCAACCTCTTAATGAGGCCCACTGTGTCAGGAACTACCTGGTCAGTGCAGAGACAAGTGAAATAACACGTGGGAATGGAAGCAAAACCATGGCCAGAGATTCAGCTGACTATTGTTCATCATTGTCAATTCATTATAATTGTTATTTTATAACATGCTCAATACCAACGATTGGTTTCTAAGCGTGAGATAGGGATTCAAACCTGTTTTTTACTGCGTTGTCTTGCTTCCAAGACAAACGCGTTGCCCCTGGGCTATCCTTCCTACCCCCAAGGCAAGAGAATGTTGCCAGAAAGAAATTTGAGGAAAGAAAGTTGGAGGAAGCAAAGTTAGTTCAGAAAGAGCCTTCAAAGTTTTCAGTGGAAGGGGCAGTGTTAATGAGTGGAGAAGGAGTGCTTACACAAGTCCCACAGCAGACACAGCCAATGGCTGTAGGGAACTTCGCAGGAAGGGAAGAATACAATTACTGGCCACGAGGAAGAGGTGGCTCGGTCGGACTGGGACATGAAACAGTATGGCGACCTAAACCCTTGCCTAACAAAAGTGGCGTCAAACCATAATCCGTGAATCGCGTGAATTCACGATTTTTACAGGAACAGCTAGATACCCCGAGAACTTAGCTTCCTGGTCTGCCGGGACTTGTAATGTCCTGGTGGCACAGGGAAGCTCGGTAACCCCCCGGTGTTACGAGGTCGGCAGCAACCCACCAGTCACACTGGGGGGTTACCGCCAACCTCTTAATGAGGCCCACTGTGTCAGGAACTACCTGGTCAGTGCAGAGACAAGTGAAATAACACGTGGGAATGGAAGCAAAACCATGGCCAGAGATTCAGCTGACTATTGTTCATCATTGTCAATTCATTATAATTGTTATTTTATAACATGCTCAATACCAACGATTGGTTTCTAAGCGTGAGATCGGGATTCAAACCTGTTTTTTACTGCGTTGTCTTGCTTCCAAGACAAACGTGTTGCCCCTGGGCTATCTTTCCTACCCTCAAGGCAAGAGAATGTTGCCAGAAAGAAATTTGAGGAAAGAAAGTTGGAGGAAGCAAAGTTACTTCAGAAAGAGCCTTCAAAGTTTTCAGTGGAAGGGGCAGTGTTAATGAGTGGAGAAGGAGTGCTTACACAAGTCGCACAGCAGACACAGCCAATGGCTGGAGGGAACTTCGCAGGAAGGGAAGAATATAATTACTGGCCACGAGGAAGAGGTGGCTCGGTCGGACTGGGACATGAAACAGTATGGCGACCTAAACCCTTGCCTAACAAAAGTGGCGTCAAACCATAATCTGTGAATCGCGTGAATTCACGATTTTTACAGGAACTGCTAGATACCCCCAGATACGCGAAGCAGTAGCCATGGCTCTGCAATTTTATAATGATTTTTTTTTTATATAGCACTTTTGCAAAGCACTGTGCATAGAACATATTTGCATACAATTATTTCCAACTGAAGTTGGTACTCATTAATCAACCTTAGATTAATGAAAGGCTGTGTTGGCCTTGCCAGGATTAGAACCTGATGCTACCTGTAGTCAGATCACACATAGATCGCAGCTGCGCTAATTAGCACCCAACCTGCTGTTCTATATTACAGTCTAGAGTAAGATAGGAGGAGTAAGTAGTTCCTTCCAGATTTTTAGGTGCCCAACTACTGTTTAAGCGTCACTACAAAGTTATATCAATGCCATTTAAAGTCGATCGGTGCAAGCAAACCAGACATGGCATGCAAATAAACCGGGTAGGGGATGTGTTGACAAACAAAGACGGGGCACACACAGACCTCAGTGGCACTCGCGCTCTTTACTATTTCTACTCCTGGCGGGGCTGACACACACATTGCTACTCTCAGCTTGCCCATTTAAAAACAATAGTAATTTTAACCTTGTTTATTTTATCTAGAACTAGGCTTATGATTGATCATAAGGCCTATGCGTGGACCCGCTCAACATTTCTTTTTGGTTTTCTTGGATGCTGATGGATTACAAATAATGACACATCCATATAGCAGAGCAGTAAAAAGCGACTAGAAGGAAACATCATCGCTACCAGGGTCAAAGGACCACATCCAAACACGAACCTTAACAGCAAAATGCTGCGGTAACGGTATCTCGTTTAAAATGCACATCATTACAGTCTGGAATGTTCCTTTTCATTGCCTGTCTTTTCCGGCTAATGTGAAACACATCTGTTTAGGTCGGATAGCGACTTACAGACTCCAGTGCAAAGTAGACATTCATGTATGTTCATCTTTGTGATGGTGCTTTGCTGTCATTTAGCTCACATCTTGGAGTTTCACACCTTAGCAGAAAATAACATAATAACCGCTTTGATGCCTGAGGGTTTAGTGCACTATACAAATGTAAAAATAAATAAATAAGGGAACCCGGGCACAAGGGAGTCAATTGCTTTGCCTACGATCCCATGCTTGGTTCAGTGGGAAAGCCGCATCTAAAATCTGAGCACACATGTTACGTGATTTATGCAGTGCTCATGTAGATAAGATCTGTTGATATCAATGTAACAATTACTTGCACGTTTCCTGCAATCTGCCAAATGTACACCACAATGAGTCATGAAATTACTATGGTTCTAAAATGAAGCAGTTCTTGTTCAATGAATGCACTTCGTATCCTATCCGGCTATTCCAGTGTACTGTCTGTGTGCATGGCCCCGCCCCAGCTCTGCAGTGCTGTACAGCTCGATTCCAGTTCAGTTCATGCTGCGTGCCATTAGCACATGCCGTCCCACCCGACACGACCCAACTCTCTGACAGTGGCAGCTTGCCTAAGCTGCAGTCTCAGACCACAGTTCTCTCGGGAACGACTGGCAAACTTCACAGTACAAAGAAAGTGCCCCTAAACAATGACAAGCACATATCACTGTACAAAGCTTCCGAAGGTAAGTGTAACTTACACAACAGGGGATCCTGCCCAAATCCATCAGCTTAACACACCGTCAGGAAGGACCCTGGAAATGTTTTACAAAAAAATATAATGTTTCCCTTTTTTAAACAGAAAATATATATCATTTGGTATACTTTAAAATGGCTATGTGGATACGTACTATCAGTTCTGCAGGGGTGGGGGACATAGTCACTGGTCAAGGCCAAAAAAAACGGAAATGGGGAGGATGATAACAACAGGTCCGTTAATAACGGGCCCATTGTTAGCATCCTGGTCTCCTCGTGGGACCAGCTAAGGATGCCAGGTTTTACCAGGCGTCCTTAGTGGGTCTCACGAACAGACCTCGTAATGAGGCGGTAGGGGGTTAACGGCGCTGGCAGCTCTACCGGCGTCATTAACCGCCTACTGCCTGGGTCGTAATGAGGCCCATTGTTTTTGTGAAATGTGATTGTAGCAAAAGAAATGTCAATAAAGTTTTCAGTGAAAGACGGAAAGAGTTCTGACCTCACCCCCTCCTTTTTCGGCGTTCTCCACTGTCCCCGCACAGAATGGATTTTCAGAGATGCCAAGGTTCGCACTTGATTATTCTGGCAGTTTTGCAAGCCCTCTGATAAAGACTCCGACAACTCAAATGTTTACGACCATGTCACATGTCACAACAGCTACGCCTAAAAAGGTTTTTTTTCTCCAGATTATAATTTTTGTAATTTTGGCATATGAGTTAGTGCTGTCAAAGGGGCCCTAAATCATAATGGCTGACAAGTGCATTTCAATTTAGTGGATTAACAAATATATTATTTGCCACGTACCTCGCATTAACATCTTGCCAGTCTTTGGGCCTCATTACGAGGAAAGTGGTAGGGGATTAACGGGGCCGGTAGAGCTGCCGGCCCCGTTAACTCCCTACCGCCTCATTACGAGGTCCGCTCGCGGGACCACGCTAAGAATGCCTGGTTTTACCAGACGTTCTTCACGGCCCCGCGAGCGGTTCAACATGCTAACAACGGGCCCGTCATTAACGGGCCCATTGTTAGCATGCTGCCCATTCCCATTGAGCCCTGTGGGGGCTCAAATCTGAATGGGGATGGACTGGGCCCAGGTTCCTTGAATGGGGAAATACTGGGCCCTCCAAGTTCGGAATGGGCCAGTATTTCCCCATTCAGGGAACCCGGACCCGGTACCCGGAATAGGTGTAGCCATGCCACAAAAAAGCAGCATGGTTACCTCCAGGGTCGTAAATGTCTCGTGGCGGGCTGACGATATCTCTGCCTCAGCCATGGTCAGTGCCCCACCATGCCTCAATCCACTCCCCACTAGCTGCGGGCAGCGGCGACCCCCACAGACCGTCCCCATTCAATATGGTTTTATTTACAAAATACACACTTTTACTTTTATTGGCTTAGCGTTAGCATAGGCTAGCAGCAGTGGGGCAAAAGCCCTTTCCTTCGGTCGTGCATGCTTTGCAGCCTCCAGCTCCCTCCCTCCTCAACATGTTGCTTCTTCCTCTCTGCTGTTGTCTCATGTGCTGGGATGTGTCATCGTCACCAGCAGCACACTCACTCATCTGCGCATGACAGACAGCCACGTGGGACGGCATGAAAAATCACCATTGGCTGCTCCTCCATAGCAAGAGGTCCCTGCTCTGTCCTAAGAGGTTGAGGCTCGGGCCTCTCTGAGTTAGCCTGACAGATAAACCTGGGGCCAGCCCCGCCCTCAACATATTTCCAGTACGAGTCACTCATGACGTGAGCATAACCACAGGACCACCCCCATCCCCAAATATTGTTGTTGGAGGCACAAGCAGGGCAGCCTGGCACCACGCTGGTGGTGGACCGTCTCATGCTATTGGTGCAGGCAACATTTTCATTAAAGCAAAGTTAACACTTTGTTACTAAGTTTTAACTTTCTTTTATTATCTGATCTCTCGTTCCTTCTGACTTCAGTCTCTGATTATTAGTGCTCAACATGTGCGCAGGCAGCACAGTTAGCTGTCATACAGTGGCTACGCAGCTTACACCAACAAACTAAGTTACACAACAAGACAGTTACAATCTAAAATCTGGTCCATCTACTCCTTAAGAAAACTGCCGAGGGTCCAAATCAAGTCCAATTGGCCTGGCCAGTGGCCAAACGGCCAATAGGCCAGTCTGCCCCTGAGAGGGGGTGTAACAAGAGGTAGGGGATTTGGATTTCAAGCTCCACAAGGAAGAGGGTTTAATGTGGGACATCCTATGTTCGGAGGACAGCCTCAGCAGTGCTGGATGTTTGGAAAAATGGGGCACATCTCCCAAGCATGCAGAAGTAGGGGAGGGATGCAGTAAAATTGGCAGGATCCAAGAGGGGGGCATCATACTCTCCACTATATAGTACAGAGCCACCTGCATTTTATGCCCAGGATCACACACCCTATCAGACATGTGTGCCGCAAATATAACCTGTTCAGCAGGGAAGTCCAGTGAAAATGCAAAAGGCACCAATGCAAGAACAACTAGCACTGATTCAAACACTACAAGCTCCCATGCAGACACAGCAACCAAAAGCACCCACACAACAGAATACCATGGCAATATAGGACGCAAACGCAGGGTGGCAGACACCTACAAACAGAATAGAGAGTGTGCCCATGGTGGGAACAAACCCTCTTACTGGCACAGGGATGAACCTATATCCACAATAGGACAGACCACAGAGTGACTTGGTGAGTTCAATTCTATCAGTTACACCAGACCCATAAGAGGAATCAAGGGTTGGGGTGTCCATAGCTGACATAGACATTTTCCTTCCCTATAGATACAAGGGTGACTAGGTCTTGTGTTAGGGAAGAGTAGTACCCAATGTCAGGCATTGCCATGAATGCACAGGGGTTTTCTGTAACTACCAGTATGGTTCCTTTTACTGACCTCTTACCTATCACTATAGGAGAACATGATTGTTCTAGTGTACTCATGCAAGACATCAGTTAACATATTATGGAAAGACAATCAGAAAACTCAACATGTCAATATCCTTCACTGATCAGGGGAAAATATGTTCCTTCTCTAGGAATTCACTATGTAAATTCAGGAGAATTCATGCATTTTTTGGCCAGAAATCACAGTGGGGTGTTCCAGTAGACCCTGAAGAATGTCTTTATGGAGTATTCATAGTGTTGGCATGGCTTTCCAGAATAAGAGACAACATGTTGCGACTACCTGAAGAATTGGTGTTCAGACCAGAAGTGCCTATGGATGAGGAGGAAAATCAGGTGATTACAATAGAACTAGAAGCAGTTACAATGAGAGAAGACAGGGTGATTATTCACGGTATTGATGATGAGAAGAAAATCATGGAGAACAGTGATAGCCCTTGACAAAGGAAAAACAGATTGACCAATCTGACAGATGAAGAATCATTCACAGATGATGATTCAGATGATGAGGTAATGTTTTTTTTTATAAACCTCACCTATTGGTTTAAAATTAAGAGCAGAGAAGTTCCACAGAGAATGCCATTGATAAAAGATACAATTCTTTTTTTTAGAAGATTTGGCACTGAGTATACTGTGGAGTAACAGTCCATATGATGTTGGCATATTCAGAGAGGTAGTTGCAGTAAAAATCAAATTGAAACAAGGAGCAATTTTGCCCTGAGTGAGACAGTACCCAATGTCAAGAGAAGCAGATGAAGGAATTTATGACACAATTTCCATTCTCGTGCAGCAGGGAATCTTAGTGCTATCAGAATTCCCTTGTAACAAAGCAGTGCACCCAAGTGAAAAAAACAAGGGGAAGGTGTGGAGATGTATTCAGCACTTAGACCCCCTAAACAAAATTGCTGAAACTGAATTTTCATTGGTCCCAAATCCAGCCATGATATTGTGTAATGTTATACCCACAGCCAAATATTTTACAGTAATTGATTTAAAGAATTGTACTTTGAGTATATTTCAATATTCAATTGAGCACTTCAGATGGACCTGGGAAATGTGCACCTTGACCGTATAGTGATGCAGCATGTATATGATATTTTGATTTGCAGTGAGGCAGAAGAACAGTGTAGAACATACTCAATACAGTTTATGACAGTCTTGGTAGATAAGGGGTACAAAGTGGACAAGGAGAAATTACAATATAGCCAGGAAAAGGTCTTGTACCTAGGGCATTTAAAATTTAAATAATGGAGAAAAGTGACCCCTGAGAGAGCAGAAGTAATCATGAAAACAGTTAAGCTAAAAACAGGGGACAATTGCTGGGTGTGTGCAATTATTGCATGGCATGGGTCTTTGATTACAGTACATATGTCAAACCTCTCCTAAAAGGACTCAAAGAAGCTCATGAAGATCATAGTGGCATAGCCTAGCCAGGTGAAATGACAGAAGTGTTAGATGAACTAAACATGTCAATATGCACAGCATCTGTTCTAGGGATTCCTGATTACAGTGCAGATTGTGTCCTATTCTCCCTTTCAAATGGAGTAATAATGACAGCAGTCCTCACACAAAAGACTACCCTATGAGACAAACCACATGCATATTGCAGTGGGATCCTAGATCCAGAAATGGGAGGCCACTATCCTTGTGCCAAACATTGGTGGCAGAAGGTTTTGCAATTGAAAAGTCTGATAGTTTTACAATGGGTTGTACAGTAACATTTTATGTGGAACATTCCCTGTTTGTCATTCTTGAAAAGCCTAAAAGCACATTGACCATACGGGGAGACTATGGATATGAGGTGATCATCTCAAATCCAGTGATCAACATTTTCAGGTGCAGAGGATTTTACAGCAGAAGTAGCAGAATTAATAGCTCTTATTTTGGCACTTGAAACACACGTGGGTGAGGAAGTAAAAATATTTTCTAAATCTGCCTATGTGATGTCAACAGTACACACAGGATTGTCACATTGGAAGAGGCAGGGCTTTCTGTGGGCAGACGGCACATCAGTGCCACATGCAGTGTTATTGGCAGGCTCATAAACACACTACAGTTACCAGCGGCCATCACAATGGTGAAGTGTGCAGCCCACACTAAATGTGCATACTTAATTTCCCACAGCAACAAAGCTGTCAACTTAAACTCCAAAAGAGCAGCTTATTTTTCAGAAGTATTTGAATTTGACACAGCACCTAATAAATACACACGTGCATGAAGCATGTTAATGAAAGAAGGTGTCAATACATTGCCCAGAGCCCAAATCATTGAATCACAGGATCGCACTCCACCAGAAGAGCTGGAGTTATGGAAGTGCAGGGTGTGCGCATTGTCCCCCACAGATGCAATGTGGTGGCAGGACACCACCAGAAAACCAGTTATGCCCCTTAGATTACTTAATGTAGCCTTAGACTAATTTCATTACCCAGCACATTCAGTATGAGATAGTTTTGCAGCTCTGATATCAGACAAATTGTTTATTCCCAACCTGGCAGAGCATGTTGCCGCCTGTGTCACAAATTGCTTATTCTGCCAGAAATTCAATGAAGGGCACATGCTGCGAACAGTAAGATGAGCAATAAACTGTCCTGCTGGACCCTTTCAGCATTTGCGTTTGCATTTCAACTACGTGGCTAGGAACCAAATTTGTAATGGCTCCAGATATATAATCGTAGTAGTATGTCCTTTCTTTCACTGGATCAAGGCTGGTCCATACATATATGCAGGCCACATGTGCTGTGAAGTTCCTCGTTCTTGTGGTTGTCCCAAGGTAGGTAGTGTGTAAAGTCCTTCGTTCTGAATGGACCACATTTTGTAAATGAAGTTTCTGAGCACCTCACATTCCTATTGTGTGTTTATCACACATTCTCCTCTGCTTATCAACCGCATGCAAATGGAATTTGTGAGTGCCTCAATGGCCTCCTCAAGGAGCACATTGCTTAGTTAAAAGGGACGGTGAAGAAAGGATGGCTCCACAGCCTACCATTAGGCCTTTTTGCATTATGCAATCAGCCCGGCTCAGACCATCACCTGACTCCTCACAAGCTGGTGACGGGACACCATATGCATGTACCTCTTCCCCCTCCTATTCAAGTGCAAATTGATTCCAATACTGTTTATAATGTGCTTGGTATTGAAATTCATGAATACTTGACTGCTATGATGGCAAGTATTGCTTTTATGTCTCCACAACTTTGGGCCCGGCAGGGGAGGTAAAAAAAAAAAATATGATGACAAAGAACAAGTTGATGCTGAGATATGATTAAAGCCCCAACATTGTACCCCAGAGACTTGTTACTAGGCACTGGCACATGCCACGATTTGAAGGTCTGTATACTTTTGAGGAAATGTCCCCACGTCAGTCAAAATTTGAGCATGGCTGCATCTCTGTGACATTAAACCCTACAAAGGAGAGATCCCCCCCTGCTACAACTCCCTGAATCTGAAGGTGAAGAAGACATGACACAGATTCAAATGAATGTGGCTACCGGAAGCAGGCAGCAACCAGCAGATTAAGACAGACAATAAATTAATGTTTCCTAATAAGCAAATGAAAAGAATTGAGTGGACATTTCTTCTAAAAATCTTACCTGTACAACATAAATAAAAATTAGCATTTTGACAAGGGGAGAGATATAGACACTAAATGCTGCCTTTACTTACTGTTTATGCTTTTATTTTTCATAGTGACCACTTATCCTGCTTTAAGAATGAGAAACACAACAGTGGCGGCTCTTCTAAGAAATCCTAAGACTTGATTAATTCTCGAAAGAGTTCTTCCTGCTATAATTGTGCAGTTTTTCTTGTAGACACTGACATTTTGGAAAAATCGTAAAGAAGCTCAGTCAAAAGAAGAAAATGGAGCCTTTTCATTATGTCAGATATATGCTTGTGGCCCGTAGAAAATATAGCGTACGTGGGTATTTACAAAATGCAGATACATTAGCACTAATGCTTGTATCTACATTTTTTACATTTTGCAGCCTTTATTTTATTATTCTCTCAGAACTATGAGACCTGTTTCTCTACAATGTATCCAAGCCAATATATAATGATGTAACTCATATTACTATAGCAAATGATTTAGTAACTGAAGAATGTTCTGCTGCTACTAAGCAGATACAATTAATGAAAAGAAATGTGATGGATGATTTACAACACATAAATGCATATATTACTGATTCTGCACAAGTGACTAACAATATGAGGTACCAGTACATGAGCCAGTTAGGGAGAGGGCCATCTGATGAGAGCTTTATGTTTTTTCCCTCATTCCCTACACTATGGGCACTTCCAGAGTTTTTAAAACCACAGAAGTGCCCATAAAAAAGGCACATTGACTGACGCACCTTGAGCTCTTCCTAACCAGATGGCAATTCCAAGGTCAGATTGTTTCACTAGTGTGGATAAAGAAAAGCAAAATCCAAGCAAGAAGATAATTATATAGAAGGGACACATTACATGATAAAACTTGAAACATTAAACCAGGTAATAAGATGTGAGCAACCTGGAACAAACATAACAGGTATTACATTAGACAAACATCAAATTCTGTAGTGTAATGAACAAAACAGCGAAGTAAATACATGGATGTTGGTAGCGAGGCCAATTACAAATAAAAGGAACTGTAACTACACCTGAAGGGTGGACTGATGGACTAGTGGTATGCAAGGCACTAGCACTGCTGAAACAATGGGAAGAGTTTGTGCTAAATGTGAATAAACAATGTCTCGACCAGTAGCCCAAAATCACAAAGCTACTCACATGGGTTGATGATGTGGGAGACCATTCCAGATAATACCCCTAAGAAATGCCACCCTATATTTCTGAAATAATGGTACACTAAAGGTTAGGAAAAATACTGGGTGTAAACAAATCTTTGATGTACCAGACCTGAAGACAGGAACTGCAGTATTGATGAACCACTATTGGGTTTGTGGATCCACAGCATATATGAAGTTTCCCCCAAATTAGGGATGGTTATGTTCCATAGTGCTTATAAATATACCCACTCTAGTAGTACCCCAAAGCAATATACACATTATGGATTTCCCTATAATGGATAGACATTTAAGAAATATAAGGTCCCTTACCCTCAAACGCCGTAAAAGGGAACATTATTTTTTGACAAAATCAATAAATGCCTACTATGACATACCAGATGAGCACAAGTTATTCAACATAACAGCAATAATTCTTTCAGCCATGTTTCTCCTCTGATTGCAGACAGCTGTAAACACAAAATGGCTGCAGATAACGAGGTGGGAGCTGTTGCAAACAATCAATACAACAGTGAAAGTCTTTAATGTCATAAGGGAGGTATTTAAAATCATTAACTTATGACCCTCTAGAACAGGTATGTCCTTGACTTGATAAAGGCTTTGGAGGGTGGGGTTTGGGCATACATGGCCCATCTTGCTGCACATACGTACCAGCCTATGATGAGGAAATGGGACCCTCACAGAGGCCATAATTTAACAGATTTATACACCAAAATGACAGAGTAAGTGGTAGAAGACATTTTAAATGATGACTGGCTCTTTGATTTATTCTCCTGGATCCCCTCCTACCTGGCTAATTCATTTGAAATAATAATAGCTATATTGGTAGTTTTCACCCTGAGAATAGACGTAAGCCAATGTAAGAAGACTGACAAAAAGGCAGTAGGAATGAAAACAGTGATACACTTAAACAATAAAGTACACAAATACACACAAACCGATGACCTACCTCATACCTATGTAAGACAAAGTCCAATCGCCCCTCCAGGGTCGAAATTTTGTTATCCTTGAGACACTCATAATTACGTGGGACCCTGGGTATTCTGAAAACCAGACAGCAAGTGCTACTATATGACTTGGAGTCTGGATGAACATATAAAACATTCTGGTGACCTGATGGGGTAACCAAGATATCCTATTAGGGAGAGGGCCCTAAAGGAGATGTAGTTATGGACTCGACCGAGCTGGGGGAATGTCAAGAGACAGATGAATACGTCATTCATGGTGACTGCCCATCTCTGCCTCTATACTGTAAAGGTGAGAGATGATATGCTCTAAGGCGACCATACCAGCCTTATCCTGGATCAATAGAAGAAGAGATGGACATGACGCAACTGAAGATGGCGAGAACAGTAACCCCACTGCTAACTACACATGAGAACACAATAGACATGACGCAGATATGCACTCACCATGAAGAAACATGAACACTAGGTCAAACATACATTTAGACACAAATAATATCGCTTGCGCCATATAGACAAAAAGAACATAACATAACCATTGTATTTACTGAAATGAAACATGAATGATATACACATATAGCGCAACAGTAATGAGAGGCCATCTTGTATAAAATGGATGGCGGAATTGCATTAGAGTAAATGAGAAGCCTTGAGGCTGCAGAGAGATTATGGCTTGCTGAATTAGCTGAAATACAGATCCATGCAGGGTGAACAGTGGCTGTGCGACCCCCTACCAAGGTTACTGCAAAATAAGGGAGGTCTGCAAGGTAATGAAGAGAAATTAAGATAATAATTTCCAAGCATTAGACCTATTTCTTTTAGATTAAGTAGAGAATCAAGTAGAGAATCCACAGCCTTTGAAACCCAGGTGCCCATTAGAATCTTAATACAGAATGAGGAATGGATCGACCAAATCTGCAGTGACCAGAAAGGATAACATCACTCTTATTAATATTAGCTGAAGCTGTGGCAAACATTGAGCATTTTACTTAAACACATGGTCTTCTTACGTGTGACCTATAATTGGATGACAATGTCCATTTATTAGCTTCAGACATAGAAAGGCACCTGCCTCAACTCCCCACACGTTCCCGGAACAAGAGACGCCAGACAAGACCAAGTACAGAGCTAGATGCCCTGGGTGAGGGCATATGAAATATGAGATGATGTCTTATTTAATTAGAAGGATCAGCTCCTGCAGTTCTTGCCCCTCACTCCTATTTTTGCTCATGTGCAGATGACAAGCCAAGTACTCAAGGTTGGTAAGATAGATGCCAACCAATCAAAACCTTTAATGTGCTGCTGCCTAGTACATGTTGCAATTAACCAACTGTCTGTTGTTCAGAAGATGCCTTTTTTACTTTTATCAATTTAGGGATGGTCTCCATGGTGGGGCCATCAGATAGTTGTATCCAATGAAAAGACTAACTACTATAATTTGTACGTGTAGACAATTCCCTTAACCAATCCCTCAACCATTTAGGTTTTCACAACTAAGATTGTGATATTACATCAACAATGATGCATTGTCCATTTACAATTCACTGTTTTGTCTTCAGAACTTTGCGAGCTATTGAGACTTACTGCTGTCTCTGCTTTATGTGGATTGACAATAAAGGAGGCTTTGACATTTACTTTGGCTATTTCTGTTATTCGGGTGAGGGATTCCCCTGCCTGTCTGCTCCACTTGCACTGGGGCTTTCTGGCGCCCTTTTTACAGTAGCTTGATTGTTTGATTGGTGGTTGAGTCTAGATGCTGTATTAGTGTTAGAAGATGCCCAGGGACCTCTCTACCTCTGAGTAACTCCCACACCTGTTCTCGGGGCACTCAATCAAAAGAAGTTTTCAAATCAAAGATAACTGCATATATCTTCACTCTCTTCAGGATGACATACTTCTGAAAGATTAAAAAAAGTCTAAAGCTCTGATTTATCGTACTTCTGACAGCCTGAAAACCTGCTTGTAGATGACTAATGATCTCCTGCGAGCTAACCCATTCCTGCAAATGTATAAGCAGGGCTTTCACAAAGATGTTTTCGGTTGTTTCCAATACAGATTTTGGACAATAGTTTGCAGGGTTATCTTGCCCTTCTTTCTTGTAAACAGGGACAATTTCAGCCCTTCTCCAGGACTCTGGAACTCGCCCTAGATTAATTAATGCATTAAGAAATCGTTATAATACTGGGGCCCAAATGGCTGGTTCTTCCTTACATAGATCAATTGGGACATTTTCTTTTAGAGCAAAGCTTAACCTCTGCTCGTCTTCCATTGGAGTTTTTCCTTGGTCTAATATCTGAGTGTTGGACGATCTATCACTCATATTTCCATATACTCCTTAAATGATTGTGCCAGGCATCGGAACCTACGCAACCCTGAATAGTTGTGTCGCTCTTGGTAGCACTATCTGATACCAGTTTCCGGAAGGATGATGAATCGCCCATCTTTGCTGCCAACAGTAATTCATCTCACTTCTCTCTGATAAAGGGCTTCTTTTGTGTGTAAGGAGACTTCTGTAATGTGCTCTGCGTGCGCGCAGGGAACTTTCTTTTTTTAAATTCTATATTTATTCGTTTTCAGTAAACAATGAACAGTAACAATCAGCGGACAAACATAACCCAAACAGTTTGAGATGCAATACATTCATGAAAAGTGATATATAACAGTGTAAGTGTTCTCCCAAAAAGAAAAAAAAAAAGAAAAGAAAAAGTTCCCTGAGCACATGTAGAGCACATTACAGAAGTCTCCTTATTTGTCTTTATACAAGCAAGCAATTTCTTCATTGTTTCCCTACATTCAACATCGTATCATTCTATTACCTTTAGAGCATGCCTTTTTACTGCCCCTGAGCTAGTTACTAATGGCTGGATAGTGTGCATGAGTTTCTCAAACTCTTGAGAGACTAACTGGTCCAGACAGCTTTCTCCACCTAACGTTTGTATATGTCCATTGGCTGCAGGATAAATATCCCAAATACTATTGTTCGCCTCTAAAAATGACCACTTTATTGAGAGTGAGAGTGCCCAGAAAGAGATATAGCTGTAGTCCTGCCACTGCCATTAGGGGCCTCATTACGACCCAGGCGGTAAGTTACCGCCTGGGTCGTACCCTTGCCACCATGGTGTAAACTGCGTTTACACCATGGTGGATGGCAGATTTTTCCACCCCATTCCAAGGTGAGTGGGGCGTGTAAGAGGATTCAATTCAACACTACAGCTAAGTCAATGCCTAGTCTGGGATACTGAATGGAAACCCTTATTAATATATCTTTATGTCCAGTTCATGCGTTCTGAATGACTACCTCTATATAACACCCCTCTCTTTGAATAACCTTGACCCCACTGAGCCAAGAAGTAGTTCTGTTTTGCAAGTAAAAAGGTTTAATTGATAATTTAAACAATATATATATATCACGCTTTATAATAAATTAATAATTGAATAGCACACTTAATCTGATATGATAAAGATTAACAACGGAGAATCTGGCACTAGCACACTTCTTTATAATCACTAAGGAGTTGACATGAAATGGATAAGATAGCAACAATATTTTTATGGTTTCAAATGAATGCAATGTGGAATGAAATGCAGTAAAGAAAATAACTTGATAGGATTTCAGCAAAAGACAAGCTAATCACTTTCTTGGACAATTCACCCCCCCTTTTTATGCAATGCAAGGAAATGGAGGGAAGCACACAGTTCTCAGAAATGCAATCAAATGTGATTCAGTTCACCCCAGCAACTTAGACTACAGAAGTTGAAAACACAGGCCCAAATGCTTTTAAATGTGCTGGAAATGAAGAAAAAATATGCTAAAATGCTTTTAATTCCCTCTAGAGGTTCAGGGTGAGTGGTATCTAGTTAATATTAGTCCAGGCTCACACTAGCAATGATGCAGGGATGGTTTTTATGAGGCAAACGAATTTCTTTCAGAGGAAAGCAAAAGCAGCTATCTTTTTGCAAGTGGAGAAATTTGCAAATCGCGGTAAAATTCGCAAATGCGCCTGGTGCGATTACAGAGAAACTACAGGGGCTAGCAATATCGTTTTGGGGTCATAGGAAAGCCTAGGATCTCAGCTTCCAGATGAAAGTTACTGCAAGTCTCTAGCACAAACGGTCACGGAGATATGAGCGATTAAATAAAGGTCGTTTTTCAGATTTGAAATTTTAAAGTTCAAAAAGACAAGTGCAGCTTGCAACTAGAAAATGACAGGTGACAGCTTTGCAAATGACAGGTGACAGTTAGGAGACAGTTCTACTTAGATTAAACTAGATTGAATTATATTATTTTAACTAGGAGATTGGTTCTGCACAGTTTTCTAGGTACTCACACTATATTCTTGAGTGAAATGGGCCTCGCCACGGATCTGGTCAGGTTTTAGACGGGACTCTGGTCTCTGCACTTCACAGTGATCTGGGTCTGCTCTCTCTCTGGATTCTGAAGATTGAGGGATTTAAAGTCTGGATCTTTCTGCACAGCTTTCTCTGGAGATTGATGGAGGTAAAGTATGGATTTTCCCGGCAGAGCTTCCAGCTGCAAATGGATTTGAAAGTCCCTATCTGTCCTGTCTGTCTGCTTTTATGTGTTTTTTTAATGGGTGTGTGTGAGCAGCATCGCTAGCCAGCCCCTCTCCACTTATCATTGGCCAAGCTTTCATTTCTCCCCTGATTGGGGGAGCTAAGTTGTGTCAGAGTGACGTCATTTTACACCCTGCAGAAAGTCCACTCCTCCTGTCAACTTACACACAAATCTAGATTTGAACCAAATACATATTTGCAGAGGTACATATTGTTTTAAAATCATATGCACCCCTCACATATCACAGGAGGTATCTCCTGTTCAAACTCTGCTCTTCCTGGGAGCTTGCATTCAGAAATGGCAATATTTTGCACTTTTTAACTGGTTTGCAATTCCGGACATTACCCCAAATTTACACACATGTGCGCAAGGAGTATGGACATTAATTGATGAAGTGTCAGATTTTTCACATGCACACATTTTGAGTAATATCCTCTTTTCCGCTAAAACCCCCCTGAACATGCCACCGGTTCGAAAAACCTCTTAAAATGTGGGCAGAAAAATCACAAGAATAATGGTATCATTTAAATAATTTTCACAAGTCCGTACTATGAGTTATTCATCTTTTTCTAAAACCATATTCTGGCTATAGAGGTGTGTCTTTTCAGGTCACATGGTACAGAAACCAGTCTTTCCAGTTTCGGCCAAGCTCAGAGACCCTGCCACTCCCAGCTTCTGCCAAGAGGAAGCTGTTTTACGACATCTGCAATAAAACATTTGCCTGAGTCAGGACAGGGCTTTGTTCAGAGCTCCTGTATTCTGTGGGGCTCCCCTTAATTCAATTATCAGAGAGATGGCATATCCTTAGTGTGGCCAGCAAAAGGCAGATAGGCGTGGGAACACAGCTGTGACTCAAGTTTCACTCCTGATGGGGGTGGCTGGTGGGCAGAATCCAGTTCCTTAAGCCAAGTTTCAGATAAAATGTCACTTTTTGTTCCCCAGTTTCTGCATTCAAATAAAACTAAACATTTTTACATATGCAGCTAGAATGCTGATTCTAAGTTTAAAACTATGACATTTAAACAATTTCAACCTATGTGACACTCAAAAGTAGGTCACTCAGTCAATTTGAACATTTAGATTTGTAGTGTCTTTCAGTCCAAATTTACTTAAACTGCTGAAATCCACAGCTCAGCCAGTCTTGTTATACACCTTCAAGTCACTTCAGAATATAACTTTACATTGGATCCACCTCTCAGTAAGTCTTTCTTTGGCTTGCTTTGGGTTCATTTATTCAGTTTTCTACAAAATCTGGTGGTTTTAAAACGCCGGCTTTTGGATAGTGGTGAGTACTGGTACTGCACCCCTTTTTGGGATTTAAGAAAATGAATTCCCAACAGTTATGGGTTTGCTTTTGGCAATCAGCATTGCCATTCCCAATGGTTTCAGACTACTGTGTGGGTAGTCCAATGGTGGTTTTAGGCAGTGTCCTTCTGTGCCCATAACATCAGCAAAAATGGGTGGCAGCCTATTCTTCATGCATTTCCATGTGCATTTTCTGGGAAGCTCTGGCCATCATGATGTTTTCCATGTCAGTACTGCACAGTTTTGAGGTAGGGCTCGGATGCATGGGTAAATACATCCCACAAGCCCCCCTCTTGCGATGGCCATTCGGTTTCACTGATGGGACTCGCAAGACCTGGAATGTTTCTTCATCTTCTTCCAATAGATGGCACAGTTCAGCATCTTTTCTCCATCCGGTCGGATCGATCGGTTCTCCTCGCCGGTCCTGATGGGAATATTGGGCGGTACCCCGGCCTCTTGCGTCTCTGCTCCCGGTCTCCGGATCGTCCTCCTTGGTCATTCTCCATGGTTTCATCTCTCCTAGGACGACAAAGGAAGAGCGGCAATCCCTATTCATAGACATTTTTCCACCACTGTTGAGATAGTGGGGCAGCATATGCATTTCATCATAACGAAACATTACATTCTTATTTTGAAAAAAAAACAATATTTTAGAGACTAGATGTGGTATGTTTTATGGTTGGAACTGAATTAGTCTGAGACAGTACCCGCTAGGATTCCAGAGGATTCCTCCAGTTGTTGCAGAGTGTGCCTGGGATGGCAACATTTCAACTGGTTTATGTGGACCCACTTGTCTTCCCCCGCTGCCAAAGGACCTTTGGGGATGTGGATTTTGTAGGCCACAGGGGAGATTTTGTCGATGATCTCAAAGGGTCCCTTCCACGTAGGCAAAAATTTCCGCTGTTTTGCCTGGTTTCTTTGGAAGTTGTATAGATAGACCCGGTCTCCCACCTGATATTCCTTCCTGGAAGTTTTCAGGTCATAGTGGGTCTTCATGCTATCAGCTAATCTTTCTAGATTCCGCTGAGCGTAAGCAAAAGCATGTTGGAGGTGTTTCCTTAAATTCTCCACATACTCATGAGTAGTGGAGGCATTTATCAGTGTCTGCTCTTGGGTCCTGTAGAGCAAATGCTGCAGAAGCACCATCTTGCGCCCAGTCATCAGCTCAAATGGTGACATTTTGGTTGCAGATGAAGGGGTAGATCTGATGGCCATTAGGATCAGAGGTAATCGGATATCCCAACTTGGCCCAGAATCTGCCACAAACTTTTTTAAGATGCTCACAATTGTCCGGTTATATCTCTCTACTGCCCCAGAAGAAGCTGGCCTGTAAGCAATATGCAACTTCCTTTTGACCCCCAGTATCTCCCACATCTTTGTCATTACTTCACTGGTGAAGTGGCTACCTCTGTCTGACTCAATCCTTTGAGGTAGACCAAAACGGGAAAAGATGTGGTTAATCATCAAGGCAGCTGCCGTTTCTGCCTTGCAATTTGGGGCTGGGAGACATTCCACCCACTTGGTAAACAAGCATGTCACAGTCAACATGTACTTATTCCCCCTAGCAGAGCGAATCACGGGGCCTACAAAGTCGATTTGCAAATCTGACCATGGGAGTGTCATCCCCCGCTTTTGGAGAGGCGCGCGGTGCGTGAGGGATGATGGCTGAAATTGTGCACACACAAGACACCCCTTAAAGTATTGGTCGAGGTCCTGCCCCATATGTGGCCAGTATGCAACCTCTCTTAAGATTTCCAATGTTGTGTGAAACCCCCTATGACCGGCGGTGGCCGCATCATGGGCGTGACTTAACATCAGGCTTCGGAATGAGGTAGGAACCACCCACTGATCGTGGCCAGCTTTGGATTTCCTTACCAGCAAACCGTCTTGGATTCGGAACATTTTTGGACATTTCATCAACACTCTTAGGTCCTCTTTCCCAATATAATCGGTATCCGTCAGGGGAAAGTTCTCAGGGTCCTCAAGGTGCTGGTAAAATTTTCCAATAATTGGATCCCCCTTCTGAGCTGTAATCAAATCAGCATCAGGGGTCTCCTTACTCCATTGTGCAATTGAAAGGTCATTGTGAGCATTTGTCTGGGACCTAGTGATAGCAGTGACCTGGATTTCCCCCAACAGGGACTCAATCTCAATTAGATCCCCTTGGATGGCCCCAGTTTTGGCCAGCTGATCAGCTAAGTCATTTCCAGTTTTGTCTGGTCCCTCTACTTTGGAATGACCCTTGATCTTTTTCCAATAGATGGTCATCTCATTTGAGGTGACCAGATCATCAATGTTTTGGATCAACTTCCCATGTTTCAAGGGTTTGTTGTTAGCACATAACATGCCTCTGGTTTTCCAATTAACCAGGTGCTCCACAAACCCGTTCCGTACATAATCCGAATCTGTGATTATGACCAGTTCGTGGAGTTGATGCTGGACAGCAGTGAGGATGGCCTGATGCACAGCCATCAATTCTGCCACCTGACTACTTCGGGGACCAATTTTGTATCCAGCGGAGGGTTCTGGGGACTCATTCACCCATGCATTCCCTACGCCGGCCACCAGTTCTTTCTCCCCGTTGTCGTCAACATGGTAAGAGCATCCATCCACATAGACAGTGGGCATTCCCTCACACTTGTCCTCTTCAAAGACTTTGTGTGGGGAATTAAGGTATGCCTCCGTGTTGTCCTTGATTTTTAGACTTTCGTCCTCCAGACAGTTTTCTCTGGCACAATCATGCAAGTCAGCCAGACCTTGCGCGAGGGGACTCTTCTTGTTTTGGCCATATCGGACCTCCACAGGAAAGCCTTGCATTGACAGAATCCAGGAAGTAATTCGGGAATTACTCACATTTCCGGCCCGGATTCTGTCACTTTGGAGATATTGCAGAGGCTGGTGTGGAGTCTCCACTATGATGTGTTCCCCTGCATAAACGGGCGGTAATTCTTCAATGCCCACACCGTTGCCAGGAGTGCCTTCTCACAATCGTTGAATTTTTCCTCCACAGAGGATAAAGTTTTGCTCGCATAGGAGATTACTTTATTGACCTTGTCATGCTTTTGGTATAATACTGCCGTCAAGCACGTATTAGCGAACCCTGTCTCCAGGAAGAACTCCTTTTTTCTGACCGGGTAAGCTAGGCAAGGCGCTTGTGAGAGGCTTCTTTTGAGTTGTCTTACTGCCTCGGCTTGTTCTGGACCCCATTCCCACTTGTCCCCCCCCTTCAGAATCAGGGGTCTGGTGATCTCTGCGTAGCCCTCAATGAACTTTCTGCTGTAATTGGTCAGTCCAAGGAGGCTCCTTAGTTCCCGCAGAGTTGTGGGGTCTTTCAGTTTCTGAAGTGCTTCCACTTTCTTTTCCTGGGGACAGAGACCCTGAGGAGTAATCTCATGCCCCAAGAAATTAACACGGGTTCTACACCACTGTGCTTTCTGAAAGGAAAGTTTTGCTCTGGCGGCCCTCAACTGCGTCAGAACATAACGGATCTCCGCTATGTGTTCCTCCACAGATGAACTTTTGATGAGGACATCATCTACATAAGCCAGGTTACCCCTCGCACCCAGGTCGGGCATGGCCTTATGTAGGAAAATATTGAACTCATTACCGGAGTTAAGGTATCCGAAGGGAGTCCCGGTCCATGTGTACTGCTGGCCCCCAAAGGTAAAAGCCAGTTTGTATTGGTCCTCCCTGCTGACAGGCACGGTCCAGTATCCATTGGTCAGGTCTATTGCAGTGAATACCTGTGACCCCTGAATCTGGGCCAGCCCTTGGTCAATGTAGGGCAGAGGCCATCGGGAAGTATGGACCCGTTTGTTGAGCTCCCTGAGGTCGGCGCAGAGTCTCCACTGGCCGTTTGGCTTTCATATTCCCAGCACCGGATTATTGAAGGTGCTGTGGACTGGACGGATTATTCCCCGGGACTCAAGGTTCTTAATTATTTCAGTAAGGGACTCCATTGATGCGAGAGGCAAGCGATATTGCTTCACAAACACAGGAGTCATGCCAGGGTCCGTGGGGATTGTGGTTGTGTGGATGTCAGTGCGACCACAGTCATATGAGTCTACCGCAAAGAGATCTTGGAAATCCAAGAAAACTTGTTTCAACTTTTGCTTTTGTTCCAGAGTCACACAGGCATCAGCTAGGTTGACTCTCTCTTCCACCATCTGCCTGAAGCCTGGAAAGACTTCTGGTTTGGCTATTTCAGCGGCCTCCTCCAGCTGGGTGGAGAAGTCCCTGGTCAGAGTGCTGATTTGGATTGGAGGCTTCAGGTGGGAAAGGCAGCCCTCATGGACCTGGAAAATCACCTCATCCCTCCTGAAGTCACAAGTCACATCTTCCTTACCATAAGGGCAAGAAGTGTACACCAGGAAGTTCCCCCCATGCCGGGTAAAAATCCTGTCTGGTGTTGCATTGTCCTCACTGTCACTGTCAAAACAGTCCTTGGGGATTGGTCCTAACAGTTCATTTACTAAGTCGATAGAAAAATGTCGGTCATCAACCGCCATTCCAATAATGGTGCCTGCGGCTAGAGTAATACTCTTTAAGTCGCTGTTATCCACCTCTATTAGAATGGTGTCATGTTCTATGTTGACTAATGGAGTTGGGTTTACCCCCAACCCTTGCTGTTGGAGAGAAGCGTTTAGATGTATGTAAGCATCAGGGTTTTTCAAATGTTGTCCTCTTTTGACTTTCACTTCCAGGGAGAATTGTCGGGTCCTTTCTGGGATGGTGACTTCCTCTTTAATCTGAATTTCAACTGCATAAGGTAGCAATTGAGCTGACCTAAATGCTTTTTCTGGATCATCAAAGCCCATGGGATTATCCGCTAATCGGGCCCAAGCTTTGAAGTTTATTAGGTCCAAACTAATGGCAAAGCGATTGAGAATGTCACTGCCTAAGTAAAAGGCGGCAGTGACGTCTCGCACGACCCAACAATTATGGACTATGCTCTTGTTGCCAATGGAGATTTTGAGCATACACCTGCTTGGCAGGAGCTGTTTGGAATTAGGTGCTTCCAGGTCCATTTCCCATTTGTCTATCAGTTTGAATGTGGGAATGGCTGGATCTTTTGGGAGTTGGCGGAACATGGCTTCGCTGATGAAGCTCTTACCGTTGTTCACACACACTCGAGCGAGAACAGAGTCCTTCCCATCATTTAATTGGACAGGGATGAACAACTGCTCTCCAATTTGCTGAATGTCAGCCAGGCTCTGAGCTGATTTCGCATCTTTCTGGACTATAGGAGTGGGAGTTTCAGATTGTGGATTAGTATAGAATCTCAGAGTGTTTCCTTCCAGCGTGGAGTACCACTTTAGACTGGAGGGAAGGTTGATTTTCAGAAATAGAGAGGACCCTGCATCACCAGTCTGTTGTCCTGCTGCTATTACTGTCACGTCTGGAATTTGGCTATTCTGGAAGTGAAATTCTACTTGGTCAGATTTTTGTTCAACCATGTGGCAGGTGCCGTTTAAACTAACATGGTTGACACTCTGTTTTAATTTTATTGGTCGGCTAGTCTGGGTCCAGAGGACCCTGTTTACGCAATCTATTAGGGGTGACAACCTTCTCAGGAGGTCATTTCCTAGTAAACAAGGGGTGCCCTCTGGGGTCACAACTATGACTGGGTGTTTCAACTTGTGTCGCCCAATTTTAATGTCCAAATCTGCCGTCCCCTCAACGGGAATTTCCTTCCCGTCAAAGTTCTGGAGTTGCCCAGGAAGAGAGGTGAGAGGAATTTGGTAATTCCCTCCCCTTCCTGCATTCAGTTCGTCAAAGGCCCTTCTGGACAGAAGGGTAGCTTGAGGTCCAGTGTCCACCAGTGCCAAAATTGTACCCTGCCCCTGTACATGTACCGGGGCATAGTATCTTCCCTCCTTCTCCTCAAGGGGGCACAGATAATGTACATTTTTGGACAACTGGTGGGCTAATTTTCTGGTTTTGGACATCGCTAGCGAAGAGATTTGGGCAGAATTCTGTGGAGAGCCTTGGGAATCTGAAAGAAAAATTTGGCAACTGGAGATCAGAGCCATTGTGGGTTCCCCTGGCTCCGGTTCTGGGCCGCCCCCCCCTTTTTGGAGGCAGTCACCAGGATGGGTTTGAACCAGGGGATTTTCTTGCGGTTGGTTCTGGGATGAGATGGTGGGCGGCGGTAGCTCAGTCTCCACATCTCCCCAGTCTGGATTTGCATCCCTAGGGACCCATTTTTCTTTGGGAGGAGTTCCCCCCTCTCTGAAGGAGAAGATCCTTTTCCCAGGATCCTCTGAGGATCCCGCTCCCTCAAATTGTAAGACCTGTACCTCCTCCTCAAACTGAGTCTGTTTGGGTCTTTTGTTTCTCCTACCCCCCCTCTGCTCCTTAGGAGGCAGACTTTCAGGGGCAATAGATTTTGTTTCCGGTTCCTGGGTTTCCAGGGGCCGTTTACAAGTGAGGAAGGAAGCTTCCTCCAAGGCTTTACACCCCCCTTCCCTTTGTGCCTCCTCCCTGGGAACCGGTGTGTTATCGGGGTGCTGCCCCCGTCATTGTTCTGGGGCACCAGGTCCAGAGTTGGGTGCGTTCTGCGCCGGCATGCCGATCTGAGGGTTCTGCTGAGCCCTCAGTATGTGACCCAGATCCCGCGCCATGTTTTGAACCTGAGAAACCCGCTCAGGCTGATACGGGGCCCTGTTTTCTCCCCTGGGCTGATCCCGGGAAGGGTAGCTATCCCTTCTTTGGTAGTACCCCTGGTTGGGAAGATTTGGGTACCCCTCCACCCTTGGCCTCCCCTCTCCCGGATTAGGTTGTCTGGGCTCAGGGAATTGGGGAAAGAAGTGGGAGGATACCTGGGGAAAAAGTTCTGCCCAGGATTCGGAGAATTTCTGCCCTCCGGTGGGAAGTTAGGAGGAAAGTTCCCTGGGTTAGGTTCTTGGCTGGATCTCCCCCCTTGGGCTGGAGGAGTCCACACATAACCCAGGATGGGTCTGTTTCCCTTGTAACGGGGGCTTACATAATCAGGAGAGCGAGGGACCCCATTTGTGGGGCTGCCTCCCTGGCTCCCTGTCTGTGACTGGCCCGAGGACCTTCTGGGCCTAGCATTATTAGGTGCAGGTAGGTTTTTAGGCCCCCCCATCTCCAAATCCAAAACGGGGGTGACCTTTACCTCTGCCACCTTGGCAGCAGCAGGGGTGCTGTTGGCTTTGGGGTTTTTCTGGGCATTACTTTTGCTATCTACCGGTTTCTGCACCTCATAGATCCGGGTAGCCTGTTCAATGACCCAGTCTAAAGATCTTTTCTCGTGAAAATCCCTCACGAGCTGGGTCATTATGTATTTGGGCAAGGCATGAAAAAATGTATTGATGAATTCTCTACTGTCTGTGCGCACCCTTCTGGTGGTCTGCGCAAAAGCACGTTTCAGTTCTTGCACACATTCTTGTGGGGCCTGATCCTCCCCACATTGCAAATTGTAGGCTGCCTTGCGAGCCTCTTGAGGATTTCTGTGAACAGAAAAGTGTTTCAAGATGGCCGCCTTATAGGTGGACCATCTTAAATGATTTTGGTCCTCCAGCCCCGCAAAGAAACTGGAGTATTCCGGGGAGAAGGTCCACTTTACATATTGAATACAGCTTTGGCTGTCCTTCAAATGGAAAGTCTCCATCATTTGCTCAAACAACTCTAAGTGCTCCCAAACAGAATACTTAGCGTTCTTATGGTAAGGCGTGATGACGCTCCTGATCGCCTTAATCTGCTTTAAGGGGTCCTTAAGCAAGGCCCTTTTTGCCTTATTGGCCTTTTTGGTTCGGGTAACCCTTGTCCATTCATCCTCTGACTCATAGGCACTGCTCCCAGAGGTTCCTGTCTGTTCTTCCAGGTTTTCCCGGATTCTGCGAGCCTGGGAATGGCTGGCAGAATGTGGGGACCTGGTCTCCTGTGTCCTGCGCAGTTCAGAGGAGTCTTCTGATTCCTCCTTGCTGCCAGGATTTGATGGGTACCCCCTCCACTGACCTAACTGGGCAGAGGTTTTCAGGATGCCCTTAATGGGCCTACTCTCCTGGGGTTCCCCAGTAAATTGCACTGCGCTTGGGTGCCCATACCCGGATGCCTGCCCCTCCATACCTGGGTGGTACTGGCCTATGAGCCCCA
This sequence comes from Ambystoma mexicanum, assembly GCF_040938575.1. Lineage (NCBI taxonomy): Eukaryota > Metazoa > Chordata > Amphibia > Caudata > Ambystomatidae > Ambystoma > Ambystoma mexicanum. Next base: position 673,946,748 of record NC_090925.1, read on the forward strand.
TACTTCTGGCTGGATAGTAATCTGCCATCCCTGTGGCCCTGTGCTCATGTGCGCCAGGGGACATGGGGGTGGCAGAGTCCAGGGACCGAGAGAGATAAAGGCCTCTGGTACTAGGGCTCCTGGGGTTATGCTCAGGAGTTTCTCTTTCCCAGCGAACCTCATCTCTATCCGCCCCTGCTCCCTGTTGCAATGCAAGAGCCTGCGCCTTCAGTTCCTCAGTTAAGGCCTTACTAGACTCTATCAGTCTCTCCTGCATCGCTACCTGTTGTTGGAGTCTATCATTGCGCTGGCAGAGAGCCTCATTCTCTCTCTGTGTTTCCTGATTGGTCCTGGAGCACTGGGCCAGTCTTTGCTGCAGGAGGGTTACCTCCTGAGCTGTGTCCCTATTGGCCTGCTCCTTTCTTGCTAGAGCATCCTCCACCCTCCTGGTGTGCTCTAACAAGTTCTGGTGTTCTTTTTGGAGGTCACCCAGTCCCTGGTGGGCCAGGTGATTTTCTTCCATTTTTCTTTTAAAATGGCAGACTTCCTGGCCTAAGGCGTCTCTTTCCTGACTAAGAGCCTGCATTTGTGCTGCCAGGTCGTCCCTCTGCCTTTGAAAGGCACCAGCTTTCTGGCGTTCTTCATCAAACTCTGCCTGGGTATCCAGGTCTTTTGAAATCAGCTTGTTGCTCTCTACCTTCACTCTATCTAGATGACTTTGCAGGGTGGCTACCTGCTCCGTGCATGCCCTGTTAAAGTCTAATTGTTGCTCCAGCTTTTTCTGGCTCTGCAGTAAGGAGTCCAAACTGTCTCGGTGCTCCTTCTGCAGGGCCAGAAATCTAGTATCCTGGTCAGCCTTTTCCTGTTGCAGTATATCCATGTCCTCTTTTATTTTAATGATATACTGCCTACTGTCATTTTCTGACTCCTTGCTCCTGAGCAGCCTCTGCTCAGAAGAGTCCAGCTCAGATTGGGCCTTCTGTAATGCCAGCAGTTGCCTACTCGCCAGATCTTGGCCTTCAGCACATTTGTCCTGCATGGCTCCCATATGTAAATATAAATATGCCGCTACCCTGCCAATCTTGTTGTGCTCATCCTTGGCCTTAGAGGACATATATAGTTCACTCAGGGCCACATGTAAGGGACCCTGGTCTCTCCATGTATCTGACCCTGTTTCCGTGATTTGGGGTGTGATGGCCTGCAACCAGACTGTTTGGTCCTGGTGAGTCCACTCACCTCTCACAAATAACTTATGTAAGAAGTTCTCTCTGGCTATTTTCATGTCTACTAAGGTTGTCATTCTAGAGATTGGTCTCTGTCCTGACTTACAGAAGTTTGTATTTTATTTTTGCAAAACAGACTTTTTCTTAGAGCGTTCCTTTGAGAAGTGCTTTACAGCGTAACACAGCGTGGTGATCCGACCGGATATGTGTATCTGGTCAGCTGGCACGCTGTATTAATCTGCACAAATGGTAGATCTAACCCAAACGTCCGGCACGAGCCCCCAATTTGTAAGAGGATTCAATTCAACACTACAGCTAAGTCAATGCCTAGTCTGGGATACTGAATGGAAACCCTTATTAATATATCTTTATGTCCAGTTCATGCGTTCTGGATGACTACCCCTATATAACACCCCTCTCTTTGAATAATCCTGACCCCACTGAGCCAAGAAGTAGTTCTGTTTTGCAAGTTAAAAGGTTTAATTGATAATTTAAACAATATATATATATCACGCTTTATAATAAATTAATAATTGAATAGCACACTTAATCTGATATGATAAAGATTAACAACGGAGAATCTGGCACTAGCACACTTCTTTATAATCACTAAGGAGTTGACATGAAATGGATAAGATAGCAACAATACTTTTATGGTTTCAAATGAATGCAATGTGGAATGAAATGCAGTACAGAAAATAACTTGATAGGATTTCAGCAAAAGACAATGTAATCACTTTCTTGGACAATTCACCCCCCCTTTTTATGCAATGCAAGGAAATGGAAGGAAGGCACACAGTTCTCAGAAATGCAATTAAATGTGATTCAGTTCACCCAGCAACTTAGACTAGAGAAGTTGAAAACACAGGCCCAAATGCTTTTAAATGTGCTGGAAATGAAGAAAAAATATGCTAAAATGCTTTTAATTCCCTCTAGAGGTTCAGGGTGAGTGGTATCTAGTTAATATTAGTCCAGGCTCACACTAGCAATGATGCAGGGATGGTTTTTATGAGGCAAACGAATTTCTTTCAGAGGAAAGCAAAAGCAGCTATCTTTTTGCAAGTGGAGAAATTTGCAAATCGCGGTAAAATTCGCGAATGCGTCTGGTGCGATTACAGAGGAACTACAAGGGCTAGCAATATCGTTTTGGGGTCCTAGGAAAGCCTAGGATCTCAGCTTCCAGATGAAAGTTACTGCAAGTCTCTAGCACAAACGGTCACGGAGACATGAGCGATTAAATAAAGGTCGTTTTTCAGATTTGAAATTTTAAAGTTCAAAAAGACAAGTGCAGCTTGCAACTAGAAAATGACAGGTGACAGCTTTGCAAATGACAGGTGACAGTTAGGAGACAGTTCTACTTAGATTAAACTAGATTGAATTATATTATTTTAACTAGGAGATTGGTTCTGCACAGTTTTCTAGGTACTCACACTATATTCTTGAGTGAAATGGGCCTCGCCATGGATCTGGTCAGGTTTTAGACGGGACTCTGGTCTCTGCACTTCACAGTGATCTGGGTCTGCTCTCTCTCTGGATTCTGAAGATTGAGGGATTTAAAGTCTGGATCTTTCTGCACAGCTTTCTCTGGAGATTGATGGAGGTAAAGTATGGATTTTCCCGGCAGAGCTTCCAGCTGCAAATGGATTTGAAAGGCCCTATCTGTCCTGTCTGTCTGCTTTTATGTGTTTTTTTAATGGGTGTGTGTGAGCAGCATCGCTAGCCAGCCCCTCTCCACTTATCATTGGCCAAGCTTTCATTTCTCCCCTGATTGGGGGAGCTAAGTTGTGTCAGAGTGATGTCATTTTACAGCCTGCAGAAAGTCCACTCCTCCTGTCAACTTACACACAAATCTAGATTTGAACCAAATACATATTTGCAGAGGTACATATTGTTTTAAAATCATATGCACCCCTCACATATCACAGGAGGTATCTCCTGTTCAAACTCTGCTCTTCCTGGGAGCTTTCATTCAGAAATGGCAATATTTTGCACTTTTTAACTGGTTTGCAATTCCGAACATTACCCCAAATTTACAAACATGTGCGCAAGGAGTATGGACATTAATTGATGAAGTGTCAGATTTTTCACATGCACACATTTTGAGTAATATCCTCTTTTCCGCTAAAACCCCCCTGAACATGCCACCGGTTCGAAAAACCTCTTAAAATGTGGGCAGAAAAATCACAAGAATTATGGTATCATTTAAATAATTTTCACAAGTCTGTACTATGAGTTATTCATCTTTTTCTAAAACCATATTCTGGCTATAGAGGTGTGTCTTTTCAGGTCACATGGTACAGAAACCAGTCTTTCCAGTTTCGGCCAAGCTCAGAGACCCTGCCACTCCCAGCTTCTGCCAAGAGGAAGCTGTTTTACGACATCTGCAATAAAACATTTGCCTGAGTCAGGACAGGGCTTTGTTCAGAGCTCCTGTATTCTGTGGGGCTCCCCTTAATTCAATTATCAGAGAGATGGCATATCCTTAGTGTGGCCAGCAAAAGGCAGATAGGCCTGGGAACACAGCTGTGACTCAAGTTTCACTCCTGATGGGGGTGGCTGGTGGGCAGAATCCAGTTCCTTAAGCCAAGTTTCAGATAAAATGTCACTTTTTGTTCCCCAGTTTCTGCATTCAAATAAAACTAAACATTTTTACATATGCAGCTAGAATGCTGATTCTAAGTTTAAAACTATGACATTTAAACAATTTCAACCTATGTGACACTCAAAAGTAGGTCACTCAGTCAATTTGAACATTTAGATTTGTAGTGTCTTTCAGTCCAAATGTACTTAAACTGCTGAAATCCACAGCTCAGCCAGTCTTGTTATACACCTTCAAGTCACTTCAGAATATAACTTTACATTGGATCCACCTCTCAGTAAGTCTTTCTTTGGCTTGCTTTGGGTTCATTTATTCAGTTTTCTACAAAATCTGGTGGTTTTAAAACGCCGGCTTTTGGATAGTGGTGAGTACTGGTACTGCACCCCTTTTTGGGATTTAAGAAAATGAATTCCCAACAGTTATGGGTTTGCTTTTGGCAATCAGCATTGCCATTCCCAATGGTTTCAGACTACTGTGTGGGTAGTCCAATGGTGGTTTTAGGCAGTGTCCTTCTGTGCCCATAACATCGGCAAAAATGGGTGGCAGCCTATTCTTCATGCATTTCCCTGTGCATTTTCTGGGAAGCTCTGGCCATCATGATGTTTTCCATGTCAGTACTGCACAGTTTTGAGGTAGGGCTCGGATGCATGGGTAAATACATCCCACAAGCCCCCCTCTTGCGATGGCCATTCGGTTTCACTGATGGGACTCGCAAGACCTGGGATGTTTCTTCATCTTCTTCCAATAGATGGCACAGTTCAGCATCTTTTCTCCATCCGGTCGGATCGATCGGTTCTCCTCGCCGGTCCTGATGGGAATATTGGGCGGTACCCCGGGCCCGTTGCGTCTCTGCTCCCGGTCTCCGGATCGTCCTCCTTGGTCATTCTCCATGGTTTCATCTCTCCTAGGACGACAAAGGAAGAGCAGCAATACCTATTCATAGACATTTTTCCACCACTGTTGAGATAGTGGGGCAGCATATGCATTTCATCATAACGAAACATTACATTCTTATTTTGAAAAAAAACAGTATAACTAAGATACAGTTTCATGCAAATCACAATATTTTAGAGACTAGATGTGGTATGTTTTATGGTTGGAACTGAATTAGTCTGAGACAGTACCCGCTAGGATTCCAGAGGATTCCTCCAGTTGTTGCAGAGTGTGCCTGGGATGGCAACATTTCAACTGGTTTATGTGGATCCACTTGTCTTCCCCTGCTGCCAAAGGACCTTTGGGGATGTGGATTTTGTAGGCCACAGGGGAGATTTTGTCGATGATCTCAAAGGGTCCCTTCCACGTAGGCAAAAATTTCCGCTGTTTTGCCTGGTTTCTTTGGAAGTTGTATAGATAGACCCGGTCTCCCACCTGATATTCCTTCCTGGAAGTTTTCAGGTCATAGTGGGTCTTCATGCTATCAGCTGATCTTTCTAGATTCCGCTGAGCGTAAGCAAAAGCATGTTGGAGGTGTTTCCTTAAATTCTCCACATACTCATGAGTAGTGGAGGCATTTATCAGTGTCTGCTCTTGGGTCCTGTAGAGCAAATGCTGCGGAAGCACCATCTTGTGCCCAGTCATCAGCTCAAATGGTGACATTTTGGTTGCAGATGAAGGGGTAGATCTGATGGCCATTAGGATCAGAGGTAATCGGATATCCCAACTTGGCCCAGAATCTGCCACAAACTTTTTTAAGATGCTCACAATTGTCCGGTTATATCTCCCTACTGCCCCAGAAGAAGCTGGCCTGTAAGCATTATGCAACTTCCTTTTGACCCCCAGTATCTCCCACATCTTTGTCATTACTTCACTGGTGAAGTGGCTACCTCTGTCTGACTCAATCCTTTGAGGTAGACCAAAACGGGAAAAGATGTGGTTAATCATCAAGGCAGCTGCCGTTTCTGCCTTGCAATTTGGGGCTGGGAGACATTCCACCCACTTGGTAAACAAGCATGTCACAGTCAACATGTACTTATTCCCCCTAGCAGAGCGAATCACAGGGCCTACAAAGTCGATTTGCAAATCTGACCATGGCAGTGTCATCCCCCGCTTTTGGAGAGGCGCGCGGTGCGTGAGGGATGATGGCTGAAATTGTGCACACACAAGACACCCCTTCAAGTATTGGTCGAGGTCCTGCCCCATATGTGGCCAGTATGCAACCTCTCTTAAGATTTCCAATGTTGTGTGAAACCCCCTATGACCGGCGGTGGCCGCATCATGGGCGTGACTTAACATCAGGCTTCGGAATGAGGTAGGAACCACCCACTGATCGTGGCCAGCTTTGGATTTCCTTACCAGCAAACCGTCTTGGATTCGGAACATTTTTGGACATTTCATCAACACTCTTAGGTCCTCTTTCCCAATATAATCGGTATCCGTCAGGGGAAAGTTCTCAGGGTCCTCAAGGTGCTGGTAAAATTTTCCAATAATTGGATCCCCCTTCTGAGCTGTAATCAAATCAGCATCAGGGGTCTCCTTACTCCATTGTGCAATTGAAAGGTCATTGTGAGCATTTGTCTGGGACCTAGTGATAGCAGTGACCTGGATTTCCCCCAACAGGGACTCAATCTCAATTAGATCCCCTTGGATGGCCCCAGTTTTGGCCAGCTGATCAGCTAAGTCATTTCCAGTTTTGTCTGGTCCCTCTACTTTGGAATGACCCTTGATCTTTTTCCAATAGATGGTCATCTCATTCCAGGTGACCAGATCATCAATGTTTTGGATCAACTTCCCATGTTTCAAGGGTTTGTTGTTAGCACATAACATGCCTCTGGTTTTCCAATTAACCAGGTGCTCCACGAACCCATTCCGTACATAATCCGAATCTGTGATTATGACCAGTTTGTGGAGTTGATGCTGGACAGCAGTGAGGATGGCCTGATGCACAGCCATCAATTCTGCCACCTGACTACTTCGGGGACCAATTTTGTATCCAGCGGAGGGTTCTGGGGACTCATTCACCCATGCATTCCCTACGCCGGCCACCAGTTCTTTCTCCCCGTTGTTGTCAACATGGTAAGAGCATCCATCCACATAGACAATGGGCATTCCCTCACACTTGTCCTCTTCAAAGACTTTGTGTGGGGAATTAAGGTATGCCTCCGTGTTGTCCTTGATTTTTAGACTTTCGTCCTCGAGACAGTTTTCTCTGGCACAATCATGCAAGTCAGCCAGACCTTGCGCGAGGGGACTCTTCTTGTTTTGGCCATATCGGACCTCCACAGGAAAGCCTTGCATTGACAGAATCCAGGAAGTAATTCGGGAATTACTCACATTTCCGGCCCGGATTCTGTCACTTTGGAGATATTGCAGAGGCTGGTGTGGAGTCTCCACTATGATGTGTTCCCCCTGGATAAACGGGCGGTAATTCTTCAATGCCCACACCGTTGCCAGGAGTGCCTTCTCACAATCGTTGAATTTTTCCTCCACAGAGGATAAAGTTTTGCTCGCATAGGAGATTACTTTATTGACCTTGTCATGCTTTTGGTATAATACTGCCGTCAAGCACGTATTAGAGAACCCTGTCTCCAGGAAGAACTCCTTGTTTCTGACCGGGTAAGCTAGGCAAGGCGCTTGTGAGAGGCTTCTTTTGAGTTGTCTTACTGCCTCGGCTTGTTCTGGACCCCATTCCCACTTGACCCCCTCCTTCAGGAGATGAATCAGGGGTCTGGTGATCTCTGCGTAGCCCTCAATGAACTTTCTGCTGTAATTGGTCAGTCCAAGGAGGCTCCTTAGTTCCCGCAGAGTTGTGGGGTCTTTCAGTTTCTGAAGTGCTTCCACTTTCTTTTCCTGGGGACAGAGACCCTGAGGAGTAATCTCATGCCCCAAGAAATTAACACGGGTTCTACACCACTGTGCTTTCTGAAAGGAAAGTTTTGCTCCGGCGGCCCTCAACTGCGTCAGAACATAACGGATCTCTGCTATGTGTTCCTCCACAGATGAACGTTTGATGAGGACATCATCTACATAAGCCAGGTTACCCCTCGCACCCAGGTCGGGCATGGCCTTATGTAGGAAAATATTGAACTCATTACCGGAGTTAAGGTATCCGAAGGGAGTCCGGGTCCATGTGTACTGCTGGCCCCCAAATGTAAAAGCCAGTTTGTATTGGTCCTCCCTGCTGACAGGCACGGTCCAGTATCCATTGGTCAGGTCTATTGCAGTGAATACCTGTGACCCCTGAATCTGGGCCAGCCCTTGGTCAATGTAGGGCAGAGGCCATCGGGAAGTATGGACCCGTTTGTTGAGCTCCCTGAGGTCGGCGCAGAGTCTCCATTGGCCGTTTGGCTTTCATATTCCCAGCACCGGATTATTGAAGGTGCTGTGGACTGGACGGATTATTCCCCGGGACTCAAGGTTCTTAATTATTTCAGTAAGGGACTCCATTGATGCGAGAGGCAAACGATATTGCTTCACAAACACAGGAGTCATGCCAGGGTCCGTGGGGATTGTGGTTGTGTGGATGTCAGTGCGACCACAGTCACATGAGTCTACCGCAAAGAGATCTTGGAAATCCAAGAAAACTTGTTTCAACTTTTGCTTTTGTTCCAGAGTCACACAGGCATCAGCTAGGTTGACTCTCTCTTCCACCATCTGCCTGAAGCCTGGAAAGACTTCTGGTTTGGCTATTTCAGCGGCCTCCTCCAGCTGGGTGGAGAAGTCCCTGGTCAGAGTGCTGATTTGGACTGGAGGCTTCAGGTGGGAAAGGCAGCCCTCATGGACCTGGAAAATCACCTCATCCCTCCTGAAGTCACAAGTCACATCTTCCTTACCATAAGGGCAAGAAGTGTACACCAGGAAGTTCCCCCCATGCCGGGTAAAAATCCTGTCTGGTGTTGCATTGTCCTCACTGTCACTGTCAAAACAGTCCTTGGGGATTGGTCCTAACAGTTCATTTACTAAGTCGATAGAAAAATGTCGGTCATCAACCGCCATTCCAATAATGGTGCCTGCGGCTAGAGTAATACTCTTTAAGTCGCTGTTATCCACCTCTATTAGAATGGTGTCATGTTCTATGTTGACTAATGGAGTTGGGTTTACCCCCAACCCTTGCTGTTGGAGAGAAGCGTTTAGATGTATGTAAGCATCAGGGTTTTTCAAATGTTGTCCTCTTTTGACTTTCACTTCCAGGGAGAATTGTCGGGTCCTTTCTGGGATGGTGACTTCCTCTTTAATCTGAATTTCAACTGCATAAGGTAGCAATTGAGCTGACCTAAATGCTTTTTCTGGATCATCAAAGCCCATGGGATTATCCGCTAATCGGGCCCAAGCTTTGAAGTTTATTAGGTCCAAACTAATGGCAAAGCGATTGAGAATGTCACTGCCTAAGTAAAAGGCGGCAGTGACGTCTCGCACGACCCAACAATTATGGACTATGCTCTTGTTGCCAATGGAGATTTTGAGCATACACCTGCTTGGCAGGAGCTGTTTGGAATTAGGTGCTTCCAGGTCCATTTCCCATTTGTCTATCAGTTTGAATGTGGGAATGGCTGGATCTTTTGGGAGTTGGCGGAACATGGCTTCGCTGATGAAGCTCTTACCGTTGTTCACACACACTCGAGCGAGAACAGAGTCCTTCCCATCATTTAATTGGACAGGGATGAACAACTGCTCTCCAATTTGCTGAATATCAGCCAGGCTCTGAGCTGATTTCGCATCTTTCTGGACTATAGGAGTGGGAGTTTCAGATTGTGGATTAGTATAGCATCTCAGAGTGTTTCCTTCCAGCGTGGAGTACCACTTTAGACTGGAGGGAAGGTTGATTTTCAGAAATAGAGAGGACCCTGCATCACCAGTCTGTTGTCCTGCTGCTATTACTGTCACGTCTGGAATGTGGCTATTCTGGAAGTGAAATTCTACTTGGTCAGATTTTTATTCAACCATGTGGCAGGTGCCGTTTAAACTAACATGGTTGACACTCTGTTTTAATTTTATTGGTCGGCTAGTCTGGGTCCAGAGGACCCTGTTTACGCAATCTATTAGGGGTGACAACCTTCTCAGGAGGTCATTCCCTAGTAAACAAGGGGTGCCCTCTGGGGTCACAACTATGACTGGGTGTTTCAACTTGTGTCGCCCAATTTTAATGTCCAAATCTGCCGTCCCCTCGACGGGAATTTCCTTCCCGTCAAAGTTCTGGAGTTGCCCAGGAAGAGAGGTGAGAGGAATTTGGTAATTCCCTCCCCTTCCTGCATTCAGTTCGTCAAAGGCCCTTCTGGACAGAAGGGTAGCTTGAGATCCAGTGTCCACCAGTGCCAAAATTGTACCCTGCCCCTGTACATGTACCGGGGCATAGTATCTTCCCTCCTTCTCCTCAAGGGGGCACAGATAATGTACATTTTTGGACAACTGGTGGGCTAATTTTCTGGTTTTGGACATCGCTAGCGAAGAGATTTGGGCAGAATTCTGTGGAGAGCCTTGGGAATCTGAAAGAAAAATTTGGCAACTGGAGATCAGAGCCATTGTGGGTTCCCCTGGCTCCGGTTCTGGGCCGCCCCCCCCTTTTTGGAGGCAGTCACCAGGATGGGTTTGAACCAGGGGATTTTCTTGCGGTTGGTTCTGGGATGAGATGGTGGGCGGCGGTAGCTCAGTCTCCACATCTCCCCAGTCTGGATTTGCATCCCTAGGGACCCATTTTTCTTTGGGAGGAGTTCCCCCCTCTCTGAAGGAGAAGATCCTTTTCCCAGGATCCTCTGAGGATCCCTCTCCCTCAAATTGGAAGACCTGTACCTCCTCCTCAAACTGAGTCTGTTTGGGTCTTTTGTTTCTCCTACCCCCCCTCTGCTCCTTAGGAGGCAGACTTTCAGGGGCAAGAGATTTTGTTTCCGGTTCCTGGGTTTCCAGGGGCCGTTTACAAGTGAGGAAGGAAGCTTCCTCCAAGGCTTTACACCCCCCTTCCCTTTGTGCCTCCTCCCTGGGAACCGGTGTGTTATCGGGGTGCTGCCCCCGTCATTGTTCTGGGGCACCAGGTCCAGAGTTGGGTGCGTTCTGCGCCGGCATGCCGATCTGAGGGTTCTGCTGAGCCCTCAGTATGTGACCCAGATCCCGCGCCATGTTTTGAACCTGGGAAACCCGCTCAGGCTGATACGGGGCCCTGTTTTCTCCCCTGGGCTGATCCCGGGAAGGGTAGCTATCCCTTCTTTGGTAGTACCCCTGGTTGGGAAGATTTGGGTACCCCTCCACCCTTGGCCTCCCCTCTCCCGGATTAGGTTGTCTGGGCTCAGGGAATTGGGGAAAGAAGTGGGTGGATACCTGGGGAAAAAGTTCTGCCCAGGATTCGGAGAATTTCTGCCCTCCGGTGGGAAGTTAGGAGGAAAGTTCCCTGGGTTAGGTTCTTGGCTGGATCTCCCCCCTTGGGCTAGAGAAGTCCACACATAACTCAGGATGGGTCTGTTTCCCTTGTAACGGGGGCTTACATAATCAGGAGAGCGAGGGACCCCATTTGTGGGGCTGCCTCCCTGGCTCCCTGTCTGTGACTGGCCCGAGGACCTTCTGGGCCTAGCATTATTAGGTGCAGGTAGGTTTTTAGGCCCCCCATCTCCAAATCCAAAACGGGGGTGACCTTTACCTCTGCCACCTTGGCAGCAGCAGGGGTGCTGTTGGCTTTGGGGTTTTTCTGGGCATTACTTTTGCTATCTACCGGTTTCTGCACCTCATAGATCCGGGTAGCCTGTTCAATGACCCAGTCTAAAGATCTTTTCTCGTGAAAATCCCTCACGAGCTGGGTCATTATGTATTTGGGCAAGGCATGAAAAAATGTATTGATGAATTCTCTACTGTCTGTGCGCACCCTTCTGGTGGTCTGCGCAAAAGCACGTTTCAGTTCTTGCACAAATTCTTGTGGGGCCTGATCCTCCCCACATTGCAAATTGTAGGCTGCCTTGCGAGCCTCTTGAGGATTTCTGTGAACAGAAAAGTGTTTCAAGATGGCCGCCTTATAGGTGGACCATCTTAAATGATTTTGGTCCTCCAGCCCCGCAAAGAAACTGGAGTATTCCGGGGAGAAGGTCCACTTTACATATTGAATACAGCTTTGGCTGTCCTTCAAATGGAAAGTCTCCATCATTTGCTCAAACAACTCTAAGTGCTCCCAAACAGAATACTTAGCGTTCTTATGGTAAGGCGTGATGACGCTCCTGATCGCCTTAATCTGCTTTAAGGGGTCCTTAAGCAAGGCCCTTTTTGCCTTATTGGCCTTTTTGGTTCGGGTAACCCTTGTCCATTCATCCTCTGACTCAGAGGCACTGCTCCCAGAGGTTCCTGTCTGTTCTTCCAGGTTTTCCCGGATTCTGCGAGCCTGGGAATGGCTGGCAGAATGTGGTGACCTGGTCTCCTGTGTCCTGCGCAGTTCAGAGGAGTCTTCAGATTCCTCCTTGCTGCCAGGATTTGATGGGTACCCCCTCCACTGACCTAACTGGGCAGAGGTTTTCAGGATGCCCTTAATGGGCCTACTCTCCTGGGGTTCCCCAGTAAATTGCACTGCGCTTGGGTGCCCATACCCGGATGCCTGCCCCTCCATACCTGGGTGGTACTGGCCTATGAGCCCCATACTTCTGGCTGGATAGTAATCTGCCATCCCTGTGGCCCTGTGCTCATGTGCGCCAGGGGACATGGGGGTGGCAGAGTCCAGGGACCGAGAGAGATAAAGGCCTCTGGTACTAGGGCTCCTGGGGTTATGCTCAGGAGTTTCTCTTTCCCAGCGAACCTCATCTCTATCCGCCCCTGCTCCCTGTTGCAATGCAAGAGCCTGCGCCTTCAGTTCCTCAGTTAAGGCCTTACTAGACTCTATCAGTCTCTCCTGCATCGCTACCTGTTGTTGGAGTCTATCATTGCGCTGGCAGAGAGCCTCATTCTCTCTCTGTGTTTCCTGATTGGTCCTGAAGCACTGGGCCAGTCTTTGCTGCAGGAGGGTTACCTCCTGAGCTGTGTCCCTATTGGCCTGCTCCTTTCTTGCTAGAGCATCCTCCACCCTCCTGGTGTGCTCTAACAAGTTCTGGTGTTCTTTTTGGAGGTCACCCAGTCCCTGGTGGGCCAGGTGATTTTCTTCCATTTTTCTTTTTAAATGGCAGACTTCCTGGCCTAAGGCGTCTCTTTCCTGACTAAGAGCCTGCATTTGTGCTGCCAGGTCGTCCCTCTGCCTTTGAAAGGCACCAGCTTTCTGGCGTTCTTCATCAAACTCTGCCTGGGTATCCAGGTCTTTCGAAATCAGCTTGTTGCTCTCTACCTTCACTCTATCTAGATGACTTTGCAGGGTGGCTACCTGCTCCGTGCATGCCCTGTTAAAGTCTAATTGTTGCTCCAGCTTTTTCTGGCTCTGCAGTAAGGAGTCCAAACTGTCTCGGTGCTCCTTCTGCAGGGCCAGAAATCTAGTATCCTGGTCAGCCTTTTCCTGTTGCAGTATATCCATGTCCTCTTTTATTTTAATGATATACTGCCTACTGTCATTTTCTGACTCCTTGCTCCTGAGCAGCCTCTGCTCAGAAGAGTCCAGCTCAGATTGGGCCTTCTGTAATGCCAGCAGTTGCCTACTCGCCAGATCTTGGCCTTCAGCACATTTGTCCTGCATGGCTCCCATACGTAAATATAAATATGCCGCTACCCTGCCAATCTTGTTGTGCTCATCCTTGGCCTTAGAGGACATATATAGTTCACTCAGGGCCACATGTAAGGGACCCTGGTCTCTCCATGTATCTGACCCTGTTTCCGTGATTTGGGGTGTGATGGCCTGCAACCAGACTGTTTGGTCCTGGTGAGTCCACTCACCTCTCACAAATAACTTATGTAAGAAGTGCTCTCTGGCTATTTTCATGTCTACTAAGGTCGTCATTCTAGAGATTGGTCTCTGTCCTGACTTACAGAAGTTTGTATTTTATTTTTGCAAAACAGACCTTTTTCTTAGAGTGTTCCTTTGAGAAGTGCTTTACAGCGTAACACAGCGTGGTGATCCGACCGGATATGTGTATCTGGTCAGCTGGCACGCTGTATTAATCTGCACAAATGGTAGATCTAACCCAAACGTCCGGCACGAGCCCCCAATTTGTAAGAGGATTCAATTCAACACTACAGCTAAGTCAATGCCTAGTCTGGGATACTGAATGGAAACCCTTATTAATATATCTTTATGTCCAGTTCATGCGTTCTGGGTGACTACCCCTATATAACACCCCTCTCTTTGAATAATCCTGACCCCACTGAGCCAAGAAGTAGTTCTGTTTTGCAAGTTAAAAGGTTTAATTGATAATTTAAACAATATATATATATCACGCTTTATAATAAATTAATAATTGAATAGCACACTTAATCTGATATGATAAAGATTAACAACGGAGAATCTGGCACTAGCACACTTCTTTATAATCACTAAGGAGTTGACATGAAATGGATAAGATAGCAACAATACTTTTATGGTTTCAAATGAATGAAATGTGGAATGGAATGCAGTACAGAAAATAACTTGATAGGATTTCAGCAAAAGACAATGTAATCACTTTCTTGGAAAATTCACCCCCCCTTTTTATGCAATGCAAGGAAATGGAAGGAAGGCACACAGTTCTCAGAAATGCAATTAAATGTGATTCAGTTCACCCAGCAACTTAGACTAGAGAAGTTGAAAACACAGGCCCAAATGCTTTTAAATGTGCTGGAAATGAAGAAAAAATATGCTAAAATGCTTTTAATTCCCTCTAGAGGTTCAGGGTGAGTGGTATCTAGTTAATATTAGTCCAGGCTCACACTAGCAATGATGCAGGGATGGTTTTTATGAGGCAAACGAATTTCTTTCAGAGGAAAGCAAAAGCAGCTATCTTTTTGCAAGTGGAGAAATTTGCAAATCGCGGTAAAATTCGCGAATGCGTCTGGTGCGATTACAGAGGAAGTACAAGGGCTAGCAATATCGTTTTGGGGTCCTAGGAAATCCTAGGATCTCAGCTTCCAGATGAAAGTTACTGCAAGTCTCTAGCACAAACGGTCACGGAGATATGAGCGATTAAATAAAGGTCGTTTTTCAGATTTGAAATTTTAAAGTTCAAAAAGACAAGTGCAGCTTGCAACTAGAAAATGACAGATGACAGCTTTGCAAATGACAGGTGACAGTTAGGAGACTGTTCTACTTAGATTAAACTAGATTGAATTATATTATTTTAACTAGGAGATTGGTTCTGCACAGTTTTCTAGGTACTCACACTATATTCTTGAGTGAAATGGGCCTCGCCATGGATCTGGTCAGGTTTTAGATGGGACTCTGGTCTCTGCACTTCACAGTGATCTGGGTCTGCTCTCTCTCTGGATTCTGAAGATTGAGGGATTTAAAGTCTGGATCTTTCTGCACAGCTTTCTCTGGAGATTGATGGAGGTAAAGTATGGATTTTCCCGGCAGAGCTTCCAGCTGCAAATGGATTTGAAAGTCCCTATCTGTCCTGTCTGTCTGCTTTTATGTGTTTTTTTAATGGGTGTGTGTGAGCAGCATCGCTAGCCAGCCCCTCTCCACTTATCATTGGCCAAGCTTTCATTTCTCCCCTGATTGGGGGAGCTAAGTTGTGTCAGAGTGATGTCATTTTACAGCCTGCAGAAAGTCCACTCCTCCTGTCAACTTACACACAAATCTAGATTTGAACCAAATACATATTTGCAGAGGTACATATTGTTTTAAAATCATATGCACCCCTCACATATCACAGGAGGTATCTCCTGTTCAAACTCTGCTCTTCCTGGGAGCTTGCATTCAGAAATGGCAATATTTTGCACTTTTTAACTGGTTTGCAATTCCGGACATTACCCCAAATTTACACACATGTGCGCAAGGAGTATGGACATTAATTGATGAAGTGTCAGATTTTTCACATGCACACATTTTGAGTAATATCCTCTTTTCCGCTAAAACCCCCCTGAACATGCCACCGGTTCGAAAAACCTCTTAAAATGTGGGCAGAAAAATCACAAGAATTATGGTATCATTTAAATAATTTTCACAAGTCTGTACTATGAGTTATTCATCTTTTTCTAAAACCATATTCTGGCTATAGAGGTGTGTCTTTTCAGGTCACATGGTACAGAAACCAGTCTTTCCAGTTTCGGCCAAGCTCAGAGACCCTGCCACTCCCAGCTTCTGCCAAGAGGAAGCTGTTTTACGACATCTGCAATAAAACATTTGCCTGAGTCAGGACAGGGCTTTGTTCAGAGCTCCTGTATTCTGTGGGGCTCCCCTTAATTCAATTATCAGAGAGATGGCATATCCTTAGTGTGGCCAGCAAAAGGCAGATAGGCCTGGGAACACAGCTGTGACTCAAGTTTCACTCCTGATGGGGGTGGCTGGTGGGCAGAATCCAGTTCCTTAAGCCAAGTTTCAGATAAAATGTCACTTTTTGTTCCCCAGTTTCTGCATTCAAATAAAACTAAACATTTTTACATATGCAGCTAGAATGCTGATTCTAAGTTTAAAACTATGACATTTAAACAATTTCAACCTATGTGACGCTCAAAAGTAGGTCACTCAGTCAATTTGAACATTTAGATTTGTAGTGTCTTTCAGTCCAAATTTACTTAAACTGCTGAAATCCACAGCTCAGCCAGTCTTGTTATACACCTTCAAGTCACTTCAGAATATAACTTTACATTGGATCCACCTCTCAGTAAGTCTTTCTTTGGCTTGCTTTGGGTTCATTTATTCAGTTTTCTACAAAATCTGGTGGTTTTAAAACGCCGGCTTTTGGATAGTGGTGAGTACTGGTACTGCACCTCTTTTTGGGATTTAAGAAAATGAATTCCCAACAGTTATGGGTTTGCTTTTGGCAATCAGCATTGCCATTCCCAATGGTTTCAGACTACTGTGTGGGTAGTCCAATGGTGGTTTTAGGCAGTGTCCTTCTGTGCCCATAACATCGGCAAAAATGGGTGGCAGCCTATTCTTCATGCATTTCCCTGTGCATTTTCTGGGAAGCTCTGGCCATCATGATGTTTTCCATGTCAGTACTGCACAGTTTTGAGGTAGGGCTCGGATGCATGGGTAAATACATCCCACAGGCGGTAAATCCCCATTTCCCATTTTACCCTTCCCCATTCCCATTTTTGCCCCATAGGGCATAATGGGAGTGGGGAAGGAGCTAATTATGCCACCGTAAATTACGGTGGCGTAATTAGCACCAGGGTCCCTTAGCGCCATGGATTTTAACGCCTGCAAAAAGCAGGCGTTAAACTCACCATGGCGCTAAGGGACCTCGGAATCAGGAGTTAAGGGTCGGCGCCGTTTACGGCGCCGTTAACTCCTTAACGCCTGATTCGTAATGAGGCCCTAGGACTCTGTTCTTGTCCATCGATACTCCTAAATGTGAGGCAAAATGGCTTGTAGTCACTTTCATAGCGTTCAACTGCCTCAAATTTCTCGACTAAACCCCAGGCACGAGCTAAAGAAAAAGATGTGTGGGTGGGCCTGACGTAGTGCTGATTGTGATGCAAACTTCCATCTTATGTCCTCCTGATTTTGTGACTGAGGTGTAGGTGAAGGAGGGAAATGTTTGCTGTGATGTCAGCTGCAGTGATTCTGATGTTTTGTGGCTCGTGCCGTCCTCCCACTTCTTCAGAGTTTCTGTTCTATGCAAGGTCCACGTTCTCATGCCATTCTTGGGCTTTGGGTACTTTTTATCTAGTTGTGTCCTTATTGATCCATTAGCACTTCAGTGGAAAGCGTAAGATGTCTGGGTCGCCACTTCAGTGGAAAGCGTAAGATGTCTGGGTCACCGCTTCAGTGGAAAGCGTAAGATGTCTGGGTCGCCTCGGAACACTCACACACCATGGTTATCAAAATTTAATTCACTATTAATCTAATTCAGGCCACGTTTGCCATGTGTTCACTGGTCCAAATGAATTCCTTGTGTGTATGCCAGTGTCAGAAGTGTCTATAGCCTAGCCGTTGTGTGGCTTGACACGGCTAGTTAAGGCATTAGGTTCCTCCATCTAACCTCTGTCCTCACAGTCACAGCCTCAGAGCCAGCGCTTGGAGCCGTAGCAGTGGTGTAGCAGCGGTTTGCAGTGCCTACTCGGTTTCCAGTTGGCCCCCACACTCCTGTGTGTGTCGCGGGGGAGTTGGCCTGAGGATCTTGACTGTGATTGCATGCAGGTGGATTTGAGGAGGGGCTTACTTGTTTAGGTAATGGAACCATGTGTAGAGGAGCGGGGGGCACCCTGTATTCTGTATTCTGTGGGACAGAGTGTTCCTGTGAGCTCTAGCTCAAGCTCCACATGTGGTTCAGGTGGTTCAGAAGATCGAAAATATTTTAAATATTTTGAAAACATTAAAAACACTGGACTCCTGTTTTGTAATACGGTTCTCTCGCTGAGTGCCCTCCTTCCTTGTGAAGCCACGGTCTGTGAGTAGTGAGTGCTCTGGAGACCAATTAAGGGGGTATTGATTGGCTGCTTCGAGACTTTGGTACCTCGGTACATCCCTTTCTGTTTGCCTGTGGTTCGTCACATTTTGAATTTTGTCTTGAGCCTACTTTTCATCTCAGTCGGCTGACTTGCTTCCCACTGGTTGATACTCCTTTTAAGTTCCAAATTTAATGGGTCCCTTAAGAAAGGGACCAGGAAGGGGTTAGGCAGCCCCTGAACCGGTCCATGAGAAGGCTGCAAAGGCTAAAAAAGGGGCCGCGGCAGCTGCCTCATTAAAATGGGGGCTGAAAAGTCAGGACAAGTTAGCAGCCCTTCTGCCTGGCAGTTTAAGGGTCACTAGTGAAGGGGGAAGAAACAGGGGTGGTCTTGGAGAGGCCACACGTTTATCACTGTCTATTAATGGTTGCCCACTATCTCATTTTTTTTCGTTGGACTTGCTCCATGCGCCTGGTCAGTCCTCTGAGATGGAAGCTGGGGAGCGGGGGGTTGCCGAGGCTTGCACCCCGATGGTGCTCCTGGGACAATCACAGAGGTGAACACTGATATGTCGCTCAGTGTTGGAGACAAAAGCGGCATGGTGGGCGGGGGACAGGGTGTGCAAGTTACTTGCCACCCCGCATATGATGCTCCGTCTGATGAATCGCTCCTAGAAGCACTTAAGCTCGCAATAGACTGTTTGTATGAAGAGAGATGCCTGTGTACCCCCAATGAAGTCGGCTCTACAGTTGCGCGCATTTTCACGGAGAATGCCCCATCTGGATCTGGAAATCTGGCCATGAGCCAGGCCTGTCTGTCTCCCATTTCAGTGCAGGGCTTTGGTAGCCCGGGAGATAGCCGACCTGTTAGGCAGTTCGATAAGCTCTTGCATGTGGGGTCTGACCTGAAGTCG
The DNA here is from genome assembly GCF_040938575.1 of Ambystoma mexicanum. Classification (NCBI taxonomy): domain Eukaryota; kingdom Metazoa; phylum Chordata; class Amphibia; order Caudata; family Ambystomatidae; genus Ambystoma; species Ambystoma mexicanum. Next base: position 673,965,814 of record NC_090925.1, read on the forward strand.
CATCAGGTCATGATTATGTCATTTCCTGCAGCTGTTTTCCGCCCGATTCCGGAGTTTGCAGGTGTGATCCATGATATAATGAAGAGCACCCCAGTGGCTTCAGAGAGTGTGCCAAGAAGGAGAACGGAAAAAAGGCCTCTAGTGGAGCCCGTACTTTTAGACTACAACTTCTCAGTGAGTGGTGTTGCCTCACAAAACAGCGCGCTAATCGCAGACGACAATGTATTTCTGGCAAACATTATTGAAAGACTGGAAAACCTGTCTGAAGATGTTAGGGTTATGATAACTTCTGAAAGTGCCTCACAGGACACTTGTCTATCTGTCTGTCTGGGAATTATAGACAAATTGTCTTTGCTGAACACTTTTTCTACTTGTCCTGTTTTAGTGAGTTCGGAAGGTAAGGTGGGGTGCAGCCATTCGACTAGCCATTCTCAGGAAGGTATTGCAACTGGGTGTGGCATGCCTAGGGTTCAACAACTAGTCACAAGAAATGCTCACCATGTTGATCAAGGTTGAAAGTTGGAAAAGCAATGTGATAAAGCTGGATTAACGCACATCAGAGCCAGATGACTGCCACAAAGGGGGAGAAGAGAGATTAGGGGGTCAGGGACCCACTGCAAAGGGGAGCGATGCTGCTTTTGTTAATAGTCTGCCACAAGGAATTGTGTTGACTCCGAGTCCTGTGTGTGCGAGGGGACTCGACCCCCAATTGGTAATTGCATGGATGCAGTTCCAGCTTTCGGTTTAGTCCCTACAAGTCTATCACCACCTCTTTCGGCAGCTCCCTTCTTGGTTCCTTCAAGTTTACCACCACCGTCATCATATCCCTCAGTTGTGCAAGAGTAGCCTCCAGTGACACCTGACAATTTTACAACCTAAACTGTGAAGGTACCGGGATTGATCCGCTGGAAGGCTGGAGGCAGTTGAATCTAATTTGTACTTTTGAAGTCAGGACTCACAGAAAACTCATATAAGAGATCATTTGTTGGAGTCTTGAGGTCCGCCCTGGGAGTGGCAGACATTACTTGTAAGATATTTTCTCATGTCCGTATCTTGTCAGATTGTATGTATTGTGGGGGTTGCAATGTACGCATAGGGTTGCACAACCCATAACACAGAGCTTGTGTTATTCAATGTAGAGAGCTGTTGGCTAGAATGGGCTTTGAGATTTTCCTGGACTCCCCGGCAAAGACCTGTCATTGTCATAATACTTGGCACAATGTTATTGAACCAGGTTAGTGGAAGGAAGAGGCTAGAGAGCCTGGTAAGAGTATTGAGGTGGCTCCCCCAGTTGCAAGTGCCCAGTATATTGATTTACAGTCACATAGCTCTGTAAGACCTGCCATGTTGATCTCCAAAAGTGCTAAGGATCCAGTGTACGGCTGTTACTCAGTGTACAAATGTATAACAGGGCATAAGCAGAATTGCTGCTAGGGTTAGTGGTTGGGTTAGGGACATGCATCTTTTAATTTATCTCGTGGCTAGAATAAATGGCAAAATCACTGACGATGAATGGGTTATTTAATCATTGGCCATGACATAATTTGCCTACAAGAAACATGGGTTGAGTTGCCCCCTCCACTAAAACACTATGTTAGTTTCGCTATGGATGCTAAAAGTATTGGCAAAGGGAGAAAGAGTGGGGGGAGCTCACGTTCATTAGGATTTCACCATTGTGCACTGTAGAAAGATTGATGGTAGCAAATGAGTTTGCGGTTGTAGTTCTCTTGAAATCCACTCATTGTCCAATGGGCTTGCTGTTGGTGAATGTGCATTTACCTCCAAGTAATTGGCGATTAGGGGAAGCTTGTTGGAGGAAAGCACTAGGGGACCTTTTGGTACGAGAGGCTCCCTGCAATATAATAAGATTTTAACGCCAAGCTGAGACCATTGGTGAAGGAAGGGGATGATTGGTGCCATTTGGAGGAACAGTATAGGATACCTGCTAGATGCCAGTTAATCCCGGAAGAGATGGCAGCGGTGAGGAGCTGATTAATTTCATGAAAGAACACCGCCTATTGGAATTGAACGTGAGGTGTGTCGGAGACCGCCCACTTAGGCTCACTTTAAAACGGGGTAAATGTGGCTCTACAATTGATTATAGTCTGGTTGATAGCTAATTCTACCCCTGGTTCACTGGATTTGAGGTGGCTTTCCATAGGGATAACAAACACTTTCCCCTTGTTGTAGGCTTTAATCTTCCGGGTCAAACCCTTGCCAAGAAAGGTGAAAATAGTTGAAGTGTAGGACTGCGTCCCTGTTGTCTGAAGCTGTCTCAGTGGGGCTCGATTTTGGTGTCAGCCAGAGTAGGGGAAAAGCTGTCTGTGTATCGTGACACCGATGTGGGTGCCGAAGCGAGTATTGGACGTTATGAGGAATTATTGGAGGCAATATCCTGTGAAAGTAGGTTCTTGCACCAGAGTAGCGAGCAGCCTGATGGGACATGGATAAGGGGAAGCGTTCTAGTTTGACCAAGAATGCAGGTCACTATTATAGAAAATCAATGGGGCAGTGAAAGGTGGTGATCTGAATTCGGGGCAACTGCATCCCCTTAAATCTGATTACAGAAAGCTGTTGAAAATGAAGAGAGAGAGTACATATTGAAACAGTGGGATCAACTCGAGAGTGCGGTTATAAATAATGACTCCAAGCTTTTTTGGAGTCTAGTTAGCCAGGGGTTTGACAATCTGAAGATAACTGATCCCTGCTATATCCAAGCCAACAGGTGAGTCTCCCACTTCACTAGCATCTTGTTTGATTCCTGTGGCAAGGGTGAGTCCACCTGGCACGATCCGGGTGAGAGAGTGGATCCCGTTGTCTTTTCACAGAGGAAGCTATTGACTTGCATTGATGCTCTCCCGATGTGCAAGGCAGCTGATCTGTATTGGTTTATGGTCAGATTATTTAAAATGGAGTCCCCAGCACCATTAAGGTTCCTTGCTCATGGAACAAAGATTTAATTGTTTTGATTTTTAAGAAGGGTTTGACTAACGACCCTCACTGCTATCTTTCAATTTTGCTTTTGGACATTCCTAGTAAACATTTTACCTAATGTCTAAAGATTCGAGATGAAGATTTGGCAGATAGTAATTCTGTGGTATTTCCTGCACAAGCAGAGTTTTGGAATGGTTTCTCAACTATGGACCACTGCCTGGCCCTAAATGTTTTTTTTAGAAATATTCTTTAATTAGTGGAGGTAGGTTATATGTGGCCTTTTTGGATTTAGAGAAGGCATTTGATACAGTTAATAGGGGGGGCCTTATGGCAAAAATGAAAGGATATGAAGGTGCTGTTGAATCTACTGCTACTGATTTTTTGTAGCTTTTCGAATACAGTTGCCACAGTCAGAGGAACTAATCAGGGATAGTTTGGAGAGGCATTCCCTACAAACCGAGGGGTTAAACAGGGCTACTCCCTGGCCCTTGGTCCTTAGCAGACTTTAATTCTGCAGAATCATGTACAAAAATAAATCTGTCATTTGCATCCTTGCTAAATGCTGACTATACAGCCTTGATTGATTTGACACGGCTGGATTGCAGGCAAGTTTGGATTATGCTGTTCTCTATTTTAAACCTAAAGAGCTAAACCTAAACAGGGACAAGACCAAAATGGTAGTATTCAGAAATGCTAGAAAAAAGTCAATTAATCTGGGTCCCTTGACGGGGAGAACATTGAGGTTGTGGACTCATTTTGTTAGCTGGGGCTGACCTTCGAGAGTAACAGGAAGTGGGGAAGCACTTGGTGTAGATTAGTTTGGAAGCCAGGACCAGGCTGAATAGGCTATTAATATTCTATCATAGATTTGGTTAAGCCATAGAGGTCTACAAGTGTAAGGTGGGGCTCCTGCTACTGTTAAACGGTAATTATATAGTGCCTCCTTAGTATTTATATTGGCCTAAGCCTATTCGCGCTACACAGAAAAAAACCTTGTTGCAATGTTCCGATTTTTGGGTTAACTTCGCCGCCATTTTAAGATTCATCCGCAATTTTGATTTCCACTTGTGTTTTCTACATTCTAAAATGGTGGACTATGTTTTCGACCTGCAGCCAAGCCTTCCGACCTTTGAATTCTGTTAATGTTTAGGTTGTCCAAGAGCTGACTGTTTAGACCGAGCAAAGAGACCTTGGGCCTCATTAGGACCCTGGCGGTAAGGGGTTTGCGCCAGCGTTAGCTGCGCCGACCCCTTACCGCCAACTACGAGTTTCCAGAGCGCCATGGACACTTTTCCGCCCGCTTTTTGCGGGCGGAAAAATCCATGGCGCTCTGGGACCTTGGTGTTAATTACGCCACCGTATTTTACGGTGGCGTAATTAACTCCTTCCCCACTCCCATTGAGCCCTATGGGGCCGAAATGGGAATGGGGAAGGGTAAATGGGACAATGGGGACTTACCGCCCCGCCGACCTCGGAATGGGGCGGTAAGTCCGCCATCGGCCATGGCGTAAAGGGACTTTGCGCCATGGCCGGAAAGTCCGTGGATGGCGGTAAAAATCCGCCAGGGTCCTAATGAGGGCCCTTGTGTTTCATATGAACTGACATTCAAGTGTTGTCTGCGCTCACAAGCCTAATCCTTGTATAAACATTGGGACAATGAAGAACAAACCTCGAGCGTATGCTTTAGTTGAACTACATTGAGAAGTAACTTGGAACAAGGCTTACCGCGGGATTTGAGAACATACATCGCTATTGTGCCTTCATGAAAATGTAAACCTATGTAATCCTTTGCATACTATTGTAAAAGCTGTATGTGAACTAGGCACAAACTCTAGACCACGAATTATTAACGTGAAGAGAGACTGGACAATATTACACAAATTGTATAAAAGCATGAATGTTTAGATGTCCATCTCTCTCTCCTCTCTCCTTGTCGGCTGGTACACACTGTGAGGTGTTGGGAGCCAGATAGCTATCTGATTTCCTTTGTGAACCGTACAGTAATAAAAGATCTGTGAATCTTTTTAGCCCGTGATTGGTATATTTCCTTTGTGGTACTCAGCCTCGATATTTCTTTGTTCTTTCAGTACTGTATGGCAGTGAACTCTGGGGGAGAACCAAGTGCGATAAGTTGGAGGTCATCCAAAATGGGTCATGAAACAGCTGATGGGTCTCCCACCTGGAACCCCAAACTGTGCTCTACGGTCTGGTGTCTGTCCAAAGTTCAGGTGGTTTCAAGATGGCCTCAAATTAATGCGGATGGGTGGGATCGTGTCAGTGAAAATGGCAAGAGATCTTTGTTTGATTAAGTTGAAAACAAGGATCAAAAGGGGAATACTAAGCAAGGATCAGGCCGAAGAATGGAGGGTGGTACAGGTTTTGGGTTCATTGAGCCTGTTTGCCTCTTTGATAAGCAGTTGCAAGCCTGAGGGTGGTGTGTGTTGTATCCCTGCGCCTAACTGTAGGTGCTTCATTCTTATGACAAATCTAAATGTGCTACCCTTAAGGGACTGCAAAAACCGAGGGAAGGGAGACCTAGCGAAACATTGAACATGCAGACTAACAGTAAGGAAGGATCGTTGCTGCTTCCTGCTAATCTGTAAATGGGGCCTGGAATTGTGGAGGGATATTTTAAGGCCCTTTTTCTGAACAACGCCATTAGGGATTGTAAAGGGGCATTGCGCTTTATTTGGAACTGCACGGACATGGATTTTAATTTTAACCTGGGTAATTATGTGAGCCAGACTCTGACAAGACAGGCTTGGAAAGTGCCTGTTTAGTTTCCCCGTTTTAGAGTAGGGGGGTCATGGTGAATTGTATAGGGTTCGAGGGTTGTTATGGGAGGTTTTAAAAATTGCTAATTTTAATCTTTCTGTATCTTGGAGGTTTTATCATTTTATCTCTTTGAATTGTCCTTAATTATGATGTGTTTAGATGTGTATGCTAATTGAGAAATCTGAATAAATAAATTATTCAATTTACCTCGTAGGCTTTGTGGCTTTGCACTCCCAAGGAGTTTCTGTCACCTTTTTTCCTTTTATGTTGGAGTGGAACCCTGACCAGGCAGGTTGTGGAGTGCATCATCATGTATAATGCAGAATTTTGTGATGAGGTGCACCTCTTGCTAGCGTTCATCAATGTGCTTATGCTTCCTCCCTGACCCATTCTGTTGTGTGCAGTGTGTGTTTAGCTGATATATATTAATTTATTAATTAATTTATGTTTGCATTTGTGAATTGCTTTCACCTGTGTGTTGTGATCTCATTGCACCTGTGTATTGGTGTGGCATTTTGTGGGGTTTATGCATGCGGTACTTGTTCATCTGTTGCATCATGTCACAAATGTATTCTTACTCGCCTTCGGTTGGCCCTTCATGAAGACGTTCACATATGTTGTGGGTGCAGTGTGGTGTATGTGTTCTTTTCAAATGCACACAGGTGCCACTCTAGGTGTGCAGAATGTGTAGCGTTTTTTTACGAAGATACTGCTGATTAACATGCAAGTATGTGTGGTGTATTGTCTTCTGTATATGCCACAGGGGAGTTGCGGTTGCCCTGTTCGTTCCTGCCCATCTGCTTATTTTTTGGCACTTTGAAGAATCGGGACTTATGTATTTCAGTGATTCTGTTCAGTACTCTTTTATAAATCTCACGTAGAAGGCATGACAGACTCTGCAATCATCATGTCTCCTGCTGAGCATCCATGGTCCTCACTTAGCTTCTAAAGGAAAGAGAAGACACTTTGATGCTGATCCTTTTTTCTGTAGGTCTCCATGGCAATATGATTTTATCACAATTGCCCAAACTTCAGAAGTAACCAAAACCATGGCTCTTCTAGAGTACAATACTAGGGCACAATATATATGAGACTTGAGCCTGTCCAAGATTTCCTATTAAGAGTTGTAGAGGAGCAACTGTGTACATCTTCAGGAGATCCCGCCCCCCCTACCTCCCGTGTATTGGAGACATGGGATTGTGCCGTGCCTAACACCAGCCATAATACCAATACCGCAGTGAGTGTTTGAAAGAAGATACCCCTTGAGACAACCCTATCGAATGTACCCTCACACGTGATGACCATCTACAGGAGGAAACCCCTGAAGGAGTATAAGGAGAAGCTGGACTGGTGAACTGATGATGTCATAAAAAGTATGCATGATGTCTAGAGACACTCGCTGACGATGATGCATGGATCCTTGAAGGCTAAATGGTGTACAAAAGAATCAAGTGAACTCTCAAGTATAAAAGAAAAAGATTACACGTGCACGAAGTGCTGCAGAAAAACAACTTTTCAATGAATCTAAAGAGGCTGAAATGCAAGATAGATAAAGTCACCGTAAAGGTTAGCTATGAGTAGTGAATAGAATGCAGGCAAAGCCGCCATTTTATAGAAACTGGACATTGCTATCATGAATTTATTAGGCCAGAACCCATGGAGCTGGAATGGAAAACTGTGTTGCAGCAAGAATAATAGGCTCATGAAGCTGCATGGAAAGGCTGCCTAGCCTTGATTCAAGATTCAAAAAGCAAGGTTAGCTATCTATTCTGAAGAAGAACGAGCATGTGGAGGATGAACCTTCTTGCATTAAGGTGCAAGATAGAACACAAAGGATGGCACATTTTTATTCATTTAGAGCATTTAAAAGCTGAAAAATGGACCAGATCATGGTCTCCTGTCACATGAGCCAAGGATGGAAATAGAGTTTGAGCTTGAAGTTCCAGACACGATAGCGAGTGCCCCGACTCCCGTCCATTCTCAAAGACAAGGATACTCTGCAAGGCCAAGTACAAAGACAATTTAATGGCAGAAGGCATGGGCGATGAAAGATGCTGGGCTAATTGGGTGGTGAGGTAGTTTCATGTCCTATCTTCCAACACCTGGATCTGGGCTTACATGCTGCTAGATGAACTGAATGTTCCAGACATGGCACAAGTGTGCCAACCAGTTATATCCGTCCATATAACAAAGGACCTTATAGTTTGAAAACCAATGAGAAACGGTGTATCTTATGTTTCTGAAATTGCATGTTTTTTTAAGGTAGGCATAAATTGTCCACCTGATAATGGGCAGCTAATAACAATCTTAGCTCCTATAGAAATGTATACCTATTTGGCTTCCTTAACCAATCCCAACCCTTGATAGGTTTTTCACTATTGCTGTGTAGTATGACATTTTTACGCATTATCTAATATAAAGACTGTATTTTGTGAGATCATTGAGAGACAGAGGGTATGCCAGTTGATGTTCTTGTAACCTCCCTGTTTTAGTTAGTTGTTAATAAACCAGTACTTTGCCATCTTCCTGATTTGGGTCTGTTATTTGGACTCAGAATTACTCTGGTGTAATCCCATCCATTCCATATGCATGTTCCTAAGGGACATAAGCTCACATGGTAGCAGTGCGGATGGTTGCAGATCCAAGCGAGTTTGGCTCCAGTATTTCGGACGATGGGGCATCCTCCGCCATTAGCTGGAAGATCGCAGTTTCCTGTGGAGAGCGGCTGATAGAAACCAACTTGCCAGAAGAATCGAGACGGTGGGCAGGTCCCTCTATGAAGAAATCCCTGCTCGGTTTCCAGAGGAGCTCTGTGGATGGAAGGCGAAGTGGTCGGACAGGACATTTTGTATAGGTATAGATAGCGCCTAGAAGAAATTCTGCTTCAAGGAAATTGGAAGACAACGTCTCATACTCCAACAGGAGTAGTGATAAAAGAGAAAACGCACGGTCAGGACCATGAAATGTGACATTGTAAATTCTGTATAGGGTAAAATAAATAAAGGCGAGAGGAGTATACCCCTTATTATAAATGGTTAATAATTAAGGGAAGTGATCACAGGGGTTATTAATGTGTAGTGCGTGATAAGTCTAAAATATTATTTGTTGTGTGAAATATCAAGGAGCAATATCAAGGATCAATAGAACTGTGAAAGGTTGAAAGCAACAGTGCAACAAATTAAGGTGTAGTAAATGATTGGTGCCCATCAAGGGATAGCTAGGTCATTGAGAAGGATTGAGCAGCTAATGTTGATGCTTGATCATATTTGTTGTTTTAAAAGCTAAAAGGTGATGATTTGAGTTGAATTAAAAAGTCTATTTTAATGATCTGGTAAGTATCGACAGTCAATTGAGACTTGTCATTATGGAGGACACTCCTCTCATGCATCTTTGTAAGACACTGCCAAAACATGCGCCGAAGCTCAAACAGTACAGTGCAGAATGCGTAAAGGGCACAGCGGAAAAAACGTTCATGCCATGGCCACAAGGGGGATCATTGTCAAAAGCGGTATTGCAAGACATGACCGCATTTGTGCACGCTGTGTACACAGGGTAGAAATGAGAGAAAAGACTGGCAGTTTTAGAACTTTGGAAGACGTACCAAGAGAAAAAAGAAGACCTGCCACCGGAGAAGTGACTGCTTAATCAACATAAGGGAGAGGGTGTTGAGCACTCAGCTCATCTTACCTTGCTCAAAAGTAAAAGTGTAAATCTAGAAGAGATAGGGGTTTATCATTTAAAGGAGTTGAAGGCAGTGGTCCGGTATATTAACCAGACATATTAACCCCCCTCTTACAGTACTTTCGACAGTCCAGAAGAGAGCAAAAGAAAGTAAGACGCTTGTAAATTCATACAAGATAAGGAAGAAAGAGGTCAATGATAGAATTTATCGAAAGACATAGATCGAGAAATCAATCAATGTAAGGGAGAAAAGGACAGGACTGATGAGGTAATGCTTGCACAGAATACGTGGATGGGAGGACAGATATTAGTCAAGTTAGATGGGAAAAGCATCAAGGAAGTTAGGCAAAGAGAAGATAGGGACAAGCAAGAAAAGAAGTACAGGGAACGAGAAAGGAGTTTGAGGGAGGATGAGCAAGGAAGGAAAAGCAAGGACCGACAGGAACAGATATACAGGGAGGAACAAGAAAAGGATGAAAAGCAGGCAGAAGAACAAAGAAAGTATGACAATAGGCAAAGAATGGTGGAGGAAAGGGACAGGAAGGAAAGCAAGAGAGAGGAGAGGGAAGCTCAAAGAGTGAAAGAAAGGAAGATACAGAGAAGGAGAGAAGAAGAACGAACAAAGGCAAGAAACAAGAGGGAAGAATGAAGGTAGAAAGAAGGAAAAGCTAGAAGAGATGCGAGGAAACAAAGAGAAGTGGATCAAGTAATAGAACAGAATAGGAGGCAGCAAGGTCTGGACGCAAGTCTCATCCTTGAGGAACAAATGAGGGTGAGCGCAGAAATAAGATTGGATAAAGTGAGAGAGTTTCTCCTGATAAAGCAGATAACACCAGAATCACCTAGAGTAGCGTTAGAAGAAGATAGATATGATGAGGAAGGCATTGGATAAAGGATCGATAAAATATATCAGCAATTAAGACGGGATCGCGAGTATGGAATTCATGGGAGCAGTAATCGATCCCTGGTACCTCAACCACGGATTGAGGAGGAAAACATGTTTAGTGAGAAAGGCCGAGCATTGTCTTTGAGTAGATTAAATCTAGGTAGAGGCAAGGAGGATGGCAGTCACACTAGTTGGGGTCCAGAAATGTCAGACGAGGACAAAGAGTCAGATAGTGAGATAGAAAGAGAGGGTGTGTACGCCCCCCTGGGAAGACAACAGATGGATAAAGAAGTAAAATGGTCAGATATGGAACATCCTAAAGAAAGAACGCCAGAATCCATAGCATATCTTGAGCTTACCCGAAGACGATCATATAGTGAGAAGGGAGAGTCTCCACCACATCTAAGCAGATTAAGATCGCTACCAGCAAGAAGGTGTATAGGGACAATTACCCCTGCCATAGATAGATTAATTGTGGGATCCGACTATGGGATGGGTTTTACACCGTTCTCCCTGCTAGAGAATGGGGCAGAAAGAGTGCAATACATTCCACGGCCACAGGTGAATAAGGATAACTTAAAATGCGAGCTCCTCAGTTTAACTTGGGGGCTGGGAAATGGATGTACGAGCTTGAAAAAATGACGGAGTAAACAAGTTGGCCATAGGAGACATAAAAAGTCTCCTGGCAGCCATTCTTGGGGAGAGGGCTGACGACATATTGAGGAGAGCGGGGTACACAAGCGTGAATGCGCAAAACACAGCGCATGATGGAGTGCCATTTATTAATTGTAGGGCATATGTTTGGAGGGCTCTCAGGGTGCAGTATCCTGATACATCGAATATGGGGGCAATTACGACACGTAAAATCAAGGAAGATGAAAAGCCTATTGCTTATATTCAGGATATTCAGGGGAAGTGGCAGCTTGAAACTCACGAGCAATGGGAAAAGACACTGGCACTATTTCACCATATTTTATGTCAGGGGTTACCAGAACCAGTGCAAAGACAGATGAAAAACAAGTGGGGATGGAAGCAAAGCCATGGACTGAGATACAGTTGACTATTGTACATCACTGTTGGTTATTACAAAAGAAGACCAAAAAGCAAGATGAACATAGAAAAATTGAGGAAGCCAAATTTGTTCACAAAGAATTGTCAAGATTTGCCATATAAAGGGCAATATTGACAAGCGGAGAAGGACTGCGAATGCAGGAAGCAATAGGTACATCAAAGGCAAATTATTCACGCCTGATGCATCAAGGTGGGTATGGATTTCTGTCACGAGGCAGAAGTATGGGATTTAGGGAAAGAGGAGGTGGATTACAGTTACCAAGGTGGATTTTAAAATACTCAGAATGAGAACCAGAGTGTGCAGAGAGAATATAACCAACAAGGGTTTGCCAGAGGGCCACCCTCAGTGTGTTGGAAGCCGAGGGAGTATACAAAATGACACATTTTCAAGAGGGGCGACAGCTTATCCACCGCCATACAGCACACAAAACAAGAGAGGGCTTTGCCCAAGATAACACATCCAATCAGGCACAGGCACCACAAGTGCAGCAGGCACAATTGCTGGGACAAGTGCAATTGCACCCACCGCAAGGGCAGTCACAACAAGCACCTATGTAAACAGAACAATATGTGAACAAAGGGCAATTATTGACACCCAGAATAGGAGTTGTCACTGTGGTAGGAGGAAATCATTTCAACCCTCAATAGGACAGCTCACTGGGTAACCTGATGTGTTCAGTACTATCTGTGACACCAGAACCCCAAGAGGAACCAAGGGTCGATGTGATGATAGGGGGCAAATTCTTTTCCTTTCTTGTAGACACAGGGGTAACTTGTTCATGTATACGGGAGGAAAAATGCCCAATGTCAGGAATTGCCATGAATGCTCAGGGGTTCTCTGGAGCTACGAATGTATTTACTTTTACTGATAAATTACCGGTCTACATATGGCAATGTGACATGTCCGTTCCTTTGTTATATTCACGACAGACACCAGTTAATATTTTGGGAAGAGATTTAATGACAAAACCTAAAATGAAGATTTCATTTACTGATCAAGGAATACTGTACTTGACTCCCGGAAAACATTATTTAAATGCCAGACAATTTATACTGACGTTGACAGGGCAAGTGGCTCTGTGAGGGTGTCCAGTTAAAGTTTCAAAAACAAAAGGATCGAATGCCAAAGGTGAGAGTGCATTCGAGCGAAAACAAAAGGATCACATTTTGTTTTTAAATGTATATTTTTTTTGTTGCTGTAGTTTAGCTTAAAAAGGTGTTTTTACACCAAAAACAGAGGTTTGGGGGTGGGGCCCAAAAATTATGAAAAAAAAAAATAATAAAACATTTCGATCTTTTTTTTCGGTCAAATTGACTCAACCTTTTTGTCATTCGACCCTTTTGAGTCGATACTATAACCTATAACCCTCTGCGAGACGTCCCGGTAGATCCAGAAGTCTTCCTGTATGGAGTGAGCATTTTGTTGACGTGGCTCCCTGGGTTGGTGTGGGAAGATTGTGAGGATACCTAATGAGTTCTTATTTAGACCACAAATACCTATGGATGAGGAAGACGGACAGACTATTCCGATACAGTTGGAAGCAACTGTAGTCTGAGAAGAGATAGAAATTCTCGAAGTTGTAAATGACGAAGGAAGATCATGGAGACCAGTGATAGCTCTTGAAGAGGGGTACAGATTGACTGACATAACTGATGAAGTCATGCTCAGAGAAGAATGTATCGATGACCAAGTGGTGTTCTTTATGAGCATTACATACTGGATAAGGATTGAGATAGAGAAATCCCACAGCGAATGGTGATAATACTTCTACATACAGCATTTTTTCAGGAGGATCTAGAGAAGGTGCCAAGTGCCCAATGGACCACGGGCCCCTATGACGTAGGTCTACTGAAGGGAATAGGGGAGGTTAATACAAAGCTTAAACCAGGAGTAATTTTACCCAAGTGAAACAGTTCCCCATGTCCCGAGAAACTGATGAGGGCACATTTCAGACTATTTCAGCACTGATGAATAAGGGTATTCTAGAGCCATCAGAGTCATTGTGCAATACTGCGGTGTATCCAATTAAAAAAATCTAAAGAGGGATTGTGGAGATTTATCAAGGATTTGCAACAACTTAACGAGATTGTAGAGGCAGAGTTTCCTTTAGTTCCTAATCCTGCGACAATATTGTGCAGCATCCCAGTCGAAGCTCAGCATTTTTGAAAAATGTGTTTTTCTCGATCCCGTTGCATAAGGTCTCACAAGACCTGACTTACTTTACGTTTGGACAAAAAAGGCTAAAACATACTTGTCTTCCTCAAGGGTACTGTGAGTCCCCACCCATCTTTAACAGGGTCTTAGAGATGGATCTAGGCAATTTCAATCTTACGAGTGTTGTCATACAGTACATAGATGATACATTGCTTTGTACTGCAACAGAGGATGAGCGTAGGCAAGACTCTGTTCAACTAATTACTATTTTAGCAGGGAAAGTATATAAGGTGGACAAGGAGAAATTACAGTATTGCCAGGAAGAGGTGTTGTACATAGGTTCGTTGATTTCACATGAAGGGAAGAAGGTGACACCCGAAAGTGCTGAGGCAATTATGACAACACCAAAACCAAACACAATAAGACAGATGCAGCAGTTTCTGCGCTTGTGCAATTACTGCAAAGCCTGGGTGTTTGATAAAAGCACATATACCAAGCTACTTTTACAAGAGTTAATGAAAGCACAAGTTGGTAAGGAAAAGATAAAATGGACGGAAGAAATGGAGAAACGATTTGAGGAGTTAAAAAAAGCCATCTGTACAGCGCCAGTTTTAGGGATTCCCAACTATGGCGAGGAATTTTATCCATTCTCGCACACCAATGGGGCAGTCATGACAGCAATGCTTGCACAAAGGACAACATTGGGGTACAAACCTTTGGCATAGTATAGTGGGATTTTAGACACAGTTATGAGAGGACATTTCCCTTGAGAACGATCTTTGGTGGCTGCCGCATTTGAAATTGAGAAGTCTACAACTATTGTCATGGGCTGTTACATGACTCTTTGTGTGGCGCATGCTCTATTTGCCATTTTAGAGAAACCCAAAGGTATGTTAACATCCCAAAGAGCTTCCGCTTATGAAGTAATGATTTCCAATCCAGTGATTAAAATTCTAAGATGTAGAATAGTGAACCCAGCTATGTTTGTAGCTGAACCGGTAGAAGATGGTGATCATGTACATGACTGTGCAAATTATGCTAAATTCTCTGATGACATACCCCATGTGAACGAAAATGCTTTGACGGGGGAATTATTTTTATTGATGGTTCTTCGAAAATGTATCAGACAAGTGGTAGTGGCGTTCAGGCTATGCAGTAGTAAGACACAGATTAAAGGGTGAATTTGAGATAGTGGCAAGTGCAAGGCTACTGTCTCACTTTCAGCACAAGAGCAGAATTAGTAGCTCATATTGTCGCGCTCGAGAAACATGACAGGGAGGAAGTGACAGTGTACAGTGACTCAGCCTATGTGACGTCAACCGTACATGCAGGGCTGTCACGTTGGAAAAGGAGGGCTATCTCTTTGAAGACAGCTCTCCAGTATAACATGCCTCCTTATTGGGCAGGCTCATCAAGGCACTACAACTCCCAGTGGCCATAGAGGTCGTAAAAAGCGCAGCCCATACTAAACAAACAGACTTTATCTCTCACGGAAATGATGTTGCAGACAAGAAGCCAAAACATTTGCATATTCCTCAGATATTTCAAGTTTTGATATTAAAGAAATTATAGAAGGTTTTACTAGAAGCACGTTAGTATGAAAGGGGTTTGATATGCTGTCAACCATGCAACTAATAGAGATTCAGGGAAGAGAATGACCTATGGAAGCAACCAAGGGGGTGTTCTTTATCCCCCACGGAAGCTTTATGGTGACAAGAAAGCACTGGAAAGTGAGTAATACTGACAGCATTATTGAAAGTCACACTTGAACAACTGCATTACCCAGCATATATAACCAGAGAAAGTCTTGCTGCCCCCATTGCTGAAGACTGGTTCTTTCCTAATTTATTGAAACACGTTGCACACTTCATGGTGAATTGCATTGTGTGTCAAAAGATTACTGCTGGGCATATACTGAGAACGATTAGATGAGTAATACCGCAACTGAATGGTCCGTTTCAGCATTTACATATCGACTATGTCGGTATGCTGCAGACATGTAATGGCTACAGATATTTATTAGTGGTGGTTTGTCCCTTTTCTAGGTGGATCGAAACCGGTCCATGTACACACCCTGATGTCAATTGTGCAGCAAAGTCTTTAGTGTGCAAAGTCTTCCCAAAGTGGGGTGTGTGCGAAGTACTAAGATCCGATAATGGGCCACATTTTGTCAATGAACTATTCAAACAGATATGGCTTCTGATGAGCATAAAACACATTTTTTCTTCTGTGTATCACCTGCAATCAAACAGGTTATGTGAGAGACTCAACCGCCTCCTCAAAGAGAGTATTGCCAAGATCAAATTGACTAAAGAAGGGATGGCTATTCTGCCTTCCCCTAGTCTTATATGCCCTTCAGAATCACCCAGGTTCTGACCACCACCTCACCTGCATGAACTAGTAACAAGCATCACATGAGGACGCCTCTTACACCTCCATCTAGATTAAGGAGTGATGCCCATAGTGTAGCAAAGATTCTAGGTGATGAAATGTAGTATTATTTGACATGTATGACTACCACGATGTCTTTCACTTCAGATCAAGTCAAGCATCTGGGGGAGAGGTCTAGGAAAACAGAAGAGGGTGATCTAGTAATAAACCCAAATGAACTATTACCACTGGCAAAATTATAGGTTGGAGACCTGATATTAATAAAAAATGTCACCCGAAAGTGCCATGAACATAGGTTTAATGGCCCTTTAATTTTGAGGAAGTCTACCCTTCTGCAGTTAAGGTATCAGGGAGACAAGCTTGGTTGTATCTAGGTGACATAAAGGTTTATAAAGGTGAGACCCTTTCTCCAATGGTTACTGACCCAGGAGCAAGACAAGAAGAAGAATTTTCACGTGTGTAGACTTGATCGATGACCATGAAGAAGGTCGATAAAACAACAAGTGAGTAGCACATATTTCTTTTGGACTGGAATTCAATGGACATTCCTTATATATTTTAGCAGGGAGTGCAAGGACTTGCAGAGAAATGTCAGAGGCTGAAATTACCTTTTAGAAATTCTTCGAAGAAATAAATATTGCATCTACATTATGCCTAAATGCCAGTTCTTGATTAGAAATTGGACGAGAGATTCATATCTAGATTCATTTCGTGGAGAACAACTGTTTTATTTGATAAAATACATGGCATCTGTTGACAGGAACAAAAACAGTATTTTAGTTGCAATTCTTGTGCTCATACTCCAATCCTATCCTACCCTTGTTAGGCGAGATGTTAACATTCTCACTTTTTTGCATGATCCCAAGAATGGTCCAGTGATAAGGAGTCTATTGACATTGATTATTGAGGAAATTGTACACTAACAAATGTGAAAGTGAATACTTGCAGTAAACATGATTTGAGAAGAGGGCAATGTGATTATAGAGAGAGCAGTAGGTCAGCAAGCATTAGGATCACACAAAAAATGGTTCTCTGGACTCTTATGCTTAATATACATATGCATGTGTATTCACTGTATCTTTCTGTATCTCAAATTTCTAAAAAGCTATTTTCCTGCTGATAAAATTGAAAAAGAATTGGCCATGATTCTTCCAAGTGCAGGTACAAATAATGATATTTTTGTTAATCTCTGTGAGCATGTTCAAAGACACAGAAGAGATTGAGAAGAAGATAATCAGAGGATAAATACCTACCTTGATAATGCAGATCGCCTAGGAAATAACATGTGGTATCAACACATGAAAAAAGTGGGGGAGAGAGCATCTGATGAGAACTACTATGTCTGCACTCTCATCCCTTATGCCATGAATACTGTGAAAACATTAATTTCAAAAGAGATGCCGGCACAAGATGCAAAGTGCCTCAGTCATTTGGGGGCCTGTAGTACCAGAAGACAGTTCCAAGGAAGCTGGGCAACACTGCGATGGAGAACAAGACAGCCATTTCCATACCAGAATGATTATATCAAAACAACACAAATGGAGAAGGAACTTGAATGGACAGACAGGATGCTTGTGTATCCTGCTGCAGGCCAGGATGAGGTGATCATTGAAGAAAGGAAGAGAATTAACTGCTCGCAAATGACAGAGAAGACTGGAATGCCTGGCTGCTGCATCCATAGTCCCATTGATGAATGCAACCTGGTGCTTTCAAAGCAAGGGAAAGAACTATGTTGGACATAATAAGGAGTGTAAAAACACCATAGACATTCCAGGAATGAGGAGAGGGACAACTATCCTAATGGGTCAGTATTGGGCCTGTGGATCTAGAGCATATATGAAGTTACAGAGGAATTGGGGAGAAATGTGCTCCCTTGTACACATCCATGTTGCAGAATTGGTGATCCCACAATGTGACCTGAAGATTGAAGAGTTTCCAAAAGTAGATGATCACCTGAGAAGAAGAAGATCAATAGAATCTGGCGAAGAAAGAGATCAAATTATTTCTCAGCAAAATCAAAAGCAGTTTTGATGACATTCCGGTGAGCACACATTTTTCTGTAAAACTGCAGTGTTTTTCACATCCATGTTCATGCCTGGGGTTCAGACTGCTGTAGATGACAGGTGGTTACAAATCACCAGATATTAGCTGATCCAGACAATCAATGCCACCATAAAGTGATTTAACGCGATAAAAGAAGAATTGAGGGCCATCAAGCTGATGACCCTCAACAAGTATGTCCTCGATATGATCACAGCTATGGAAGGAGGTGTTTGCGTCAAGATTGGGCCATCATGTTGTACATTCACACCATCTCATGATGGAGCGAATAGGACATTGGAAGAGGCCATATCGATGTTGACAGACTTACACATAAAAATAGTTGACGAGACATCAGCTATTGAAGATGACAGTTGGTTTGCCTTCCTGTTCTCATGGATTCCTTATTGGATGGCAAAGTGATTTAAGTTCCTTGGAGAAATATTGGTGATAATCATATTTGGATTCTATATGATACGGATAATTATCACACAATGCTAAGAAAGCTGTAGGAATGAAGATTATGATTGATGCTAAGGATGAACTAGAAGCAAAGGAGCTGACTGATGATGGCATCAGAGACTTCATAAAGGCCAGCATTGTAGCACCTGAGGAAACAAAGTTCTGGTATTCAAAGAATCACGTGAAATACATGGGACAATAGGTCTACTGTACCCCAAATGGAAAAAGTAATTACATGACCTGGAGTGTGGTTGAAAACATCAAAATAGAGGGCACCCTGAGGGGAGTGACAGAGATATGGAAACCAAAGAGACATTTCTTCAAGAGAAACTACAAGGACACCCAGAAAATTGAGGAGGTAGTGGAGTACTCGACCAGAGGATGGAATGTAGAGGAGCAACTGAGTACATCTTCAGGAGATCCCGCCCCCTTAGCTCCCGTGTATTGGAGACATGAGATCATGCCGTACCTAACACCAGCCATAATACCAATACAGCAATGAGTGTTTGAAAGAAGATACCCCTTGAGACAACCCTATCAAATGTACCCCCGATGTGATGATAATTTACCAGAGGAAACCCCTGAAGGAGTATAAGGAGAAGCTGGACAGGTGAACTGATGAAGTCATAAAAAGTATGTACAATGTCTCGAGACACTGGCTGAAGATGATGCATGGATCCTAGAAGGCTAAATGGTGAAGCAAAGAATCAATGAACTTACAAGTTTAAAAGAAAAAGATTGCGCATGCACGAAGTGCTGCAGAAGAATAACTGTTCAATTAATTTACAGACGCTGATACACAAGATAGATTAAGTGACCTTTGAAGCTAGCTATGAGTAGTGAATAGAATGCAAACAAAGAGCCATTGTATAGAAACTGGACATTGCTATCATGAATTTAGTAGGCCACAACTCATGGAGCTGGAATGGAAAACTGTGTCACAGCAAGAATAATAGGCTTGTGAAGCTGCATGGCAAGGCTGCCTGGTCTGGAGTCAAGATTCAAGAAGCAAGGTCAGCTATCGATTCTGAAGAACAAGTATGCAGAGGATGAACATTCTCACATTAAGGTGCATGATAGAACACAAAGGATATGATATGATATGGCATTTATAATGTATCTATTCACAAGTGTTTCAAGGCGCAACAAAGCAAGGGAGGGGAACAGAGGGAAGACAGATTAAATGATTTTACTAGGCCGGGTGACATTGATATTGCACAAGTGCAGAGGGGGGGAAGGGGGAGGGGAATTGCAGTACATAGGATAAACAGTAAATAAATAGAAGCAATAAATACAAACAATAAATAAGAAGTGTGGCTCGCTGTTGGCAGGTCGAAGGGTAAGTGCAGACATCAGGTGTCAAATACTGGTAGGGGGCTACAGGGATACAGAAACAGCCCCAGAGTGCAAGGGTTGCCAGGGAAGCAGTGCAGGTGTGCAGCTGGTGGGCAGGGGACCTCGGCCCGAGAACAGAGGGTAGCCAGGTACCCAGTGCAGTTTCTGTTCAGCCTGGAGTTCAGCAGGGGAGAGGAGGAGAGAAAGCAGAAGCAAAGAGGAAAGTCTTGAGGTGCTTCTGGAACCACAGATGGTTCTCCTCAATTTTCAGAGAGGCAGAGAGGCTTTTCCAGAGGGAGGCCCCAGCCAAAGAAAGAGATCTACCACCTACTTGTTGCTTAGAGAAGCGACTGACCCTGAGGGAGTCTGAGGCGGATGAGCGAAGAGGTCGAGAAGGAAGATATTTAAGAAGAGAGAGTTTCAGTTATTGAGGCCCCAGGCCCCAGAAGGCCTTCTGGACAATGCAGAGGGTTTTGAACTTAATCCTAGCAACCACTGGGAGCCAGTGCAGAGATTTCAGTCCTGGAGAGATATGAACCTTGGGCTCGAGGCCAAGGTCAAGTCTTGCAGTCCTGTTCTGGATGAGTTGCAGAGGGGGGAGAGTAGAGGCAAGCAGATTTGCAAATAGGCTATTGCAGTAGTCCAGCCTAGAGAGAACCAGAGCTCTGGAGAGAGTGAACTTCTGGTGGAAGGAGAGGAAAGGAAGAATACCTCTGAGGAGATGCAGCTGGTAGTGTGACTTCTTAGAGACGTCAGAGATGTGAGGAGAGAAGGAGAATGTAGAGTCGAAGATGACCCTGAGGTTTTAGCCTCACTGGTGGGAGCAGGAAGAGGGCTGAGGGAGGCCAGCCAGAGAGAGACAGGAAAGGAAGGAGCGGGTGTGCCGATGAGGATAATCTCAATATTACTGTTATTAAGGCAGAGATCATTGGGCACACCACTCCTGGATAGCAAACAGTCAGAGATGAGAGAGCGGGAAGAGGTGGCTGAAGGGAGCCTAAAAATGAGCTCAGTGTCATCCACATAGCACTGAAGGTTGGGGCAGAGAGCAGCAATGTGGTGGGCAAGAAGTGCCCGGTATCGGTTAAACAGCCAGGGAGAGAGGTTAAACCCCTGTAGAACACCACAGGTAGAGATAAAGACAGAGGAGAGGAAGGACCCAAGTTGGACCTCGGAGCGTCGATCAGAGAAGAAAGAGGTCAGCCACGCCAGGACCTGATCGGTGATACCCAGGTTATTACAGAGAAGGTTGAGCAGGATGGCATGGTTGACCATGTCAAAGGCAGAAGAGAGATCATGTAAGATGAGGAAGCAGCATTGTTGGAATCAAGATTGGAGAGCAGGTTTTCACGGATTTTAAGGAGTGCAGTTTCCATGCTTCTGGCAGCTCTGAAGCCAGACTGATAGTCATGAAGACAACCAACAGATTCAGTGTGAAGATTAAGTTGGGAGATGGACAGCTTTTCCAAGAGTTGGCCCAGGAAAGGAGTGATGGAGATTTGGCAATAATTAGCCGGGCAGGACGGGTCGGCAGAGGGTTTCTTAAGAAGAGGGTGCACAGGGGAGTGCTTCTGGGGGGAGGGAAGACTCCAGTGGTGAAGGAGTGGTTGCAGAAGTCAGCCAGAGCAGGAGCCAGGGTGTCAATATGGTCCTTGATGGTTTTGGAGAAACAGGGATGAACCTGTTTTGACAAGACTTTCCCAGATCAGACTTGTCTAGAAACCTTTTCTGGGGAGAACTGGGGATTGGCAGAGAATGAGGGAGGAGTGGTGGCCGAAGACAGACCAGAGGTCGAGCAGGGAGTAGAGGGAGGAGGGGGAGGGGAAGCGAGAGAGGACAAGATGTCCTGAGTTTTAGAGATGAAATGAGATGCCAGAGCCATGCAGAGGGCCTGCGAGGGGACAGTGGATGTGGAGACTGCAGGAGTATTGGCCAGTTCCTTGCAGATTTTAAAGAGTTCAGCTGAGTTGTTAGATGCCGCAGAGACACAGGCTTGGATGTGAACTCTCTTCTTGGTGCGGACAGAGAGCAGGCATTGCCTTTGGAGCAGGCGGCAGGCCAGTTTGTCAGAGGATATACCGGAAGAACGACATTTCCTCTCAGCCACCCTGCACTTGGCTTTGGGCTTCAAGCGGATCCTCATGACAGGGAAAGAACATCAAGAGTATCAGATATAGCAGAGGGGAGCATGGAAAGGTCTGTGTCAGGGTGTGAGTCAGCCAAAGTGAGAGGGGGGGTGCGAAAGTGGCGGCAAAAGCCTCAACTGACACATGCTTCATGGGTCAGATAACCGAGAAGGTGGGTGGCAGTGCTTAGGGTGGCTTGGCCTGAGGGGTAGAGAGCATGAGCTGGGAGGAAAGGAGAAAGTGATCACTCCAGGAGAGAGGAGTGCTGAGATGCCACACTTTCATTCATTTAGAGCAGTTAAAAGCTGCAAAATGGTCCGTATCATGGTCTCCTATCACGTGAGCCAAAGATGGAAATAGAGTTTGAACTTGAAGTTCCAGACACGATAGCGAGTGCCCTCACTCCAGTGCATTTTCAAATACAAGGACACTCTGCAAGGCCAAGTACAAAGACAATTTCATGGCAGAAAGCATGGGCGATGAGAGATGCTGGGCTAAACGGGTGGTTAGGTAGTTTCATGTCCGATCTTCTTGCACCTGGGTCTAGGCTCACGTGCTGCTATATTAACCGAATGTTCCAGACATGGCACATTGCAACCAATTATATCAGTCCATGTAAAGAAGGACCTTATAGTTTGAAAACCAATGAGAAACAGTGTATCTAATTTTTCTGAAATTACATGTTTTTGGAGGTAGGCATAAGTTGTCCACCTGATAATGGGCAGCCAATAACAATCCTATCTCCTACAGAAATGTATACTCAGCTGTTTCCCTTAACCATTCCCAACCCTTGATAGGTTTTTTCCACTATTGCCACCTAGTATGATATGATGTGATAGGTTATTTATAACGCGCTTAATACCCAGAGGTTTCTAAGCCTGGACCCAGGGATCGGACCTGTTGTGCTCTGTGTCATCTTGATTCCGGGGCAAGCACGTTGCCCCTGAGCCATCCTCCCGAGACAGTATCTTGTCATTCTGACACATTATCTAGTTGTATTTTTTTTGTGAAGACCATTGATAGACAGAGCGTACGTCCGTTGATGTTCGTTGTTAATAACAGTAATAACAGTTAATAAAAGTACTATTCCATCTTCTCCATCTTCCTGAGTTGATTCCGTTATTTGTACACAGAATTGTTCTGGTGTAATCATATCCATTCCATATGCACGTTCCAATGGGCCATAAACTGAAAGCGGTCTGCTAACCATAAGTGATATATCACTCGTTTGGTCAAGGGGCAGATGGGTGCCATTGCCAATATAAGATTTCAATAGGAGCTCAGGACTGAGTTGGTCTTGTATTGATGACCCATCTCCTGGTGACAGTGTCAGTTGGCTCGCTGCCTTTACACACACCAAAGTCTGTTTTGTGGCTTTTGGTCCCCCTGACTGTGTTTTCTTGGGGTGCAAGGACAGTGTTTGCATGCTGTGGAGAACTTGTCTGGAAACTGCTATCCAAGTGAGCGGGAGGCCTGTGTCACCAGGTGGGCCCTGTGGCATTGTAATGTTCAGTGCTGGATTTCTGCTTAGTGTTGGAGCCAGGAGCAGTTTACGGGTCTGCTTCTCATTGGTCCATTCTGATACTTGCAAATCACTGTAAGACTCTGCAGGAAGGCAATGCTGGGCCTTGAAACAAAAGCAGTATAGCCCCAAAAACAGTAATCTATAAACTGGTGATTGATCGCAAACTGGAATGCAAACACGTTCTAGAGAAACGGGAATTGGATTTTGTCATGTTGGATGTGCCCAAAGAGCCAGTGAGGTGGTTGCATGCAAATGATCTTGACCTCATGTTTGGGTGATTCCCTAGGGAATCATTTTTCTCCTTAGGGAAAACCCAAAAGGAAGCTCCACTATGGGGTACAGAGAGATTCAATACAGTTCTGTCATGTTCATTTATATTTCCGGTGTTATACACAAGGTGCACAAGGCTACATGAGCTCATGTTCATGTGTGAGGTGTGAAGGTCTGCAACCTAGCTCTTAGGGCATTTGATTGTACATAAAAAAACAATGGGCCTCAATACAAGCACAGAGGTGCGGTAAAATCACCTGTAGAGTGGTAGTAATTCTGTTAGCGCCATATTACTGCAACACTGCACTACGAGTTCTGGCTGTTACATGGAGTATGTACCCCCAGCACAAAGCGGGCAGTAAATAATCCACTTTTGTGACAAATATCGTTGGACTTACCTTCAGTGGCAATTCTGAAAAATTGTTGACAGAGTCCTATGTGGACTGTCACCACTGTTCTGCCACTCCTGATCCCGTGATGCACCCAGGGGATGGAGTGGCACTAGTAGGGATTGTTTCTCTTGTCAATTCATCGGATTGAGGGCCAATGGCATGTCACAGTGGAGACTGCATACACATAGAGAGCATGGAGGATGGATGGTCTTTTTCGTACTATGAATTCGTGATGTGCAGGGATGCATTGTTGCAGTCTACTTCATGTTCCTTATTCCTCGCCCTCATGATCCACCAACATTATTTCTATTCTGGGACTTGTTATTTAGTCTATGGCGCATGTGTTAGTAGTAGTAAGCTTGTATACCCCCCTTTCCCCCACATTCTACAGGGCAGATGTAGGTGTGAATGTGCCAGGTATGTCATGCTCGGTGCAGGTTTCAATGTGGATCTTGATATCTTCAGGGCATAATAAGGCACTGTTTAGTACATTAGGTCTTCTGCAAGTTGTTTATGTTTGATGCAGGAATACTTTGACTTGTACTGTGCACAGTGTTTTATGTTGTTTACTTAGATGCCATGTTGATTGCTGTGGGGTTTATGTTGGTATCTATATTTTTCTGGCTGTTACACAGGATTCTTCCAGATGTTTTACTGAATATGTACGGCCAGTTGGTACCTGCTAAATGCAAAATGGTGTATATTCTTTCCAGTTATTATCGTGACTGTGTGTGTGTGGTGTGCTGCCTGCAGCTGTTACACCTGAGTGTGCATGTGTTTTGTTTTCAGGTTATGCTGGAAAATACAGTTGTATAATGGTGGGAATATTTATTACCTGGATGTGCATGCAGGTGATAATGTGTGTGTCTGAGAGAGCGAGAAAGGTCCTTTGCTCTGCCCATGTGATGGATTGTGGTGTGTGATTTCCAGGCAGCACTGTTAACCTATTTCGGAGTCACTGTGTGTTGGGGGATATTAAGTTATGGTGCCCATTGTCTCTGTGCTTTGCATTCTGGTGTTATTGTGGTAGAGATTGTATGCGTTGTTCTTTCTGTGCACTTGTGATGCAGGATATATTTATGTGCCTCTGGTACAGCTGTAAGTATGTCACATAAGGAATTGTGATGATGGCCCTCATTGCAATGTTGCTGCTAGGCTACCGGTGCTACCGGGGGCCTACCGGCAACTTCAGCTTACTGTTTCTGCTGCCCGATATCCCAGTAGTACCGGGATATTGCGGGTGGCGGCGGAACAGTAAATTCTCATTCCTGAGGTGTCTCATAAACGGAACACTGGAGCACCAGCACCATTAGTAACAGTGCCAGCGCTTTAATGATTTTTCTGTTGGTAGGGGCCTGAATGACCGGCAGGTCAGGCCTGCAGGTAGTTCACAGCCCCTACCAGCAGCCTCAGAGTTACCTGGTCTGGAAAAGGAGCCAGTAACTGGTGTTACCAGCACTTTTTTCCAGGTCGGGTAACTTATATAGGGGGCGTTAGATGTCTCATTTTTCATTCTAACTCTTGTTGTTGATGGTTTGTTGTTGACTGTTCCTTCCTGTGATTGAGGTGTGGTTGGTTCTGTGCTAAGTTTATTTACTTTTGCTTGTTTTTTCACTTTTCTGCTGTGTTACATAGGTGCTGTGAGTTCTCAGCACAGTAGTGCATGTATGCTGCTGGAGTGATCTCTATCTTGCATAGCGCCAAACACCCATGGGCCTCAAGGCACTCACAAGAAAAAATACAACAAAAAACAAAAAAAGCAGATGTCTGAAAGACAATTCTATATGCGTAGTGAAGGAGAGACCTAACCCAGGTCGAAAAGATGTGTTTTTTATGGTTTCTTGAACTGGGTAGTTGACTCGAAGCCCTTCAGAGAAGGTGGAAGCTGATTCCAGAGATCCGGGGCCCAGGCATGAAAGCCTGAGCCAACAATCCTCTTCAGCAGGACTCGTAGTTGCTGCAGAAGAATATCTTTGTTTGAACAAAGAGTTTACTGAAAGGGAACTGCAGAGATTCTGGCTGACAGGTAGTTTGGGGCTTTTGGCCTCATTACAAGGACGGCGGTGGACCAAGGTGCTAATAGTACCTTGGTCCATGCCCGTAAAATACCGGCACCGCCTTGGTGGAAAGGGGAATTATCGCCCTATTCCAAGGTTGGTGGGGCGGTAATTCCCCCTTCCCCCATAGCCCTTCCCCATTCCCATTTTTGCCCCATAGGGCATAATGAGAATGGGGAAGGTGCTAATTACGGCACCGCAAATTGCAGTACCGTAATTAGCTTCCTGGTCCCTTTGCGGGTTGGTTTTTAACACCTGCAAAAAGCAGGCGTTAATTTCTCCAACCCGCAAAGAGACCTCGTTTTAAGGCAGTAAGGATTTACCGGTACTGGTAAAATACCGGTACCGGTAAACCCTTACCGCCTACCGTGTAATGAGGCCCTTTGTCTGTTAGACAGTTATGAACTAACATGGTGCCTTTAAATCTGATTCTTTGATTAACGGGCAGCCAGTGCAGTCTTCTGCGAGCATCAGTGACATGAGTATGTCGACCAAGGCTGCAAATGGCCCAAACTGCTCCATTTTGGATCACTTGTAAGCTTTTTACTTTTGCCTGGGGAGAGTCAATAAGCAGGCTATTGCAGTAGTCTAGTTTTGTGTTAATAATGACTGCTAGATGAATATAGAAAGAACAGGAAGATTTAAGATGAAGAACATGCGTCTTGAATGTGCGGTGGGAGTCAAAATAGACCCCTTGTGTTTTCACATGATCAGAAACCTTTTTGATGTTACCTGCGATGCAGAAACTACCACAGGAGGAATCCAGGTGATTAAGTTTGTCCGGCGTACCCAGAATGAGCAACTCCGTTTTCTTGTTATTGAGTGCCAAAGAATTCAGGGTCCATCGAAAACTGTATGGCATGAAAAATTGTGTTAACCTTCTCTAGGTCCTTGCTGTAAAGGCCTGACAGCTCTATCACCATCTGGGTGTCGTCTGCATAATTTGAGAAACCGACACCCAGTGAAGATAGAAGATTGCACAGTGGTTTTATGTGGATAAAGTGGCGACAAGCAGGATCCCTGCAGGACCTCACAGGTCAACATCGCCTTGAGAGACTGTGCATTATCCCTGGTTACAAAAGCAGTTTGTAAGCCAAGAAAAGATCTAAGCCAGTTAGCCGAGGGATCGGAGCAGTGATGCAGGCCCTGTGACATGCCTATGGGTTGTAGTCTGCAAAGTTATAAGAGTGATATGTTGGGCTCATGCATCAATGTCCCTGGAGCGGCAATTGAAGAGAGCGGGCTTAGGGTGCTGGATGCACCAACAGGTTGTCTTTCTTTCTCTAGTGCTTTTCTGGCGATCTTGTCCTAAGAGCTAGCGGGTGATTCTTGCAGCCGCAGATGGATCTTTCATTATGGCTCAGGCTGTGGATTCGAGCCTGGTGTGTATTCTGTTCCCAGTAGGCCTCGCTTATGCTGGAGAAGTGGTGCATCCCTTTCTTTCAGAGTCCTGTGCTGCAGTAAGGGCACTCACAAATACTTTGGGATTTAGCAAGGCTGGGAAGATATTTTGTTGGAGAAAATGCTAAAAGAATTTATTACGAACATGCCAGTCTTTAAAAAAGTGCTGGTAATAACGGTTATTGGCACCTTTTCCGGACATGCGTACTCTGAGTCTACCGGTAGGGGCAGTGAACTACCGGCATGCCTGACCTGTTGGTAGTTCAAGCCGCTATGGGAGATAAATCACTGAAGCACTAGCACTGCTACAATAACGATGCTGGTACTTCAGTTTTCTCATTCACATGGAGTGCTATGGGACTCCATGGAATGGGAACTTACCGTTCTGCTGCCGCCTGTAGTATCCCGGTATTACCAGGATATCGGGTGGCAGAAACTGTAGGCCGAGGTTGCCAGCGGCCTACCAGAAACCTCCTAATGAGGGCCTGGGACTTTTTTATAAACCTCTGGTAATGTTAAAAAAAAGCACCCAGAACTACTGATGTGATAAACAAACTTGAAGGGAAAAAGGATGAGCTCCGAGGAAAAAACTGCCTAACTAGCAAGCTGACATTTTAGTGAAATAACATGAGATTCATAGTGGAGCAATGTACGTAAGTCCTGATGAAGCACCGCGTGTCAGGGAGCTAAAACATGTCCCTTTGCTATAAAAGAATACCACACTGCCGCTAACAAACACTTACATGAATGCACTTGTTAAACACTGCAACCTCTAAAAAGTGATTCTAACACTGTAATGCTGCGTTTGATGCCTTTGTGATGCTAATATGTACATTTTTTTCACAAACAAGACAAGATATACTTGGACCCCACACTGAAGTCTACAATACCACCATCATGACTGCCCTGTTGGCTTCATGGGAGCTAAATTATGTTAAACCTGAACAGTCACATTTGATTACCAGTGCCTGTGTTTACTTCCTAGAGTTAAACTTTATTATTACGTTTTTAATTTCGATTATGTTTAAATGCATGCTCCTTCAAGCCACCCAACCTGCAGGGAACTTCTAGCAGGTTATAAATGAAGCTAAATAATGATTTATTTAACGAATCGGAAAATAAGCCCAGTGGATCTGTTCAGATTAAGCTCCGGCCAATCATTAGATTGATCGCTTGAGAGTAAAGTTCCGAAAGTTTAAGCGTGTCTTCTCTTGTGTTAGTTTTCGTTTGGGCAGCTCTGACACTCTTGTTTAAATGGGGCTCTGCTGCTTCCGGGAAAGGATCTGCTTCGGGCTCTCCGAGTGTACCCGTGAGCTACCTACACATGGCGCTCAACATGCCCTCGGCGAGTGAGGCTGCGAGTGCGCCCGGCCCGCCGCCCGGCTATAAGATGCGGAGGCAGAGCGCGGGAGAGGCATCTTGTCAGGAGACATGATGGAACAAATGCAGCCAATGTCTAGGACGTGCTAGCTTCCATGCCAGGCGCGAGGAGGAGGCTATTTTTAGCAGCCCTGTCTTGTAAGGCAGAAGGGGGAGAGCCCTGGCGTGGGAGTGCGTGCGTGTGTGCATGCGAGAAAGGGAGAGTGTGAAAGCGCGGGAGGGAAGTGTGTGCGTGCCTGTGTGCCCGAGTGTGCGTGTTGGGGTGGGTGTGCGTGCGCGTGGACTGTATGTGGGAGAGGAAGGAGGGACACCGACGGGTTCATGAAGATCACCGGAGAAGCCCTGCCGCCCAGCAGCACCCGAGGCGCCACTGTCGCAGCCCCCAGCATGTCTGCCAGGTTTGCACTTCCTCTTCTTAAACCCCTGGCGGCATCCTTGCCTCCCTGCCTCCTCTTGGCATGCACCGCCTAGGCCATGACTGCGTTTTGGGTAGTGTTAGAAGGGACGCCGGCTGCCATCTAGGATTTGCGGATGCTGCAGGGAGATAGTGCGTGCAGGCTCAGCCGAGCGTGAGCCCGGGGGTGCCGGGGGCTTCTGCAAGTCAGCGGCGGCGGTGGCGGCTGCGGCCGTAGAGCACCTTCCCTTCAGCACCATGTTTGCCGTCATCCCCTCTCCGGCAGCTATAGGCCACCTCTAGGGGGAGGGGACTAGTACAGTAGCCTGTTGCCTGTCTAGATGGCCAACTACCTCTCTTCACGTTATGTGCATGCAACTGTCTGTCCGACTGTGACTGGGTCAGTGTGCCTACGAGTGTCTGCCCGTCTCTCTGCTCCAACCTCTCTATATGAGGCTCTGGGTGGGGGAAGTCTGTTGCCATTTTCTTATGAGTGTGTATGTTTCTACCTGTTTGCGTTTGAGTGTGTGTTTGACCACAGTGCCTACACTAGCCGTATATTGCCATACACAGTGCATTTCTTGCTGAAGGGGGCAATTGATTTTGTATTTAGCATATTTTCCATTAACATTCTCTGCAGGTCAGAGCCGACCTTAGGCGGGGGCGAGCCGGGCGACCGTCCGGGGCGCCTTTTGCCCCCGCCACGCCAGCTCGGAGGAGTCTTTCAAGGGCTCCCCCCAACTGGCGTTGTGGGAGAAGATGCAGCAGGTGGCCTTTTACTGTAAAATGTGCCTGCGGCAGGGGTGTGCATTTAAATGCGCCCCTCTGCCGCGGGCACTTTGACAAGAAAAGGCACCATTACCCCACACCGCGCCAGCTCTGGGGAGTCTTTCAAGGGCTCCCCCGAGCTGGCTTGGTGGCAGAAGGCATGGCAGGCGCCTCATTGCCATTGAATGAACCCGCGGCGGTGGGCTCATTCAATTCAATGCGGTGCTAACGTGCCCTATTTAACCTCCTCCCCGAAGTGAGGAGGTTAAAAAAAAAAGTGGCCCCTCCTTGCCCCGCCCCTTCCACCCCGCCCCCTGTTAACCAGGGGGGCGCGGTGGGCGAGAGGGGGCGCCAATTCGCCCAGGGCGCTGCTGCCCTTAAGGCCGGCCCTGCTGCAGGTGAAGTCATGGTTACACACCAACAGTCTGTGCAGCTAGAGATGCAGCCACATACTACAATTGCATGCATTTCACCTTAATCAACCACCTGGCTCTGGGAGTAAAGGAATCATTATTGCAGCGGTAGGCAGTGTGGGTTTGTAGTGTGTATGCATGATGATATGTGTTGTGTGTGCACATTTCCCTTTCTGATTCACATGTCAATTTTTTAGGAAAAGATTGTCTTGCAATCCCAAGTCGAAATTGTTGCTGTTTTATGTGCATTTCACGGAAGGCTATACGGGCCTCATTACGAGTTCGGCAGTGCAGGGAAAAAGTGGTGGTCTGACCAGCCCGGCGCAACGGCCCCGGACGGCAGAGTTTTCACAGAAGCACCGACACCGTTATCAACGATGCTGATGCTTTCATGAACCCATTCCTGTGGCGTATTGGACTCCACAGGAATGGGGACTTCCTGAATAAACTGCCTGATATCCTGCGGCAATGGATTCGGTGTATTGAGGCCCTTAATCTCCAAAAATCGGTGGATTTAGTGTGCTGTAATTCCACCCACAGTAAATCCACCAGAAATCCACGACTCCAAAAATTGGCAATTACCACCACTTGTAATCCCATGGTAAACCTACAAGACCAAATGGAGGTATTCGTAAATGATATTGGGTGTAAATCTGCGGATTTACAGTGGAATTACGACCAAATTCGTAATGAGATCCTGTGTTGTAATTTCAAGGACCCTCTTAGCAGCTGGAGCTCCATTTATTAAAATACTATTACCCCTCAAAAGGCAAAAGGATTCTGCTAAGCACAGGAATACATGGCCACAGGACACAGGGTGTTTTATACTTCCAACACTTCAGGCATAG
Organism: Ambystoma mexicanum; assembly: GCF_040938575.1. Taxonomy (NCBI): domain Eukaryota; kingdom Metazoa; phylum Chordata; class Amphibia; order Caudata; family Ambystomatidae; genus Ambystoma; species Ambystoma mexicanum. Next base: position 673,997,118 of record NC_090925.1, read on the forward strand.
CGTCCCAGTGCCCACCGTATGGCATATAGGCTCAGAGTAGCCTATAGGCCAGTTCCTGAAGGGCCTGCCTAACCGATTCAATTGGATTTGTGGTATAGTGTGGTTCTGTAGATGACATAGTGGTCTGCACAGGGGAGAGTTTTGACCAGTGTTGTTAGCCTAATGTGCTTTCAAATGCACCATTTCTCAAAAATGTTTCCTAAAACCTAACATAAACTCTCCTCAAGCATGCTTGTGCTAAAGGTCATGATACATGTATGGTATGATAGGGGACCGAACCTGTGTTGCTCAGTGTTGTCTTGGTTCTAAGCGAGCACATTGCCCCTGAGCTATCCTCCCGAGACAAGTATGTATGTATGAGATTCATAAAGGCAGTGATCGAAGTGAGCGGGCACGGTCGGGAGCAGTGTTCCACTACTTTTATTTCTTTCTGTTTACCATTCCTGTACATTTTACAACCATATTCACCATTATATACAGAGGATGTGTCCATTCATGTCCTTGTGCAAGTGTAAAGTTTTAATTGGAGACTTAGTAGTCACTTAGACTATTGCAATGCCCCTGCCCCAACACCTTGTCACATGCTGCCCTATGCTTCCGCTCGCCCTCTCCCCTGCCGAGACCACAGTTCCACTACTTTTTACGGTACACTTATACCACTGCATAACGCACACCCTAGCAAGGAAGCGATGGTGCGCAGCACGTAGGTGCACACCGAGGGGGTCTCAGAGGAGCTGCAGTTTGTGAGTGTAGCCCACTTTTTTTGGGTGCCCAGATCTATTCGTAATCCCAACCCATCCCTGAAGACACATGTGGAGCCTTGAGCCAGGTCCTGTTTTACAGCCAGCAGCACTTGCATTGTAGGATTTGCTGCGCCATGGAGAGGTCAGGCGAAGCGGCCGCAGGGTCTGGGAGGAAGAGAGTGTTCCCTGTAGAGGCATGGGCTGGAAGGCAGATCCATGTGATGTGATGCTGAGCAGCGTTGTCCATGGAATGTCTTCCATTACTAAAGCACTAAACACAGTGGCGGCAAGAGAACGTCACTTTGACGCAGGCCCACGTATCTCTATGGAAGCTCTGCATGGGCAGTTATAAAGTGCATTCAGTGAGTCCAGTTGCTTTGTATGTATTACTGGGCATTGGACTATTTGTGTTCCGTGGTAAAAAAATGAAATAAAAAAAAAGTTAATTCTTATGGGGAAACGAGTGTGACATAACAGGCATTATGCCAGGAACGTTGCACTGGTGCTGTAAGCACTGGGCAAAAACAACCCTATTGCAAAAAATGCATTTTGAACCAGGGCAATATTTGAGCTAGTGCAGCACATGGCAATCGCTGGTCTGGTTAAAAAATCCATTAAAATGTAGGACAAGGGGGCCATTGGAGTACTCAGGCATTTCTCCATCAGTGCCTCATTGCTCCTAACACACTCATTTGACGTAGTCTGCTAAGGGTACAGTGATAGGAGTGACGAATGAACCAGCAAGAACGCCCCCTCTCTGCCCCCCCCTCAATCTCTCACATGATGGCCCCTTGTATCCTCTCAATTTTATTTCTACAACCACCCCTTCACTGGTCTAAGGCTGAAGAGAGAGGATTCGCTCCACGTTTCTGGGCAGTTAAATATTTACCAAGGCTTAATGTCCCAACAGGTTTCCGACATGCGGCCTGCCTACGCATTTTGCATAAAATAGCGGCAGCCATTCACCGGATGCACTCGGAAGCACACCAGCCTGCCCTTTAGCCCCCCCCTTCTCAGACCCTCTGTGTCCACCTTCTTCTCTTGGATTCTGGAATTGGCCCTTTGCCACAGGGAAAGGTTGCCGGCGGCTGCTAATCCTGGTTACTGTTGCACTGCTTCAACATGAAGAAAAAAAATGTTAAGTCAACATGGAGGGAGACCTGTTATTTGTGCATCCGCAGACACAAATAGCAGCTGTGTTTGCTTTGGGGCCCTGCCCGCCTCCACAGCTTTATGAATAGGGTTTGCGCTCTGATGCGGGGATCTTATCAACGCTCGGTAACAGCCACTGAGGGAAACATGGGGAATTAAAACAGAGGACTGTGTATTGAGAGAGAGGAGGCGGAAGGAGACGGACTTGTAAACAACGTAACAAGCTTCAGTTTGTGGATTAACATTTATTGAAGGGGCGTCCCACGTATAGAATACACATTCTATAACCATGTCATAGGACGACGCCGACTCCATTGTTATGCCTGGACCCAGGGCACAGGGTCCGGGTGTATAGGTGCTGGGAGACAACCAGCTGATGCACAAAGGACAGGGAGGCACACTGTCAGCCTGTGATCACAGAGCGCTTCAATGGCCTCTGGGCACCCATGCCATCATGGCCAACGCGGCCGGCGTTGCCCAGCGGAGGCACCGGCGCACACCTGCAGAGTTGCCCAGCAGGGGCTCTGCTGCACACGGGTGACATCAGGGACAGCGATGCCCAGCAAGAGCACTGTCCTGTTGGACGGCCCTGCTGGGTAGGCCCTCTGCCTGCTACGCAGCGTCAGTATCACAGTGGAGAAAAACGACACAGTAGGCAGGAGCCGGTGTATTGATTCAAGAGCAGGAAACCACACGTCCCTTTTATTAGTGTAGTCACATGGTCAGCTACATGTGAAATAGCCACGAGACCTTAGCAGGGACCCGTTACTTCGTAAAGGGGCACAACATTACATCCATGTCTCCTAACCAAGTGGTGGTTGGTGAAAGTATGAGGGACAGAGAGAGTATTAGAAATCAGTCTCCATCAGCCTTCACCTCTACCCTGATCCTCACAAAATCTGTATCTGGCGACATCTGGGGTCTTCTTCTAGGTACAGCACATTATTCCTTCCAACCCATAGACACACTCCTCACCTTTACCAACATCATGCTTCTCAGGGTCCACAGATCCGCATCTGCCTCCTGGCACCAGGTACACTGACTCCTGAATCATGAAAGAGGCCTTGTCCAATTACAGACACACAACTTCAATTCATCCGTGGCCTTGAACCCCCATCTCACCCAAACCAGTAGCCACTTTATCCCTGGCAATGTCTCCTCCCACTGAGCCCTCAACACCATCACCCCATCCAAGTCTACCACCATGCCAATCCAATTTACTGGAATGCCTTTCGCGTTGAGTTAACAGTCACCACCTCCATCAACATTGCCAGAGCTGCACAGAAGTGCAACCTACTCTGAACAAAAGAGAGCCTCGACCAAATTCCAACCTACCCACCCTAACCATATGTCAGAATTCAACACTCAAAGGCTATCATGTATCGGGCTTCTAATGTCCTGCATTATCCGTCTTCCACTAATATTGCTGGCGACTCTATTCATGTTACCATTGTATGTTGAGGTTCTGTGTCTGGGACATGTGTAAGTAAGGTCTATTATACAATGTTTACGTATACCAACATAAATGAGCTATCAAGGGCAAAGTATCATATTCTGCTCCATTTGCCTCGCTCTCCTCTGTTCGGCTGACTGGCAGCTGTCCTCTGGGATCCATGAGCCATGCGATCGGCGCACCTCCTGCTTGGCTGTGAATGTGTGGCTTCACTGGTGTGTTCAAGAGCTTGAGGCAGGGGCCTCCGTTGGTTGCCCTGTCCATCCAAGGGCTTTGCTGGATTGTGGTGGCAGGGGCATCACTGGATGTACCTATGGTGGGAGCCACACTGGATATCCTGAGACAGGACTCAGTGTGCTGCTGGTTGAGGCTCTGTTGTGCTTTCAGGCTCATGAGTTGCCTGGGAGATGTCCTGTGAGATGGGGACAGTGGCCACTTCTGTACATGTGGCACAACCTGGAGCTGCGCTCTGCTCACCAGACCCGTTAGCTAGGGGCCTGGTGGAGCTTTGCTATTCACAAAGTGGAGCCAGCCATGTAAAGCCTGGTCTGCACAAGGGACAACATTTTAACAGACATACTTAGCACACACACACACTTAATTATATATATTCAGTCAAAACACCTGAGTTGAAGTGACTTTATGGTGCCATTATAATGCCACAACACCCCTGAAATACAGCAAGGGTTGGGAGCTATGTCACCTTAACTATGAGGCCCCCGTTAAACAGCCCCTAAGCACACAGAAGGCATCACAAATTACATCACTGATGATATCACATATGACATCACTTAGGACATGTCAGATGCCGTCAATGATGACATCATATGAGAAATCAGATAGGGCACCATGTATGACCTCCTCAGTTACCTTACTGATAAGTGACAGTCTTTATGAATCATTTGGAACTGTACTTGCAAATATAGCACAGATGCGAAATACCATATCTTTTATGTAGGTCTGCAAATGTATCAATCATTGTAAATAACGGTATGGAACTCCAGACAGTTGGTGTTGTACATAGCGCATAGCAGTATACAATTTCAGATTCAATACAGTGGCAATCTGCAACATTTGGATCTCCAGAGATTTTGCATTACAACTTCCACTAGCCCCACCCAGCAAAGGCAATGTCAAAGCCCAAAACATGTTACGGAATGCCGGCTTCAAACCTTGGTACTAACATTATTACAACTTTCATCCATCCAGTACATTAGCTACTCTAGTCCTGATAACCATGTATCCACACAACATGAACGTGTTTTCCAACACTGTTGACCCTGGCAGGCCATCTGCCCCAACCTCTACCATTTGATATGGTCAAAGGCTATTTTGTATTTATTTTATTTTTCATTGATAACGTGCTTAATACCAGGGAGTGGTTTCTAAGTGTGGGATCAGGATTCAATGCTGTGTTGCACGCATTGTCTTGCTTCCAAGACAAACGCGTTGCCTCTGAGATATCCTTCTACCCCTTCTGCTACCTTTTGATTTGTTATGCTAACAGTAAATTGCCTGATATATGAAGATGCAATGATTTCAGAAACTGTTCCTACTCATGCATGTTGTATTCTTCGGTGATGTGGAGCAAAGTCGTAACTGTACTACCCAAATGTCTTCCTTGCATAGGGTAACTCTGGTGTATAAGAATACCATGGTTGTAAATGGACAATAATTTTAAATGCAAAATACAGTCAGACTTTAAATTGAATCCACCCTTATATGCAGAAACACGCATTTTAAATGGTACTTCTCTACTTGCATACAAGATCTGAGTTACCAGTTATATCATTGAGGATGTCTTGAGTGTTTCCATATGTGATGCCATTTGTGATGTCACCAGGGTGCTTAGGGACTGTGCAATTGGAGCCTGCTAGTTAATGTGGAGTAACATTCAAATCCTGCTGCATTTCAGGCATTTTGTGACATTAAATCAGCACTTTAAAGTGACTTCAACTAGACTTGTTTCACTGAACATCAATGGTTTTGTTGCATCATATTATTTCACATTCAGAGTGCTTCAACTAATGTTTGTGCAATGAATTTCAAGGGCTTTGTTGCTCTGAACTTATTCACCTTAACTGTCCCTTAACTGAAGTTGTTTCACTGAATTTCAAGGATTGTGTTATATTATACCTCCCACCACCTCTAATTCTGCCTTTTTTCTTATAACATAACTAATTCATATCATTTGTTGTCATGATCTGTTTTCAGCTATGAAACAACACGTGTATCAAATATTTAATCCTTTTTGTCTGCGCCCAATAGATGGTGTACTGTGACGAGGAAGATTGAGGTGGGGTTAATGAAGGACTGAGACGAGGATGAATGAAGTGCGTTTGTTCGGGATGGTGATGAGGACGAGTGAGGTGGGGTAGTGGGGGAACTTGAAGAGGAAGAGTGAGTAGTGGGGGACTGTAAAGAGGAAGAGTAACATGGTGGTCGTGGGTGACTGTGATGAGGTAGAATTAATTGGTGTTAATAGGGTACTGTGACAGCAGTGATGAGGTGGTAGTGGGGAACAGTGAAAATGAAGGGTGAGTTGATGGTAATGGGTACTGTGATGATGAAGGGTTACTTGATGCTAATGGTTACTGTGATGAGGAAGAGTGAGTTGGTGGTAGTGGGGTACTGTGACGAGGAAGGGTGACAGTGATAGTGGGGGACTGTGATGAGAAAAAGTGAGGTGGTAGTATTGCAGCACTGCCATGAGGAAGAGTGAAGTGGAGGTCGTGGGGAACTGTGATGAGGAAAAGTGAGGTGAGGTTATTGTATTGAGGAATAGTGAGGTGGTGGTAGTGGGGGACTGTGACGAGAATGAGTGAGGTGGTGGTAGTGGGGTACTCTGATGAGAATTGTGAGTTAGCAGTAGTAGGGTGCTGTGACGAGAGAGAGTGATTTGGTGGTAGTGGTGTACTGTGAAGATAATGAATGATGTGGTAGTGGAAGACCTCTGGAGACTGTTACGAGGAAGAGTAAGATGGCGGTTCTGGTGGAATGAGATGAGGAACAGAGAGGCGGTGGTAGTGGGGTACTGTGACAAGGAAGAGTGATTTGGATGTAGTGGTGTACTGTGATAAGGAAGAGTGATTTGGTGGTAATGGGGTACTGTGATGAGGAAGAGTGAGTTGGTGGTAGTGGGGGACTATTATGAGGACGTGTGAGATGGTGGTGTGGGGACTGTAACAAGGAAGAGTGAGTTTGTGGTAGTGGGGTACTGTGATGAGGAAGAGTGACACAGTCATAGTGGGTACAGTAATGAGAAAGAGTGATGGTGTGGTAGTGGGAAGCTGTGAAGAGGAAGAACAGATTGGTGGTAGTGGAGTACTATGATGAGGAAGAGTAACATAGGGGTGGCGGTGGACTGTGATGAAGAGTGAGATGGTGGTAGTGGGAATTGTGATGACAAAGAATGAGTTGGTTGTAATGGGTGGTAGCGTGGTACTGTGACAAGGACGAGTGAGTTGGTGGTAGTGTGGTACTATGAGGAATAGGGATTTGGTGGTAGTGGGGTACTGTGAGGAGGAAGAGTGAGTAAGTAGTAGTGGGGGACTATTATGAGGAAGAATTAGATAGTGATAGTGGGGGAATAAGATGGGGAAGAGTTAGGTGGTGGTATTGGGGCTCTGTGATAAGACAGAGTGAGGTGATGGTTGTGGGTTACTGAAACTAGGAAAAGTGAGTTGGTGGTAGTGGGGTACTGTGATGAGGAAGAGAAGGATGGTGGTAGTGGGGTACTGTGATGAAAAAGAGTGACACAGTGGTAGTGGAATAGTGATGTGGTGGTAGTGGAAAGCTGTGAATGTCTTGATGGTTGTGGTGTACTGTGACAAAAAGAGTGAGTTGGTTGCAGTGGGTTAATGGTGCAAGGAAGAGTAAGATGGTGGTAGTGGTGTAGTGTGACAAGGAAGAGTGACATGGTGGTAGTGGGGCACTATGACGAGGAAGAGTGAGGTGGAGTTAGCGGCGGCTGAGACAAGGAAGAGTGACTTAGAGGTAGTGGGGGACTGTGATGAGGAAGAGTGAGATGATGGCAGTGGGGTACTGTGGCAAGGAAGAGTGAGTTGGTGGTAGTGATGTAGTGTGATGAGGCAGGGTGATGTGGTGGTAGTGTGGCACTGTACTTAAGAAGAGTGAGGACTGGGGGACTGTAACGAGGAATAAGGATGTGAGGGTAAAGATAAGATCATTGTGTACTGGGAACAGGAAGAGGGATGTGGGGGTAAAAGTAAGATTACTATTGGGACTGGGACGAGAAAGAGGATGAGGGGGTGCATAGGTAAGATTACTATTCAGTACTGGGACAAGGAAGAGAAATGAAGGGGTTCTGGTAGGATAAAAAAATTAGGTACTGTGATGAACAAGAGGGAGGAGCAAAAATGTAGATATCTTTCCTGCTGACAATCAGGATTGAAGCGACACAATCACTCTTAAGTCATATGAATAGCTTGTTCAGTCAAAACAAATGATATAGTAAACAAGCATTGGCTTCCCTTGATCTTATGTTGCACACTCTTTTTTCAAAGTAATTAAACAAATACATGTTTTGCAAGCAAATGTAACACCACCACCTACCATCGGCCCCTTAATATCCCTCTCCCACACATTTTAAGTTAACTTAGAACACAATCCCTTTAAATAATATGTTTTTTCTTAAAAACATGTATTGCCTCCTAAACTAACTTAAAATACCCCTCTTCCCCTTACTGACAATTGCAGTGATTGTCACAACACAATTATAGTTTTGAATTATTTACTCTTTTTGCCACTCGAAAAAAAAATCAAGATCTTGGCAAAATGCTCAGAAAAAATAGAATACATTATCCCCAATCCCCAAACCACCACGAAGCATCCTTTCTTACCCTACCCACATGCACCCTAGCCTCACAAGTAACTTATGTGCACCCCTATATAATTTTAGGGCAGCTTGCAAAAACAAATCTAGATTGATATTGAGTTTTTCAGTAATGAAAAACATTGGCACCAGCAATGCATTGTAGGAGACATAACTAACTTTCCGAGTACAGAGGCGGGTACAGAGGCTCTCCACTCTACAGCAAAATAAAAAGAAATGACTGAACTGATTAACGGCAAACCAATAAAGGATTTCATTTAAGCGCTTCCTGTTCAACCTGTTTCTCAATTGCCACAAATCCATCCAGGGGTGTAGTGTGTACACTTGAGCAAATATCTGACATTTTCCACAGGGCAAAATGAATGGAAAAGTGAAAAACACACTCCTTTTGATGCTTTGCATCTCTTGAACCATGACACAGATTTGCACACAACTTTTCAAGTTTTGGGGGTCCGGGCCCCAAAGTACATTTCTGAAATGTTGTGGAGATACTTACTTTGTCTCAAATGTTAATTAGACATAGATTGTTTCAATTTCCTATGGATTTAGATTTCACCTTCACTAGTGGGTGACTAGCGTCAGCCTATATAATATCGTTCAGCATGTGCTCAAGTTTATGCCACCTTAACTCAAAGCCGACTCATTGTGCACCTCCTGGACCCACAGGGGATATCACAAATAACATCACTATATCATCAATGACTTCATTGGAAAGTAGAGCACACTGATGAAATCTTTGATGACACCATTGATGACATCACTTATGTTATCACTTACAACATCGTGAATGACATCTCTGGTAGCACAAATTACAATGGAAAGTGAGAAAGATGCAATGAGTAAAAATAAACTACTGATAGACACTTAAAAATGTAAGCAGAGGGACTGACATGCTTTTTTGTCTTAATTTCAAATCTACTTCCCCATACTTCAAATTAATTACACATGGTAGCCATCAGATTCTACCAGTTCTGAGCTAGATAGTAATAGAAACGTATCTTCTAATCAAAGAAATTCCAATACCGATATTTGCATTTTGAATGACGGCCACTTCTGGTAAATTGTGAACTCAACAGTGTGAAAAATAATAACTTGGCCTCCCGGTAGGAAAAGGTAGTCTGTGTGGAAACATTCCCATGTTATAAAGTCCACCACATACCCTTTCAAGGCATGGGGATGAAATGAAGGGGTGCTTAGTAACAACGATTTTGTAGCATTCCAGAGAAGAAAAATAAAATGAAAATAAAGGACCAATTCACCAAATATCTTTGTTGTTGTAAAGGAGTGGCAGGGGCACTCTTAGCAGCTTTCCCGATTCATTTGATTTGATTGGTTATTTATAACGTGCTTAATACCCAGATGTTTCTAAGTGCGGACCCGAGGATTGTTGCTCCGTGTCATCTTGCTTTGAAGGCGAGTATGTTGCCCCTGAGCTATCCTCCAGAGCCTTTTGCGGTCAAGAGGGTACTTGGCCCACAACAAAATCCCTGCCGCAAGAACGCAAGACTCAACCATAGGGCAAAGTTTGCTGTCTTTATTATCAAACAAAATGACAGGGATTACACTAGATCAGCATAGCAGTCCGCAGGTTCTCGTTCTCCAAAAGTTTGACACACCGTTTTAACCATAAATGACATCACATAAACAAGTTATGTCCACCAAAACCTATCAGAGATGGGGATTGATCAGTTTAGGAAGATTAAGTATATAATACATAGGTAGTGAAGTAACTTTGCTGAAAATGTTGGGATGGGGCATGGCATCTAAATGAAAGGGGCCCCTGCTAAATGAGTGGGACAAAATGGTGTGCCACAAAAGTCGGGGGAGTGACAAAACACCCCTGTCCCCCTAAAAATGCACCCATGAAAATAGGGGTTAGCTTGGTTATTGGATCACTATATCTGGTGGATCCTCCTAGGACCACCTCTTAATGTAGCAAATACAAAGTTGCAGGTTAACAGGGACATTTTTGGTCACTGCAACAAAGTGTGCCTTAATGGGAAAGGTAGCTAAGGATTGGACAGAACGTGTCTTCCCAACCTTGGGACACTGACAGCTACCAGGCTTAGTGGAATAACTCAAGATAATGGGAACGATCATGAACATGCTGTATGTTCCCATCATGTTGCCATCTCTGATCACCTCAGTCCTTAGAGCATACATCCAACTTTGAACCTGTGTAGTAATTGTATCATTTCACCTCTGGTTCAATGGGAGCAGCTTTCCTACATCTGCCTCAAATGAATAGGCACTGTCTTAGTCTTCCAGGTCACGCGTGTGTGGGCCTTGAAATGGAGCTCTCCTGCTTGTAATTATGAGGATTTTAAGCTGTATTCCTTGCACGTGTCTTATTGCCTTGGTAAACCGGAAACTTTCCATCTCTGCTCGTCCTTGGCTAGGATATGCACTATGTCTGTGCTGGAAGTTCTGTCTGTCTACTGTGGAACCAGGCTGTCAGCTTCCCCATGTATTCAAATTCTGTCTTGCCTTCCCCGTTCACTTTAGTGCACCTATGACATCCATCTTTGTTCTTATGGCCATCCATATTAGTTGCATGTTAAGTTAAGCATCTGCAAGGTGATTGTATGTATTCTTGGCGTCTTGCTGTTTCTGTGTAGCTTATAATTCACTGGTGTAAGTGTATCAGTCATCTAGCTACCATGAGTCATAAGCATTTGTTTTGTGTCTATCTGCATTAAACTAAGAATGCTCGTCTAACTTTGTTCATGGATGTATGCTTCATGTCTAAATGCATCTATGTCGTGATGTCATTAGTGACATTATCAGCTTTTGAAGTTCTAGTCCGTCGACTTGTTCAATCAGTGACAGCTCGAGCTCCTCCATATTATCAGTCAGGTTACGGTATGAATGGCTGTCTGAGCGACTAACGTTTCTCGCATCTGCGATACGTTGACAATGGTGATGAAGGGCCCAGGAGTGATGTACATCTCTTGTTTCCCTGCCTTTGGGCTTCAAGTTGAGTGGGGGTCACAATGGCCACACTTGCACCACTGTCTTTAATCCCCCCCTGGGTTGACAAGTCAACCACACTCCACTAACAACCCTCCCTATTCATGTGCAGTTTCGGGACCCAAACATTTGTTACTCATCCTAGATGTCTATGATACTTAGCATGGCCGTCCAAACCCCAGGTCATGTAGCTGCAATCTCTGTCAGGGACGCACCATACCCATTTTCCCCAGTAGTCAAGAGAGTTGGCAGGAAAATCTGCATTGTGCCTTGTCGGAACAGAGGACACTGCGTGAGTTGTGACTTTAGCACATTATGTATTTCTTGTCCTCGTCTTCTTCTGTCTCTACATCCAGTAACACTTTCATCACTATAGTCTTTTCAGTAGTCTGCCTGCATTATGATATTGCTACTCTGATGGTTCAGTAGGTGAATGACACTAGTATCAATGCTGCTATCAGAAAAGATGCATGATAACCGGTCGCTATCTTTTTCTACAACATGTGTCTTTTCCTCCATTTGTGCATGCAGTTCTGATAGTTGGGTGATAGCCTCTGTCAGGATCCCATTCTCTTCATCATGGGCTGGAGTGTATGTACAGCGAGAAGGCCCAATCATGGTGCAAACGCCTCCTTCAATGCTCGTGAGAAGGTCTAGAATGTATCGATTCTGCAGGAGCATTAATCTGATAGCGCTTAATTCATCTTTGATGGTGTTGAACACCTTAATGGTTGAGTTTATTGTCTGCATCAGCTCCCATCATGTGATTTGAAGCCGCTTGGCATTAACATTAGCTTGAACCGCTGTAACAATGGACTTAAAGAACATCTTGGTCCTGCTGAACAGTATAAATTGTGGTGGTAATGCGTCTAAGTGCGTCTTCTATTTTGGATTATGCGCAGTTCCCTCTCTTCACTCTTGTCAGCTCGACAGATCTCTTCTTCCTTTGATGCCTTACAGAACCCTTCTACTTGGATGTCTTTCTGTGAGTTAGAGGAAGGCCCTCACTTGTATCTGGGTGGTGGGGTTGTACCAATCCTTCACCGCCTGGTCTTTGGCCTGGAGCGGCTGCTTCTTACCGCCATCTACTTGGTGTAAGTCACAGTGCCATGTGCTATCTGGCACTTGGATGACTTGCTAGTCAAGCCAGCCTTCCACATGGCTTGAAGGACCTGTTTTATATGAGATAAATGGTCATTCCAGGTGATTCTGAATACCACCACGCCGTCTGGGTAGGCAACGCTAATGTCTTCCAGCCCCATTAGTACCTGGTTCACCATTCACTGGAAATTGGCAGTGGCATTCTTTAATCAGAGTGGCATAACTGTGAACCGATAGTGCCCCTCCGTGATGGAGAATGCAGGCCTCTCTTTTGCATGATCACTCAGCCTGACCTGACAGAAACCTGTCTTGAGGTCATAGGTACTCATTAACTTGGCA